>NC_090931.1:1237351480-1238019643 GCF_040938575.1 Ambystoma mexicanum | reverse complement strand
CCATGGATGTCAGACTTGGAGGGTTCTGACTGGTTGTGGTGTATTGTGGGGGGTCAGAAATGAAAGCCGGACACAAAGTTGTCAGTTTCAGAAAAAGGCATTTATAAAAATAAAAATGGGTTGGGAAAATACCTTTCTGGGCATATTATAAAGAGGAACTTCCCTACCTAGAAACTAAAACTAAGGATCTGTCTGTGTCAGTATGTCAGTAACTGAAAAGTCATCCTTGTGTCCAAAAACGTCCTATGCTGACCCTCAAACTATAAACAAAACGACAAATGGTGTAACAAAATGTCTTTAACTTGATGCTGGCAAAAGTGTTCAAACCAAAAGTATAAGAATAACTCCAACAAAAATGTTCTCCAAGGTAAAGACCCTTGGATACAGAGGGTGGTCCCCATCGCCTGGATTCTTAAACAGGATGGCATAAATGTCTCTTTAGATAACAGTTCCTTTTTGTCTTCTTGTTCAAGCAAAAGGTTCTGTATTAGTCTTTCTGCAGAATCTCTTATAGCATTGCAGATCACCTGGCATACTCCCCTGCCAGGAATGTTTATACAATTTCAGCTACCTGGTGTACTCACCTGCCAGGACTTTTTTATGTATTTAACAGTTCTTTGATTATCACAATTCTTTGGTTATACCACAATAGCATATACCGTGAGGTGCTTGGTATATCTGTCTATGGTACCATTTACTCAAACTTCTTCCTACATTGACATTTCATGCATCTATACTTGATTGGGATTTGCCTTTATACTTTGCCTTGTCTTCATTCAAACATTCTTCTTATTGGGTGCTGAATGTGTACTTTGCCATAACTGCATTCAAACAAACGTCATGTATTTTCTGAATCACCAATCTTGTATTATTCAACACTTGTTGGAGCACTAGTTGGAACATCCCAGGGTGTGCAGCTGCTTTGGGTAGACTCACCGGTTACTTCAAGCGTCTCTGATGCTGCTTGCACCTCTGCAGTGTGGTTCCTTCACCCACTTTCCAGTTTGGAGTGTGCAGACATTATTCCAGTGTCCTGTGAGGCTTTGCAGTCACATGCCAGCTTTCCTTTTTGGCCTGGGCTGGAGAATGCTATTGAGCGGCCCAGCCTCCAGGAGCTCCTGCGTGTCTCCCAGCATCTCAATGGACCTTTTTGCTCACATGCAGCATTTATCCTCCTGTCCCAGCTGTCTTCTCCATTTGCCAGCTCCGTTGGTGTGCCTCGTGTTCGTGAGCCTCAGCATGGGTGGCAATGTCTCCTCCTTTAAATGTCTTGCGCATTGAAGACTTGGAATAACAACTAGTCTGCAGGTCATACTTAGAGCACCTGTTACTTTGCACAAACTCCCTTGTTCGCCTGCTCGTCTCAGTACCTGGGTGTTATGGCAGTCGGGGTCCATGGTTGTCTTTGGAGTCATGGAGTTCACATAAAGGCACATTAGAAACAAAAAGTGCTATAGGTGAATTGTAGGTGTTTGGGTCAAAGGTGGGGGCATGACTAGAATGGCAATAGGCCATTAAGAATGCGAGTATTAAAGGGTCTTCCTTGTGGGAAAGGGGGTATTCTGTGACTCATTCAATGAAGTCATAACATCTCCCCGGTAGTTCTCTCCTCCCATGTGATCCTCCCTCATAAAGCACCTCAAGGGTTAGGATCAGGTAGTGGCTGCTGTCCCCTGGCCACGAGGGAGGAGGTCACTGTCAGGGCATCTGTGAGGACTCCATTAGGTTCATCACAGTATGTACATGTCTTGCCAGTTCCCAGGACCTTTCATTAGCAGTGTATCCTTTCATGTCTACATGGTATTAGAGTGTACTTTGGTGGGACCTAGAATCGCAAATCTGCTGGACTTTATACTCTCCTTGGTTCTTCTTTTTGATTGGTGGAGAAAGCTTCCGATATCTATAGGTCTAATCTCGAGGATTGTGCCATTTTATTAGAGAGACATAGAACACAGGGTCTATAAAAAATTCAGTGAGTTGGAGAGGCAAAATCTGTATCTGACTGGATTGACAGGATCCCCAATCTTAAATGGACCATGGTAACAGGGTGCAAACTTTCCAGGAACTAGATGTCTTGGGAGATGGCGCTAAAACAACCATACTAGGTCTCCTTTATTGTAATCTAGAGCCATAGTATGTTTCTTATCGGTTTGTTTATCTGTATGTTCTTAGGCAAATGTTACTCAGAGCTTGTTCTTGCAGGGTTGCTTCAACAGTTGGTACCAGGGGTACTATGGCATAGCCTCCTGGCACCCACTGAGGATGAAAGCTGTATGAACAAAGAAAGGGCTCACATCCAGTGATGACTAACTAAGGAGTTGTTGTAGGAAAAGTCAGCCGTAGGCCAGAGGGTAACCCAGATTGTCTTGTGTGGCAGTAACGAAACAGCGTACGTACTATTCCAAGATTTTGTTGACTCTCTCAGTTTGGCTGTTCCTTTCTGGATGGTATCTTGATGACTTAGCTCTTTTTATCCCCAATACCGTACATAGTGCATCTAAAAAATGGGAGGTGTACTGTGGTCCACGATCTGATAAGATGACCTATGGAAGTCTATGCAGTCGAAATACCACTCTCAGGAATACATTACTCATTTCTGAGGCTGTGGAATCTTGGGGAAAGGGAAGAAATTAGCCATCCTGGTGAAGGCATTCATGGTTATCTTGATGGTAATGCCTCCTTTGGACCATGGTAAATACACAACCAAGAAGGAGGTGCCTCCATTCTTGACAGGAAAGTTCTATTGTCAAGAGTCCCTTCTCTATCACAGAATACTTTATTTCTGACTTTGCAAGAGTCTTAGAGAAGAAGGAAATGGGGTGTTCTTCCTGGTCTTATAGAAACTGATTTAAGACAGCTCCCAGTGCTGTATCAGAGGCATCGACCTCTAAGATAAAGGCTCTTCTAGTGTTGGGTTGAGCAAGAATAAAGGCAATGGTGAAGGCTTTTTTTAGTAGGTGAAAAGCAAAATCCGCTTCTGAGATCCAAAGAAACATGTTGTTCTTCCACTGCAATTGAGTTAGAGGTAACACTTTCCTTGGTAACTCCGGGATAAACCTCCTGGAAAAATTGGCTAGCCCTGAAAATCTTTGCACTGCTTTAACTGAAGAGGACGTCTTTCAGTCTAGGATTGTCTTAATGTTCTTCGGTCCATTGAAATACCATTTCCAGATAAAATGTAACCCAAGTGAGATAAGTTCGGGAGACAAGTATGCACTTTTTGGGGATTGCTCTGAGGTGATTCTTTAGGAGCCGAAGAAGAACCTCTGTTACATGCTGATTACCCTGCGGATTGTGAGAAAAGTCTATTATATCATCCAGATATACAAACACTGAGTGCATCAACAAGTCAGAGAATCTATGTCCATAAACCTTTGAAAGATTGACAGAGCATTGAGTAGGCCAAAGGGCATTACGCATTATTCTAAGTGCCCTAAGGGCGGGTAGAAGAATGTAGTTTTCCATTCATTGCCTTCTTTGACTTGTATGATGTGGTATGCTCCTCTCAAATCCAACTTGGGAAAAGTACAGGCATCATGTATAGCCACTAGAATGTCCTGTATCAGTGGTAGGGGATATCTATCCTTCGTTGTAATTGTATTAAGGCCCCTACAGTCAACGCAAGGCCTGTGTTCAGAGGTAGATTCTCAGATGAGACCAATCTCCATAGTCTCACATGAACTCGCTTTTCAAGTGGGAAAGCAGAAACATTAAACTAAATTAGATTGTGAGGTTGGGGAGAAGCTTAATAGAACAATCCTCAGGATGATGCAGAGGTAACATCTTTGTTTTCTCCTTCTGGAATTCTTCCTGAAAGGAGGCATATTGCTGTGGAATGGTACATACCAAAATACACCTTGTCATAGGGCAGTGGGGCATCCATGCACCTGAATTGAGGAGAGGATGGGATTGTTGAACCAGTACCATAGTGTTCAGAATCCAATAACAATGTGTGCACTGTCTAGTTGATAAAAAAAAGGGTAGCATTGCCCCTCTCTAGAAAGAGCATGGCATGATAACAGGTTCTGTGTTTTTTTTCCCCACTTTGAGAGTCTGCACCCATCGCTTTTTGCTCACTGTAATTTTCACAAAGGAGGAATATCTATTTGCATGTCAATCTTTGTCCCGCCCACAAGGGCAGTCCAGCACCGAAATGCCAGGCAAACCTCCTTTGAACAAGAGTATCAACAGCAACCCCAGCAGCAGCTGTCAACAGCAATCAACTAGCAACTGTCTAGTTGATGAAGGTATTATGCGGATATAACCATGGTATCCTGATTATGAATGGAAAATGGAAAGTAAGCAACCCAAATAAGATCAAAAGAGATGGTTTCAGAGTGCTGATTGATCTGCATACAGATGTCTTTAGTATTTTGTACAGTGGGCCTGCCATTGACTCCTCCTATGGATTGTCATAAGGGTTTAGTTTTACATGGGATCTGCATCCTAGAGGCAGGATCCTGATCCATGAAAATACAAGCTGCACCCACAGTTTACTAATAGTAGAGCCTCCATTTCTTCCTTGCCAGATAGTGGAAGTTGCATCGTCAGGACTAGCAATGTCGAAGCATGGCTGTTGGTTACTATCACAGGCACATAAGTATCTTGCATGGGACTCTTTGAATTCTCCCAGAACCTGGATCCCTGTTAAGGCTGACATGGAAATGGATATTTCTTCTCTGTGAAAGGTACAGTGAGCCAAAACGTGGTTGTTAACCCTACTGAGTGGGTACCTACCCATAGAACAGGTCTCACCTGTATCTGGAGAGTCGGATCACAGCTTTAAGTCTTGGGTTTTGCCTTCTTACTCTTTTTGTTGTCACAAAGTCTGTCCTGGTAGAGATGGGGCCTATTCTGACCCGCCGCTACTATGACCGTCTGCAGATGAAAGCACAATGGACAAAACGGCAAACCATCAGGATGTGTCCAGATGGTTGTGGGAAAAGCCCAAAGGCATAAAACCCTCAGTATGCAGATATCGGTCTTGTCACCGTAAGTAATCCAAACGATGAAAGAATGGGCGGTGGAAGCCAAACACACAGAGGACCTTGCTGGTGATACAGGGAATGTAAACACAACAGAAGGAAGGCTGCAAAAGCAGGTAAGCAAGAACCAGAACGAGCACCAAGCCAGGAGCAAGCAGGGGAATCCTGAAAAGGATTACAAGAAGGCAGCAGTGGAAGCAAAGAGAAACAGGGGCGGGAGAAAGACACAGCGTCTTACTCTGAAAGCAGGGTTCCAACGCAATGTGCGTTGAGTTTACTTCAGTTTAAAAAGAAACGCCATCTTGAAATAAACTAAACTTCTGCATTCAGGCGTGACAACAGATTATTTGGATAGTGTCCGTTCTCAGTAGAGGGGCTCTCAGGCCTGTGAGAGGCTCAGCTTCACCTCATTGAGGAGACACAATAAGGCTGAAAACCATGTCTGGGTTTGCTGACTGTACTGTTGTTCAGAGGAAAATTGTCTAGCATTTCGGTGCTGGACTGCCCTTGGGGGGTTGGGAGGCAGAATTATGCAAATGGTTATTTCTCCTCTGTGATGGGTGCAGTGAGCTAAAACCTGGTTGTAGAACCTTCGGAGTGGGAGAAATTGCATAGAGCAGGGTATATGACCAATGTTCGTTCACAGCAGAGAGGCTCCCACACCATTGTTTACCTTTGCATAGTGGTTTAATCTTTGCATACTTTCACAGTTACGTAATTATGCAAGTGCAGGTGACAGAGCGTGAATCTGCACCACTGGAACGATTGCTCTGCAAACTTGGGTAAAGCTGCGATCCTATATCTGAAATCCTTGAAATAGAGGCAAACAGAGCACCACTCCAACTGGGCCCCAAACATGGAGCTGTGCAGCAACACTTTAAAAAGATAAGGTGGAAAACAATCTTTGATTGTGATCGCTTGTTTTTCATAGGAATTTTAAATAGTTTTAAAAAGTAATTTGGTCTCAATTGAACAGGTAACATCAACTGGATGTCATAAATCGTATTGCGATTTTCCGAAGAGTAGAAATGGACTTACTGGAATGGGAGACGGGATCCCACAAGGCAGTGATGTAAGACAACCTTAAAAAGCCGCCTTAAGCATATTGATACACCGAAGCAGATTCTGCTATGGCGCTCCCGAGTCAGTATTTTACTGCTTATCATAGGCCCTTCGCACACACAAAGGTAAATATGTTCCTTAACTCGGGGCTTTTAAATCTGAGCGATTGCCACATGTCTTTATAGCAAGCTTTACTGTGATACAGCACTGATTGACTTCCGAAGACGCAAATACATACATCCGAGATTTGCAAGCATACCTGTGTTAAGCCCCATTCTTGTTTCAAGATTGGATTTTCTTTCTTTAATCCTGGCTACAGAGCGTTCTTAAAATGTAGCATTTTAGAGCTCGTCCGTTTAATGGCCATGATCAGTAGTAGGCCAGTCTCCTGAGGAAATGCAGTCTGCTCCTTGAGCGTGGCTGGATTTTCAGCTCTACCGTTCATCTTGGAAAATCACAGTGCATTGCCAGGTCTGCTGCTTAAAATCCTTCCGGATGAACCGAAAGGCATACATCCAATTACGTTTTTTTAAATAATCCTCTGCTCATCGAAACAGCCGCACTGACTGTGAGAAGAAGTAGCAGTAGCAGGACGAAGAGATAAGGAAGGACTGAGGTACACATCTGCCTGAACGCTGATGGTGGAGGCCGCGGGCTGATACGTTTCAAGCACCTCCAACTAGGCTTAGTTAGCTCTCAACAAATTAAAGACCTAAGGCTTCTTTAAAAGTTTGGTGGTAATGGGAAGACCATGTAAATAGCTCTTTTTGTTAAACTAGGAATTGTTTGAGCAGAGATGCCGTGGGATATTTACAGCATATGTTACTAATGAAGGCATAGGATGAATATTTGTAAGATACTCCATTTAGTATTTTTTAGGTATCCTGTGGCTTAGCTGTCCCTCACGGTCCAAACTCATTAGTAGATGATATTTCAGAAACAGGATGCGATTAAAGTGCCACATGTGTTTACTGATCTAGTTGGGATTCCAATACACCCCTTTCCCAAATGCTACTTTTGCACTGATGGCTTGGCATGAATGCGGTTTCCCTCAGCACCCTAAACTCTGACTCCCAGATCCTGCCTTCCAAACTTGCCTGACAGGAATACGCATGGCACCAAGCGGGGCACACCAGTTTCAGCCTTGCTACCATGCTCATAATGCAGCCTAAAGTTATGTATTCTGAGCCATAGAATTCGTTGATGTGCTTGAAGACAACTGGTCAAATTGATCTTCTTACAATTATTGTTGTGTAGACTTCTCTTGTTTACAGCTCAGTTGGCACTTTAAATATGGGACATATTTGCCCTCACTACGAGCTCGATACTAAAGTGGTAGTTATTGGATGGAATTACGGTTCCCCTAGAAGTCAGAAAACAGCTTTCTCTAATGGCCTCGTGGGCGTGTATGAACAGACTCCACAGTAACATTAATTCTGTTCCGTGCAATAACCAGCAATAATCAAATTGTTTGTGGTTTAAAGGTAAACCTTTACAATCAAAAACACATTATTAATACATACAATGAGATATCAATACAATAGTAATAACCAAACAGATCAATTCGCGATAAAAGAATTCCACAATTACAATGTTCCCATAAAAATAAAATGGCTACCTTTGTCTTTATACCACAGATTCAAAGTACTTAGTACAAATGTAAACATTTAAACAGAAAATAGCCCAAGAACCCAAGATCCAGATTTGCCTACCGGTTACAGATCTGGCAGTTATAGAGTCCGATGCATAATAAGCCAAATGCCTAGCAATGTTTTATCCTTCAATATGTTATATATAAATGAATCAGTTTCGAGAATAGTTTTCACAAAAATGTCCCCAGAGATAATTACACAATATAAGTGAGTCACCTGAATTCACTGACCTCATTATAAGTATCCATAGAAAAGTATAAAGGAAGACATTGATCTCACATTCAAGCTCTAGATAAGTCAAGACTGTGCATGTATCTCAGGACTGAAAGAACCATTGAGACACTTTGGCGCCCAAGTACCTGTTACACTAAATTATCTGATCCCACAAATAAAAGATTATAAACGTTTGAGAATCATTACTAGGTCTTTCAGCACACTTATCCCACCTCTCACCGAAACAATGAACCCATTCATCCATGTGCTGTCCCTCTTTAGGGTCTACACCGCAGAGACTCTATGTCATATGACAACTTCTAGGCTGCCAATTCCTGTTGAACGGTGTTGGTCCTTCAACCCCCATAATGACTCCCAGTAGCTTATAAGCAGCTGCTCACAGATGGCCCTAATAATCTCAAGAGTCGGATAGATGTTTCAAGGGTTTTTATTAAAGGCACTTTAAAATTGACTTTACAATGTTCTCGAGACTGCAGGTAGACTTCACTACTGGATGTTCCCATCTTTTGTGTGTTCCCGCCACCCTAACCCAGGCTTCCATAGCAGCCATGATTATTGTACATCCTAGAGATCGGTGAACCCTACTGCCTAATCTATTCTCTCTACTATGGGAGGACCTAAATGCCAACGCATTATCTTACTAACGCCCTTTGGCAGGTCCTAGAGGTGTTGTGCGCTATGAATCGCACAACAATGGTTTTAGTTATATTCTGAATGGGGCCTGGTCTTTCTCCCTCTTATCCCCTTTTGCAGATCATTACCCTGATTTTGCCTCCCTAATCACTGCTCCCCTTTTTCCTTCTCCTTGCTTGTCTCCCCTTCCTTCTCACTCAATGTTTCCTCTCTCTCCAGCCAACTACTCCCTCCCTTCTCTCTTCCTTCTCCCTCTCTCTATCCCCGCCTCTCTCCTTTTCTGTCCGTCTGGTCTACCCACACTCCTCTCCTAATGTTTTCTACCACTTCCCTCTGGCACAGACAGCTTCCCCACTACAACTGCTTCCTCTCTCTCTCTCTCTCTCTCAGTACTTCCTCTCTCTCTCTCAAACACACACAGATATTCTATCTCTGTACCACTCAACTATCTCCTTCACCCTCTACACTCTCATAGTTCTCCTTCTATCCCTTGCACTCTCACCCTATGCGCCTGTACCCTTCTCCACAGCCCCATACTCTAACAATCACAGCTACACTCTTTCCCCTTGCTACCACTCTCTTTCACATGCAATACCACACCTGCACTGTTATCCAACTGCTCCATGGAGGTTCTTCACCGCTACTCCGAACCTTCTATCCTTTATCTGGTCTCTCGATCAGCCTCCACACCTCCTGGCCTTACCTGAGCACACTTCACTGTGTCTTGCTCCTATGGTTCTTTTATATCAGTGACTTCCTGTTTTGATCTTCCCTCCTCCTACGATTGGGTCCACATTCCAGCTGACTAGACGGTTTTTGTCTGTTTTGCAATGATTCTTTTATTCTTTTATGTTAACTTCTGCTTTTCTGTATATGTATAATTTTACGAACACAGAACACAATTCTGTACACGTATTGTCCTGTGTATGTGAGAAAGAAAAAGAAAAAGTAAAAAACAAAAAAACAAAATAAATGCAAATTAAAGAAAGCTGTCTAGATGAAAAGAAACTGTAGTTGCTTTTGTTTGTAGACTATTCCTGCGAACTCAAAAACAGTTTTGAGACTGGGTGCATAGAGCAGAATGTTTCAAGCTACTATATTTTTTAAATAGCTCTCAGCATACATGAATGGCATGATGTTGTAAACTTTAAGTGGCAGGACGCCTTCTTGTTTCATATATTTAGAGCCCTTAGTCCTTCCAGTAACAGGCCAGCCCCTCCAGTTAGCCTAGAGGCTTTGTCATTGGCACACATCCTTGCTGACTAGCACTGTTCAATTCAGTTCACAGAGCATATGCTCAGACAAGTGTATTGGGTAACAAGTACCGGCAAAGTAAAAATGAAATCAGGGAATATCTAAAAAGTCAGCAGAAAGAAAAACCTTTCATGTCAAGTGGCTGTGACAATAGTGGTGGGGTCAACTTTATTCCATTCATCCATTTGTCCATCTGTAACATATTTTATTAGAATTATTTATTTACTGCGGTTTTCTTTTTCATTATTTTGGAAGAAAAATGAGAAGTAAAAGGAATGTAAGTTGCAATGTATGTGCAAAGGAATTCTGGTGAAAAGAGAATACATCTTTTGATTAAGATGGCTATGGGGGTCATTACGACTTGGGTGGTAAGGGATACCGGGCACCGGTAAGGAGACCGTGCCGGTAATCCCATACCTCCCTATTATAAGATCCCTTGGTGGCAAGGTTCCCTCTAAACTGTGCGCATGTGATCTTGCCCAGCTTCCTTCTGGGTGCCGCTCAGAAGATTTTTAGCAGCGCACAGACAATTCTCACCTATTCAAAACGATTTAATAAGGCACAAGCCACAGCAATTAACTGAAATTTCTTTCTCTTAAAATAAGCAACTAGTCTTGATATTCTGCTAATTTGCATTACACTACTATGCACCTAAAATCCCTAACAGCAAAATACAACTCAAGAGGTTAAAAACTAATGTGAAAAACTACCTCCATTAACAGAAGAATCTAACCAAGATATGCATGCACACACTAACCAAAAATGTTCCCTCCCCACCCATGACTCCTAAACCTGACTCTACCACACTTTTACCTTACGACTCTAACTTCTGCCCAGAGTACATTAAGATACTATCGGACAACCTCGACTCTAGGCTGTGGTGCGGAAGGGTGGGCAAAACTATACACTTTATGACGTGCCCTGTCATTTCACTCCCTACGTCAGGGGTACAAGCAGGCCTCTAATCAGATTTTGCTCCATACTTGAAGTAAAATGATTTTTCAGGGAGTATAAAAGTAATTGGCTTTGCCAAAGGGGATACGTCCTGCTTATTAAAAGATGTTCTTTCCCCATAAAATTCCTTTTGAGATTGGGCATTAATATTAGAGTTCCTTCCTTCCGATGCCACTGCTCTACTGGTCACTAATTAGAAAAATTATCAGTGGAGCTTTGTGGGTTGAAGCAATGATGTGTTCATTGTTTCTCGTTTTTGTTAGGCATATTGTCCTTTTTAAGGAGTAAAAAGGCATGGTGCATATGTCTTTTAGCCCTAAGGCTACCCACAGGAGAAGGTAATGTGGATTTTAAGCAGAGGACAGGAATTTTGGATCATCATATTCTAAGGTGCAATTATCATCCTTACACAAATTATTAAAAGCATGTTCTCCTGGCCCTTGAATTACTTCATTAAAGTGGCACTTAAACTCCTTTCAGCATGTTTTTGCCTCTTTGCTTTTAAATCCCATTAATCCATCAGCAAATGTATGAGTTTCTTGACAGCCAGATCAGTTATGACAAGAGAGATTTGTGTTTTGCGATACAAATGAGTGATTTTCCAGTGGCATGAAACATGGGCCTCATTACGACTTGGGGCGGTATCTCAGCGTAAATCCACCAGAATACCGCCCAAACAAATTACTGTTAGCGCCACTTGGTCTGGAGGAATTTCCGCCGGATTACAACTGGTGGTGGCGGTGTAATTCCCCATTCATATTGAGTCCATATTGTGTCCATTGGACTCAGTTGGATTTAATGTGGCTTTTTTGGCGGAATTACTGCAGTGGAAATTCTGACTATTTCAGCGTTCGAGTAGGAGGATTTACTGTCAGGGTTTTCCTTGAGGCAAATCCTCCACTCCAGGACCGAAATCGTAATTGGCCTAGTTGTAAAGTTGGCGGTAATGGAGTTACCACCAACTTTATCACTTACCGACAAACTCGTAATGAGGCCGACGTTTTTCTCTGCGCAGAAGTACGTTTGCAAGGTACTGTGGAAGATATTGAAGTCTTGGACTGGTTGATGCATTTTCTGTATAATCACATATGATGTATTTTATTTTAGCCTGTATCTTTGGAAAAAGTGTTGTAAGATTTTTAAAGAATTGCAGTGGCTGGGAAGAGGAAATTCCTTTCCAAACTCTCTTCTGCGACTGTAGCTCACAAAGTGACTTACCTCATTAGTCAGTTGCGCACATGGAAAATAATGTGCGCACAACATTCAACCGGTTACGCACATAGAGAAAAAATTAGAGGGAACATTGCTTGGCGGGGACCGTAAGGAACGTGTAGTCTGACCACACGTCCCTTACGGGTCCCGCTAAGGGACCAGGGCGCTAATAACAGGCTTGCAAGTCGCAAGCCCGTTATTAGCGCCCTCCCCATTCCCATTGATCCCTATGGGGGCTCTGATGGGAACGGGGAATGGTCTGTTCAATGGGGATTTACCGGTCCCGCCAGGGTCGGACTGCACCGGTAAGTCCCCATTGAACAAGACCGGTCCCGGTATTGGAGGCAGCCATGGCGCAAATAGCGCCATGGCTACCTCGAATCTCGGAATGAGGCCCTATGTCTTATGTTCTTTGCACCCAGCTGATATAGTTAGAAAAAACAACATTTTAAAATATATTTATGCTTGCTGACAAGATGGAGTTCTGCTTTGGCACACACAAGTTAGATTTATTTACTTGCTTCCTAACCGCAGCACCAGCTTTTGTTTAGGTAACTTTGAACATGCAGTTAATTTCCAGCTTGGTGCAAGCTCACCCAACCTCGAATGAAATGTTAATAAAGGTTTGCAAGTTTAATTGGTATGCAAGTACAGAGCTGTACTTGTACCTTTAGGAGGTGAAGCAAGTGCTCAAAGAGAATGTGGGGCTCAAGCTCTTTTGCATAATTAAAGTATTGTGATAATTGGTAGTCATGAAAACCTACTTATTGAATTCATACATTCTTTTGCCAAACTCATTTGTTGTTATGTATTGCAAAAACATACAGATGTCAGACCTGGGGGCAGATGTACACGGTATTGGTGTTGTGTGGAGTGTTGTGTTTATGTGCATTGCTATGTCCACTCGCAGTGGCTGCTTTCAAATGTATATTGAACTAAACTCACCTAAATTGGTGTTCCTTGGCTGATTTTATTGTTTACACCAGTTACAGGCAGACAAAATCTTCCCCAGTATTGCAGCAGTTTGAACCAATGCATTTGCGTGCTCCACTTAAGGGGGTAATTCATAGAATTCAGCGCACAAGTGGCGCACGCGGCTGGCGCACAGTGTGCGCGTGCGAATCCCTGCGCCAGCCACGTGCGCTAAAATCCATTTCCGCGCACAGCGTATTCATGGATTCCAGCCACCAAAACCAGCCGTGGCGCAAAGTGGCGCAGCGACCCTGCAGCAGCGCCAGTTACGCCCCCAAGAACACCTCTCGCGCAGGGAAAAGCCATCAATATACCCAATCCAGCGCAAAGGGCTGCGCTAACCCTTTACCAGCACAGCAAGCGGGCTACGTGTATCACTGGGGTGCGCGGGAAGTACCTCACGCGATTCCATCAGGGTACGTGTATTTCGGGGTGCGCGTGAAGTTCCACACGCGATATCAGCAGGGTACGTGTATTTCAGGGTGCAGGGGAAGTTACACACGCGATTTCCGCAGGGTACGTGTATTTCAGGGGTGCGCGTGAAGTTCTACACGCGATTGGGCTGCATGCGTGTATTTCAGGGGTGCGCGGGAAGTTCTACACGCGAATGGCCTGGGTGCGTGTATTTCAGGGGTGCGCGGGAAGTTCCACACGCGATTGGCCTGGGCGCGTGTATTACAGCGGTGCGCAGGAAGTTCCACACGCGATTGCCCTGGGTGCGTGTATTTCAGGGGTGCGCGGGAAGTTCCACACGCGATTGGCCTGGGCGCGTGTATTTCAGGGGTGCGCGGGAAGTTCCACACGCGATTGCCCTGGGCGCGTGTATTTCAGGGGTGCGCGGGAAGTTCCACACGCGATTGGCCTGGGCGCGTGTATTTCAGGGGTGCGTGGGAAGTTCCACACGCGATTGCCCTGGGCGCTTGTATTCCAGGGGTGCGCGGGAAGTTCCACACGCGATTGGCCTGGGCGCGTGTATTTCAGGGGTGCGCGGGAAGTTCCACACGCGATTGCCCTGGGCGCGTGTATTTCAGGGGTGCGCGGGAAGTTCCACACGCGAATGGCCTGGGCGCGTGTATTTCAGGGGTGCGCGGGAAGTTCTACACGCGATTGGCCTGGGCACGTGTATTTCAGGGGTGCGCGGGAAGTTCCACACGCGAATGGCCTGGGCGCGTTTATTTCAGGGGTGCGCGGGAAGTTCTACATGCGAATGGCCTGGGCGCGTGTATTTCAGGGGTGCGCGGGAAGTTCCACACGCGAATGGCCTGGGCGCGTGTATTTCAGGGGTGCGCGGGAAGTTCCACACGCGAATGGCCTGGGTGCGTGTATTTCAGGGGTGCGCGGGAAGTTCTACACGCGAATGGCCTGGGCGCGTGTATTTCAGGGGTGCGCGGGAAGTTCCACACGCGAATGGCCTGGGTGCGTGTATTTCAGGGGTGCGCGGGAAGTTCTACACGCGAATGGCCTGGGCGCGTGTATTTCAGGGGTGCGCGGGAAGTTCCACACGCGATCTGGCCTGGGGGAGCGTGTGCGTGTATACCAGGGGTGCGCGGAAAGTTTTACACGCGATTTCAGCAGGGTACGTGTATTTCAGGGGTGCCGGGGAATCCTACATGTGATTTGCCAGTGTGGGTCCTCCCAGGTGTTCCCTGTACACCCTCCACGGCCCCTTCAGGCAGCCCACACCACAGGGGACTACCCTGCATCCCTGGTCATGTCCCGCAGGCAGCCCACCCAACATGGGCATGCCCCCCAGCAAAGGCACATGTCTCCTTGCACTAATGATCACCAACTCATGTCCCCTTGCACCCCCACCCCCAGAATTGCGGGGCACCTGCCAGCAGGCCCCCACCCATGTCCAATTCATGTCCCCTTGCACCCCCACCCCCAGAATTGCGGGGCACCTGCCAGCAGGCCCCCACCCATGTCCAACTCATGTTCCCCACCACCCCCACCCCCCAGCAGCGCAGGGGCACCCTCCACCAGGCCCCCACCCATGTCTCCCACCACCCCCACCCCCAGCATTGCGGGGCACCTGCCAGCAGGCCCCCACCCATGTCCAACTCTTGTTCCCCACCCCACTACCCCCCAGCAGTGCAGGGGCACCCTCCACCAGGCCCTCGCCCATGTTCCATCCATGCCCCCCTGCACCTGGGTCCCAACAATCCCCAATCATGTCCGTAATGGCCATCCTCCCCTGCCAAAAGGCCCAACCAACTATCACATCCACCCACATATCAAAGGCAATTACATGTTACACACCCAATGTAAATAATGCAAATGAACACATGTCTGTCACACACAATGGCTGCAAGTGAATTAAAACACCCAACATGACATGCATGAAAGAAATGAGATGATACGACACATTGAAGGATGAAAATAAAAATGTATTGAAAATCAATTTGAATGGAAATGAAATGAGATAAACCACAAAGCAAAACAACCAAAAGAAGATGAATGTCCATGAAAAAAATAAAAAAAATCAAAAAATCCATTGAAGAACTATTTACAGGATAATCCCGGGTCCATGAGCCCAACCAAATGAAACCTAACTATGACAACTAACTAAAAACTGAACTATATACAAAAATGTGGCGCATTGTCCAATCGCAACCAAATAAAAAAAAAAAATTAAAGGAAACCTACCACTAACTATATAACTATATACAAAGGAAGCGGGCTAGTCCGACGGCTCACTGGTTGTTGTCATGGGCCAGGGCATCATCGAACTCCCGTTCAATGGCTTGGAGGCGGGCATGTTCCCTGGCCCCGAGGTCCCGCAGGGATAATGCAGTGTCCAGCTCCAACTCCCTGCGAAGACCCTCGAGGCACTCAGCCCGCCTCAGCGCCCTCCGCATGGAGTCCTCCGCCCTGACCATTGTGAGCCGTTCCTCCTCTGCCCGCTGCCGCTCCGCACCTATCTGCTGGCCCAATCGCTCCCACACGGAAGCCACTCCCATTCCAGGGTTCTCCTGCCCTCCGGCCGATGCCTGCACCCCTGATGTTGATGGCCCACAGCCATGATGCCTCCCACGTTGAGCCTGCTGCTGCCTCCGACGCAACTGCCTGTGCCAGCACGACGGCATCCAGGCTGATGGAAACCACTGACGCCGTTGTGCACGTGCCCTGCCCGATGATGCCGTCACATCCTCCATCTGCTGGGGTCCGGTTGCTGTTGTGTCCACCCCTGCTGGACCTCTGACTCCCGACTGTGGCAGGGATGGGATCCCCACCGAGCTGGCTGCATTGGTCAGGGCAGGTCCACAGGGGGCCCTGGTGGCATCTGGGCCGGAAGACCGCAAGGAGAACGACTGGCGTATAGTCTCCACAGAGGAGGAGAGGGCCGCCAGATTGGCCGACACATGCAGGAAACCCCCGAACATGGACGATCCCAATTGGGCCACGTCGGCACGGTGCTCTTCGTGATGACGTGCGTGCTCCTCCTGGGAAGCACGCACGGCATCACGAATCACAGCCGTGTGCATCGCGACCCCAATCAGGACCTTCTCCATACGGCCAGGGGTCCCCTCGTCCGCAGGTGGAGGGGAGTCAGATGACATGGACATCCCCTCTACCTGCGGACGGGCCTGGGACGGGGCATCCCTGCTGGTGCATGGTGGTGCACCCACAGGGTCAGGGACAGCGACATGCACAGGCCCCTCCACGGTGACCTGTGCTGCCTCCTGCCCCTGCCCCTGGACTGCACCACTTGCACCAGCAGGGATGCCCCCACCAGGCTCCATGTGCGCCTCAGTGGCGGCCTCCTCCTCCTCTGTGGAAACCACCAACCTGGATGGCTCCTCACCGTCTTCCGCCGTAGCAGGCCCCTGTGGGGGCTCACCCACCCCTTCTGCTGCAGCCGTGGGGGCATCCCCGCCGCCTTGCTCCACAGCGCCGTCTCCGCCCTCTTCTTCACTAGCCGCTGCGTAGAGGGAGACATAGAACACAAGCATCAGGGTACTGTACAATGGTCCCCTAGACAGGAAGCAATAGCAGATGAGTGCCACTGTCAAAGTACACTTCCATCATGCCCCTCCACAACACATGTGTCAGTCCAGGCGAAACACACACAGTGACAGTCATGGTGCATGCCATGGACATTTCCATACATGTCCAATGGACTCACAAAACATACAATGTAATGGTACTCACATGCATCATGGGTCATGCCTATCACATGCACACACTTCACCTCAGTCACATCCATCTGGCCCCGTACACCCCAATCACAGTGGATACAAGGATGACTAGGCTGCATCAATGAATCTGTACATTGTCACAGACATGTGTCATGCATCCATGGCATTCACAAGTCACAGACACGCAGGTCAGGCACACAGACATGGATACCATATATGTACCTGGCATCAGCACCCATCCCTCACCCCCACCCATGTCCAGGAACAGAGACTGCCATGCTCTCATGTGTACAATCTGCATAGGGCTCCCCATGTCGCATTTAAACACATGCAACGACCGTGCGGTTCACACATTACTGGTCGCACATGCATTACCATGATGTCCCTGCACACATACATGCGTACATGGCCTATGTCACACATACAGGCAAGTATCAGACAACCAGCACACTGCAACATGCCCTGTCTCACACAGCAATGCTTGGCCACTTACCACTCAACTCCAGACGGGTCTCCCTCTCAAGGACCTGGGCGTGGAGCGCTGGGTGTACGCGTTCCAGGACCCTCATCTGGATGGAACTCATGCGGCCCCGGCCCCCCTCCACGAGGCGCCGGGCCTTTATGAGGGTCCTGGACCTCAAGTCTTCCCAGCGCTTCTTGACCTTCTGGATGGTGCGAGTTGCCACCCCCTCCGCGTTGATGGCAACCACACAGTCGGCCCAGATCCTCTCCCGTCCTTCCTTGTTGGCGCGGGACGATCCGAAGAGGGCATCATACTGCCCCAGGACTTGCTCCACCAGGACACCAACTTCGGTGGCAGTGAAGCTGGTGCCCCTCTGCCCCTCTGGCCGGGGGTTGCCACTGGTGCCAGATGTGGATGTGCCCGACATGGCAACCCCAGGGGCAGGAGTGGGTGGGCAACTGGGTCCTGGGGCTGGGCTGTGGAGCGATGTTATCTGAGTCGGGAGTCTTCTGTTCCAGCAGGGGTGGACACAGCAACTGGACCCCTGCAGATGGCTGATGTGCAGGCACCAAATGGCAGGGCACGGTGGCAGCAGGCAGGCAGGCAGCAGCAGATGGCACGTGGGAGGCTGCTCGGGGCACTGGGGGGCAGTAATTCGGCCTTCTGGGCAGGAGCGTGGTCTTCCGTGTGTTTTCGCGTGGCCAGCTTGATACGGAGTGATTTGGCACGTGAAAATCCTGCACGTCAGCGTGAAAATCGAGGAAAGGCCCTTAGCGCGTAAGTGCATCAGCACGCGTACGCGATTTCATTGGACCAAAGGCCCTTACAGCGTAAGCGCGTCTGTGACGTTTTGCGCACGGGCGTTGCCCTGGCAGGGCTTGGAGATTCCGCGTGCCTTTATGTTCTGTACGTGCTTTTCGTGCGGTGCGTGTGTTTTCCATCCGTTGGGGTTCACACGCTATTACTTCACAGCGGGTGTTGGCTACGCGTTCCTCTACACGCAAGGCAGACGGTGAGTGGTACCCCGCTCCCCCAGGCCTGATCGCGTGAAGAAGTTCAGAACCCCTGAAATACACGTAGCCCGCTCCCCCAGGCCCGATCGCGTGAAAAAGTTCACGCGAACCCCTGAAATACACGTAGCCCGCTCCCCCAGGCCCGATCGCGTGAAGAAGTTCACGCGAACCCCTGAACTACACGTAGCCCGCTCCCCCAGGCCCGATCGCGTGAAGAAGTTCACGCGAACCCCTGAAATACACGTAGCCCGCTCCCCCAGGCCCGATCGCGTGAAGAAGTTCACGCGAACCCCTGAAATACACGTAGCCCGCTCCCCCAGGCCCGATCGCGTGAAAATGTTCACGCGAACCCCTGAAATACACGTAGCCCGCTCCCCCAGGCCCGATCGCGTGAAAATGTTCACGCGAACCCCTGAAATACACGTAGCCCGCTCCCCCAGGCCCGATCGCGTGAAGAAGTTCACGCGAACCCCTGAAATACACGTTGCCCGCTCCCCCAGGCCCGATCGCGTGAAAATGTTCACGCGAACCCCTGAAATACACGTAGCCCGCTCCCCCAGGCCCGATCGCGTGAAGAAGTTCACGCGAACCCCTGAACTACACGTAGCCCGCTCCCCCAGGCCCGATCGCATGAAGAAGTTCACGCGAACCCCTGAAATACACGTAGCCCGCTCCCCCAGGCCAGATCGCGTGTGTGACTTCCCGCGAACCCCCGGAATACACGTACCCCGCTCAATCGCATGTGTAACTTCCCGCGCAACCCCGAAATACACGTGCCCCGCTCGCACAGGCACAATTGCTGTATGTTGACACTTTTGTAATGCGCAGGGACGCTACCGCCTGCCTTCGTGTGGCGGACGTGTTTCGGCTTGTGCGTGTCTTTCGCTGTGCGTGGCTTTGCCCTATTCAATTCCATGAATACGTGTGGTTCGGGTGCGTGTGGGCGTTCCGTCTGCTTCCCTGCAGTACATCCCCAGTTACGCCCTTGTTTTCGCGAGTTGTTCCCCATTCCGCGCGTTACGCCCCATGTTCCGCCCACTTTCTGGTGTATGCGCCGAGGTTTTGCGCTTTCACTGTGCGCGTCGCGCACGCCTTTCGGGATGTTGCAATGACTTGTGCGCCATGCACGGGTTTGGCGCACATCCCGAGGTGTACACGCGCAGGGACTTCCATCCTGTTTTTTTCCGCTTGCGCCTGCTTGCGCCTGCTTGCGCGAAGATTTTCAGCGCACGTTTGTTCCATGAATCGGCCCCTAAATCTCTACCCTAGTCGTCCAAGAGGCCCAACTGTGAATATCCTGTAAAATATTATCTGATTCAATGTAATGCTCTCCATAAATAAAACCAGCTCTGAATTATTTCTTACACTGCAATATCACATAAGTAACGTTAAACAGATGTTACAAAGTTACTGGAACAAAGTCTATGTTTTGGTTGTTAATAAACACCAGAAAATACAATTTAAAATGAATGTCTGCATGGTTGCTGTCATGTGAAAGGGGACATGATAAACTGTACAACTTGAATGTTAGTATTTTATGAGAAAATGTTACACAGAAATGTACTCCAAATCAGAGCCTAGGCTTTGAACTTCAGATCACCCGAAAATGAATGCCTGTGTGTGCTTTCTTGAAAATGGTAATAAACATGCCCCACCATCCATCATTTTCATCAAGGCAGAGAAGACTTAACAAGCCCACTGATAATTTGAGATAATAGGTTTGTTTTTAAAATGTAGAAAAACAAGGCCAAAATGAATTTCAGGGTCATGGTTTTCATGGTCTTATATTTTTAAGCTAATGTGGAAGGCAATCTTGAAAATGCATTGTTATGACCTTCAAGGAAACAATGCTAACACAAACCCTATCCTCGACCTTGGCAGATCAATAAGGATTTGTAAAGAATGTATCTGTTTTATTAAACAGCCTACTAAAATGATCCATAGAATGACATTCTTAGCACATGGTCTCTGTGGATAGGAGCTGGCCATATACAAGTTAAATGTGAGTTTGTTAATATATATGCTATGATATGATATTTATAACACACTTAATACCTAGAGGTTTCTAAGTGTGGACCCGGGGATCAAACCTGTGTTGCTCTGTGTCGTCTTGCTTTCAAGGCTAGCACATTGCCCCTGAGCTATCCTCCCGAGACAAAATGTGTAATACATTCCAACTTAAAATAGTGCATTCAAAGAGGACAAGTGGAGAAAGCATTTGAACTATAACTTCAGAACCATTTCTCTGATTGAAAGAAAAATAGGTCTGAATTCAGCAGAGCAAAAGCAATTGCATGCATATACAAAGCACATATAAAAATGTATATATTCTGCATACATTTGCACATTTTAAAATGCCCTATGAATGCCATGAAAAAAACAAAGGATGTCTCACAATTGAGAATGTTCTTGTGAAAATAAATATATAATCCTTAATAAATTAAAAACAAGGAATTATAAGAAAAATGTATATTATAGTCTAATGTTGATTCCTCATTCCTGATGGGAGAATTAAATCCCAGCAGACACATCCACTTATAACAGGGAAAATAGTTTGGGTAAATAGCAGCGAGAGGAAGGGCCTTAATGGTTGTCTCAATAGAAAAGGAATCTATCACAGACTCTGTCCAATCTAAAAATGCAGTGTAAAAGTATGCTGCATGGGCGGAGTTAGCTTTGTATTTAAACTTAAACACATAGGAGGAAGAGAGTGCTTTGGGAAAACAGACGAGCAAGTGAACCCATTTGACGAGACACAAGCACATTTTTACTCCAACTGGAAATAGCTGCAGGGAAATCTTTAGATATCTTTTTCCAGTTGGGACTGAATGCGGAGGGATTTCCCAAGACAGAACTCGATTACCTGAGATTGATTTTGAAAGCATGTGGACAGATTAAAAGGAATAGCTAATTTGACTGTGTTGCCTGAAGCCGGTCAATGTCCCTACCTCTCCCGGGCCTTTGAAAGACATACTAAAAGCGAACACAATGCTCCCAGACTATGTAGACAAAACATGTCCAAACAATTAAAAGTATGTCAGGGAAATCCTGTTTACAAGAGTTGTCACTGAAAGGGGGAATATAATACAAGGTGTGTGTGTGTGCTTTGCAATTAATAACTATGATTGAAATGTTGGTGAGCATCACCATACAAAAGATATTCTTCAGCAATTGGGGCTCTCTAAAGAATGTAGACATCCCAAAGTAAATGACAAGCATTTGTGATTGGTGTCTGCCATAGTTAATAAAGTAATTGAAATCTATTCCTTCGTGAACACATGGAAATGGGGTGTTGTGAGGGTGAACCTGATTCCTTGAGAATAGTGAGAAAGTTATGCGCTGCTCTCCTCGTATCCCAAAAAGAAACAGAATTTCTGAGCCCAAGCCCTTAAAATAACTGCAACCAATTCAATGCAATAAAGATAGTATCTATGCCCAAGAAAGGAACCAATAGTGCCCAACATCTTAGATTCGAATTATACCAAACATCAGAGAATCAAATGTTAAAGTAGCAATGTTTCTGATGTCAATATTTGTTAATGGTTTAAAAGAAAACCAAGTGAATCGTTTTGTTTCAAACTTTATTCAAATAACAGTTTTTAATTTTTTATTCAAACAAGCAATATCAATGTGCATGTCTATATCGTGGAGTATTGTATTCTATTCCCTAGAATAGTAATTCATATTTATTTTTCTATGTATGGATTTTGTTTGCATTGGAATGAAAACATTAGCAAGAACATAGCTGGCAGGTTGTGTATTCCTTTCCGTAGACAAGCAGCCTGTATTTCTGTATTTATTTAAAATATTGTTAGTGGCTTCCCCAACACTGAGAATTAGGAGCCTACCTTTACTAATTCCTTCATTTATTATTTTAAACTAGCAAAAGTACCCATTCTCCAAACCAGTTCTGTGGACAGACATGGCAACACTCATCAATTTTTGAAAGTCAATTAACTCATAGGTTGCTGTTCCGATTCGCTTATCGCTTGATGTGCCTTGCACTCTGAAGTAAACTGCACTGAAAATGGGCATGTGTCACTGTTTGACATACCCCGGAGCAGACATTGGGAGGAGGTGAGAGTTACTGGAACCTACTCTGCTGTCTCCACATGTTGTTTCAGCCTGGCGTGGTGCAGTTTGTTGTGGTGCAAATGTCCCAGAAACTGTGCATTTTAGGGTTGTGGACCTGTCCTTCTATGACCATATTGATGTTTCACTGATTTCATGCAACCATTTTGGATCTATGTGAAGAACGAAAAAAATAACAAGGCCAAAAAGACTGGGTTGTTTTTGATCGAAATGAGAAAATATCTTGGGCGGGTTTTGCACTCTTATTTTAATAATGAGGGGGAGATCCCCCGCACCCCACACCTCGTCACTTCCCCCCACCCTAATGTATATCCTTACCCCAAACTCATATATTTTTCAAAAAAAATGTGCAAATGTCCCGCACAAATTCGACTAAAAGAACCCAATCTTTTCAGCCTTGTTTTATTTTATTTGTTTTTTCTGGGCATTACCACGGTCTCATGTGTAAAGGTGCTGAAATCCAGGCAAAGGGGTGGGATGACCAAATGTTATGTAGCCAGTTATGTCCAGAGAGTCCTAACCGGTAACTAGGCAAAATGTGGTGCAGATTGGTGAAACGGTGTAGAAATGTATAAGGAACAAAACTTCACCAAGCCGCAAACCCACAAATGTTGATTGTGCTGAAATTTGGGAAAAGGGGTGGGGTGCCCACATGTCATATAGTCAGTATTGTTTGGAGGTGTCCTACCATGTAACTGGAACGACGCCTTCAAACCCAGCCACCCACACATTTTCGCTTTTATAAGTATAGATAGAATTAAATATTCATATTAAAATAGCTTCTTTCTTGTCCCAGATTGTGAGGTGGAATTGTTGCAGGGGGGAAATATAAAACTATGATCATTTTTCCACATAAGTAATCCTTAGAAAACAAAATAACTTCTATAGATAGATGTCATAAAAAATCCACACTCATCGGTTGGTTCAAGCAGGGTGGATGCTAAAACCACATTTGTAGGAGCAGTCCCTCAAACAGCAAATCTCAGGCATACAGTGGCCCTCATTACGACCCTTGCGGAAATTGACTGACCGGACCGCAACAGCGTAAATAGCGTTTCCGCCATTGCACGAAGGAGCAAAGTGCGGCTAATTACGACCCATCGGGCACGAGCATTACGCCATGGCGGAATCCGAAAGGCTGCGATGGCGGAAATGACCCCAAAACGGCCCTTACCGCCGCCGTACGCTGCACCAGGTGCAATACCGCCACCCATCTTAGCGGTCACCGTAATGAGCGGGCACCGTAATGAGCGGGCACCGCAAATTACGGGCACCGTAAATATACGGAAACGGAAGTAAAAGCATGTGGCCGGAACGGGAAACAGCACGCCGCACAACTATAAAATCCGAATCCCAACACAACCATTAAAAATCCGACCCTGACACACATCCCAACCCGTTAGCAACCCCAGTTAAAAAAATAAATATGGGAAAGGTAGCCAAGAAAGCGTGTGATCGCAAGCGGCAGGTCCACTTCTCCCGAGAGGAACTGACCGTGCTGACCGAGACCCTGCAGGAAAATGCCGCCGTCGTCTTCTCCAGTCAAATGACCAGGACGGCCCTTGCCAACAAGAAGGCCATATGGGCCCTTGTGGCACAGCGCGTAAGTGCGGTGGGGACAACACCCCGCACGCCACAGCAATGTCGCAAGCGGTGGGACGACCTGCGGATCCGCGTACGCAGCATACTTTCTGCGAACAGGAACATCGCCACAGCTACCGGGGGGGGATCAGAGTCGCCCATCAAGTTGACCCCCTGGGAGGAGATCTGCGCCTCCACCATAGGAATGGAGAGCATAGAGGGAGTCGGAGGGATGGAGAAAGGAGTGCCGACATCCGGAGAATCAGGTAGGTTGGCCAAGAGAAACAATGCGAAATCCACAAACCACGAACATGTGCAGTACCATGTGACCCCATAGTGCAATACATACTTTGCCCTGACAGCGCCCTCTAAAAGTCAGAATGAATAAACAAATTAATCAAGATGCCATAAACAACCCCTACATGTGCAGCATGCACCCCCTAACTGCAGGCAGCCAAATGAATGCATCCTCAATCCACACGAAAATGAGACCACCTCCAAGGCCCAGTCCCATATCAGCCTCATGTACCACCCCAATGCATTTGATACGTTGCCATTCCAAATCCGACAGACCCATAACTAACGCTCGCCCCTCTTTACTCCACCACAGGGTCCGATACCAACGACGAGCTGCAGGACACCCCTACCAGCACGCCTGCAAAGAGGGCCAGGACCAACGTCCCAAGAGCCTCCACCTCAGGTGCAAGGATCAAGACACGGCAGCAGCAGGAATCAAGTGCCAGCACACTGGAGGGGACTGCAACAGGCACCCCAGCAGCCAGCAAGTCCACAACCCCAGCACCACAGGTCCCCCCAAAGAACGTATCTGATGGCACTGCCTCTGGTGGTAGCAGCACCATAGGTGACACAGCTGTCATGCCAGCATGCTCCGACACGGAAAACAGTGCTGGCGACGTAGGTACCATCCATGACCTTTCCCAATCCCCCTGCATGTCCCATCCCCTACACCATGACGAAACCACGCAGGGGCACCCAGAAGACGACGACTGGCCAACCCCCACAAGTCCTGTGCCAAGGCAACATGTGTTGAGCAGCCCCCCTGTCACACCACCGCAAATGTCCATGGCCCAGCAGAGGCAACAGTCCCTCGACCTGCTGATCGAGCAACAGCAGGAAGTGTCCACGCTACTCAAGGACCATGCGAATGAATGCGGGGGTTCCAGGGCAGCCATGGAAACATCCACCGAGACACTCAGGGCACAAATAGAGAAAAGTAGTGAGAGCCTCAGGGGAGAAATGGAGAGAAGCACCGAGAGCCTGAGAGCACAAATGGAGAGAAGCACCGAGAGCCTGAGAGCACAAATGGAGAAAAGCACCGAGAGCCTGAGGGGGGAACTGAATGCGACGTCCAAAGACGTTTGTGCTGAACTTGCTGCTGTGCGCCGTGTGCTCTCGGAGCTCTCACAAACCCTCAGAGACATGCATGGACGCGAGCAGGCAGAGACGTCATCCGTGGCAAGTTCCGTCCAGGGCAGCCCCCAACGCAGATCTGGCAGGAACCTGCGCTCCACGGGCAGGGGTGCCCCTGATACCCGTAGAGGGGGCTTGCAATAGCGTCTACCCACGGGCAGCATGCATATTTGGACACTGGTGTTGGGGGGGGAGGAAGTAGGGTGGAGGGGGTGTGTTGGGCTTCACTGGGTGGCGGGTCCATAGGGTGTATGAATCAAATCACATTAACAATACAGCACTTCATTATCATCCAATGACATGTGTGGACATTGATATTTGCGTACGAGGCCTTCATAGGCGTACAGTCCACTATGTGCCTGTACTACACACACACAGTGCCACAGGTCCCCTTTCCGTGTAATAGGCACCATGCGTGGTTGCTAGAAGCATGCATCTATGATGCTCTGTCGGATTGCACGTGCATCCTGTGCCTCATGGACTCCTTGGGGTGCCTCCACATCCCCACCCTCATCATCATCATCTTCAGGTGCATGCAGTACAGCGTCAGGGGGCATGGGCACATTCCTACGTATGCACATGTTGTGCAGCATGACACATGCCATGACCATCTTAGAAACCCTCTCATGGCTGTACATGAGTGCCCCGCCAGACCTGCTGAGGCTGCGGAAACGAGCCTTCAGTAGGCCGAATGCCTGTTCAATGACCACACGGCTACGTGAGTGGGCATGGTTGTAGTCCTCCTCATGCTGGTTCTGTGGGTTCCGGATTGGTGTAAGGAGCCATCTCTTCAGTGGATACCCGGCATCACCTGTATGGGACGAATAAAGGGTGTCAGTGGAATGATAGTGCTAAGTAGCCCCCCCCCCCTCCTGCAAGGTCATTGACGCATCAAATGGGCCACGATGTCATGCATGGAATGAGACTCACCGAGTAGCCAGGATCTGTGCCCTGCGTGTCGCTCCATGTAGCGTGGTATTCTTGTGTTCCTCAGGACCATAGAATCATGGGTAGATCCTGGAAATCTGGCACAACAATGCGTAAAGATCTTGTTGGAGTCACACACCATTTGCACATTGATTGAATGAAATTGTTTCCGGTTGCGGTACTGGACCTCCATGGCATGTGGGACAACCAATTCAACATGGGTGCAGTCGATGGCACCAATGCAACCCGGGATGCCGCCAAGTGCATGGAATCCCACCTTTGCGTTGGTAATCTCCTGGTACGTGCGTGGTAGTGTGATGTGGTCGTCGGCGTGCTTCAGGAGGGCATCGTGCACTTGGGAGAGTGTCCGTGAGAACAGTGGCTGTGAAATGCCATGCAACTGTCCCACTGTGTGCTGGTAGGTGCCTGTGGCCAGGAAGTGGAGTACAGACACCACCTTCAGTAGGGGTGGGATGGCGGTTGGGCTATCTATCATGCTCACGAGGTCAGCATGTGTCATGTCCACAATGGCGATTATGGTGTCCCGGTCCAAACGGTAGAGGGTGTGGATCTGCTCAGCAGTGAGGTTGAACGGATCAGCTCGGAGGCGTGGGATTGCGGGCCGCCTGCGTGTTGGTAGTGGCAGTGCTTGTGGGCCTTGCTGACCCTGCCTTGCCCTCCTCCTCCTCCTTCTCCTCCGTCTCCCCTGTGCGCCCGGTTGTTGTACCTGTTGTTGTTCGTCGTCTTCTTGTAGTTGTAGCACTTGCAGTGCTATCTGGTGCCCCAGGCCCAACATCGCTAGTCCTGCCGGTAGCATTTTGGAGTGGGAGTGGTTGTGGGAGGGGTTTGGGTCTGCTATATATGTGCTGTCGGCCTGTATGGCCTCCACCTGTGCTGATTGAATGAATCTGTGGCGGATGCAATCCCTTCTGGCCGAGCACGTCCCGCACGTAAGGCTGCATTTGGCCGCATGGCATCTTGGGATTGGAATCATGTATCAAATCCCGATGGCAGTGTGATGTACTTTGACTGATTTTCATGCTATGCTCCCATTGTTACACATGCTATGATTGCAGCCGCTTACATACCTGTGAAGAGTCAGTGGTATGTAGGGCTCGATCGATGGCCGACCCTCATGCAGCACAGTATCGTACTTCACCGACGGGCGTGGCGTCCCATTTGTGATTGCAGCCAGTTAGCATTATGACACACAGCCGCACTACATTGATGTAATTGTGAATGCAAGCGTTCACAGAAGCCTTTTCGACGTAATGTTGCAAGTGAGGAATTCGAAGGCCAGGATTTTTGGTTGCGAAGTAGCGGTGAGGAGACGCCCACAGGTCTGCCTGGAAATGTAACGTTCTATTGTTGAATGTCCTTGGGACAGGGCCCATAACGAGCAAGCAATGAATGACATGAATTGAATGGGATGCGCAATAGCGTAGTGGACGATAAGGCAGGACGTTCCCAAGTCCATCTAGCTTCACGACACTACAGATCCGGCCAGGAGCACAGTGGTTTTTGCAGACTGCATTACGCACAGACGCGATGGAAGTTTCACATATTATGTGAGTGAATGTTCATGCGTTTTCATTGCGGGATGAGGGAATGATGAATGGATGCATGGACAGATGATTCCATTTAGGGTCTGCCATGTACATGTGTTTTTTGATTCAATCCCCTTCCCCTGCGCTATGTGATGCAAGGCTGCCATAGTGGGACTTACGTCTATCTGCCCTTGTCGGATCCTCCCTGTCTCGACGCGCCTTCATACACTTGTGTCTAGGCACGTTACTAATCCCATGTCATGGGTTCTATCTTGACGGACGCATGCACAGTAACCGACGTTGCCAATGGTGTATTAACCTCGATTGGTTTCGTTATGTATCGATACTGATTTAGGGGTGTGTATATTCCTTTGGAGTGGGCTAGCATGCATATGGGTGTGGATTTGGTGTGTTGAATGAAGATAGTGATGCATCATGTGTCCTGTAGTGCAATCGGTTAATTTGTGTTTCATTTTGGTGACAGGTATCTCCTGCCCTATTGCAGATGCCATCTGTACGCCACTCCTCCAGATGGATTTTACTCTCGACACCTGCAGCTTCGGGTGAATCAGTGGAGCACCATTACGATCTTATGGGACGATCGCCAATGGGCCACATGCCCTTACGCTGTTCTGGTGGCTAGGTGCAACATTTCGGCCTTTCAGCTGGACTAGTGCCTGCCTCATGGGACGGACCTGCGGTTCTTGCCGCTTCCATGTTGCCTTTTGGAACGTTGATGTTGGCCCTGTGTGCCATGATGGTACAGGGCGTCACACAAGTGGAAGCTGGTCAATTATTGCAGATGCAGCCCTCGGTGATGATGGATGTTTTGGTGTTATTTTACAAATTGCTGTGAGGCCTTTGTCATTTGGATGTGCATTTAAATTGTATTCCGATATTTGGCGTGTTGCGTTATTCTTTGCAGGTGATGTGGCGATTTTCGATTTGTGGCGGTATGTATTGCGAGATGATCTGCATTGTGTTCCGCCTTCTGAGTTGAGTTGTGTGGTACAGTACTGGCCGCTTTTGCCTACGTAGCACAGTGTGGTCACGGATAGGGGCTGCCATTGTGACTGTTTACATGATGTGCTGTTCAGGGGCGGGGGATTGGCTTTTGGCCGACTGGTGCCTGTCAGCCAGGTCGATTGATGGTATGATGGGATGTTCAGAATGTGGCTGGTCACAGGTGCCTGTGTTTGCGTGCGTTTGTTGGAGGGGGACTGGGGTCATGTCCATTGGAATAGCTTCTGTATTGATGCCATCTGTGCCCTGCAGCTCCCATCGGCCCCTCTTGGGATGTGCCTGGCTGCTCAGTCACTCTGCCAACTTGTGTGGTACATGCTTCTGCTGATGGTTGGTTTGTTTACTGGCAAGAGTACAGGGCTGGTGCAATCCCCCTCAGGATGCTGTTTTGGATGTTGCCTTGCGCTGGTGGCAAGCGATGGGGGACTACTGTTGTTTTGTGTCATGTGTTCTTGATTTCCATTTTGATGTCTTGTACCTTCACATGCCTGTGCTGCATCAGTACGGCTATGGTGACATGCCGTACATGGATGCCCACTCACGGGGCGCTTTGAACACCTGCATGCATTTCTACGTTGGCATGCATGGGTGAATTGTAGATTTCACTGGTTGCATGGTGTGAGTACATTGCGCCTGCCAGGAGTTGTGCAATGTGGCCAGGGAGTGGAGTACAGGCACTCAGTGGGCCATTTACGGTTGGTTCACGATGCCGTATTTCTCGCCATGGCGGGATGGTCCATTCCGCCATGCCTGATGGCGTTAGGTACATGTCCGCTAGGGTCGGAATTGGCGTACCGTTGCACCATGGTGGTGTTTGCGGTTTGGCATGGTGCGCGCGCGCGTGCTTAGTGCAGTTAGCGTTGGCGTTCACTACGGTGTCGCTAATGGCTTCGTACTTTGCGGTGACGGGTCATAGTCGCACCGAGCGCTTTTCGATGGCGGTATTGCTTTTCCGCCATCGTTTTCCCCTTTCCGCCAGGGTCGTAATGAGGGCCAGTGTCTTTTCAGCCCCCTCAAGCACAGGTTGGTCCTGTGACTCAGGGTAGCCGAGCTTCAATAGTTCTGCTGGTTTGGCCTCATTTTATTGTATTCCTATTATCGCAAACCTAGCTAAAGAGCAGTGGAGTGCTTTACAACAGGTGAGTGCCAGCATTGAACTTGAAGGTTTATACAGTAGCACATTACTGTCAATGGAGGGACCGGGGGATTTTTATTTGCCTGGATTTGCGGAATTGGAGGATGGCAAGGCCATTTTAAGCCTCTGTTGGGACTGTGTTCCAGATGGTCAGAGCGTGGCAAGAGAACGACTGCTCGACAGTCTTCTCTTTATGGGCTAGCTTAGACTCCATTTTGACAGTTTTTCTATGTGAGGGGCAAGAGCTTGCAGAGGCATGGAGTTTATCCAGCGAGTATGTTGGTGTTCTGTTTGAGGCAGTTTTGTAGGCCATATATCCAGCTTTTAATATGATCCTGGTGAGGAGGGGAAGCCAGTGAAGCTTGTGCAGTATTGGCGAGATGCGATAGCACTTGTAATGGGGCAGGATGTGGCATGGTGGGTTGATTTGAGGGTAGCCAGTTGTGTGACTAGAACATCAGTAAGGAGGGCATTTCCCCCCATCGATATGTGCGATTGTGAGGGCTTGTCCCACCATGCGGAAGTCATTCACATAAGGGTGAAAAGTTTGATTTGAGTGTGGAGAGCTGTAGCCTTGTACTTTGCTCTTTTTTGGCAATGTGCTTTTGTAAGGATAAAGCTACTGTCAACAACAGCACTGAGAGATTTTGGTGAGTTTGACAGCTGGGGAAATAATCCTTCGATGTGCATTTCATCGAGCCATTGTTCCTTGAGTTATTTGGTGGGGGGACCGACTAGAACAAATTTGATGGTGGTGGGATTCAGTTTGAGGTAGGCATTTGACATCCATGTTTGGATGGTAGCAAGGCTTTTGCGGTGGTGAGTGATGTTCTGAGGTACAGCTGAGTGTCATCAGCGTAATTATGGATGGCTATATTGAGGTCATTTAGGAGAGTTTCCAATGGTCCCATGTATAGATTGGAGGTTATTTGGGTGAGAGTGGAATCTTGGAGGACCCCAAATGTGGCTGGTAGTCAGTTGGATTAGAATGATCCCATCGGTATGGCCTGGTGTCTGCCAGATAGGTAGGAACCAAACCATTTTAGGACGGTTCTGGAGAAGCCCATCCTGTTGGTAAGGAGCGAGGGGAGGGTGTCAGGTAGCAGCTGGACCAGTTTAGACCCCTGTGGCTCAGCGCCATTATATAAAAGGATGGGTAGTTTCTCCAACTCACCACAGTACCTCTTACCTTCATCCATTGCAATTATGTAAAATCTCTTTAGGCGAACTGCTTCTACATATTATGTGAAGTCATGATTTAATTAACTTTGCCAAGGAACTCGAGGTGTTGGCGGGGGCTCTACTCTTTTAGTACACACATATATGAGAGGACATATTTTCTACAAATGAATTGATTTTATATCTTGGGTTGAGCTATTTCTTCTTGAAGAGGGAAACCCAGCCATGCTACCAGCCCTCTATGAAAGGTCTCACAGACTGCTTAAATATGTGGGCGGCTCAGTTGTTGGCAGACATAGAAAGTATCTAAGCTTACTAAAATTAAGAAAAGCATTGTGAAATCCGCCATATTTGGCACCCTGAGGAAGAACTAGAACAGACAAGCCTTAAGAAGGGCGATTGTTGGCAATGTCAGGTGCAGCCACATTTACGTGTCTCAGGGAGACCTTGAGCTGACGGGCCCAAGACAATATCCACCATGGGCTCTTTAGTTTAACACTCTGCCATCAGTTCAGTCTCACACCAATGAGCCAACCAGATGGCTGCAGTCCCTCCAGAGTATCAGGCAAGACTAACCCCTGAACATCTCTGTTATTTTTTTTTTATTACTTGTATATAATCAATACGATTTTTACAAGGTCTAAGATGCAGTATAAAAGGAGTAGAAAAATCAAAAATAAGGGATTACAGATGAGAGCGGCAGTAGAAATGTATATTTAGAGCTGGGCGACTACAGAGGGGCTCGGGCCGGCCCGGGCCCCAACACCCTTGCACCCTTTTTCCTCACCCCAGCACCCTTTGCACCCCTTTTTTCAGCCCCATTGGATTCTCTTGCTGGCCCCAGCCCCCTCGCACACCTCTTCTTGCATTACTAATAAGATACAATAAAGGTAAGGTGGGGTGGGTGGGCGGTGTATGATATGTGTGTGTGTGTGTTTTTTTTGTCCCTGCCACACATTTCGGCGACTTTTTCAGGCACATTGCTTTCATGAATTGTGAATTTGCAGACCTCAGACCATTGCTGCCTTTTTCAGAACTTCCTTTCTGATGGCCTTGAATGGTGCCTCGATTATCCTCATCTTTGAATCTCGGGGCAGCAGGGCATTTGCGGAAGACTTCCGCCTTACGCATGTAAGCGTTAGTCTGATTAATCATCCATATGCTTTCTGACAAGCTTGCTCACCTTTTCAGTGACCTGGCTCTCTGGGTAGAACTTAGATTTACTATGGCCCTGGGCCTGAGTCAGCATTCTGGTTTCCTCACAATCTTCTGACATTGTACAATTCCTATACTCTGTATCTGGCTTCAGAAAGATTTTTTGTTTTAAACATAACCCCGCGTCCACCAACTTTTGGCACGTTATTTAATGTAACTGTATGTACGCCCATCAAAAGTTCCCCCTGGAAACAGCGCGTTTCTCATAAATATCAGACAGTTCCAGCACCTTGATTGGGTGATATTTGCATGCAGTCTCCTTGTGCGATTTTTTACCCTAATTCATTGCCATGGGTACACCAGCAGCAGAAGTGAGGCTGTAACTGTAGAGTTTTGTAATAGGTAATAGAGTTTGCTGTAGAGTTTTGTAATAGGTGTAGTGCACGCCATCTCCCTACATCAGCATGTGGTGCCCTTTGTTTTTCTTTATACATTGGAGCCTGTTCTTGAGGGTCCGGCTGTCAAATTCCTTTGTTACTTTTGGCAGGTTGATCTATATGCCTCCTCTGGGCCACCTCTTCTTAGTGCCATTATTGGGAGCAGTCTGTGTTTTCTGTGTTCTTCCTCTTCTTGGTGTTTTCGAGGCCATTTATTTCTTTTGCACTACAATAGTATATGGTTTTATTTATTTATCATTTGTTACGCGCGCTAGGCCCATAGGCATCAAGGCACTGTTTGCACAGGATACAATAGCATAAGAATAGAATAGGGTAGTACATTAGCAAGTCGTTTTTTCATTGAGCTAAGTAATGCAATTGGATAGTTCAAGCCGTTAACAGTTTCATTGAGAATGGGGTGTCGCCAGGTGTCATGTACTCACTTTCCCAGCAGCTATCCGACTTGCACCCGACACCCCAAGATACGGCCACTCACGGTTCTCATGTTCACACCCCGCAGCAGCGGAGGAACGTTCTGTCAGCTTCCCGTCAAGCCGGTCCGCAGACACGGTTTGATGCACAACAGAGGACACAGTGTTCTGGGCGGTTACAGCCGTGTCTACACTGGCAATTACCATGGCATCTGAATACACGCCCAGCAAGAGGTTACGTTTCTGCAGCGGTGTGGTTTTGTGTTTGTCACGCAACACGGAAATCATGCTCACGTGAGACAGGATCCATGGCAATGCTATAAACGCGTGTAGCATGCGCTACACGCCGCTTCTCAGCTGTTTTCTTCCGGCATTTCTTCTTTTTAACCCTGTGACTTCTCTTGGATTCTGACCTTGGATTACGGATTTTGGACTTCCTTTTGCCTCGCCCTTCTGTTTCTATGACCATCTGCTCTGCTCATGTTGAACTGCTCCGACCTCTGCTTTGGTTCACGGATTGCTTTGGATTTGTCCCTGGTACGGCACCTCACGGACAGTTTACCCGGTATCCACGACCTCCGCTAACGTGATTTTGGACTTCTTTGTGGTTTCCCTACTTGGACTCACGCCGGACTACCAACTTGGTAGGGGGTTGCCTGGCCTTCTCCCTGCCACGCAGGTGCTACCAGTAAGTCTCTGCTGTTGCCTTAACTCGCTGTCACTGGCTCCTCCTGCTGCTGCAACACCACTTACTGAGGGTACATTTAACACCTTCCAGGGGGAAACTGTAGCAGGGTTCCTGTTTCACTTTCTCCCTTCTGTCCTCCCTCCAGCACCCACTCTGGTAGGTGCTCTTTTGCTACGCATTGCCCATTGTGTTATCCTGCCTTTTTCCATTGCAGCCACTCGAGGGACCCAGTGTTCTTGTTTCTGCCACCTGTGGCCCCTATAACTGAACAGTGAGTTTATCTTATCTCTCTGTTCGGTGCTTGGGGACGGAGGTATACCTTATCTACGCAGACCTCAAATCTTGACACCAGGGTCAGGTCCTCGTCGAAAAGCAAAGTCTTAAGGTGGTTGTGGAAGACCCAGTATGATTGTTCCGATCTGAGCACCGGCGATAGGGCATTCCAGTTACTAGTGGCTATGACTGGGAAGCTCAGCCCTCTGTTCTTTTTAGAGTGAATGTTGGGGTGACAAGTCGGTGAGTGTTCATGGAGCAGGTAGGTCTTGCTGAGTTAAATTTTGTGAATTTAAGTGAGAGGGATCTTGGCGTGACATTTGTGAGACGTGTGTAATGGCTAATGTTTTGAAAATAATACGCTCACGGACTGGTAACCAATGCACACTTCTTATCATGGCAGATATGTGTTCTCGTCTAGGGAAATTCAAGGCAGTCCTGAGTGCATTATTCTGTATCACCTGCAACTTGCTGATGATTTGCGCAAAAGTTCCAGCAAATAAGGCATTCCAGTAGTCCAGTCTCGATCCGATAAGCAATTGGGTAATGGAAAGGCAACTGTCCGTGGAGAGAAAGGGGCTGCAAGCATTGATTAGCTTCGTAGAGTATGCTGCCGAGGAAGCAATGGCATTGATCGGTCTAGTTGTTGTATTGCATTAGTAATTTATATAGCGCCCTTTCCCCATTTGTATGGCCTCCATGCGCTTTGCGGTTGGAACGTCCTCGGGAACTGAAGTCCATGTATTCAAGATTCTGAAAGTTAACTTCAAGATGCGTTTGTGCATTTTGCCAGGTTAGGGCTTATGAGAGCTAGCTAGGCTCCCGTAAGCAGCCTGTATGTTAGGCACGTAGGTGGGTGCTGTTGGTGGTTAAGGATACAGTGCTAGTGCAGGAGACTCAATGTGTGCCCAGTTAGACCGACTTTTTCTCATAGGTTGTTGATGTATACTAATGGCAGAGGTGTTGAGGCAAGTCAGGGGTTTCAGTGGCGACAGCTATGCCGGCTGCGAGACCGGATTTCCATAGCAATAGCTGCATTCTGTAGTGCATGAATGTCTGGCCGTGCCTTGCCGCATGTGTCCACAGATGTGGAGCAGGTTATACATACATTAAACTTGGATGGAATTCATCTTTGATGTTGTTTTCCTAGATTCAATGCGATTGGCTGGTCTCGGCAGCAGAGGACTCCCTAGTTTGAGAGCCTGAGCAGTGGGAGGGGGCTCTGGTGGGACGGTAGAGTGATGTACGATTGTCTGGGCTGGGGTGTGGGGGATTGGACAAGTTTATCATGGTATGCCGCTGCAAACTCTGCCAGCCTCCGTGGAGGGGTAAGGGGATAGGTGTGCTTTCGGATATTGGGCCAGTGCTTCTGTGCGTGGGTCAATCATACCATAGAGTGAGGGAAGGTTTCAAGAGGTGGAAGGAAAGAGACCTGTTTTGAGGGCTTTTTATGAATGCCAGGTGATTGTCAATGTTGTGGATGTGGAGGGGTAGGGAATTCCAGATGGTCGGCGCTTGGATGAAGAAGCGGATTCGCCCAGTCTGGTGCAGTTGTAATGGGGGACAGTTAGGAAGGATGTCGTGCCAAATCTAAGTGTCTTGGAGGGGTGGTCGCGAGTGAGTTTCTCTTGCAGGAATTCTGGGTCGGTCTTTTGGATGGCACAGTGAGTGATGCACATGGCATTAAAGGTGGATCATCAACCAATAGAGAGTCAGTGGTGGACTCTTAGTGTAGGGCTGATGTGTCCTCTGGGAGGGAGGTTAATGAGCAGACGGGCAGCAGCGTTTTCAATTCCTTGCAGTTTCCTTATCTGGAATGTCAGAGCGCCTAGATAAAGGCAGTTTGCATAGTCTAAGCTTGAGAGGATGATGAATATGATGACAGAGAATCTGTGAGGATAGGTGAGGTATAGGAAGATATGCCAGAAGATGCGCAGGTGGAAGAAACAGGTTCTGGACATGGATTTGATGTGTTGGGAGAGGGATAAATCTGTGTCCAGCTTGCATCTCAGATTTGTCACCATGGTGGAGGTTGCCCAGGAGTTAGGGGGATATTGTTCCGTCGAAAGCATTGTGAAGCAAGACACAGAAAACTGATTCAAAATTCAAACAAACTTGTTTTATTGAACTTAAATGTCAGGACGGATGAAGGCTTAACTTGTCCTAATCTAAGGTGGGATTTCCCTACCTAAAGAAAGTAACGAAAGTCTGAGTCAAAGAGTTCCACTTAAAAGTCCATCTGTGTCCGAAACCTATAGTTTCCCACACAACTAAAGCTAAACAATGAGGAGGGATGTCAGCAATAAAAGAAACAATGTTCCAAACAAGGTTCTGAGATTCCTCCAGCTCCTGGCTGACTTTTCAGCTCTCCTTCCCCAAGTCTAACGCAGTTCCACAAAACTCTGGGGGCTCCCTTACCCAAGGTCAAGACAGTTCCACAAAGCCTTAGGTTTCCCTTATCTAAGCTCAAGACAGTTCCACCAAGTCTTGGGGTTTATTTATTTATTCTAATTTTATTTTTGACATTTGTTATACGGCCAAACCCAGAGGTACCACGGCGTAGGTTTCATTCGAGACTTAATTAGTTGCAGGACACATATTAACAGTTACATCGCAAGGAAAAAGAAGTTGCATGAGATTGCAATAGTTGTACATTTCAGTCATATAACGTAACAGGATGGTAGGCTCGGTAAGGTACACTTTGCTTCAGTGAGATGGGGACTAGTTATATTGGTCAAAGAGCCATGTCTTAATCAATTTTTTGAAATACTGGTGGTAAGATTAATTTCTGATATGGGGAGGGAGGGAGTTCCAGAGCTGTGGAGATACTACAGGGAAACTAGACCCCCTGCCCTGATACTATTGAATCTGGGAACAATCAGGTGCATGCTGAATTTGGATGCCTTTTGTTAGGCAATTATTCAGGTAGAAAGGGGCCTCATTAGAGATACATTTGTGTGCTGTGATCAAGGTCTTAAATATGATTCTAGCATCTATGGGGAGCCAATGAGCTTCTTTTCTGGTGTTGGAGATATATGTTCTTTTCTTTCAATACCAAATGCAGCTCGAATGGCTTTGTTCTGCAATAGTTGTAATTTGGCTGGATTAGTATTGGTGGTACATAGTAATAGAATGTTACAATAGTCTAACTTTGATAAAATGAGAACTCGGGCAAGTGTGAGACAATTTTGTGGGGTGAGGAATTTGCGGCTGAGTGAGGTCAGTTTGGAGGTATAGACTGTAGACGATGATAGGACATTGATTTGTTTGACCACGGATAGGTTAGCGTCTAGATGGACGCCCAGAGTTTTTACCTGTTTGAGCACTGGTATGAATATCACGTCAATGATGATGGTTGAATAATCAGAGTGTAGAGATTTCAGGAGGGCGGTGGAGCCTATGATGAGGATCTCTGTTTTATCATGATTTAGACAGAGGCTGTTAAATGCCATCCAGTTTTGAATAATGGCGTAGATTTCATTAATAGTGGTCAAATCGTGCTTATAATCACCTGTGATAGGGATCAATATTTGCGTATCATCTGCAAAGTTGGTATAGATGACTCCCAGGGAATTGAGGGCTGAGAACAGGAGTTTAGTATAAGCATTGTAAAGGGATGGGGAGAGAAAGGAACCTTGTGGAACCCCTAGGGGTGCTGAAATAGGGTGGGCAGCATCTTTACCAATGGCAAATCTAGAGGTGCGATCCGAAAAAAAAAGGACTTAATCCAGTTGGTGGCTTCAGGGGAGAAATTCAAATGTTCAGATAATGTAGCACAGAGATTGTCATGATCCACCAAATTGAAGGCTGCAGACAAATCTAGGAGAAGTAGGATGGCCATGTTCCCAGAGTCTTGTATCTTGTCCATCTTGATTTTTAAGTCTAAAAGGGCTTTTACAATGTTATGTTTGGGTCTGAAGCCAGATTGTCTGGCTCCGAAGTAAAGGGTGGCATGAAGCGGAGTGTGAGGCAGAGTGTGTTTGGTGGTGTGGCGGAGAACATTGTTCTGAACTTCATCCAGACTCTCTCTACTGGTTGCCCATTCTGACAAAGAATCGCCGCCTCTATAACCTCATAGCCGCTCACGTGCAGCGTGAAGCAGAGTGTGAGGCAGAGTGTGTTTGGCGGTAGCGGTGGCTATATATCGTCAACATGAATACCTTTTGAAGCCCGCCGCGGAAAGTGAAAACAGCGATTAGCTACACCTGCTTGTGTACTGTGGAAACCTCTCCCGGAAACGTCTGTAATGTCATCTCTTGGAGGTAAGCAGTTGTGGCGTTGTTTGCAATTATGCCCGGCAAAGCGATGAGTAAATCTAAACACTGCTATCTCTGCAAATCTAAACCTTACGGTAAAAGTTCTGGCTACCAACGTGAAGAATGTGAGGTTTCTACAAACAGGAAATGTAGCAAAACGAACATAACGCCAGTCAAATCTGCACACAAAAGTATAAAACCACATATACCTAAACTTCCTGGCCAGATCACTGACTTTTTCAAACCAGGCAATGAGTTACCGGACAATTTGCTGAACATAACTTTACCAAGGGTGAATGCTGTTATTCACTCTCCCAAAGCTAACGCGAATCTGAGTCTGGCACCCACTGCCGCCATAGGGGCCACTGACGACAACTCTCTATTGAATCTTTGCTACCGCATATGCAGATCCAATAGAGTGGCAGCTGAAGCAGTGGAAGACAGAGGAGAACACTCAAATGACAGATCTGTTTCTCAACAACAGGAGCCTGCTTGTTCCAACATTAGACCTTCTCCTCGTCTATCCACTACGCCCTCTCTCTTTCCCATGACTGCCCCAATCTCTCATCAGTCATCTATGATCTCATTACACAACAAATTGATCAACATAAGCGAGAGAAGTGCATCCCTCAGGACACTGACTTCTGTCCAAACTAAAGAAGGAGCTACAGTGGAGAATAATTCACTACCATCAATAAGCCTAATTTATTTTGTCCTTACAATCCTCATAAAACTATGCGATCAAATATATCTCCAATACCAAAAGAATAGTGAGATATGGGAGTCGCTCTCTCACCATCATAAGAATTGCCATGTGCATAATATAGCAAAGGAATCGAAAGAGGCTCACACAGGAAGAAAGTCTGATAAAAAAAGAGAGATCCATCTACTCCGAATAATGATCTACTACACAATTCAAATAATATAAGAGTCTCTTTTATCGTATCCTACCCGCAACCAAAAATGTTAAACTGATCAAAAAGCTGAAACAACATGCTGAAAAGTCTATCGATCTGGCTAGTCTCAAGGACGATTTACAAGAACATAGTCACTCTCTTAACTCCACTGCCACCTTGATAAGTGCTCCTAAATGCAAGTCTAAACGAGTACGAAAGTGGGAAAACCGAAGAAAGAAAAGGCAATCCCATAAAATAGGAACACTTACCAGCTCGCTGATTCATGATAGCAAGTCAAGTGATAACCTACCCACCGAAGATAATGCTCCTGCAGCAGATCTGTCTGTCTCTGATCTTGGTAACAAGGTAATTCCTCACTCCATTTCTCCAAATACGTGCAAAGATAAAAATGCTGCACACGAAATAGAGCGTGAAATTCATAATGCTTGCAATGATTGTAGGGGACCATTAAATAATCGAGTGGTTACTATTAGTGAGAGAGTGGATAAGCAAACAGAAAAAAATCTGTAAATAGATATATATTGGTCAAACTTTTTGCTAAGATCCCGGTCCTCCGTTAACTAAAGTCTTGTAACTTGGAATTTATTCAACCACAGAAGCGTGGATTTGGAGCTATAACACTAATCTATTGTGTCCTCCTGGCAACAGCTACACTTATTCGGTCACAAGAAGAGTCCTTAGACTTTCTTGGATACAAACTTGATCAGGCAATCCAGAGTCACCTGCTATCCACCCATGCAAACATTATGGAACTGTCAACTCCACAGCCACAAACATTCCCCCTAAACCAGCAGAATCTGTTAGTGAAAACCAAGCTGGGTGTAAATGGCTCAGGAAATTGCTGGGGCAGATGGAAATGACACAACCATGAGAAACGTCAATTGTATCCTGGAACACGAGAGGGCATGTCGACTTTCTTAGACCAGGGAGCTTCTTTAGATACTCTTATAGGGTTCCCTATAATTGTATTGCAAGTGACATGGCTACTTAAGGATTACCACATCGATACCCATTGTGTATTCCAATGCAATGCTAGAAAAGGTTCAAAGGGGAGGCTTTACGGTGGATTAATAACTGGGGTCAGCCACGACTTCATAGCCAGCGAAATTCCCTGAAAATCGTCTCATGGTAATGCGTTAGCTGTCCAAATGAAAGCTAAAAATTGGCCCTCCGCAGGCAGCATTTTAATTATTAACATATATGATACTCCCACTAGAGACTGCACAAACAATATCCATGAGTCGCTAGATTTAGTAATAACGGAATGGCTCGAAAAAGAAGGTAACGATGTGGCTATCCTTGGTGGTGATCTCAATGCTCAATGGGTTGTATCTACAATGAAAGCTATCTTCGACAATATAGCAGTTATAAATGTGATGAATAAACCCAAGAACAACGGCAGGTTGTTTGCATGGTCCAACTTCTTGATGGACTGGGATATGTGGTCATTGAATGGGAGAACTATTAGCGACACCCCTGGGGAATGCACATGGAAATAGTGACTGTAAATCTGCCACTCTGGATCATATTTGTTGAAATATGCCAGCACTTGAGCAAATATGTGATTTCGAAGTGATAGATATGCTATATAGTGACCACTCCCTTATTCATGCAAAATTAAACATTCTTACTCAAGATACCTATGAGCGGAGTCCCATTGGTATTGGGGTAATACATGGTGGAACCAAAATCAAATGGAATGTTCCTAAAATTAAGAAAATGACAACAAGAATCTGCCAATTAATAGATTATCTGGAAATTGCTATTGCTGATATAAAGTGTGACAACATAAAAAACCTAATAAAAAAACAACCATAGAGGTAGCCTCTGTGCCTGGTACTCCCATTGTCGCCAATGGGAAAAAATGTAATACAACATATGATGGTGAGATGCTAGTGCTTAGGCGCACCCATCGTAGGGAGCTTCGAGAGCTAAAAAAGAGACACCTCCCAATGAGTATATACATCCACTCAAGGAAAAAGCTGAATAACAAATATAGGGGATATGCAAGCGCAGAAAATGCGAGAAAGCAAACAAGAAATGGCAATAGATGATATGTCTGTTGAAAGGAGGTGACACCAAATTGGTTTGGAATATGCTAAATAAAGTTAGAGGCAACTCTCTCCCACAACCTCTGAATGAGATTAGCGAAGGCATGTGGGTGACATACCTTATGAACATCATGCATGAGAATCTCCCAGAATCTCTCAGTTGCCACCATGGTAGCTATCTGTGATGAATGGTCCTTGAAGTTCTCCAAGAGAGATATTATAAGAATCATCAGTAAACTTAAAAACTCGAGGGCTGCAGGCCCAAATGGGCTTGCATTAGTGGTAATTAAATATGACCCCTCTAGATGGTCTGATATATTATATATATTATGCAAAGAGGAATGTAAGGAAAATCAATTTCCTGCTTCCTAGTACACATCCATCCTTATCCCCGTGCACAAAGCCGGGTCTAGACCTACGCCCGAAAAGTTTCGGATTCTATCCTTATTGGATACCACAAGCAAATTCTTTACTGCCATTGTACTTGACCATCCGCAAAACTGGTCTGACGCTAACCATCTATTACATCCGTTCCAGGCTGGTTTGATGCCATTACCACCAGAGCAAAACAGCACCCAAACCCCTCTGTTTATGTAACATTCGTCAACTTTAGCTCTGCCTTTGACAGGGTCAATTGGCAGAAGTTGTAAGAAATGTTGTCTGAGTTAAAGTGTTCCACATGGTTATTAGATATCTTGATTAAGTTACACACTAATAACACAGCCTGTATACGCCTTGATAATGAAGGGCCTTTATCCAGACCATTCAAAATCAACAAAGGGGTAAAACAAGGTTGCCTATTAGCGGCCATCCTCTTCAATCTCTATATAGCTCAAGTGATCAAACGACTTGAAAATCATGCAAATTAACCCGCCAAATTTAAGACGACTAAGGTCACTGCATTACTGTATGCCGTGACCTAGTTATCATTGACCACACCTTCAAGGGCGTGATAGCTATATTAGAAGAGCTGGGCCATTTTACCCAGGAACATAGTATGACTATCAACTTGAACAAAACTAAGACCATGCTGTTCTCGTCTAAGAAAGTGAAAAGGCCTAAAATGGAATTATGCTGGGGAACCATTGAATACACCAACTCCTACAAATTTCTGGGAGCAGTTGTGGACAGTAATGAAGGGTATCTTCCACTAATTGCAAAAAAGACACAAAGTGCTAAGCAAATAACTTTGTGTTACACTATGCAGGCTACTCATTTAAGGCCATTATGAAACTGTATACACAGTGGCTCTTTCCAGTGGTGGCTTATGGATTAGAAGCTCTTAACTATCAAAAATCTTTTTTGGGACTGCGCATGCGCGAGCGGCGGATGCGGTCGTAATAGTGAGCAGCTCCGGCGGCCGCCTTAATTCTCCTTCAGTATCCTGGCCCCCTCCCTCCCCGGGGGCACATCTTCTAAATTGCACAGACCGCACGACTGAACATCCGGGTCGCCAGCTCCCGCAACCCTGACAAAAATCGGAAAGGGGGAACATCCACACGGACCATCGGCGGATCAGGAGGAGCCGCTCTGGAGGCAGAGCCGATTCGCACATAACCCCGCTTTCCGCCAGCGGCCAGTGCCTCGGATCCTCCCTGAGCTCCAGGTCACCAGCCGGACCTGCGGCACACCTATCCGGAGCCGCAGCGGTGGAGAGGAGGCAGGGAGATAGCACCACCCACACATGGCGCCTCATCGCCTGGACAACATTGGCCCTGTCCCTCCTCCCCGCTCGCATTGGAGACTTGGGCTCATGAGCTGCGCTGCCACAATGGTGACGCGGCACCTGCACCCCCGTGGATTCTGCTGCACCATCGACCCTGAGACCACGGAAACTCTGTGCTGACCGGACCATCCCATGGCCCCCAGCAACATCATCCGCGCCGTGGCGGGCAGCTCCGTGGCAGTGGAGTGACATTCTACATAGCGCAACCTACCTGGGGACCGCAGATGTCCAGGCAAGATCCCTGGTACTACCCCATGGCCGGACTATGCCAGCAACAACAGCTAGAGCGCTGGATGCCCGGCCCTGATGAGACACAGGAGCAATAGTAGCTCACACGAAGGTCCCACTGCACCCCGGAGGATCGAGTCTACAAGGACACGGTGAGTGCAGCCCCTAACGTTTGCCCTCAGTGATACTACTGTGAGCTCCTGCATCGCCACCTCAGCGGGGCCCAGGGTGTGTCTGCACACTGGCGGGCCCGCAGAGAGGGGTGAGCCGCACAGGCTAAGGCCTACAGGAAAGGAGGGGCAAGCAACATAAAGACCTGCAGCTTTGACTGACATGGCAACCCGATGTGATCCCGCTGGGCAATAAGATTCATCAACGAGTGAGGGGCCCAACACCACCTGCAATTAGCGCAACCCTCTACGACACCAACTCTGCAGCAGCGGCCCTAGCTCACAGATATACCGGCGCCCCCGCGATGAGCAACACCTCTGTAACCATCCTCCTGGCACTGCAAGTCACGCCGACCTGCACTGAGAACGGCACCCTCTCAACAAGACACAAACTGCTGGGGGTGAGCTATCTGCCTGGGAAACAACCTACAGACACCCAAGCGACCACACGCTTGACCGGGGCCACTGCTGTTGACCCACCTAAGACCTGCAGAATCCGAACACACCAGCACCCCCCCCCCCACACTTGGGTCCCGTCATGGGACTGCAACGAGTATCAGGACCTGACGACTCACCCGAGACTACGCAATAAGCACAATGGGTAAGGACAAGCCCAAAAGACAGGCCCTGCAAAGTATAATGGACCTTTTTATGGTAGGGGCCCCTCTAAGGCACACATTGCAAACCCTTCACAGCGAAGAACCCGGGGACAAAGCTCAGGACCCTCCCATCTCACTCACCGACTTCATGAGAGCGATCAGTGACTCGAGGGCGTCCCTAGAACTGAAGATAGGGGGCCTCTCCTTGGAGGTATCCTTCCTCCGCCAAGACCTACACAACCTGTCATCTGGAGTCTGGGAGTCGCAACAAAGAGTATCGGATACGGAAGACACGGTTCATCAACTGGAAAAACAGTTGGCAGCAATTGCCAAAAAAGTCGACCAACTTGAATACTGTGAGGAGGACCGTGAGGGCAGGGCTCGATGCAACAACCTGTGGATTCTCGGGATCCCAGAGAAGGAAAAGGGCCCCAGTGTTGAACTTTTCATCGAGGAATGGCTCTATTGAACGAGCCCACAGAGTCCTCACCAAGGACAATCATTGCATGCCTCCTAAACTTCCAGGACCGAGATGCCATCCTCCAGATGGCCCGCGCCTCCGGCTCCGTTACCTACAATGACTACCGCATTGGGTTCTATCCTGACTACACTAAGGTGGTCCAGAAGGCCTGCCAGTCCTTCAACTCTGTCAAGAAAAAACTGCAATCTTTGTCGATTAAATATGCACTCTTCTTCCTGTCACTACTCAAAGTTCACTGCGAGGGTGCCACCTACCTGTTTCACAATCCCAAAGAGGCATGGGAATGGCTTGAAACTCAAGTCCTCAATGGGTCCAGGCCTGGCTGATCGCCTCTGGGACCCCTGGACCGAAACCTGGGTCGGAACAGGAATCACCCCGCTCAAACCCTGCTGGCCCGGAACCTGCAAAGTGATGGCATCACATCCCTACGAGAGCACTACAGAGAGCGGGTGAATACTGCTACACTGTGACCCCTGGGCCGTGACGCAACTTCCCAAGGGATCTGACACTGGTGGCCGCCGCATTCCATGAGGTGAACTACACCACTTCAGTCCGGGCTACCGCCCTATAATGGTTTACATTCTTGTTTACGTGCCCTGTTGGCATCTGGTTCGGGTTACAAGTGCTTTGGATTGGGAGGAAGTATGGGGTGGGGGGAGGGGCAAGATGTTATTTTAAAGGTGATCAAAGCAACCACACTCACCACTCAAGATCGAGTTCGGGCCTGAACCACTGGTGGGTAGGTCGGGACACAATATGTGAGGTGAAAGGCCCAACACAGATGATCTGTGCCCGCCCAGACGACCAGGGCCGCGGACAGGTCCTTGGTGTTGACCCCAACCCCACTCGGCTAATGCTACCACCACACAATTACCAATGGCACATGACAGACACATGACCGTGCTCACTTGGAATGTGAATGGGCTGGGTTTCAGGGCTAAAAGACGGCTAGTCGCCCAGCAACTAAATAGACACTCACCAGACATAGCTCTCCTGACAGAGACACACCTTATAGGCAGGGAATGCAGATTTTTCAAGAAATCCAACTACGCAACCACCTTCCATGCCGGGTTCTCTAGTGGCTCCCGGGGCACCATGATCCTCCTGCATAAAAGGGTCCCGTTTCAACTGAAGGAGCTTCACACTGACGAGAGAGGCCATTTCGTGGTGGTCACGGGCGACAATGGGAAAACCTCCTGGGGTATCACGGCTGCATATGCCCCCCACACCCCGCTGACACACAAATTCCTCAAGGAACATCAGGAGGTGATGATGAGGGCACGAACGGATAAGTGGGTATTGGGTGGCGACTTTAACAAAGTCATGGACATACGAAAGGATAGATCGCGTGTGGGAAACAGAAACCCCGAAACACAAAAAAACTCTACTCCTTCGCATCTGCACTAGGATGGGTAGACACATGGCACATTCTCCATCCCACCACCTGGATTACTCCTTTTTCTCCAATGCTCATAATTCCTTGTCCCATGTAGACTACCTCTTTGTTCCACAGGACATGTCACACATTTTGAAAACTGCCATCTACCTAGCCAGGGGCATTTCAGAGCATTCCCCCCTCCTACTCACTATAAAACAGACCCAAGCCAAGCAACAACCCTCCTGGAGACTTAACGCATACTATCTGGGTGTCCCTGAGATGTGACAAGACCCTGTACAAAAGACAACCGAGTATTTCTCCCTCAACGAAGGTTCGGTATCTAGCCCTGTTACACTATGGGAGGGTTACGAGGCTGTGCTCCGCGGAGAAGTCCTCTCTCTAGTTACAACATACCGCCACCACCGAATCTTAGAAATCTCAGAGAAGGAGGAGGCCGCAGCCAGAGCTGAGAAAGAATTCCTAGCCTCCAGTACGCCAGAGTCCAAAGAAGCAATGATTACGGCCCAAGAAACATTAAAAAATCTAGCGCTTGACAATGCCAGGACCGCCCACTTCACCATGCGCAGCCAGATATATGCCACTGGTGACAAGGCCGGTAAGACCCTGGCCTGGCTTGAGTGACATGAAAGCACTCGCGGATATGTCAGGGCCATCAAAGGGACCGAAGGGGAGCTGCTCCATGAGTATCTAGAACAAATCTCACCTTCTGTTGCTGTGGTGGACAGTACCATTATCCACGAAGAACCTGAAATACTTAACCGCAGGTTTGGCCAGCTTGCATTTTCTGTGGTTATCGGTAACCCCTGGTTTTCTTACTGCTCTCATGACTGTGTAAAGGTGGTACAGATCATCTTCCCATGTGTTGCTATGCATCACAATGTTGTCTACATAGACTCTGCAAAAATATGAATATGGCTGTGAGATTGTATACATCAATCTCTGAAATGTTACAGGACGACCATGTAGACCAAAGGGCAGGACTTCGAAAAAATGAAACCGTCCTATGGGAGTAGCAAAGGCAGTTTTCTCTTTATCAGGGCCATACAATGGGACTTGCCAATACCCTTTCATTAGATCTATTGTTGAAAGGTAGATAGCATTCCCCAGCCGATCAATCAAATCATCGATACAGAGCATTGAGTAAGCGTCAAAGGCAGAGATGGCATTCACCTTTCCAAAGTCTATACAAAACCTTCAACTTCATCAAGGTTTGCCACCAGCATGAAAGGAGAGGACCAATGACTATTAGAAGGTTCGATGATGTTAGTCTCAAGCATGTTTTTAACTTCCTGGATGATGACATCTTTCCTAACTTCGGGTAATTGGTAAATTGGTAAATGTACCACTTTGCCTACGGAAGTGCGGATATGATGATCCTTCACTCTTCCGCGTGCATCTCTAAACACATCACTGATTGGTCTTATCAGGTCATACAGGTCTTACTTTTGATTGTTACTGAGAATAGGGGGAATTGAGGTGTTATCTGTGCCTTCTGGTTTTAGACAGGATATTACATCCTGGGATTCTGAAGGGTTTTCTCGTCATTCCTTTAACAAGTTTATATGGTAAACTTGGGTTTTAAGACAGCTGTTCGGTTGTGAGATCTTATAATTACATGGACCCATTTGTTCCAGAACCTCACATGGTCCATGCCACTTAGATATAAGTTTATTTTCAGAAGTAGGCAACAAATCAAGCACCTTTTGAGCTATGGAAAAAGACCTTAAAGAAACCTTTCTATCATAGGAGGTCTTTTGTTGTTCTTGTGCTTTAATCATTTGAGCCTGTACTAAAAATCTAACAGCTGTAATATGTTCCTTAAGCCTAGTTGCAGTTTGGGAAAGTGGACTTGGGGCTTCTTCCCTTTCTTCCCATGTTTCCCTCAACATTTCCAGGACATCCCAAGGTTTTCATCCATAAAGGAGTTCAAATGCGGAGAATCCTGGAGATGTCAGAAAGGTCTTCCTGACTGCAAACAAAGCCCATGGTATTATCTGATCCCAGTTACTACCATCATGTTCCACTAACTTCCAAAGTATTGTTTTTAGAGTTTTATTAAATCTCTCCACAAGACTATCTGTCTGGGGATGATGCACTGATGTTCATAATGTGGTGATATGCAACAGTTGTTTAACTTCCCCCACAAGCTCGCTCATGAAAGTAGAGCCCTGGTCAGCTAATATTTCCTTTGGAAACCTTACTCAGGGTAAGAAAGGGAGCAGGTGTTTCAGGATTTGTTGTGTTGTGTTGGCTCTCAGGGGTAAGGCCTTGGGATATCGAGTAGCATAGTCTGCAATGACTACAATGTATTTATTTCCCCGTCTGTAAGTTTTCAGAGGTCCTACAATGTCCATACTTATCCGTGAAAATGGGATCTCAATTATTGGTAGTAGATTTAAGGGGAATGGTGGTGGTGTGTGCGTGCTAGTCTTCTGGCAGATTTCACAGGCTTGAATGACACTTTTAATGTCAGCATGGATTCCGGGCCAGTAAGATGTATTCACAATTTGGGCCTGACTTTTGGACTGTCCCAAATGGCCCCCTGTCAGATGTGAATGGGTTATCTCTAGAACCACCTACTTGTGACTTTTGGAGACAACCAACCATTTTTTTTACCAAGCCCTGTGGCTTGGTCCCCCTTTTTCACAACCCCGTGGCTCAGAACTTGTAAAAATGCTTAGCTAATAAGGGTTCATTCCTTTGGGTAAATACTAAGTCCAGAAGTGTCTATGGTTCTTCCTCTCTAGCTTTTCTGGGTTCAGGGTTGGGCGGGCCATCAGCCTCTCCAAAGCCTCGAGTTCCCCAATCTGTTTTCTCCTACCCAGATTCTTCCTTAACCTTAGGGAACATGGCCTTCTCAAGCATCCCATGAGCAATTCTATCCCCCTGATGGATTTGGAATGGGTCCTTCCCACGATTTTGTAACAACACCTGAACATCACCTCTGAAGTCTGGGTCTATAACTCCAGCTAATACATCAATTCCAAACCTCCCTGTCTGCCCCGATTTGGGTGCCAATCTGATGTAGGTAGTAGAGGGGTGGAATTAGGATCAAATCAGTAGGTATCAGTCTTCTTTCACCGGGAGGAATAGTCTCATCTCTACTGCTAAAAATATCAAACCCAATAGAGCCCTTTGTGGCTACTGACGGGTCTGATGCTCTGGAACTTAGCTTTTCAAATGTTAGGGTCCCCAACTTGTATCGGTTGAGCCGCATCAAACGCCTGACACCATTTGTGAAGGCATCATGAATCAAGAAACAGAAACAGATTCAAAGTTCAAACAAACTCGTTTGATTTAACTTAAATGTCAGGACGGATGAATGCCTAACTTGCCCTAAGCTAAGGTGGATTTCCCTACCTAAAGAAGCTAAGGAAAGTCTGAGGCAAAGAGTTCAACTTAAATTCAGTCTGTGTCCAAACATATACTTTCCCTCACAAATAAAAAGCTAAACAATGCGTAGGGATGTCAGCAATAAAAGAAACAGTGTTCCAAAAAAGTTCTGGGCTTCTTCTAGCTCCCGGCTTACTTTTCAGCTCTCCTCCACCAAGTTTAAAGCAGTTCCACAAAGTCTGGGGGCTCCCTTCCCCAGGTTCAAGACAGTTCCACCAGGTCTTGGGGTTCCCTTCCCCAAGTTCAAGATAGAAGGTTCAAAGTTCAAAAGAAATCAGTTCTCAAAGGATTGGGGTCCTCTCCGACCCTCTTACCATGGGTAATTTCTCTGGTTCACCTATGCACATCTGTGAGAACACAAGTCTTTCCATGTATATTTCCATTGACTTGCTCCTTTTATTATTTACATTCTTGATTCTTTCTTTCATTTGCTTTTCATGCAGGGCACTTGGTCTAGGCACTGTTGTCGGACCACATGGGCCAGCCATTACAGGTCACACAACCGATATCCCTTTCTTGGCTGTTGTTCTTTAATACTGCTCCCATGCAGGGCTCCCTCTGTATAGGCACAGTTGACAGAACACATGGTCCACCCATTATAGGTCACGCAACCAATACCACTTTTGCCAACTTCTTTAGCAACAATTGCCCACTGCTTTCCCTTGACAGTGAAAAGTGCTTATTGTATCCTAGCTTGGTCACCGTTAACTTAGTTACACTTTTGATACCTCTCTGGCTCTTGCCAACACATGTTTCCTCTTAACCTGTAGTTTCTTGACCACTCTGACTACCATCAAGGTTGTAAAGGAAGTAAAAACACTTGGATTCTACCTCAACTCCACCCTAACCATGAGGAAGCAAGTCACCTCCCTAGCGTCCACATCAGCATACACATTCAAACTAATCAGGGCCTGCAGACCGTACTTATCCCCAACTAGCTGCATTACCCTTGCTAATGCCCTTATACTCTCAAGATTGGACTACTGTAATGCCCTCTACATGGGCTCTAATAAATACATATTAAACAAAATCCAAACGCTACAAAATAATGCACAGAGAACAGCACTAAACATCCCAAACAGAGTTCACATATCTGCGATCAGAAGACAAAAACATTGGCTGTCAATTAAAGACAGAATCATGCTAAAAACAACTTCCCTGAACCACAAATGCCTTAACAATGCCGCACCACAGTACCTCTCCGACCAAATAGCCAAGAAAAATACTAATCGCCTGACTAGATCCTCCAATTCTTGCTACCTTAGCGTTCCACATTTCAACCTGGCCAAATCTGGCGGCAGAAGCTTCCCAGTTATGGCAGCCCAAACATGGAACTCACTCCCCTACTCCCTCTGAGCTGATCAAACCTACCCCAGTTTCAGACGAAACATAAGAAATGGATTAGAACCAATGACGCTCACCCAACAATTTAGCATCAAACAGATCAAGCCAGTACCTGCCACCATATAAGTTAACACTGAAACTTCATCTCTTGCTGCCTTACTTAATGCAACTGTATATATTGTAATGTATTGTATATATCCTTTAACCGCCTACCTGCAAGTCTATGACTGTAATGTTATGACTGTATCTCTATGTACCATTAAGCCTAAAGCCTCTTGTACTGCTTGCACCCAGTTACCCTTGGGTCTGGTGCACCATATAAAAACAATAAACAAACAACAAACAAACTTGGCTTGTGTCAATACTTCTTTCTCTTCTTACACCCTTCTTCGGATTTTAATTGCTTTGTCAACACTTGCAGTTCAATCAGCTTGCTTTGCCAACACTTTTATTTCAATCAATTCACTCTCGAGTATTTTCTACCTGCACAATATGGCTTTTATTTCAAGATTATAAGCACTTGCTTCAGTATTCAAAAGTGCTTATGATGGTTTCCCAATGTTCGACATTCAAGAAAGGCTTAGTGCTGGTTTTCTGAGTGCTCAGTATGATTGTTTCCTATCTGCACTCACTGGCTTCCGGTGGCAGCTCCCATCGGCTTTGTTCCTTTCCTTGCTGTGCCTTTCCAACTTCCACGCCCTCTGCTCTTCTCTTGCAAAGGTCAGGGAGAGTGCTGCTTGCTCTCCTCTGGTCTGTGATGACTGGAGTGCTTTGGCTGCCCGACTGCTACTGCTTCCCCGCAACACGGAGTGGTACAAAGGACTTTTGGACATTCTCTAGGCTTGCCTCATCCCTGGCGTCTCTGGTCCTTGCCTGACACGGCTTCCCGCATTCACGTCGTCCGCCTCTCTGGTTCACCAGCTTTCAGCTCCGGCTGGCTCCACGCTCCAGCATGCTGCGCGTCCCATACTTGTCTTGTGAACAGCCCGCACTTTTATACCCGTTGGGCTTACTAAGTGACCACAGGTGGTGGTCATTTAGTCCAATTGCCTGACTATATTTAAAGGGACATGCCTGACCTTTACAATACTCTGAAGGCCTCTTCTTTGTCTCAGTACTAGTGGTGAAATGACTTACTAGTGTTCACCACTCTTAGTTGCATCTTCCTCTTCCCAGTACCATAGTGCTGTGTTCTGCGGTGGGTTGGGCAGAGAAAGGCATTCTCAATTTGGCTTTTAGGTTGTCTGAGAGAGTGGGTGATAGGGTTTGAAGGGGAGTCAAGCCAGATTTTAAAATCACATAGGGTGGTGAGTGCTGGATGTAGATTGAAAGTAGTTGTCAGAGCGTCGCTGAGTGCATCGGCAAACTTTTTGTTGTAGCCAGGTGGTCTGCAAATGAGTAGGACGATGTGGGAGGGGGAGGGGTGAGTTGCAGTTTTACAATAAGGGATTCATAATCTGTGGTGCTGGCTGAGGTGGCCTTGATAAGCAGAGGGAATTGTTGTTTGTGTAGGATTGCTAGTCCCCCACCTCTTGATCTATTCTGGACAGTCAGGTTGTAGCCAGGGGGAAGGCCTCGTTTAGAATGGGACCGTAGTCATTAGCAAACTCGGTCTCTATGATGAAAAGGATGTCTGGGTTCTCATCCGAAATGAGGTCAAACATGTTAAATTTGCTTTTAGAGAATGACCTGGCGTTGATGAGATTGCAAGAGATTTGGTTGGGTTTGGTGGCAAGTGCTGGACGGCATGAGCTAGCTCCTGTCAAGGTGGGGATTTGTTTAAACTGTGGGATACATTGACCCACTCAGCAGAATTTCCCTCCATAGCCAAGCTGCACTGTGCTGGCTCCTTTGAGCACCATTGCCTTGGACCAAAACGGCACCTTGCAGCTACAAAATGATGGCTGCACTGTCTTGGCAAGCAACTATTGGGCAGGTTGGAACAGGGAGCACACCGAGAAAGGCTGCCAGCGTGTTTTCTTGTGTGCACCAAAGAAGCAATTGAAAAGCAGCTCTGCTCTGCTGCTTGCTAAAAAGTTCCCATTGAAAAGTGAATATTTCACATTGAAAAGGATGCTGCCCAGACGCTCTTTACATCTGTTTAACATCACAGTGCTGTTCTCAGTGAGACCATGCCATGTCTATCCATATTTAGATTGTGCTCCAGCAATATAGAGCATCATCCCGGAATGACAGTCTGTATCAGACAGATCTGGTAAATCAATAAAAACTTTACTTCTAGCCTACAGAAAAATGCTTTTGGGCTACAAAATGTCAAAAATTAATGCTTCTAAAGAAACCCTAGCTCTCTGGGCATATCTCAATGTCAGTGGACCTGTGTCTTAAACAGATTGCTGTTTAAGAGAAACTGACTAGGGCTGCAAAACCATGTTGGGAATTCAGATGGAAGAGAAAACCTTTTGAAAGGGACATCCCAGCAGACTTCACCACGTGTTAAAATGTACTTTTGTAAATAAGAAAAATACCTGTTTTAAAAGTGTAATGTTGAATAAGGCCCTTTCCTTGTCGAGCAATGTAAAGGGGATTTTCTGGGAAACATATATGGGATGCTTTATTTCAACAGGCTTGCTTCTGATTCAGAATAAAATAAAATAAAGAAATAAATGTATTGGCTGTACTGGAAAATTAGCCAAACAGGGATTCTACTATGGCTAAAGGGACATGTGGGGGCTGACAACAGGAGTGGCCTTCCCCGAACAGGAGCCACAATGGATTTCTGGGACACCCATGTGTTAATTGTGCCCTTTGAAACTCTGAATAGACCAAGAGGCAGTTTATCACACGCTCATTAGACTTCTGACTGTGCTCCAGGTTGACACAATACATTCTGGGACACCTACGTGTGATTTTTGGAAAAACGCCTACCCTCAGCTTCTACTGGGGAGCTTCAAAGCCAACGCCAGAGCAGCCTTGGAAGTTATGCCCTTATTTGGTTGACAATGCTGACCATCTGGCTCAAAAGGCTATTTTATTAATACATTTCAAGACTCTTTATCTCCGAAATGGACAACACAGTAATGCGAAATTTTCACAATCTAGATGCAATTTTGGTGACTTTAATTTAAGAAGTGGTAACATTCACTGGCATATTGGGGACAGAAATGGCAGAGAATTGGATATTCTGAGGAAAGTGTTTATGATGTCACTTTGAAATTCAATACTAACAGGCCTTATGATATTATGTACACATGTATAAAGTTATAGAATTTTAGGTAAAATATTTCTCACTGAAAATGATGAAAAATTATTAGACGGACAAAACAAAGTCCTTCAAACTTGGAAGTTGGACTGCCATGCTCTGTGTGAAATATGTAATCTGCCTATGGAATTTACAAAAATGCCACAACTGTAGAAGTGTGTGATTTATGTTAACACTGATTGTTGGCAAAAAGGGCTGTGGAATGCCTTTGTACCTCATAAAACACAACCCCATAAACTGAGTCCCTTCCTGGAGGAGGCAACCAACATAGACTGAACTATCCGGTTCTTGGGGGTAGGTCTAGCTTAGTTCTGACCAACAATAAATCCTGTGAGGTCACCCGCTTCATAAATAAGGCGTGGGAACTCACAGGGGGACAAACTCTCTCCTGAATTTCCAGCGCCTGCCTTATCCAGACATTCCAGATCCACCTTTAGCAAGATTCCAGACTCTACTGCCAGGCCAAAGCATAGCTGACCCTATCCCAGCAAGGCCATTGATCCAGAAACCCCACTAAAAATCCCCATAATAAGGGGGAAAAGCTGTGGTAACATTTGGGGGTATCCTGTGACCAGACCAGCGTTTTGCCCACTGCCTGCATGCCCGCTGTACCCTTGCCATCCAGTGACCAGACTTGCCCAGCAGCTTGCTGTTAGGAGAGCTGCCATCCTGTGAGCACATCCCTTTGAGTCCAGAACCCAGTTGGCTGTCCCAAATCCCAAAATCAAGTGCAGATTGTGAGTATTCCCCCATCCCATAGCAACACATAGCCTATCCCATCTTGACTCTTTGTCTTTGTCCTACTCTCTAAGTAATCCTATCCATATTCTGGTAACTTTTTAAGACTGTTAGAATTCTTTGCGCAACCTGTCTTAATTTCCTAGTGTTAGCGCCATCCTTTCATTCACCCCATCTTGTAACTCCTTAGCAATATTTCGATTAAATAAATTAATTCTCCCTAAAGAAAATAGGCACACTACGTGAAGGGTTACAGCTGCAGCATAACTTTTCTATTCACGGATGGCGTTCCCCTTTTCTAGCCATTACATTTTGTGTAAGTAAAGTTTGTCTTTTTATTTCCCAACCGAGTTTCTCTTTTAACTGCTTTACTTTCCTAAAACCAAGTCTACTTCCACCTTGAAAATCTCATCCAGCTATTCATCTAAAGTCACTATTTCACTGCTATATTATCCCTGTGATGTGCATCTATTCCCCAGCCTAAAAACCGCATTCCGATTCTGTTTATTTTACCAGTTTAAAAAAAAAAAAAACCTTTTGACATTTATAACTGAAAAGGTGTAAAATGCAACTTTTCCACGTTTGATTTTGACTGCACTGGGTTCTCACTTTCAAATTGCTTTTGAACAGTATGCCTTTTGTGATACCTTGCCTTATAGTTGCTAGTGATATGACATCCCTGATACTGTGATTAAACATATGTACATCATTATTTCACTCCACATATAATTAATTATTTGTCAAATTCCGAGTGTCATTTTATGCAATTGCAAAGGGTTTTGAAATGTTTGCCTCTTATTTTGTGAGGGAAGGTCGGATTTTGATTCTGTTTGCTGCCTAATATCATTGACTCCTTGCTGCTCCTTTCTATCCACTCAAAATTTGATTCATTGGGGTTTGAGGGAACATTGCAGGAGGAAATCTTAACTCGGCTGCTACCTATCCTAATTGAAAAAGTGCTCCTATTCATTTGTGCTTTGGATATGTTCTTGTAGAATGTTAACCAAGTGTATTTCAATAGTTTTCATTGTAATTATCACCCCATTGGTGATTGCTACCCAATATAAAAATTGTGTGATTTTCTTTGAAATCAAAAGAAATAAATATTGTATTACCACCCACTGGCCTGGTTCATGCTCCATTGTGACCTGGAGTATTTGTAAAAGGGGGTGTGAGATGTGTTGGGTACCAGCTCAATTGAAATTAGTTGAAAATAAAGAAAAAGCATTCCTATTGAGCGCTACATCCTAGGCTAAGAACAAGTGTCCTGGTCCGGTGTATGACACCCGTTTGGAATCCTTCACAAAGCATATGGAGTGGGGGGGGGGGTGGCAACAGATTGAGGGAAGGGGTGGCCAGTGGAGGTGGACGGGGGTTGGAGGGAAGAGGGGAATAGTGCTTAGATTGAGTTGGGAGTCGGGGTGGGGGGTTTGGAGGATATAGCGGGGTGGAGCATGGGTGATGCTAATTGGGGTCTGCGTGGCCGAGACCTGAGCCTTTTCTAGTCTTTCAGGCATGCCCAAGTGATGTGGATTTGGGTGGGGGGCTGTTGAGGTTGGGTTATTGGCCATGGCTGCCCTTGCTACACTAAGAGAAGGCAAGTGGGAGTTTGGGGCAGGGGTGGGGTGCTGTTCAGGAGGGGTGAGACATGTGATCGGAGGTTAAGAGGAAGCGAGGGGGTTGGAGTAGGAGGGTTGGCTCGGCTGGGTAGGTGGGTGGTGTTGGATGCTCAGGGGGTCAATGTTTTCAACTCTCGCTCTCCAACATGCCACTCTGGCTTGTGCAGAGTGAGATCTAGGTGGAGGTTGGAGCAGGGGGGGTAAATGGGTGGGAGGGGCATATGCCCTAGAGTTTTGGAGGATGAGGGAGGGGCTGTGTGGCATGGTGGAGGGTTGTGAGTTTGGACTGTGCGTGGTAGTCGGTTGGGTGTGCTGGGTATCATTAGGCATACCGGCACGCCAGCCTGCAGCTCTGCTTTGGGCGGTTTTGGTGTTTGTCTTGTGGGCAGGATGGACCCTTAATTGAGAGATATACATGTATTGACAGTGCAGCTGGGCTAGTGAGGGAGCAGGGAGGTATAGGGGTGGGGGATATGGGGAGGGACCCCTAGATGGGGACAAACCAGTAAATGCAGAAACACCTAGATTTGAGTTACCTGGATAGATGGAGAAACTCCTAAAATGGTGACTCAACAGTAATGAAGAAACACCTAGATTTTAGATAGCTTGATAGAGGGAGAAATGCCTAAAATGGGGAAACAACAGTAAATGCAGAAACACCTAGATTAGAGATACCTGGATAGAGGGAGAAATGTCTAAAATGGGGACACAACAGTAAATGCAGAAACACCTAGATTTCAGTTACCTGGCTAGAGGAAGAAACACCGAAAATGGCTACACAACAGTACATGCAGAAACACCTAGATTTGAAATTTAAAAAAAACTTTAATTGGGGACTAAAGATTTAATAAATGGAATTTAACAGTTGGTGGACAGCAGTGATAGGACTACTACTTACTATCTGGGAAACCTTGGCACGCTAGTTTATGTAGGTGAAAAGATCAGTAGGGCTTTCCGGAATTCAGAAATTGCTGTAATCCCGACCCGGACCACTATTACCTTATCAGTTGCTGCTGGTTGATGGCAGCAGGCTTCTCATGCGAACAGGGGCAAACACGGGTGGAGATGCTTCTTTGGCAGCTGCCCTTTGCCTTGGGGCCCTTTACCGATGGACTGCCCAGGCAGAAGGGCTGCCCTAGGTGGTTTAGCTAAGTGGATCGCAACAGCCAATCAGGCCGGGGGTGGGATGGGAGGTGGTTCGGGAAAGCAGGAAGCGGGGAGACTATCAGGGTAGCGCACAGAGTGGAGATGACTGCAAATAAAATTACACACTGCAAATGGGGCACAGGAGTTGGGGCTACCAGGGGCTCAAACGCTTACCTGAACACACAAGATAGTGGTGTCAGAAAGTGTGATTGCATGCCCTGGAAACCTGCAAAACCGAGTTGAGATGAAACAGCCAATCAGGGCCAGGGGCGGGATGGGAGGTGGGTTGATGGGTTGGACGGGGAAAGCTGCATGCAGGGAGAATTTTGGGGCAGTGCACAGAGCGCAGAAGGCTGTTCAAGTAAAATTACACATGCCAAATAAAGTACAGTAGTCGGGGCAACCAAATGCTTGCCTGAACAAATGAGCCAAAAATACAACCAAGGTGGAGTCTAAGTAGACCCTTGTATCTTGACCTCACATGAGAATGGGATGGTGAAGCCGTCAATGACAAAGGATTGGTCATAGCATATGGGAGGCCATCCAGACCTTTAAAGTTTTGTACACTAAGTTCTGAGTGTGGGGGTCTGTGGTGTAGCTGCCTGTTATAGGAAGGAGTAATTGTGTATCATCAGCAAAGTTTTTGTAACATATGTCTCTGGTGTCTAGGAGGTCAAAGAGGGGTTTTGTGAAGATATTGTACAGGGTAGGTGAGACGCATGAGCCTTGAGGTGCTGGAGTGGCAGAGGCAGAGAAAATGGCATGGATCTGTTAGATAAAAAGGAGAAGATCAAAGGGGTGGCTCCCATAGAAAAATGTGCAGCAGATTGGAGGTGTTGCAAAGAATTTGGTGGCCCACCAAGACAAAAGCAGCAGACAAATCCAAAAGTAGGAGGAGGGCAACCTTGCCTGTGTTCCTGAATTCATCCAATTCATTTTTTAAGTCTAGGAGTGCTTTTTGAGTGCTGTGGCCTGGTCGAAGTCCTGATTGGTGCAAGCCGAGAATGTAATTTGCTTCAAGGTGTGCTTGAATTTGAAGGTAGGCAGTGCAATGCAGTATTTTTAGAAGGAATAGGATGGTAGTTAGTGGGGATGACTGGCTCTAGAGTAGGTTTCATTAGTAAAGATAGTACCCAGGTCTCTTTTAGGTTAGTTGGTACAGAGGCAAACAAGGAGTTAATGAGGGGGGTGATCAATGGGGGAATGCTTCAGCACAGTCCTTAATGACTGTAGCTGGGCTGACATTACTTTGGCATCTTGAGGGTTTAAGACCTTTAATAATTTGGACAACTTAATTCTCTGAGACCGGTTTGAAGATAAAAGTTGGGGGAGATTAAAGGTTAGGCTGGGGGCTGAAGGTTCAGTGAAGCATGGCAGAACAGTGTTTTTTCTTTTGTACTATCTTATTTTGGAACAAGGCATTCTGATGTTAGAACACCAAGTGGTATCTTTGGTGCAATTGGTTGCAGGCAGCGCAGGTGACTCTAATTCACCTTCCCTAGCACTAGAACTAACTTTGTCAATTCTGGCATTGTAGGTGGAGCTTTTTGAAAGTAGTATGGCTTGTTTGTATGTCTTAGTTAGGGAAGTGAGGGATGTTTTGTTTGAATCAGAGGGGGATTAACTCCATATGGTTTCTGCCACAGGTTTGTTCTCACAGAGTGCTTTCAGTTCGGGGTTGAATCATGTGTTCAGATGTGTGATTGGCTTAGCTATGCATTTAAGTAGCAGGGTTACCGTGTTGATAGCTAGCATGAGGGCTTGGTTGTAAGTCTCGACCATGGTGGCCGGGTCAGTGCTAGAAGTTGATGAGCTGCTGAGCTCAGTTATCATGGGTAGGATACGGCTGGATGTTATGTTCTGGGCATTTCTTGTTAGAGAGGGGCATGATTTTTTGGCGGAGTGGGCGAAAAGTTTAAGTTTAGTAAATAAAAGGAGATAATGTTGTGATCTGTCCATTGGGAGGGCAGATTAGAGGAGACTAGGATGTTGCAGTTTGTGTCAGCAAGCCAATCGACAGTCCGGCCTTTGGTGTGAGTAGGGTTGTGGATATGTTGTGTGAAGCTTAAGGTCTTAATAGCACTGTGTTGTTGTTGAAGCCCAGGTTAAGGTCCGTAATGAGGATAATCCTAGATGAAATTTTGGTGTTGGCGGACAGGATTTGTAAAATGTCTTCTTCAAAAGAGAGTGGAGGGCCCGGTGCCCGTTAACATAGGTGAGTGGTTACTGATGAGGTGTGGGAGAAAGTAAGCTTGACAGACAGAAATTCTCCTGACAGCATGAGGGGGTTGCTACTTTCAGTTAGAGGAAGGCTCTCTCTAGGTATGATGGCGAATCTGCCGCCTCTTGAGACTGCTCTATCCTTCCTGCAGATGCCATATTTGGGAAGGACCGCTAGGGAGAGGGCTGGGCCTGATGCAGCATGTAGCGATGACTCAGAAATGGCAAGCAGGTCAAGGTTTTTGGATAAGATCAGGTCAGCTATGTCTAGGGGGTGTGTCGAGATAGACATTGCGTTAACTAGAGCACCTTTTTGGTTAGTGACTATAGGCATCATACTATTTTTGCCGACCATACATTTATTGACAGAGGAGGTGGAGTGGTGACGAATTAGTCTGGTGGGGTAGTTTATGCTGATGTTTAGTGTGTAGGCTGTTCGAGATTTGCACAGCTGAGATGGAGGTGTTGATATACTGATAGGGAGAGTGGTAGTGGAGTCAAGTGGATTAATGACAGGGTGAGCCAATGAGGCAGCGCTAGGCTTAGGGGAGGTTCCAAAGTCAGTGGTTCGGCATTCAATAGATCATAGTAGCGGCTGGTTGGCTGGAGCATGAGTATAGGTGGTGGACTCACCATTTCGCAGTATCTGGTCCCCGTGGGATAGTGATATTGACGGGGACGGCGTAGGTGCATGCTCTCAGATGTTTGAGTCATGTTAAAGAAGGATCTGATGGTGAATGCCATTGGCACGGGTTCACATATAGGTGAGTGGCTGCCATTATTAAAGGGGCATGTTGCAGTCTTAGAGGTTTCTGCTTTCAACAAGAAGGTTGGGGATGGAAGGATGGGCTAGAGAATGTGGAGATGTTTTATTATTTGCTGGGCAACCCCAAGATGGTAATCTTTGTCCCCAAAGAGGGAGTTCCTCCCCATGAGTTCATCCTGCATTAAACCACCCCTGCAGAGACTATTGGGTAGCAGCCACACCTCCCTAGCCTCATGAGAAGGGGCTCCCCCTTGGGGAGAAGTGACAACACCTTGTGAATCGTCACAAAATACAGAAACAGTCACTTTTACTCTTTCATTTTACTTTGCATTTTGTAAGAAATCATGTAAAAGCTGCAAGGTAAAGACAGCATTTAGAGTGTATTCCAATGTAAACCCTCTACTTTTAGCATATGATAAACGCAGACAGATTCAAAATGTATCCATTTGTTTTATGCCTGCCTGAAAATCTCATGTACTCTCGCAGTGAGAGAAACGGTGGGGAGGAATATTTGGGGTGGGACCCAATGTCATGTTCCTTATTTTGAGGGGATCAGGACTCCCTTAACCTCCCTGGTAGTTGTACCTATGCCCCTCCCCCCATGCAAATGAGAGAACTCCCCTGTGCAATCGTGCATGCTTCCATTATTTAAGCAAGCACAAATGTGCCAATGTACTTATGGCCCTTGGCGGGTAGCGTGTCATGCAGTGGATGGGATGCAGAGTAACCCTTTACACCAAATAATCAACCAACTCAGGAAGATGGCAAAGTCCTTTTACTGTTTTATTATCAATTGTCTAAAACACAGAGTTTACAACGGACATCGCAGAGCATTTTTTTCAAAGCATTTCCAAGAAAATCTTGCTTATATAGTAAAAATGTGTCATACATGATGTCATACTACATGGCCAATAAGCGAAAACCTATGGGGGGTTGTGATACACTCAATGGGAACATCTAAGTATACTTTCTGTAAGGGGTTGGGTTGTGATTGGGTCTCTACAGTCAGGTGGAGAACTCATACCCACCCCTAGTGCAAGTCCTCTTCAACAGTTATTGGATACACGGTACATCATTAGTCTGTTAACTTTAACAAGGTGTTTGTCCTTATAGAGTCAAGACAAGACCTATATGTATTAGACATTAGTCTGTTAAAGTTAACTACATATAGGTCTTGTCTTGACTCTATGAGGACAAGCACCTTGTCTATACATTTGCGTTTGCACTAGAAAATAGTGCCTACTAGACATGCTTATGCCTCACTACAGTTTATCACCATGCTTCACTGCACTAAATTATTGTAAATGAATGTTATGTTTTTTCTGCATTTATTATTCATCAGTCTATAACTAATGTGTTTTCTTGATGAAGTATAAGTACATGCGAATAACCTAAACCTCTGTAAACTTTCTGCTGCAGAAGGTCTTTAGGATCCATGTCTCTAAAATGCTACCTGATTGTTCTCGAAAGCATCAAGTTGCCATACCTTGAGTGTTGTTGGTCGATGAGTTTGTTGTAATACATTTACATCTTGTATAACTTTTGTGCTCACATGTACGAATGAATGTGTGTGTAGCTTTCACCCCCTTGGGGTCCTTTAGACTTTGACACAAGTTTAGATTAGTGGTGACCTTTGCAAACACCACAACCTCCTTTTTGAAGAAAGGCATACAGTACCAAGAGTATGCTCTAACTATTGTCAGGCGGCTACCCCTGTATGTGATATATTGTTACCTCAGCCTAAGGTTCCGCCAGTTGGGCTGCCCCTCCAGTTAATATACGTAATTGGTATATATGGCTTGCCATTTGAAAACATATTGTTGTTAGGGTGAGTATTGTTGGGAGACGGGGGCAAAATTCCCAGGCCTGCTTTGATTCAGGACAAGGCGATTGTAGAAGGAAGTATTGCAGGAAAGTTAGGAGATCGAAGAGGGGAGAGGGACCCACCCATAGAAGCTAGATTGTAATGAAATATAGCAAATTGTAACCTTAGACCTACGTGTGTAGCAAAACCCCATTTTCGAAGGTAGACGCCATTTTGAACTTGATACCTAGTACAATGGCAATGCTAGTATGCTTACATTTAGTCCAGAGGGTTTGGAGGGTGTGTGTGCGTTCTTCACTCGCCGCCCTGGCAGCTCTGCCGAAGGTTAATTTCCTGAACACACACACAGAGTCCTTTATTGTATCTTTTTAGTAATGCATGCAACCCAGTAAGAATGTACCCAGCAAGGCAAAGAGAGGCCCAAATATATTTTGAAAGAGCAATCCCACAAGATTAGGGGTGAGGGCTTTAAGCCCTTGCCAGTCCAGATCTTTCAGTTATTGCAACCTGAGACCTCCACTTTTCAGACATAAACATTTGAGTACTCGAAGCTGCCTAAGACCCCTGGCCATAAAACTGTTAAAGTGACCAGTTGATCAGGAAGATAAGGGAACAGGGACTGGCTGCCCCCACCCGCAGTTCATGTGATTTGTGCTGCGAGATGCCAGGGGAGAAGGTAACAAATTTATGCCGTGGGTGGCAAAGATGTGAGGCGCCAACGTGTCTGGGAAAGCAGCGGGGGTACATGTAGTTCTGAGAAAGTTATCACAACTTCCAAAATATCAGCCTTGCTCATGGCCCTAGTACCAGGTGCACTGTAAAACTGGGAAATAATGAGTTGTGTGTGTAACTCAATTGCCAATTAATGCTTTGTACTTCATTGACAAAACAAGGAGATCCCGACGTGGAAGACGATGGACAGAAGATGTTGGATCCAATCGCCGGGCATCCTTTATGGAGCAGGCTATATGTGTATAAGGTCACACCAACCAACTACTTGGATTTGTAACCTATGTGATGTTCGTCACTTGTGACGCTGTGCACCATTAAACGCTATTGCTCATGCTGTTTTTGTCAGAGCACTCCGTCGCAGCAGAGTTCTTTGTTAGCAAATACTTGTATTTTTGTGCAATCAAATCTTGTTCTCCTTGCAAGAGGTGTGCTGGGCCTTTTTTTCTAGTGGGTTGTATTTTTTCTGGTGTGAGGGTTGAGGGGTTACTCTACTTTTTTGGTGACTCCGACGTGATCCCCAGTTTTCCGCAAAGACAGACTTCCAGACCACACATCTGGAGGAACCGCACCCACCTGCAGTGACCAGTCCCAAGCGCCCAACTTGCAGTGCTGTACAGGAGCCATTTTGACATAAATCCTGAAGGCTCCTTGGAACAGGGCGCGGCTCCTAGGACAGTGCAGGCCGTTAATGGGACCCTGTGAAAGAGGAGCTTGGCTGAACATGCACATGTACGTACACCTCTTGCAGGCGATAACAATGGGGACTGACGCTGAGGGGGAAGCTGGGAAAATGGGAAAACAGGTTTGTGGGTTGGTGTGCATTGAAGAAGGGATGAGAGTGCATGGTGAAATGGTGTGTGATTGAGTTGGGTGGTGTGTGAAGATCACATGGCAGTTTATTATTATTATTATTATTATTATTATTCGTATATAAGGAGAGAAATAGGGAAGTGGGATGCTTTTCGAGACAGGGAAGAAGATGGCGCCATATTTTGGAATGAGATAAGAGAAGTCAGAAGTAGGGGCTCCGTATAATTAGAGAGATCAGATTCCTGTGCCCAATATATTTCAGGTGGGGGAATAAGATAAGGTGGTGGTTATTTTAGTTCATTATTTTAGTGTTTTAACTTTTTATTGTGTAGTAAGCACTGGCCAAGGGAGGGCCTCTAGAAGCATTAGTGCGGGTTTGGGTTTGAGGAGTGAGAGTTTGTGAGCGTGGAGTAAGTGGGAGAGAAGGGGGTGTGTGCAGGGGGTGACAGGAGGAACGGTAGTGAAGAACTGGTAGGAACGCCCGAGACAAACTGCATTTTGTATATGGTTGGACATTTTTGTATACTAAGCTGCCAACATGGGGGTAGTTACTTAGTTGGAGTATATGTGTAGTGTATTGCCATTGTATAAAGACAACATTGAAAAATATCATAAGCAGTGGGCGGTGGAGACACAGGGGAAAATGCTTCACCAATGGCCAGAGCAGGGGACGAACAACAGAGGGATACTGTACCACTTGTACACATTTTTGGCAGCTAAATATAAAGGTAAAATGCTCCAAAGGAGGAAAGAGATCCTGGAATGATGGAAAAGGGTGGATGATATAGAGGATAATGATGAGTGCAAATCTCAGTGTGACAATCGCGTACCCCTAAATATAGTTAAGGTAGCAGTATCCGAGGGAAAGGGTGTTACCCAAACCTTTCCACTACAGGATATACTAATCCAACAAATGTGCCTTCAGCCGCCAAAGCACCACCCCCATCTCTGCCACCACCCCCATACCACATGAATACTAACTGCAGTACCACGGGATAGCAAACCACAGAAATAGAGGAGGCTCTAGAGGCAGCACAAGCAGAATTGGCATGGTTGAGGTCCTTCAAGGAAGAAGAAAGCAAATCAGGGTGTGGCCTGGATGAATGGAGGGTCGGAGACATCTTGTTTGGATTAGATAGTACTGCGATCAAGAATGACCATATTGAGAAGGGGAAGAGTGACAAACGAGGGGTGGGGATTGTAGATTACGGGACAGTGAGGTCAGATGGAGGTACAAACAGGGAGCTGCCGGAGGATGAGTGGGACACAATGGATGAATTGGAGGATGAGAAGGAGGTATCGGCAGTTACTCCACGGGTAGAGAGCTTGTGGGGTCTGCAGCTAAGGAACAGATTTGGGCAGGCAGCAATGGCCAGGAAGACTCCGGCAGGGCACAATATGTACCTTGGGCCCAAATAGACAAAACCAATCTGATTAAAGCGCACCTGCCCATCACTGTGGGGGCTAGGAGGTGGATATATACTTTTGAAAAACAAACAGCTGGTATCCCCTTAGCTGTGTTAGATACACACTGTTTGCTTGTAGCAATTGTGGGAGATCAGGCAGGGGATATTTGGGTTAAGGCTGAATACCCAGGAGCGAAAATAGGCAGAGATACACATGATAGGGTACTTTTTAACAACATCAGAGCCTCGCTGTGGACTGCACTGTGGCAGGCATACCCTGATGCACCGGATTTGCAGTCGCTAATTCAACACACAATGGGGGATGATAAACACCGCCCCCAATACATTTTGAAAGTGCAAGAGACGTGGAGGACAGAGAAAGGGGAACAGTGGGACCAATCAGTTCCGCCTTTCTATTATATCATCAAAAGGGGATTGCCCAAGGAGGTACAGAAAGCTCTCGATAAAATCGTGGGCACAGATACGAAAAGGTGGGCTGGAGTGCAGACTATAATGATACATTGCTGTAAGTGGATCAAAGAAAGAGAAAAAGAAATGGCACAAAGGTTGCAGGCTGAGCAAGCGAAACTGGTACAGAAAAAGTTGGCAAAAATAACAGTTGAAGGGGCGGTAGCAGAAGTCACTCAAACAGATACAGCAGAGCAGGCAGCAGCACAAGCAGACGCAAGGATAGCAGCGTTTTGATCAGGTGGAGGGCAGAGGAATGGTGGATCGTAACCACAGTGGCCCGAGTGGTACCAAGGAGGTCAGTAACATGGAAGAGGAGAGTTTTAAGGGGGAAGGAGGGTCAGAGGTGGATTCGGAGCAATGGGGCCAAGAGGTGGAGTGGGACCATCTCCATTTTTGGGATGTGGGAAGTGGGGTCATTTTACGAGAGAGTGCAGAAGCAGGATGGGAGCCGGGTACAATCGATACATTACTGCAGGCCTAATACAGCAGCATTACCTCCCCACACCGTTGATGCCCACGTCGATACCATATGAAATATACCAAGCATACACACAGCTACCACCACATACCCCTCAGGCACAGTTGCCTGCCCTGCGCTGCACCACCAAGTCAATCATACGGTGCTACAGTACCCAAATGGGACACTCACACATTATCAGGGTGTGAGAGTTCTGGGAGGCGTACCCTTTCATGTTCAAAGGTACATATCCTGACTAGGACAGCCCACAGAAAGCTCTTGCGTGCCCAGTCCTATCCATGACTACCCACACTGATGAGGAACCTTTGGTGGATGCTAAGATAGGAAATAACAATTAATCTTTATGGTTGACACGGGTCCCATTAAATCATGCATTAGTGAAGGTAACTTCCAGTTATCAAGTGAAACTCTCGACATGCAAGGCTTCTCTGGGGCTGTGGCAACGGTTCCATTTGCTGAAGATGTAGCTATCATAATTATGTATTTAATTTATTTGTATTTATTTATTTCTAACATGCCATAGCTCGCAGGCATCAGGGCGCACATGTACACAAGGACGTTTTAGCAGAAAGACGGGGCAGGGAACAATCAAAATAAAGGAGAGATCTTAATCAAGTTTTCAGATTTTCTCTGAAAATGTTATGTTTTTCTACCATGCGCAGACTCACTGGGAGGGTGTTCCATGCTCTGGCAGCTCTAAGGGGAAATTATCTGTCCTTTCCTCTAGTGTGTTTTGCACGGCGGACAGCCAGAAGTTGCGCTGAACTAGATTCGCAGGGTTCTGCATTAGTGATTGCTTTAGATAATCCAGGGCATTACCATGTAAGCATTTCTGGGTCATTGACAGAATTTTGAATTGAATACTCTTTTCCACAGGCAGCCAATGAAGCTCCTTCCAGAAGTTGGTGATGTGTTCTTTTCTAGAAATGTTGTAAATTATCCTAACCGCATCGTTCTGAATGATCTGTGTAGCTGATGTACATTTTCCTTGTTGGCTCTACTAAGTAGACCATTGCAATAATCCAACCGGGGCATTATTATAGCTCTAACTAAGGTCTTGCAGTTCTTGCGTGAAATGAGTGGATTAATTTGGTGCAAGACTTTAAGATGATCATGGGGTTTTTAACAACATTGTCATATGCACCAGAGTTGAGCGATGCATCCAGTATAGTGCCTAGAGTCTTTACTTTTTCAACCACTGAAATGAGAACGTCATTCACTTTGAAACTTGAATATGCCTGAATTAGATTGTTCCTTTGCAAGTCTTGTGCCAAAAATCATAAGCTTGGTTTTTGAGCAGTTGAAACACATCCAATTATTAACCATCCATTTTCTGATGGATGAGTAGATAGAGTTGAGATTGGCCGAATCTGTAGCACTGAAGTCTATTATAAGTTGGAAATCATCGACATAGTTAGTAAAGTGGAGGCCCTTTGTTTCCAGTTGTTCACATGGTGGTTTTATATGTATATTAAAGAGTGCGTGAGAGATGCAAGCTTCCTGAGGAACTCCATAGCTAATAGCGGCTGAGTCAGAGCGGGCATTACCCCAGCAGATTTTGGCACATATTTCGCTCAAAAAGGAATTAATTCACTCAATGGTGTGATCAGAGCAGTTCCCTGTAATAGTAAATGTTTTGAGTAGGAGTAAATGGTCTAACAAATTGAAAGCTGCTCAGAGATCCAATAAGATCAACAGCCCTGTTTTGCTTTCATGCAGCCTTTCCAACATTTGGGTTTACAAGCCAAGCAGGGCACTTTCTGTCCTATGATTGCTTCTGAAACCTGATTGCTTTGGGTGGAACGCTGCTGATGTCATTACAGCGTCTGTAGATGTAAAGCAGCAAGTTTGTCTAGGATTTTGAGCAAGAAAGATGTGTTAGTAATTGGCCTTAAATTTGCTAGATCTTTGGGACTGAGTCCAGGTTTCTTTACAAGGGGAGTTACTGCTGCTTCCTTAATAGCTGTAGGCACATTTATGTGTGTGAAAGACGCATTGACCAATCTTGTAAGAAAGGAGGCACAAATATTGCTGTTCTTTATTATGATCTTGGTTGGTATAAGATCCCTCGGGTAAGATGTGGGCCTTCCGTTTGCTAATATTTTCACCATTTCTTCAATGGATATGATTTTAAAGGAGAATCCTGAAGAGACATTTGTTTTCCTCTGGTCGTTCACTGGTTTTTGTTCACAAGATTTCACTGAATTATTCTGCCAGTTTTTAATTGTATACAGACCAACAGCACTTTATCCTGAAAAGCCTTTTGTACCTTTTCACAGTCTGCTTTCTCTGGAACAAAAAGACGGGACAGGGCAATTGGTTTTTCCCATTTCCTGTATATTTCAAAACATTTTCTGGTGCTAGTTCCTGCATTCTCAATTTGTTTGTTAGAAAATAGTTTTTTAGTGTCAAGAATGTTGGTTTTATATGTCTTTTCCAGACATTTCCATCTTTTTCTATTTTCTGTATTTTTATTTTTGGACCATGCTCACACGGCCTGTCTTTTTGCTTTTTTCAAAGTGCATGACTCAGGAGTAAACCAATTTAACTTGTTTGGATGATCGGGCTCTACCTTTTATCTAAGAGTCGCATTTTGATCAAGCAGATTGGCATGTTTCTACCAGTTTGCATGGAATATAAAGGTGGATGAGGCAATCATGATGGATTGAATACAACAATCTAAATCTGCAGTATTGAGTTTAACATTCCTATTCTGAATTTCTTTGGGAGGGGCTTGAAAAGGTCAAGTGGTTTCTGTTATATGTAAGATGCAGTCTATCGTATAATTATCCGACCAGATGCATGCTTTGGTTTCAGTGTGGCTTATGCTACTGTTGTGTGCCATCACCCTGCCTAGGATGTGTCCTTTTGTATGAGTGGGTCCATGATTTTGGGTTAGGATGCCCATGTTGGCAAGATGTTGTTCCAGCTCGAACACATTGTTGTCCTTTGTATCCCCAAAATAGGAGGCAAAATGGTGCATGAACCTCTATTGTATTCAGAAACCTCACCAGTAAATTTGTTAGGGCGTGACCTCGTAAGCAAATTAAACTTGATCATCTCTTTTACAGACCGGGGAATAATATGTGCTACCCCAGGAATGTGTGCTATGAGAGCAATGGTGATCACACATGGCAGAGGAAGGAATGGAGGTGGTGGTTTGCAGCCAAGTGTTACTTGATGCAGTGCCACAGATTTGAAAGGCATGTTGGTGGATACCATCTGATTTTATCTTCAGACCCATTATGACCCCAGAGCTTGTGGCAGGGACAATACTCTCACTGGACTTGCTAGGGTTGGTGGTGTCAGTGAAAAGGATTGTTGTACTTGGGACCGATTCAGACAGGTGTAAGTGGTGCACTGTATTGTGCATTGAACCAATAGTATCCCTAAAAGAAGTGAAAGATGCAGAATCGTTTGAGGATGGGGTTGATTATGGAGATATATAGTGTTGGCTATTTGCTTACCCTGTGAGATAATGGTGCAATATCGTAAAGTACAGTGTTCTCTGATGGCCCTTGTGACAGCAGGTTCCCGAGAGGTTATGGACAAGCAGTGTCCACGATGTTGGCCTCTTACAGGGGGTAACACCCGTTTGAATAGCACTCAAGCAAGGTGCCGTATTGCCTTAAGTGAAACAATATCCACTGTCCAAAGAAGCAGAGGAAGGGATAAGAGATACCATCGCTCAACTTCAAAATCAAGGGATTATTGTGCCCTCTAACTCCCCATGCAATACAGCTATATAGCCGATAAAAAGGTGAAGGGGTCAAGTTGGAGAATGATCCAGGATCCCTGGCCCTTAAATGAGATTGTACAGGCAGAGTTTCCGGTCATTCCCAACCCTGCAACCATTTGTGTAGCATCCCAAAAAAAGCAACACATTTCACTGTAGTGGACTTGAGAAATGCCTTCTTTTCCATACTCCTGCACCCGGACTCTCCATGCCTCACTGTGTTTATGCATGGCGGAAAGTGGTATGAACATCCAAGATTGCTCAGGTGTGCTGTAAATCCCCTAGTATCTTTAACAGAATATTATATACAGAAGCCCAGCACTATCATACAATATGTGGACGATTTGCTCGTATGCAGTGATAATGAGCAACAGTGTCAGAAGGACTCTGTCACACTCTTACAGTTGCTAGCATATAAAGGGAACACAGTAGACAGAGCTAAATTACAATACTGCCTCCAAGATGCTCTCTATTTGGGACAATTGCCAACTGTCCTTGTAAAGAAAATAATACCAGAACATGCTGCATCAGTGTTTAGTGCCCTCCAGCCCAAAAACTGTCAAAGTAATGCAAAAGTTCCTTGGACTGTGTAATTACTGAAGGGTGTGGATTCTAGATTACACAGCATACACTAGGCCTGTGCTGCAGGGCCTCAACGATGCACAAAATACAGACAACAAGATAACATGGACAGAAGACATGCTCACAAGCTTTAATTAACTGAAAGAGGTCATCTCCACTGCCCCAGTGTTAGCAACCCCTGATTACATTCAAGAGTTTTACTTGTCTTCCCATACTAATGGTCAAATGATGACGGCGGTACTCATGCAGAAAAGCGCTATGGGCCACAACTCGTTGGCCTATTACAGTGGAGTGCTAGATTCAGTAATACAGAGCCAGTTCCCTTGTGAACAGGCGCTTGCTGCCACTCCATAAGCAAATGAGAAGAGCTCCACGATTACCATGGGTTGTTCCATAACACTGTATGTGGAGCATGCAGTATTTGCCATCCTTGAATGATCTTAATCAACTGTGACTCTGCAGCGGGCATCTGCGTATGAAGTTATCCTATCCTGTCCAAACATCCAAATAGTACGGAGCAAGACAGAAAATCCTGCTACTTTTCTGACAGAACTGTGCTCTGAGGAAGACCTCACTAGACATGACTGTGTAACATCATGAGGACATACTTAAAGCAAGAGCCAGTCTATCTGTCTCAGGAGGATAGCACACAGGCAACATGCTCACCTTGGAAGCATGATGACACTGAGCAACACAGGTTTGATCCCCCGGTCCGCGCTTAGAAACCTCTGGGTATTAAGCGCATTCTAAATAACCTATCATATCATATCAGTTTGCTCGAGGTGGGAAAAGTGCTTTTCATTGACGGGCCAGAAACTATAGACCAGGGACAGGCCAAAAACCTACTGGTGCAGCAGTCATCTGCCTAGTGGACGGAGAGTATGAGGTGGTGGTGCAAAAAAGACTACCTATGCATTATTCAGCACAAGCAGCAGAAGAACTCATAGCACTCATCGAATCGCTCCTAGAATCGCAGGAATGTCGAGTGACCATTTATTGTATTTCTGCCTTTGACATCAAAATGATGGACTCCGGCCTTGCAAGGTGGAAAAGAAGAGTGTTTATAAGGGATGCCAGTGCAACATGCAGCACTCCTGGATAACCTGATTGAAGCTCTTTCCCAGCCCTAAATGAGCGTGGGGGTTAAATGCACCACCCATACCAATGACACAGACAAGTTTCACTTGGCAATGCTGCTGTGGATGCAGCAGCCAAGCAAGCAGCGTTTTTCCCAGGACCCATCATCTCTGAATGTTTAGTGACACCACATGGATGAGAGCCGTTGCCAGCACCCTACACATCATCACCACATCACTTCCCTTGCACAAATCATTGAAATGCAAGGTTGAGCCCCACGGGAAGAGAAATATTTGTGGCAGAAAAAAGGGTGCCTACAGTCCTCTACTGATTTATTGTGGCAGCAAGAAGGTACGGGTGAGGTTGTCATGCCATGTGAAATATTGCTGGTTGCCTTTGAGCAGGTACACCAGCCATCTCATTTGTCAAAGCAGCACATTGTTGCAGATATTCAGGAGGTTTGGTTTGTTCCAAATCTTCATTAGATTTTTACTGAATTGGTGATAATCTGCATTACATGTCAAACCTACAGTCCTGGTCACACCCTGAGAACAATACAAGGTACATTGCCTCACCCTACTGGGCCATTTAGGAAGCTCCACATCGATTACACTGACATGGGAGAGTGGTGCAGTGGTTAAAGGTACTTAGTTGTTGTTTTATGTCCCTTTTCTTGATGGGTTGAGACGGGTCCTTGTGCACATCCAGACACAAAATGTGCAGCCAAATATTTTGTGAGGGAGGTGTTTCCTTGTTGGGGTGTCTGTGATTTGTTGCGATCTGATAATGGCACCCATTTCTTTAATTAACTGTTTAAGGAAGTGACCACATTGCTAGGCATCAAGCATCAGATGTGCACATCTTACCACTCCTAGACCAACAGGGTTTTGGAGAGTATCAATGGCTTGCTAAATGCCAAACTATCTGTGCTATGTGTCACCCTACAGAGAAACTGGGTGCACTGTCTCCCACTGGCTTTATTTATTTTGCTCTTGCGGCCCTGTAAGGATCACCATTTCTCACCACATGAGTTGGCAACAGGCAGGCGAATACGTACGCCTCTCTCCGCTGTAAGGAAGGCCTCTGATGCTCACAGGGCAGCGTCTGTCTTAGGGGAAGAATTCAAGGACTACTTAACTGCGTTAACTAGATCAATAAAATGTGTTTCTCAACAGATAGCACCACGGTGGTCCAAATAACCAACCAGTGTGGCATCTACTTCAATGCCTTCATAGCCTCTTCAATTATCACCTGGTGATAGGGTGTTTGTGAGGAACTTCGTACGCAGGTGGAGTGAACCAAGATATAACGGCCCGTTTTCTGTCATCTGTGCTACTCCATTTGTAGAGAAGGACCAGGAGCTGCGATATTGGGTAAATCTTTTGATGTTCGGAACGCTCCTGATGCCGCATCCCCCGCTAATGAGCAAGACAACAGTAACTGAGTGAAAGTGCACACATTTTTGCCGAGTAATTTACCAGCTGTACATAGGATTTAGTATATTCTTTTTGTTCCCCAGTAAAGTGTCTTTTTCTTCTTTTTGTTATTTACATATTTGTGGGTTCTTTCTCTTTGCATATACTTGCTATTTCTCTTTTCATTTGAGAATGTCTCTAAAGTTGCTCATTGGTATGCCGGGTTCTAATGTACAAAATGCAACCAAAAACAAATATAATATGTCCATATACCTTTATGTTTGGTTTAGCAGTGTATTTAGTATGTCATTTTATGTGGTTGGAGCATATAAAAGGGGGGATATCCGAGGGAGGTGTACGAGGGTTGGGTGCACATATCAAAACAGGGATAGTAACACCATGCAGGGAATTTATATGAATACACTACCATATGGGGACGTGATGCCACAAAAAATAAATAATGTATTATCAGATGCAAAGTCACATGTGTCAGATGCAAACACATTAAAACGTTTTAAATGACAATTTAGGAAGAGATATGATGAGCATAGAGGTTTAGGTTTTTATATGATAGAGGATGTGCAAAACCCAGATTTGAGTAACAGTTGGTAAGTGGACATGAGCTTGGTGGGAAACAAGATAAATGGGAGTTGTTATATTTGCTCCTTAATACCACACGGCACCCAAGGTACTAACACCACAACAGGTTCCGTTTTTGGATGCTCAATGTCTTGTCCATCTAGCACTATGTAGATTGCAAAGCACATTCCAAGGGAACAGTATACACCTTCTGATGATGGATCCAGATGAAAAGCTGTGTACCCGCAATGCTAGAAGCATGCAGTGTTTGCAAAGACCATACATGTAGCTAGAAGGAGTGAGGTTTGTGGCCAATCGGTGGGAAGAGACTGTGCTCAGCTATATGGCAGGAGGACTTAAAGGACAGACAAAACTGATTCAGAGGGTGAACGAAGCATGTCAAGAATACTGGGGGAAGCATGTGGCAAAGTTAACATGGATCAAAGCAAAAGAGAAGCCGGTTAAGGTGCAGAAACAAGAAGAATATCAAGTGTGCTTCCATAATGCAGGAGATGTCTCTGTGGGTACAAATGACAAGTGCAATGTGACAATAAACATTCCAGATCGCAAGAAAGTAACAGCCGCAGTGATGGATACCTACTGGGTCTGTGGTCAGCAGGCGTCCTTGCACCTCCCACCATGATGGAGGAGAGTATGTTCACTTACTACACTGCACTCAGCCCTTCTTGTAATTCCAGAAGCACCTTTAATTATTAAACCGGGGAGCTTGTGTACCCCCACATCGTCACCAGAGTCCACTGCTTCTGCATACCCACTACGACCTCCTGTATTCCGAATTCTGCCAGAGAAGAAGGGAAACATACTTCTGAAGAGGAAGAAAAGGTCTATTTATTGTCAAACTCAGCCCAATTGCACAAAGAAATACCTGATCCATACAGACAGTATAATAAAGAAGAGACGTTTTTCGCTTCTGTGTTAGTACCAAGGATACAAGCAGCAGGCAATGCCAAATGGCTGCAAATAGTTAGATACAAATTGATACAGCTGGCGAATTACACTGAACAAGGCTTTAACATGAATAAAGTTGAACCGAGAGCCATCCAGTTAATAACGCTGCAGAACCGGTATGTGCTCGATCTGCTCGATCTGCTCACAGCCATGGAAGGAGGAGATTGTGAAGAAATTGGAGAATTCTGCTGCATTTACGTGCCCTCAAATGATGAGGCAAATGGCTCTACCATGCAAATAATAGAGGCTGTGCACACGCTCGGATAACATATGCAGAGGGAATCTGGGATCCAGAAGAGTGACTAGTTCGATGACCTTTTCTCTTGGGTACCATCATGGCTGGGAGTGATCGTCAAGATACTTGCACCAGTGGTGGTGTTTGTGTTGGTGATTTTCAGCACATGCTAGTTGGGACTTCGATGCTGTGCTAAGTGGATTCCTGATAGTGCGATGATGATGGTAATAATTGGGGTAAGCAGTGCACCTCACAGGTACAAAAAGATGACCTAAATAATCCCTGCATGGTGAGACTAGAGCAAAGTATTGATCCCCCTGGAACACTTACCACAGCCCCACCTGACCCAAAAGATTATGTGGAGCACTGGGTAGATTTTGAAAGCGATGGGGGCTGCATATATCTTACCTGCACCCCGAAGCAGTATGCGCAAGCAGGAGAAAGTCTGTGCTCAGTATGTAGAGTGTGGGTGCTTAAGAAAGGTACACAGAGGTATGAAGCGTCTAAGAGGATGGCAAGAGAGTTTGTTGAAACAGGATTAAAGGGGGGAATGTTGGGAGGCAGGGGCGAAGTTCTGGCAATTCAGGACAAGGCGATTGTAGAAGGAAGCATTGCAAGATAGGCAGGAGATTTAAGGTGGAGGGGGACCAACTCATAGAAGCTAGATTGTAATGGAAACATAGCGGATTGTAACCTTAGAGCTACGTGTTTAGTGAAACCCCATTTTAGAAGGTAGATGCCATTTTAATATTGAGGTCTAGTGGTATGGCTATGCTAGTATGCTTACAATTAGTTGAGAGGGTTAGAAGGGTGTGCATGCGTTATTCACATAAAGCCCTGGCAGTTCTGTACACGGACCAGCCTAAGACACCTGGCCATAAAACAGTAAAGTGACCAATTGATCAGGTAGATCAGAGAACAGGGACTTGCTGCTCCCAGACTCAGTTCATGTGATGTGTGCCGCGAGTTGCCACGGGAGAAGGTAACACATTTATGCTGTGGGTGGGAAAGATGTGGAGGTGCCATCGTGTCTGGGCAAGGAGCAGGGGAACACGTAGTTCTGAGAAAGTTATCAAAACCTCCAAAGTATTCGCCTCGCTCATGTTCTTGATACCAGGTGCACTGTAGAACTGGGAAATAATGAGTTTTGTGTGTGTGTAACTCAATTGTCAATTAATGCTTTGTACTTTGTTGACGAAAGAAGATGGACAGAAGATGCTGGGGCCAATCTCCTGGAATCTTGTATGGAGCAGGCTATATGTGTATAGGGTCACACCAACCAGCTACTTGAATTTGTAACCTATTTGAAGTACTTCATTGTGACGCTGTGCACCTTTAAAAGCTATTGCTCATGCTGTTGTTTTCAGCGTGTTCCGTGACAGCAGAGTTCTTTGTTGGCACATACTTGTATTTTTGTGAGATTAGTTCTTGTTCTCCTTGCAAGAGGATTGTTGTGCCTTTTTCCCTAGTGGGCTGTATTTTGTCTGGTGTGAACGTTGAGGGGTTACTCTACAGTATTTTGACCAATGAAAAGTGCAAGGCCCAACTTCTATAACTCAGTCAAAGGGTTTCTTGCAGAATCACAAGCCAAAACTTTTTTGTGCAGGCATGGGAAAGGCACTTGCCAGGTACAGCCCTGGTGGTATTAACTTGCCATTGATGGTAGTAGGTGCAAAAAAGGGTTGGCTTTGCCAATCCTTTTTTTTAACAGTACTTCAGTGATGGATACGCAGAGTGCTTATAAACCGAGTGGCTGAAGGCAGACCTAGTAAGACATTTTTATTAGACCAGTAGTGGGTTTACAATTAACTCATTAAATCTAAGAAGACAGCTGTGAAAACACACTGGCAGGAGCTTTGAATTCAAAGTTTAATTGTAAAGCTAGATTAAAAGCTCAAAGAGTACACACGAGGAGGTGTTTTGGGCTGGGAGAGGCAGGCACTGGGTGGGAATTACCATAGCGACACCTAATAGGTCAAACAAAAAATTGTGGAACTTCTTTTTTCCCAAAATGTTCTTTGCTGTCATGCAAATTGCCAGTCTTGAGTTCCATGAAGAGATTGTTTCATGACATGCCCTGAGCCACGCCGCCTCCCTAGTCACAAGGGGAGGGGGGCTTTGCCAGAGTAAATGTTTTCCATTTCCAGTATTGACTGTACTTACTGCAGGGGTGTAAGGAAAGTGGCTGCCGCATGTCGGCGACCGCCTAGCCTCTGCCGCAACATATAGTTCAAATCATACATTGCACCCTCCCATGGTGGAACATGGTCCCCTTCCAAACTCAGCCAATTGGGTAGTTGCACAAATCCTGTCAACGTGGCTGGGGCAACACTGACGTCAAAGCCATATATCCCTCCCTCCTTCCCTTACCTCTCCGGGGCCCCACTTGGAATAGCATGGTGCACACTCTTTTGGAGCAGCAGATGAACGCACTGTTCCATTGTAATACTCGGCACCGTCTACAATGCAGTCAATCTACGATGCCTTAGGGCTGCTGTGCGCTTTACAAAAATGTTAATAAATAAATAAATAACTGTGATATTTTGCGGCCCCACGACAGATTGTGTATGCTGTTTCCTTATGGCCCTAGCAACTGTTAAAGAACTTGTGATACTGGCGCTCATTTTTCATGATATAGCTAGATATTATTATGGATGTATAGAGCAATTGGGTACACATGCTTCGAACCCAAAGCACCAACAGCAGAAACGTATTTTTGGCTGAAAAGGTAGGTTCTGCTTGTTAACACATATGACTTTAATGCCCTTCGAGCTTGGCTTTGTCTGACATGATTGGAACTCAGGCGGTAGATGTCATCTGAGACGCAGTGGTCATGGAGGGACAATGCTTTAATGGGGAACACAGGTCTGATTGGCATGTTTAAGAAAATGTGATGCCATGAGGCCGGAAAACGCTGCTATCGTAGAAAGGAGAATCAGTGAAACACTACCTAATAAACTACAAACAATATGAAACGCAAACGCATACTTGCCAACCCTACCGATTTAGGCGGTAGGATACCGCTTTTTAAGCAGTCCTACCGCCTACCGATTTTTTGACATCAAATACTGATTCTTTTTAACATTTTTTTTTTTGCCCACGCCAGCTCGGGGGCGTCTTTCAAGAGCTCCCCCGAGCTGGCATACCGGGAGAATGCACGGCATGCAGGCTTTTAATGTCAAAGGCACCCACGGCGGTGGGCTAAAGCGCCCCTCCGCCGCGGGTGCCTTTGGCAAAAGGGGCCATTAGCCCCCCTCCACGCCAACTCGGGGGAGTCTTTTAAGGACTTCCCCGAGCTGGCGTAGTGGGAGAAGGCGCAGCATGCAGGCCTTTGATGTAAAAGGCGCCCACGGCTGTGGGCTAAGGGCACCCCTCTGCCGCGAGTGCCTTTCACAAAAGGCACCATTAGCCCCCCACTACGTCAACTCCGGCGAGTCTTTCAAGGGCTCCCCCGAGCTGGCGTGATGGCAGAAGGCGTGGTAGGCGCCTCATTGTCATTGAATGCACCCGCAGCAGCGGGCTCATTCAATGACAATGGGCTGCTGACGCGCCCAATTCCTATCATTACCTCCTCGCCTGACTATTTTTGAAACTTTAAGATTCCTACAGATTTTTGGTCACAGAATGTTGGCATGTATGCACCTCAATGTACAACATCAACAAATTACAGGTGCTCCAAAACAATGCCATCAGATCAGCACATAACATTCCGAGATCAGCACACATCTCAGAAACCAGACTCAAACTCCACTGGCTGCCCATTCAAGAACAAATCTGGTTTACACAAGTGCCTCCACCGGGTAGTCCCTGCCTCCCTAGCTGACAAAATAACTAAAACCCAATCAGTCCGACCCACCAGATCAGCCTACAAGCACTTCCTGGTCACATCGAAAGTCAAGCTGCAAAATGCGGGTGGCAGCAGCTTCCCTGCGATGGCGAGTAGATTTTGGAATTAACTTCCCATTCATCTCAGAGCCCAGGATTCCTTTTGGATCTTTCGCAAACAGCTTAAAACACGTCTCTTCACACGCCAACTGCACAACCAACACTGATCACTTTGATCGCCTTAGCCTAATCCAGCAATCACATTTTCACAACCACTTAGACTTCTGTCGAAGTGCTAGGCCTGAAAGGTAAATGCAAAAGGTAAATAAGTAAATATGTAAATATGAGTAGATGACTGTAACTTCTGCAACAATTGTAATCTTTTCATGTAAGAAACCACTTAGACTTCGGCCTAAGTGTATCGTAAATGGAAAATGTAAATGCACCAAGCAACTATGCAAATATGTAAATTTCAATGCATGTAACCCTAAGTAACAATTGTACGTTTTCCCATGTAAACAAGCACACAGATGCCTCAGGGCTTGGCGCCCTTTACAAGCAACAGAAACAAGTAAATAAAATTCCCCTAACCTATTCCCTTGTCCCATAGGTTTTTTGGTATGATGTTTGTCATTATGACGTGTTTTTGTTTTATACGGTGCTATTTTGTATGAGAGCTCTGAGAGCTGCAACCCTATTGCTTGTATGCTGTCCCTGCTTTATTTTGGGTGTTAAAAAAGCTGGGTTTTGCCTTTTACTTTGACTTCATTTGACTTCATTTGACTTTGACATCATGCGTTTTTCTGGCTCTATGCCTACTGCATAAATCTTGGGTTTCCCAGGCCATCATTACAGTTCCAAAGTAACTGTTGGGTTTCTTCTAGGGTTGTAGCTTGTTCTGAACTTTGGATAGGAACCACAGGTCTAGGGCTCTGTTGGTTGCCAGTGTACTCAGTGTCCAGTCCTTTAACCTATTTGTGTCAAGCCAGCACAGGGACTGGACAGGAAACATTTACTGAGAGTTAGGAGTCCTTGAGGGTATAAAAACCATCTCTGCGTGCTGGGTGCGAAGAAGAGATAGCCAGTTGTGGGTTCACTCTGGTTGGTCGAATTCTGATGTCTGCAAACAAGGCCTGGAATAGACCAGAGGTCGAGAGAGCTTTCCCACAATCCCTTTTTCCTTTGGATTATCTTCTGTGCTTCGGGACTCTGTCCTTGATTTGAAAAAGCAATGATGCAAAAACATGGTTTATAAACTGGGAGTTATTCAATTTTCACTGAACATTCGCCAAACATTTGTTTGAGATCACTCACATGTAGATTTAGGCTTGGATTCCTGAAACACTTCACACAACAGTCATATCAGTGTTGGCTACTGAATCCCACAATTAAAGGCAGGCAGTATCCATGATATTCTATGCCAACATCAAAATTCCATTCACTTTCTCGTTGGAATATTGTGTGGCCAGTGTAGCTGGTACTATATTTACGCAGGGGTTTTCTGGTAGAGACATTATCAGCATACAGTACTATGTAACACATTAGAATTATGCAAAGCCTGACACCAACCAGTGAAGCCAAGAAGGCCTCTCAATGCAGCGCTGCTCGGTGAGTTTCATGAGGAGTGTGAGAGAAACTCAGGAGCATTCATTTGGATGAGAGCGGAGCGGGACAAAGGCGCAGACAGTAAAAGCGGGAACAGAATTGCAAAGAAAGGAAAGCATTGATGTGGAAAGTGCCGCTAAAAGCCAGAGCGAAGCAGAAAGCCAGAGCGAAGCAGAATGCTTCACTGAAAGCAAAAGCATAAAGGCAGAAAGCGGGATTGCTAAAGGCATAGCTGTAAGCACAAATAAAGGGAAAAGCAAGAAAACACGATTTGAGCGGAAAGCGAGCACAAGACCGATCAAATTAGAAAGTGAGAGAAAGTGGAAAGAAGCACAGGGGTTGCGAGTGGCCCATATCGAAAAGCGAGAGAGCCACGAGAAGAAGAAAGGAAAGGTGCCAGGGGCATGATAAGATGGAAACAGCTAAGCAGAGTGCAAGTGTGCACAGAAAGTAAAGCCGAAACCAAGGGATGCAAGAAGCATCAGAACAGAAACAAAAGGTATCCGAAAATGACAGAGAAGTGCAGAAGGATCAGAGAGGTGGCATATAGGGAAAGGCAAAGAGCCTGGCGTTTTCGCAATTCTCTGATTCTACCCCATGAAAAGATGCAGTTGGGGAGCAGGTGCAAGTGGATCTAGGTCACCTGGCCTAAGCACCACCCACCTTCTTAGCACTGCCTCTTCCTTCTTGCTCTTAACTCTTAGATCAAGGGCGTCTCTCGTCCAGGCGTCCAAAGTGAAGGGCAGACGAAGAAAAGGGTGTTAGGGAGAATTCTCAAGAATGTGCTAATTTCCCTCACCTTTTGAGACCCCCAGCAACTTTGCTGGATTTCTAGGATGTTAATTTTTACCTGGAAAGAGTGTCAGCCTTTTTCCCCACTTTTTCATGTATTTTGATGTGTGTTTTACCTTTGTGTTCTTTGGATATGGAGTTTTAAAACAACTCCATAGGCATCATCTTTTTCTTGTGTGGCACAGGGTTGTCTTTCATTATCCACAAGGTTTAAATACCTTCTCCGGGACCGACTACTGTCTCCCAGAGCATGTAAAGTTAAATTAACTTTACTAGTCTCTTTAAATTTACAGACCCAGCACACACTATCTTCCTATAGAGTGCTGCAGGGGTTGCCTAGCATCCCCTGAGTCTAAACACTCATGTAACAGTCAAATGTTACCCTTTTCTACTTGAAATGGCTGGTGGCAGTGGTTTTTAACAAACTACCATGATTTTTCCCGACCGAGAACACCAGTAGCTAAAAATTGGGTCAGCCATGTTTTCCAATATGACGCCCAAGACCTATCTGTAAAACCAGACTCCGGTTGACTTTTTTTTGCTGTTTCTTTTAGGAAAGGTTCTTCTTGTGTTTAACTCTGCGCGCCAAACCAGGTTTGGTCCCTTTGTCCGTTGGCCTTTGGCAGGCTTCAGTGCTGAAGCCCTCCTCTGGCGCCTGAGTGTCTGGGGTGGACAGGATGTGAGGGAGGTGCCAGAAACTGCCATTGCTTAGTCTCCTAGGAGACCTGAATGCACTTTGGCATGATTGGCTGGCTGGCAGTCCGGCAAGGACAGCCACCCTGCTGTGTGAGTGAAAGCCAGGCTGGAATGAATTGGGGAAAACAGTTTAAAAGCATGTCTCTGGGACTTGGAAAGGAGAGTCGACCACTGGAACGAAAGAACTGAAGACGAGCTGAAGGAAGACGACTGCTGCAACTCCTGGTCTACCAGTGAAGCCCTGCTGCAGGTCCGAATTGCCTGAAACTCCATCGACAGAGAAGCCCTTCAAGGTTAACTTCTTCCCTTGAGTTTGGTGGGAACAACCAACTCGCAAGTCACCTGGACACCGTCCCTATACTGGTCGAATTTTCTCCAGAGTGCTGTTGAAAACCAGAAAGCCAGTGGGAAGGATACCAGTTTGTGGTTTTTAAGGCACTCGCACCTTAAACCGAGTTTTTGCCATGCTTGTAGCCTCTTTCCTGGGCAATGCAGGAACCTCCCGACATTCTCCTTCTTGTCCCCACAACTGAAGCTCAGGAACAGCGAGATCTGCAGGAACTGCCAGGAAGAACTGCCTCAGCTACAGCTCTTCTTCATTCAAAAGGTACTGTGCAAGTGCGGTGCAGAACTTCGTTTGGCCACGGTGAAAGTTTGTGAAACTTTCCCAACTTTGAAGGCTGGTCCTTCCCTAAACCAACATCTAATTTTTCGTCTGACCAACTACTTCTAAAAACTGTGGCAAAGACTTAACCGTTTACTACCAGAACTGTGCTATCCTATACAAGACTCTGAACCATTGACTTTAGCCCAGGCCTTTTGAATTGAATTGCTGGTTGTAGTGAACTGAAACTATTTGCCCTACCTCTGAAAGTATTTGTGCTTTTGATTCTCTTAACCATGTCTTTTTACCCCTTTTTAAAGCAACTGAAGTGCCATTTTGCTCCCACTTCACAGGAAGCTCCAGGAGTCTGCCTTTTGAACTTCAGAAACTGATTGGTTGTATATTGTAGTATATTAGATTGTGATTTTGAGCTGCTCTTACTAGTAGTATGTTTTCAAACTGACTGTCTAAATAAATGTATATTCTTTTACCAAGAAACCTTGACTAAGTGTTTGTTTGAATCACTGTGATTACTAGTCCTTTGTGTAACCCCTTGTACTGCTCACTTTACTCTTGAGGTAGGTCTGGCTGCTCAGCCACTGCTACCACATTACTGTGTAGTACAGGCTTGTACCAAAGGTGACATTTTACTGACACTTGTAGTCTTAATTGTGTGTAGTGTTCCGAAAGGGTACTATATGTGATTCTGCCTAATAAAGGGCAATTCCTGTTTGGACAGCAGGTGAGCATGCACTGACATGGGTTTACTTCCTCTGTCCCCACAGGCTATCCCCACCACCTCTGGTGCCCCCGTGATGTTCCCTTGTGCCCCCCCCCCCTTCTCGCACTCGGGTGTTGCCTGTTTTTCTTGATTCTTCTACCCTACCTCCCTCATCCTGTCCTGATACATTCTGGTTTCACATCACCGTCTTGTGGCCCATGCAGGATTTGACTTTTATGGGCTTTGTTGATTCACGGTGCGTCACCCTTTCTCAACTCTCATGCTGGACTTCCTTTGCATCTTGTACTCATGGTGGCCCTGAATCATGCTGTTCCCATCTTCATCTTGTATCCTGGCTTGCAACATTATGTCTTACTACTGACGTCTGCAATTGTATTTGTTCTCCCCTCTTGCTTCTCCACTCTTTTTGACTGTTTACTTTCTGTTCTCTTCTCCTCTCCCTTTTTCCCTTTTCTTATCTCTTCCTCTCCTCCCCTTTCTTTCTTCTATACACTCTATCAGAATGTCTGTGGACCACGTATGATAGCAACCTTGTCTGTCTCCTCCCCCCTTCCCATACTAGTCCCCGCCGGCCCCCCTCCAGTACTATCTGAAATGTCATCAGGCCTAGTACGATAGTCGCTTGTTTTGTTCCTCCCCTCCCTTTCTGCACCCCTCTTCTTCACCTTTTGTTTTTCTCCGGCTCTACCATAAATGTTGTCAGGCCTAGTACGGTAGTCGCCTGTCTGTTTCCATTTCCTTCCCACTCTCCCCCTCCCTTCCTCATCTATGTCTTAGCTCTTGCACTATCTGAAATGTCATCAGGCCGAGAACAATGGTTAATTTCCAATCCTTACAGTTCATGGCCTGTAAGAATGTCATTGTATTTTCCCTTGTTCCCTCCCTTGCCTTGAAGAGATTTGAAACACATTGTGTATGGGCGCTATATAAATAAACTGTCATATCATATTTCATGTCTTTGTATTACCCCAGGGGTAATGACAGTTTCTATTCCAATGAACCCAAATACGTTTGGCTTTTAAGGGATTGCACCTATGCCTCCATCAAACGTTTCCCTAAGTCAGTGGATTGCAACCTGTGGCTCTCCAGTTGTTTTGGATTACAATTCCTATGACTCCTGCCATTGTTTGTGTTGGCTAGGGCCGATGGGAGATGTACTCCAAAACATCTGGCGAGCCAAAGGTTGTAGATCCATGCCCTAAGTGGTTGACCTGATTTTGCTGTGTGCTCTAAATGTCCTTTCTATATTTCATAGTTGAGTCATACAATCTGGTGTTTACTGGTGTGAGTCATGTAAAATGGATAGTACAAAGTTGTCACGTGCCATTGTTTGCTGAAAGGAAAAATATGTAACAATCCCCTCTCAGGGTTTAAAAGAATTTCATGTACCGTGGTTGACTTTTGTATAGCACTATTGTTGCATTAATGTTCTCTCCAACCTCTCATCCCGGTAATGATTTAATAATTATGTATTTCCTTTGCAATTATAGGTTTCCAACTATCGGCTGACCACATCAAACTCAGGGCACGACTGGAGTGGCGGTGTAGTCTATTCTGTCACAGACTGTCCCACATTTTCATGACTATTTAAGGGGCAGCCTATTTTTCAGGCCTCTCTTCCACCCCCATCTATAGCGCCTCATACTTACAGCACTTGAGCAAAACCCCCTTTAAACCTACGGCTTCATAAAGCAAGCAAAAACAGCTGTGGAGAGGTCTGCATTCCGAAAGCCTCATCATGCTGTCATTTTTTATTTTTATTTATTTATTTCATTTGTAAAGCGCACTGGCAACCCTGAGGCATTGAGGCGCTGTTTCCGGTACATAAAGGTCATACAGATGACAAATTGCTACTATAAAAGAGCAGAAAAGTGACATGTATGTAGAAGATAAGCATGCTGAATATATTTACAGTACTCAGGTGAGAGTGGTATGTTATGGGAGCCCTACCAAAGATCCAGTAAGATTTCTTGGCTCTTAGTGCGCGGGGCGGGGTTTTGCAGCAAGGTATGGCAGCTGAGCATGTTTTTAATTTTGGCACAACTAGGCGGTTGCTGTATGGGGACCTGGTGGGTCTGGAGGAGCTAGCCTTGATGATTCGCTGTGTGTGGGGTATTGGGGGGCAGTGTTAGATAGGCATTTGTGCATGATGCAGAGATTTTTCAATGTAATGCGCTCCTGGATGGGCAGCCAATGGGCTTCTCTCCTTGCCTTTTTAAGTTTCTCTCTGAGGTGCCTGTGAAAAGGACATTGCAATAATCTAGCTTTGAGCCAATGATAGCGCGTGCTGTTGTCGGTCAATTGGTTTTGGTGTGGAAGTGTCTGGCTGCGTTAAGGACCTTGGAGGACTGTGAACTTCTTTTAGATCTTGGCAAAATGAAGATAACTTGAAATAGAATTGACATTAACTTGTGTTTTCTTTCAACTTTGTGTGCCTTCTTGTCACTAGCATCAGCTGACGTTGTCATATCACGTATTCATAGAATGCCATGCTAAAATACGCATTTCTTGTAAGGACCAGTACAGCTAACAATCTGGAAAGCCTCTTACAGTTTAGCAGTTGGCCAGCTGGGGGCGCTAAATCAATGCTGTTTAGTGAAAAGAATTTTAATGTAGGAAACGTTCTTTGCTTGCGCAGAACTCTCTTATTATTGAGACAAGAATCAACATAGCGTCTGGACTGTGGTTTCTAAACTTTAGACAAATTCGTATTAAATCCTCTAACTCTTTACTTATCTAGAAACCATTCTTTAGTCATAACTGTACGAAAAAGAGATGGATGTGGGGTATATGCTGTTTTCCCTGCCAATGCAGAAAGTTGCCGACTTCAAATGGAATACAAATGACAGAAGTGTATCGCTCAATCGATAGCTCTCATCTGCGAGGCCACTGCGGCCGTGAAATAGAGTGAGGAGGAAAGTGAGAGGACATAGTGCTTTCAACTAATTCCCTTTAATCTCAATCTATTCTGAATCCCAGTGCTGCGGTGTGAACACCAAAATGATGGATGCTAGCCAAAATGGTGGATGCTAGCACTTCCAAAACAGCACACTGTCCTGCACCAGACCCCGCCTCAAGAAGGGCTACACATTGGGCTTTATTATGAGTTCAGGGGTAAGGGCAAAAAGTGGCAGCAATGGAATTACCGCCAAAGTTTCTGCTCTGCTGAATTAAAGGTTACCGAAAATGGGTGGTCATTCTCCTGGTGCTAATTCTGCTGCAGGAATTAGTGTAGTGCTGGAGGGACTCCAGAGGAGAACTGGTGGTAATTCCCCAGGACTGATTGCAACATATTACAAAATGAAAAACGACGATAATACAGCCAAAAACAGGCCCTTCTGCCAAAAACAAAGGGCAGTACATACAGTCTTGACAACCTTGTGGTTGGAGCACTGGGGCATGCTTACAAAACACCAAGAAAGTTATGGATGGTTTTAAAAAGGCTTGAGAAAAAACAACCTTTCACCAGGTGGAAATTCAATAATACATTTGAGCCTTGCTGGTGTGGTTCTTTACTGTAGGTGAACTTCCAACGATGGCTACTAGGTGGCGTTACAGAATGTGTGACTTAGCTCAAATGTATTATCTTTCTTTCACAATTTAGGCAAAAGGTTTTTTCAAGCCTTTTTATGCCCACTATAACTTTGTTGATATTTTGGGAACATGCCCCAATGCTTCAACCACGAGGCCGTCAAGACTATACTGCACTGATGATCCCTAATAAGGATGAAACTAGGTATGAAGTTGTGTGGCTGTCTTGAGAAATGTCTGTTTTGAGTTGATAAATCTATGTATCAAATAGCACTGTCCTGTAAAACAATGAGAACTTCCCGGAGCAAAAGGCTTGTATTTGAGCTAATTTGCATGCCCACAATGCCTTGCTGATGTGGTTCTGAACTGTAGGTGAACTTCCAGCAATGGCTACTAGGTGGCATAGCACCATGTGTGTCCTGGCTCAAATGTATTATTCTTTCACATTTCAGGTGAAAGTTATTTTTCCAGCTTTTCATACACACCCTTATTAGGGATTATATAACTATATATATATATATATATATTCTGTGAAAACTCATTACTTAAGAGAGAGTTAGGGTGCTCAGATTTAGCGTGAAAAAAACATTGCAACAAAACCTTTGAAATTCATTGAAAAATAATTGTTGAGTGAGAATTAAGGTGATCAGATTTAATGCAACAAAATCCTTGAAATTCAGCATGCTTTTGAAGCAAATACACCTTAACTTTGTGCCCCCTGTTGCGCAACGTATGACCACAATGATGACTAGTGGCCACAGCCTTTAGCCGTGGTCACTGTACATGTTGCACCAATAGGTTTCTTTGAGCCTGCAAAGCACCATGAGAGAAATAGCTATTTTTTTAGAGCAGTGGGCACACCCTTCCCCGTCAAATATTTTATAGAAATATAGCTATATCTCCCATGGTGCTTTGCAGCCGAGAGGCTTTTCAGAAACGAAAACCTGCCTTTTGTTTTGCTCCATGCGAGCTATTACTGGGGTAATACCAGGGGAATGTGAAAACAAAAAGTGCCAAAAAAAAACTATTTGGAGGGGGAAAAATGATGCAATTGCATCAGGCTAGAATTGCTGACGCGGAAAGGGAACACCATTTGAAATTGGAGAGTTGAGGTGGTCTGGGGATCCAGTTACAGTTTGAACCTTTTATTGGATTATCAGGGGAATACCAAGGGATTCTCGCGATATTCCCTCGGCTAGAACAGGAGATGCACTCAGAAACAAATCTAGATCACACCAACACATGAGTGAAAGGGGGTAACCGGAGAGGGGGGAAAGTTTACGGTGATCAGATTTAACGTGAAAAATATATAGCAACAAAACCTTTGAAATCCAGGTAAAAAAAATTTGTTAAAGAGAGAGTTATGGTGATCAAATTTAACGTGAAAAAAATATAGTAACAAAACCTTTGGAATTCAGTTAAAATATCTTTGTTAAGAGAGAGGTAATGTGATCAGATTTAATGAAATAAGACCCTTGATATTCAGCACTCGGATTTGAAGCAAGTCCACCTTAACTTTGCGCCCCCTGTTGCACAGCATATGACCACTATGATAACATCACAGATGACATCACTGGTGATATCCTACATGACATAACTTATATCACTGATTGCATTCATTAGATTTTGGAATATGACAACTCTGCTTTGTTATGTACCATTTATGTACATATTTCATGCTTATACAGTACATTGAAGGCCCATGTTTCTTTAAATGTAACATGCGGTATACAATTGTAAGTACATACCGACATTATTACAAAGAAAAATAGTTTATACGGATGGACTTTGTCAGGAAATATGTTGTATTTGAAAAGAAATTCATAATTTACTTTAAAAAGAAATGACAAAGAATATTAGCAATACAATTGCTATGTCTATAGTTAAATATTTACTTTCTAATCTTCATTTCTTTTCTATAAATGTAATTTTGTAGTATAAGTAATTGATTATTTTTGGAATGTAACCAAACTTTGAATGTGTAGATTCCATACTATCACAATGCACTCAGGAATGCGATTTGTTTGATATTCTATAATTTTGGATAAAACTTGATATCTAGAAAAAATGTGTTCATGTGACAGTATTAAGGTAAGGAGAATTGCAAATGTAGGTGTGAACATGGACTTTTTTATAACACTTATTATTAAATATGTTTCATCTTGTATCTATTCTTCTTATTTTTTTTACTACTACATCTACTTGTTATATTGGGCTTCATTACACGTTGTGCGGTAACCATGGCGCTATTAGCACCATGGTTGCCGCCGGTATTTTAACATGTCCGCCTTGGTGGATGGCGGAATTACCGGCCTACTCCAAGGTGAGCGGGGCCGGTAATTCCCCAAGGTCTTTCCCCATTCCCATTTTTGCCCCCATAGGGCATAATGGGAATGGGGAAGGTGGTAATTACGGTAAAACCAGCCGTTAAGGTCGGGTCCCGCAAAGGGAACTCGTAGTAAGGCGGTAAGGGTTTACTGGTACCGGTGCCCTTACCGGTACCGGTAAACCCTTACCGCCTACCGTGTAATGAGGCCCATTATCTTTGAAATACCTAAGATATATTTAGCGGGGTCATGTACTTTCCCTGCAATTAAGTATTGTAATTGCTTACTAATATATGAAATGATCATTTTATAGACTTATTGATGAATAACACCTTGAGCAATAAAAATGCTACTTTATACATAATTTTTGCAGATTTTGTAGTGCCTTCGATCAGGTTAAAAGGGAGACCCTGTGGGATAAGTTAAGCGAGTTAAAGTGCCCAGACTGGATATTACAGGTATTTTCGAGCTTACATAGTAACAACAGAGCCAGGGTCAGACTTAATAACGAGGGAGAGGCTACTGATCCTATTCTATTAATATGGGAGTCAAACTGGGCTGTGTGGGGGCACCTATGTGCTATATTCTATATATAGCTGATCTGTTACCCCGGATGGCTGCTAAGGCAAATTGTCCACCAAGGTTGGGGGATACCCCCATTGTAGGCATGCTTTATGCTGATGATTTAATATTGTTTGATCGCACGTTGTCGGGAGCAAAGAGCATGCTAGAGGAGCTATCACTTGGGGCTTACTATTAACCTGAGGAAAACAAAGATCTTGGTTATTTCCAAAAGTGGCCCCCGTCGTTCAGGGGTTGAGACAAACCTGGGCAGAATAAGCATTGAACAATCCTACCCATACCTGGGGTTAGAATTTGATACTCGACCTAATTATGACTTAATTGTATTTCAAAAGAAGAGGCGGGCAAAATTTCTCACACTACAAGGCTGTAAATTTGCTAAAGGTACAGCAGGGTTTAGTATCGCTGGTATTATTAAACTTTATCAGTAGTGCTTCTTTTCAGCAATCTTATATGGCTTGGAGGCATTAGCCATACAGGATTTGAATTGGCTCAATATATTAGAGGGCCAGTACTGGCGCGCGGTACTGGGCATGGGCCCTGCCTGTTCTGTCCAGTATTTGAGACTGGAGCAGGGCTTAACCTCATTGAAAGGCATGGCCCTGCGTGCTCAAGATGTGTTTTATTTGAAAGCTAATTCCATTTCTTCTTGTGAACTGCTTAGTCTGGTCAGCACCAATTTTGACAAGGAAAAGTCGCCCCAGGGTAACAGCTATAAGCAGCTAAATGAGTCCCTCTTCACTGAAATAGACTGGTCATACGATAAGAAGCGTTCAATGCCATTTATACATTTATAAAAATCATTCATACATAAAATGAATAGATGGGACTGGACCCAAAATGATATCCACCTGTCTACCTTGAAGGGGTACGAAGCTGTAACGCATGTAATCCACAGATACAGAAAGTCCCAACAATATCTGTTATTATGCCCAGACCCAGAGGTACGTCAATTCATGTTAAGGCTGCGGACAAATCAACCCCAGGTATTAGCGGTTATTGGGCCTAGGTTGGGCATTCCATTAAAGGACAGGTACTGTCGTATCTGCAGGAAGGAAGAACATCTTGAATCCATCAGGCATGTTCTAACAATGTGCCCTCGATTAGGCACATTCTATATGTGTCTGTTGGGAAAGTTGGTAAACAACTACGACGCCATCAAGGGAGAGTCCTTTTGGGATTACTGCCTAAATTCAGACTCTATTGGGAGCCAGTTGGCATTATATAGGGTCTGGGTTAGAGTTAAAAGTTTATTACCAATCCAGCCGGTTATGGTGGACCCCGGTCCTGTTGAACAATATTTGGCTTTAGGCCATTAGGCTCGATGTTTGATGTTTGGTATTGGTGCTTAGTGGCTTTGTCATTGTTATTGTCATTGCCTTGTCCCAGGTATTATATATCTATGGGTTGCTCATGATGTATAAGAAGTGAGACTTATATTATATTTATGCTTATCTAATGTGTAGTTCATATGTATGTTTGTATTTATTTATTAGATGTATTTTTGTACCTAGTATTGATTGTTTGTGTAAAGTTCAAATGTGAACTAATTCACAATAAAATGTATTATTATTATTATTATTATTTTATATTTTGTGAGTTGATAAGTACTACAAATGAATGTTCCACATGTAATCATATAATACTTGTATATGGCTGTATTGTTCCATGTCATGTTGGTATTATTGTTAAGTGTAATACATTAAAATATGTATAAAAACTGAGCAACAAAAAACTTCTAACTTATATGTCATATATGATTTAATTATGGATCTCATCAATGATGTGTATGATAGCATCAGTGACACCATCAGTGATGTCATCAGTGATGCCATGTTTGATTTAATTAGTGATATCACCAGGGATCTCATCTGTGATGCCATCATTGAGGTTATACGCGGCGCAACAAGGGGCGCAGCGTTAAGGTGGACTTGCTTCAAATGCAAATGTTAAATTTAAAGGGTTTTGTTGCGTTAAATCTGATCACCTTAACTCTCTCTTAACCAATGTTTTTGACTTCATATGTATACGTAATCCCTAATAAGTGTATAACAGTGGTCTGTAATTGCCTTCATTCTAGGAAACTGTTTGTATTGATGTGAAAAGGCTATTATATAGGATAGTACTACCCTTTAAGACAAAGACAACATTCTGGAGGGAAAGGCTTACATTTGAGTTAGTTTGCATATCGACAATGCATTGCTCATAAGTCTCTGTACTGGAGGTGAACTTTAAGTGTTGGCTACCAGTTGGGGCTATGGCATGTGACTTAGCAGAAATGGCTTATTCTACTAAATGAGCCTCATCACGAGTTGGGTGGTAGCCCTTAAATGCGGTGACGCTATACCACGCATTTAAGTGTTGGCCCAATCATGAGTCGGCGGAAAGTCGGAGTTTTACCTCCAGGTTTTTGTTGGAGGTAAAAATCTCAACTGTCCGCCTGTTTTCGGCACTATTAGCACAGCGCTAATTGTGCAGCACTAATTGGTCCGCCATCGGATCGAATGACTCAATGGGGATGGGGATTTACTGCCATACCGCAACTCATGATTGCCATACTGAGTAGCGATAACGTTATTTGAGTTGGCGGTATCCCAGTGGTATTACTGCCCGGATACCGCCAAGGGCATGATGAAGCCCCATATGTGTTACACATATATATCCAATGAAAGAACATTAGTTGAAGATATGTTAAGGTGAAAATGTAAATCAACAAAACATCTGAAATTTAGCAGACCATTCAGGCAAAGTCACCTTACCTTCTCATCCCTGTTGCGCACCGTATGACCATAATTGATGACATCATAGATCACATAACTGATAACATCACTGGTGACATCACTAATTACATCCTATATGGCATCACTGATGGCATTACAGATGACATCACTAGTGACATCACTAATTTCATCACATTTGACATCACTGATTAAGTCACTGATGGCATCACTGATTGCATCAGACATTACATGACTCATTACATCGCTGATGACATCAGTAATGACATCAGAAATAACATATATGACTTCCCTAATAAAACCTTTCATTAAATGAATTACATCCGCTGTAATTTCTTAAAATGTAGTGCATGACCCACAATTTGAAGTACATACGAAAATTAGTACAACAAAAAATAGTATAGTATATAGTATAGTATATGAAGATTAATTTCCATTGCCAGATTATCTGTTTTAGTGGACTAATAAATCACAATTACTTTAAATAAGAAATAAGTGAAAGTAATAGAAACTCAATTACATGTCTAAAAGTAAATCTTTAATTTCTAAGCTTAATTTCTTTTGTATATAACATTTTTCTTAATGTAACGATCATGTTGTATTTTAAGCGTGTCATTTTTGTATTGTTTGTTTATTGATTTTAATTGGTGTACTGTTTTCTGTTAATTATGTTCAATGATGTAATTGAACAGGTTTGGAAAGAAGAGATAAGTAAGACTGAGAGTGCAGTTGAGACTGGGGGCGATGTAGTAGACATACAAGTTACTATACTTGGCCAGGTGTGGCCCAATGTGGTTATAATCTTGTGGATCAATTCGATGATTTGGATATGGGTATATCATATGTTCCAAACCTGCACTTTACCTATGAAGGGCGATGCATGATGCACTTTATGAAATTTTGTGAGGCTGCTATTGCACTTTGCACCTTAGTATGAGTTTAAAAAGTTGGGCTGCTATTGCACTATGCACTTACTTTGGCAATAAACATGAGGGTACTGTAGCACATAGCACTTTAATCCCCTCTTATGTAGAGAGTGGCCAGCCATACATTGTGTTAAGACAGGCTGCTAATGCACTATGCACTTTAGCAAGTAATACAAGTGCACTGCAGCACAAAGCACTTTAATTCGCCTTGATGTTGAGTGGCTACTCATATACTGTACAGTTAGATGGCATGGATGCACATCAGGAATAGATACCATGTTATGCACTTTAGGACATGTGATTATATGTCAGCAATATTTCTTTCTATGAAAAAGCTATTGTCTAAACATTATGCACTTCTGTACATGTAAATATAGAGTGGGCTTTAGTTCGTTGAAAAATGACGAGAGGATGCATTCGCCACAATCGCTGGGAAATCACAACATATTGTAAGCTACCTAGTCATTACTCCATTTGTACAATGGATTTAACCTCGCACTAATTTGCGTATAAGGCCAATAGGATATTACAAAAGGGCAGTCATTAATGCTGCGATAGCAGGTGGTTTTCTAGCTTACTCCGGCTCGTTTTTTACACTTGGTAATAAAGCGCCAAAGTGTTTCAGACCTAAGTGGTAGAATGCATCAAATATACCAAACTATTTGCCCCATTCGCTACAGATGGAAATGTCATTGTTGCTAACCATATTTATTATGAATATTGTAGAAATGGCATTGTGTCTGAAGGCAAGTGATAGAAAATATGTAGCAATGGGCTAGACATGTTAACATCGAAAGATGGCCGACATGGCCGACACAAAATGTTGTTGGCAAGCTAACCCAGTCCTCTTTCTAGCACTAACACTCTCTTTCTCTCTTTCCTTTAAAGATCTGTTGAAAAGAGGCATTTGTTGTTGTGAACAAGTGGCACGTCAGCCGCAAAACGCGTAGACGCCTCAGCAAAATCATTTTGCTACTTTTTGGCAGGACCGGATTATGACGGTTTTGTCTCTTTTTTTGTAAAGAAAAAAAATGTTTTTATATGGAAGATTCTTCTTCCATTACCCATCAACATGAGTCTTTCAATTTTCCCGTCATCTCCCGCATACTTAACTTGTTGGACAAGGGGCATGAGCTCACCCATTGTTCAATAAGGGAGATGCAGGGCTCGCTAGGAGCTAGAAAAAACAAGATGTCTAAATTGGAAGGCTATATCTTAGCAGACACCCAATTTAAAGCCTTCTATCTGGCCCAATTTGAAAAGATGCTGGCAAATGTTAGTTCCACCTTGCGATCCTCCCGAGACCACATTTTGACTTGCTCACAAGGTTCCCAAACTGACTTTGGAATTCATCTTGCCTTCATGCCTCAAAGATCTTATTCACAAGTAGTGCAGGGCGACAAGAGAGTCACCTTGGACTATGGTGACTGTGAGGCCATTGACCTTTTTGAATTAGCCAAACTACAGCATGATCGGCTACTGCAGGTGGAACAACTCCTGTACAAAATGGCTGGGACCCCACCTCTCCAGGACTGTCTCGCTTCTTTAAGCGAGAGTCCTGAAGTTGTGGAGGAGAGTGTCGTTGCTCCGGATAGTCCTTCGGTGTTGACGGCGCTTATTGATCCCCAGGTCACGAACTGTATTGCGCTACCTATTGCGTCGTTGGAAGTCGAAGAGGGGCCGGTGGAACATGAGGGAAGGCATTTCATTTCTCGCAAGGCAAGGAAGTCTTTTCTACGAGCCCAAAAACGCCTCAATCAGACAAAGGACATGCAGAGAAAAGTAGCCCTCAATGCACCCCCAGGTAGGAAGGTGCAGGTGCCCCATGAGCCCTGCTTACCCACCATTGTTAACCACCTGAGCAATCACGACGACTTGGGGTTAGACTTGGGTGACCTTGACGAGGAAAGCAGGAAATACCTGCAGATTGCAGCCTTAAAAAGCGGGAACGTGCAGATCGCCTCGGGTGCTGCTCCTAAGACACCAACGGCAAAAACGCAACCGCTGCTGCACTGTTTTTTTCCAAATATCGAATCAAGAAAAGTCCTTACTAGACAGCCAGCTGGCACCACGGTGCATCTGGTTGCAAGCCCCGTAACTGCCCTAGGGCCCACCGAACCTCTACCTGGTGCACAGGTGAGTGATTCTGTTGTCCTGCCAGCATCTGCTGCGGCAAGCTTAGCATGTCCCTATGTGCCCCCGAAACTATTAGCCGGAGGTCATGAGGTTGACGTTGCAATTTTGGCAGAGGTTGCCACTAATAGGGAAGCACAAGAAGACTTGGCCCAGCATCCCAAGTCTGCCCAGTTGCCGTCGGACTTGATCCGGCCTGGTATAGTTGGGAATCTGCAGAAGTGCCCAGCCCCGGCAGCAGAGACCGTTAATGAGGCTTTGTCCTTTGCACAAGCACCCAACGATATGAAATTAATCATTGGGTGGTCTAGTAACCCTGAGATTAATGGCCCTGCTCGGATTAATAGGTCCTTCCTGATGAATTCTTTCTTTCAAATTCCAGCTTTAAGAAATCTATCAGCCAAGGACCTGGATTGGGTTAAACTGGCGACCCACAACAACCATCGAGTGCTCTGCAGAGTGCAATCCCAGATTATATCCAAAATGCTCTTGGAGTTCGCAGATGATTTCTATTTAATTGGGCTTGTGCCGCATCTGTTTTTGGACATGGAGAGTGCCTGGGACTTTCTCGATTGGTTACCTGTGCCGCCAAAAGAATGTCCCGCGGAACCCGCCGTGGTCCTTTTTGAAGCTCACGCTAACCAACTAGCTGTCCAACTGACCTCGCTTAACCAAACACTTAGTGGGCTAGCGTGGTTGGAGCCTTTGTTAAAAGTGGCGGCAGTCATAAAAGGTCCTCCTTCTGAATCATAACTGCCCAGTCTTTCTATCGCCTCGTGGAATTGCTGTGGTTTAAGCAATCTCGGGGCTTGGCATAGACGGGTTGGGCCTGATCAAAAACCGGATATTTTATTTTTGCAGTAAACAATGGCCATGTGTGAACTCTGCCTTGATGGCTATACTTGCTTTTCGGTACCTGCCTGTCGACAACAATTAGGCCGCCCTGCAGGGGGAATTGCTGTGTTAATCAATAATGGCCTGAAGGCAGTGTTAGCCCTTATGGATACTTCTGACTCATGTCTATTGGTTAAGGCCTCGTTTGAGCACTGTTCTATTTCGACTCTTCTTCTCCTGCCAATCTATTGGAATCCAAAGGTGGTGTTGTTGAATTTGCTTTTAGACGATCTGGATCGTATGTTGGGTCATGCTGCTGTCATGTGTCCCAATCACGAAATTGTCATTGGAGGTGATTTGAATTCTTACCTGCCCCTTGACAATCTTGCACTGCCCACTTCCACCTCTTCCGCTTATGCCCAACAAACCCGCTGTAGAGGAGACGAGTTGGCACTTTTTTTTAAGGAAAGGGGGATCTATTTTATACAACTTGCGAATCACTCAAGTAGATCTTCTTGGAGGCATAGCCAAGCTGTATCTCTCATTGACTATTTGCTGGCCTCGAGTGCGTGCACTGGGCTGTTCAACCCTATCCTTATTCGAGACGTGGGTTTGAGCGATCACCACATGTTGACTTCACGCCTATATATTGAGAGTGTGGCCTATGATGTTTCGGACCCGGTTTGTCTGGTCAAAGGCGATAGGCACACTATCTCTGTAAATTGGCACCCGTCGGTGTGCCGGAAACTGGTTTTCCTGGTAAACAGGGACCTGTTGGTGTCCCATGATGATTTTCTCTCTGTTGGTAACATGGAAAAAATCAATGAGATAAATTTATCGATGATCCATGGGCACCTAGCCAATCTTGTGAAAGACTTGCGTCAGCAAGGCAACTTGCGGGATTTCCACATTAATGGGGACGCAGTTGCATTACCAAAAAGGCAAAAAATAGCGAGCTGCACAAGTTAAAACTGATGCCGCATCACGTCTCCGTCTATAACAGAGAAAAGAACTTTATTGTTGCTCTATTTAAAACACAACTAAAATCTCTTCGACAGGCTGCCTTCACTTTAGCCAATCAAAAAATGATTGAGATGCTATGCAAAAAAAAAACTCGCGAGGTATGGGCTATCTTAAGAAATCCGGCGGGAAAAGGGATACGCGAATGGATGCTTCCATCACAGGTCTTGAATGGGAGCAATTCTTTCGCCAAAAATACGCAGTGCCTGAAATACACCCATACTTGCCAACCCTACCGATTTAGGCGGTAGGATACCGCTTTTTAAGCAGTCCTACCGCCTACCGATTTTTTGACATGAAATACCGATTTTTTTTTGTAAAAAAAAAATAAAAATTATTTTTACATTTTTTTTTTTTTTTGACCACGCCAGCTCGGGGAGTCTTTCAAGGGCTCCCCCGAGCTGGCGCACCGGGAGAATGCCCGGCATGCAGGCTTTTAATGTCAAAGGCACCCACGGGTGTGGGCTAAAAGCGCCCTTCCGCCGCGGGTGCCTTTGACAAAAGGCGCCATTAGCCCCCCACCACGTCAACTCGGGGAGTCTTTCAAGGACTTCCCCGAGCTGGCGTAGCGGGAGAAGGCGCAGCATGCAGGCTTTTAATGTCAAAGGTACCCACGGCGGTGGGCTAAAAGCGCCCTTCCGCCGCGGGTGCCTTTGGCAAAAGGCGCCATTAGCCCCCCACCACGCCAACTCGGGGAGTCTTTCAAGGACTTCCCCGAGCTGGTGTAGCGGGAGAAGGCGCGGCATGCAGGCTGTTAACGTCAAAGGCACCCACGGCGGTGGGCTAAAAGCACCCTTCCGCCGCGGTTGCCTTTGGCAAAAGGCGCCATTAGCCCCCCACCACGCCAACTCGGGGAGTTTTTCAAGGACTTCCCCGAGCTGGCGTAGCGGGAGAAGGCGCAGCATGCAGGCTTTTAATGTCAAAGGCACCCACGGCGGTGGGCTAAAAGCGCCCCTCCACCGCGGGTGCCTTTTGGTCAAAGGCGCCATTAGCCCCCCACCACGCCAGCTCGGGGGAGTCTTTCAAGGACTTCCCCGAGCTGGCGTAGCGGGAGAAGGCGCAGCATGCAGGCTTTTAATGTCAAAGGCACCCACGGCGGTGGGCTAAAAGCGCCCCTCCACCGCGGGTGCCTTTTGGTCAAAGGCGCCATTAGCCCCCCACCACGCCAGCTCGGGGGAGTCTTTCAAGGACTTCCCCGAGCTGGCGTAGCGGGAGAAGGCGCAGCATGCAGGCCTTTGATGTAAAAGGCGTCCACGGCGGTGGGCTAAAGGCGCCCCTCCGCCGCGAGTGCCTTTCACAAAAGGCGCCATTAGCCCCCCCACCACGTCAACTCTGGTGAGTCTTTCAAGGGCTCCCCCGAGCTGGCGTGATGGCAGAAGGCGTGGCAGGCGCCTCATTGTCATTGAATGCACCCGCGGCGGCGGGCTCATTCAATGACAATGGGCTGCTGACGCGCCCTATTCCTATCATTACCTCCTCGACTGACTATTTTTGAAACTTTAAGATTCCTACAGATTTTTGGTCACAGAATGTTGGCATGTATGTACACCTATCGTCGGAATCTCTGACAATGCAGCTGCCGTTCCCACGTGTCTGTCCGTGGGTTCTCAAAGATATCATATGGGCAATTGCCCAACTGAAATTTTCGAAAGCGGCTGGGCCTGATGGGCTACCTCCTTGCGTGTTCAAAGACGATCCTAATTTTTGGGCAAGGTACCTGTTGCCACGCTTCCAGCTAGTTTATGAATCCGGCAGAATCCCAAAATCATGGTTAATGGCCACAGTGATTCCTATTCACAAAAAGGGTGCCTTAGGCACCCCAACAAATTTTAGACCTATCTCCTTAATCAATACATCAGCAAAAATGTTTGCAAAGCTGGTTCTCTGTGAGTTGGAAGCCTGTTTATGTGCCTCTCCCATTCTGGCAAAAGCTCAAGTCGGCTTTCGGAAAGAAATGGGCACCCAGTTAAATGCCTTGACTCTTGCCCATCTTATTCACGCTGCGCACTCCAAGACTAATGCTACCATTTATATGGCAGCATTAGACCTCTCAGCTGCCTTCGACAATGTTTTACGAAATCGTCTCTGGCAGAAGATGCTATCATATGGCATTCCTGCTGCATTAGTAGCAATAATTGCAGCATTACATCAAAACACGTCTTATAGGGTCCGCATTAACTCTGAGTGGCTCCTGACAGATATCATCCCCACGTGTATAGGTGTGAAACAGGGGTGCAATTTGGCCGCGGCTTTATTCAATCTCTATCTGGCTGACATCGAGCAGATATGGCCAGGCACCAATTCCTTTCCGGTAGTTTTGGGCAAACTTCGGCTACACTGGTTGGCTTTCACCGACGATGTAATCCTATTCAACAGGGTGCCATTTGGTCTCCAAAATAAATTAAATATCTTCTATGAGTATTGCACACTAAACAATATGACCATCAATTCAGCAAAATCTCATAAATTGGTCTTTACAGCCAAAAAAAAAATACCAAAGTTTAACTTTGTGATCAATGATCTTCCTATTACGAAAAAAGAAGAAATAACTTATTTAGGTTATCACCTGTCGAATGGAACGTCTGTCGGTGCATGGCGCACAGTGTTGAATTCTAAGCTGGCTCCCTTGCTGTCCCAAATGAGAATTATTTTTCGAAGATACTGTAGATTTTCCCTTAGCCCCTTGTTTCAATACTATACCCTGAAGGTGGAACCTATTCTGCTCTACGCAATTGATGTTTGTCTCGTGAACTTGGGGCCTGTACTAAATTTACTTCAAGGCAAGCTGTGGAAAACTATCCTGGGTTTGCCAGGTTACCTTCCCACCGCCTCCAAATTCCCTTTATGAGGATTTTCAGACAATGTTAGCTCAGAAATATCCAACTTCAATGTGTGAGTTTAATGCCCGAATACAGGCCATTTTAATCTCATTGAACATGTCGCAGTAAGACCTAATAGACGATCCGCATAAGGTCAAAAAGCGTTTTTTCAAAAACTCATGGGCCCACAACTCTGACTTGATTGGGGGATATCCCTCCTTTTCTATCTATGCCACATTTAGGCAGGCTGTTTCCCCTAGACTACCATATTTATTATGCTGCCCTGATAAAGCGGCAAGAAGAACCTACATGCGCTTCCGCTTAGACCTAATCCACACAGGCTATCGGATCAGGAATTGGTCCGTTTATAAGGCCCAGGTACAGTGGGAAGTGTGTAGATTCTGTCTTAAGCATGCAGAGAGCGAAACCCTGGAACATCTTTTTATGTATTGTAACTTCTTTGACAATGATAGGTGTCGTCGTTTGGGTGCTTTTCTGAATTCGCACTCCACCTTTGAACGTCATTTAGTTTGGCTTCGTTGCATGCAGGGTAATACCACCTCAATTATTCTAGCAACAGTCAGACTTGTTCTGCTCATTGAAGAACAGCTGCTACAACGCAATCTGGCCTTACGGAGTGGGTAGGATTCTGAGGAGTTGCCTTGATGCTGGCCAAGTATTTGAGTAGCATTTATGAATTAGCCAATTGTTTTTAGCATTAGGTGCTGGTGTTATCCTCATCATTTTGTTCTTCTTAGAAGTGGTGTCCTGTTAAGAAGTTTTCCTATAAAGTTTTAAGTGTAAAATGCTCTTTCACATCATGGAGGAACAAAGAAAGCTGCAAGATGCTTGGTGTTGGTTTTCCTTTCGGTTAAAAGGACCCCAAATGGTTCTCATGGGTTTGCGCATGAGATTGTTTAAATTTTAAATTTAGTATTTTCTGTTACCCCCTATAGTTGGAGGTGATTTTGATTGTTGTTGAGTCTTTTTCAGGCTCTCATGTGTTTTGTATGTGTGAATATGGCTGTTTTGTGTTAATCTAGATAGTATTGATTTCCTTTAACATTTGTATACTTGATTTTATGATGTAACATTTGTAAAGGTGTAAATTAATTTTTGCTACCAAAACAAATAAAAAAAATAAAAAAAATAAAAATGTTTTTATATGAGCTGTGACTTGTTTCCCTGATTTTTTGGAACTAATAAAGGAAGAAATGGAGAAATCAATGGAAGCGAATCCTGATCATTTCACTTTGTGATCCTGTGGAGAGTGCTGCTCATTCGGTTTGAAAGGAAAAAAACAACTTTAAACATATACATGTATATATGTAAATATGTATTATCAATAAAAAAAATAGAATACCCATACTTACAATTCTTATAATATATCCACATAAATAAGTGACTTTTTTGTTTTATATGTGTTTTGTATTTTATTATTTTATTTTGTATTTTATGTATAATTTCTATAGTGTTTTACACTAAAGCGCTGGACAAAATTCACTTTCACAACATTCACTTTCTCACCGTCCAACTGGGATCTTTCCTCTCTTCTCTCTCTCTCTCTCTCTCTCTCTCTCTCTCTGTCTCTCTCTCTCTCTCTCTCTACTTGTGGTGTTCCTCAGGGGTCTAACCTCTCTCTCTGGCTCTTCAACCACTAACTGGCACCTCTTACCCACTGCATCGCTACTTTCTGTTCCAATTTTCAATGTTATGCATACAGATGATACTCAGCTCTCTTTCAGTCTCCCCTCAGCCACCTCTGCTTCTTCTCTCATACCAGACTGACGGGCCACAATTCAGGAATGGTTTGCCGCAATGATCTCTGCCTTAATGCCAGTAAGACTGAGATCCTTCTCATTGGGATACCTATTCCCTCCTTTCCTCTCTCTCTCTCTCTCTTGGCTGCCCACTCTGGGCCCTCTTCCTGCTCCTTCTTGTGAGGCTAAGAACCTTGGTGTCATCTTCGACTCTACCCTCTCTTTCTCTCCTCACATCTCTGACGTCTCTAAGAAGTCAAACTATCAGCTGCACCTCCTCAGAGGTATTCTTCCTTTTTTCACTTTCCCCCAGCTCCGGTCTTCTCTATGCTGTACTCTTGCAACATCCGCTTTCTAAATCTTCCTGCCTCTACTCTTCGACCGTAACAACTTATTCAGAACAGGACTGCAAGACTTGTCCTTGGCCTCAAGCCCAGGGATCGTATCTCTCAATCTCTAAAATCTCTTAACTGGCTGCCTATGGCTGCAAGGAGCAAGTTCAAGACCTTCTGCATTGTCCACAAGGCTTTCTGGGGCCTGGGACCTCCAATTTTCTCTTTCAAAACATCTTCTTTCTCTGACTCTCCGCTCATCCATCTCCAATTCTCTGAGTGTCAGACGTTCTCGAAGCAGAAAGTTGGGGGCAGATCTATCTTCTTGGCTGGGGCCTCCCTCTGGAACTGCCTCCCTGCCTCTCTCAAACTTGAGCAGAACTATCTCCTTTTCCGGAAGCAACTCAAGACCTTCCTTTTAGCTTCCGCTTTCTGTCTTCCTCTCCCATTCTGATGCACCTGACTGCTCCGTGCACTGGTTACCCTCTGAACTTGGGCCCAGGCTCCTGCATAACCATTTGCCCTTGCATTGCCTCCAGGCTCCCCAGCACTAAAGGGTCTGTGTCTGCAACCCTATAGTCCCTTCTCTCTGCACTTATGAGCCACCCGCTGCCTTCACTTGTGAGTAAACTGCACTTCCCCCTTACCCTCCCCCCTGTAACTTCTCCCCTTCCGTCATCCCTGCACTTGTGCGATCGGAATGACACAAGGCCTAGTAATATCTTTTGCTTCCCCTCCTTGTCTTGTCAGGCCTAGAAACACGTGTACAGATGCGTTATATATGCCACATCATATAATATCATACAGTGGGAACTGGTTTCTTTCATCTGCTTTTCACTGAGCGTGAGGTCCTGTTTCCACCCTCCTGGCCATCTGTTGTTTTCCTGCACATGTGGAGTTTGTACCTGGCTGCTGACCACTCCATTAGGTAGGTGCACTTTCTGTGCATTACTGCACCTTCAGGAGAATTATTGAATCTGAAAAATTGAAAATTGGAAAAAATTAGAAAGAACAAATTTTGCATACAATTGTTTGAAATTACTGTTTTATTTGGCAGTTTCATCATGCTGCCATTTTGTGAGCTTTTTAATACCTGGAGCTGCCTTGCTATTCTGAAAGCACAAGTTTTCCCACTATTGCCTGCTTATTTGACTGTTTTTTGGCCCTTCCAAGATGGCTGCTGTGGTTTTCTTTGTTGTGTAGGCAGGCTGGGCTGAACCACCTCTCCCTGTGCTGCACTCCCATTGGTTGCTGAGTGTTTTCTTCCATCCACTCAGGGACCAGCAGGCTTTAGCAGGCCCTCTCAGCAAAGGCCCACTTCTAAGGCCCCTGTCTGCTCCCTGTCTGCTTCTGGAACGCTAATTGGGGTCCTCCCTGCACCTTAACCACAATGTTGCTTCCACCTCACTCTTCTACGAAATCTGGACTGCCTTGACTTTGCCTCCTGCAGAACTATGGGTTAGTTCCCTCCTCATGGACTCACTTCTAACTCCTTTGACTATCACTGTTCTTTCTGCTTGTTACTCCCATGTTGTCATCCTGATACGCAGTGCTTCCTAAATCCCTTTGCTAACACCTGATTCCAAGATTGAAAAGTCAAATCTTGCTGTTCCTGCTTTGTGCTAATAAGTCAAATCTTGCTGTGTCTGCTTTGTGCTAAAAAGTCACATCTTGCTGTTTCTGCTTTGTGCTAAAAAGTCAAATCTTGCTGTTTTTGCTTTGTGCTAAAAAGTCAAATCTTGCTGCCCATTGTGGAATTCTCTGTTTTTTGCTTGTAAACTGATGCTTCTCTGTAACTTGCCAGCCCAGTGACCTCACCACTCTCTTTTGTCCCACACCTACCTGCCTTAGCCCCCCAGTATCTCCATCCTCTCCTCACTTCCACCCTCATGGCTCTTTCTGTTTCTCCTATATTTTCCAACTGCTTCTCCATTGACTATCCTTCCCTTCTTACTAAGTCTGGTAAGTTAAAAAGGATATCCTGGCCTATAACTCTGGTCTTCCTATCGCCGACACCTACTTCAATGTTTCCTCCAGACAGACCCTCACCAACATCCTCTTTATCGTTCCTTCACCAGATCTATGGACTCCTCGTATGGTCTCTGTGCTCTGCCCTATCTCCTCCTCTCCCATTAATGGTGGCACTCATTTGGAAGTTCTCATGGCTTCCTTCGACTCCTCTAAAGTCATCATTAATGTCTACCTAAATGGCACTGTCATGAACCTAGGCCCCCAGGCCAATCTCCTCCTCTTTGATAGGTGCTTCCGTCGCCTGATCAATTTCTTCTCATCTACTGCTGTCCCCTCCTCTCTCCCCTTGGCTACCTTGCCCTCTCGGTCCTCCTCCTCCTCTGCCCCTCCTATGGCTCTTTCTCCCCTGCAGGGCATACCTCTGATCTGTACCCCTCCCCGGAAGGTTTTTAAGGCTGGCAACCGTCTTCATATTGCAACTCTCAACTCTCACTCTGCTGTCAAACACTCCTCTGACATCTGCCACCTCCTTGAAGAACTAGACCTTGATGTGCTTGGTGTTACTGAGACATGGTTCATGGCCAGCTCTGTCACGTGATTTGACACTCTCCTCCCTGATGGCTACAAGATCCTCTCAGCACCCAGATCCTACCGGTCCGGTGGGAGGGTAGCCCTGATCTTTCCTGAGTGGATTCCTGCCTCTGTCATTCCCACTCAGACCTACTCCTCTTTCGAATGCCTTGTCTGTAGGCTTTCTCTTTCGCCCACCCATTCTCTTACTGTGGCTACCATCTACCGGCCTCCTGGCCAAATCACCTCATTTCTCTCTGAGTGGGCAGACCTCTCCTCCTCCCTCCCGGCCTCTACCACTCAACTCCTCCTCCTCTATGACCTCAATATACATTTAGACTCTCCTTGTTCACCCTCTGTACTCTTCCGTGACCTCTGGCACTCCCTCTCCCTGTCGATCCTCCCTACTGGCCCAACTCACTCTGCAGGACACGCACTCAATGTCTTGATCTCCTCTGACCTCTCCATCCCTCTAACCACTCCTCTCTCCTGGAGCGATCACTCCCTCCTCTCCTCGCATCTCTCACTCCCTTCCCCCCAAGCCAAGCCTACCCCAAAACTGCCTCCTACCTTCTCGGACATCGGCACATGAAGCGTGTGTCAGTTGAGGCTTTTGCTGCCACTTTCTCCCCCCCTCCACCTTTGGCTGTCTCACATCCTGACACAGCCCTGTCTCTGCTCTACTCTTCAATTTCTGATACTCTTGATGCTCTTGCCCCTGTCATGAGGATCTGTTTGAAGTACAAAGCCAAGTGCAATTCCTGGTATGACTCTGACCTAGCTACACTTATATTTAAGTGTAGGGCAGCTGAGAGGAAATGGAGGACTTCCTCTTTATCCTCTGACAAACTGGCCTGTCGCCTGCTACAAAGGCAATACAGACTCTCTGTCCTCACCAAGAAGAGAGTCACATTCAAGCTCGTATCTCTACGGCATCTAACAACTCGGCCAAACTCTTTAAAATCTGCAAGGAGCTGGCCAACCCTGCTGCAGTCTCTACCCCTCCAGCTGCATCCCAGGTTCTTTGCAATGCCCTTGCCTCTCACTTCATTTAAAAAAACCAGGACATCGTGTCCACCCTCTCAACCCCCACCCCTCCTCTCCCTTCTCCATCTGTGCTTGCTGACCCTCCTTTAGCTACCCCCCCACCATCCTTCTCGTTTTTTTCTCTTTTCGCCCCTGACAAGGTCGCTAGACAAGTCCTATCTATGAAAGCCTCGTCAAAACAGGTTCATCCCTGTTTCTCTAAAACCATCAAGGACCACATTGACACCCTCGCTCCAGCCCTTGCTGATTTTTGCAACCACTCCTTTGCCTCAGGATCCTTCCCCTCCCCTATGAAGCACTCCCTTGTGCATCCTCTTCTCAAGAAACCCACAGCTGATCCTTCTTGTCCAGCTAACTATCGCCAATTTCCATTACTCCCTTTCTGGGCAAACTCCTGGAAAGGTTGGCCATCTCTCAGCATAACCTTCAGTCCAATTCTGTTGGCTGTCTCCATGACCACCAGTCTGGCTTCAGAGCTGCCAGAAGCATGGAAACTGCTCTCCTGAACATCTGTGAAGATCTGCTCTCCAACCTTGACTCTAACATTCCCTCTGTCCTCATCCTCCTCGATCTCTCTTCTGCCTTCGACATGGTCAACCATACCTTCCTGCTCAACCGTCTCCATGAAAACCTGGGTATCACTGATCAGGCAATGGCCTGGCTGACCTCTTTCCTCTCAGATCGACCCTCCCAGGTCCAACTTGGGTCCTTCCTTTCATCTATCTTCCTCTCTACCTGTGGTGTTCCCCAGGGGTCTAACCTCTCGCCCTGGCTTTTCAACCAATACGTGGCAACTCTCGCCCACTGCATTGCCACTTTCTGCTCAAATGTCCAGTGCTACGCTGATGACACTCAACTCATTTTCAGGTTGCCCTCTGCCACCTCCTCTCCCTCTCTCATCTCTGATTGCCTAACTGCCATTCAAGATTGGTGTGCCACCAATGATCTTTGTCTGAATGCCAGCAAGACGGAGATCCTCCTCATCAGCACACCTTCACCATCCTTTCCCCTCACTCTCTAGCCATCCTCCCTTGGCCCTCCTCCTACCCCCACCTGCGAGGCTAAGAACCTCAGGGTCATCTTTGACTCCACCCTTTCCTTCTCTGAGGTCTCTAAAAAGTCAAATTTCCTACTGCACCTCCTCAGAGGTACTCTGCCTTTCCTCACCTTCCCGCAGAAGCTCATGGTATCCCAAGCTCTGGTTCTCTCTTTGTTGGACTATTGTAACAGCCTCTTTCTAAATCTAGCTGCCTCTGCTCTCCGCCCTCTTCAACTAATCCAGAACAGGACTGCAAGACTTGTCCTTGGCCTCAAGCCCTGGGATCGTATCTCTCCAGCTCTGAAATCTCTCCATTGGCTCCCAGTGGATGCAAGGATTAAATTCAAAACCCTCTGCATTGTCCACAAGGCTTTCTGGGGCCTGGGTCCAAAATACCTTCAGCTATCCCTCTACAAATACTTCCCCTCTCGAGCTCTTCGCTCCTCTACCTCTAACTCCCTCAGGGTCAGTTGTTTTTCAAAGAGACGAGCTGGGGGTAGATCTCTGTTTTCGGCTGGGGCCTCCCTCTGGAACAGCCTCCTTGCCACTCTAAAACTTGAGGAGATCCATCTCTGGTTCCGGAAGCACCTCAAGACCTTCCGCTTTTCTTCTGCCTTCGCTCCCCCTCTCCCCTGTTGATCTGTTCTGCCTTGGCACCGTGGACCTGGCCACCCTCTGTCCTCCGGTCCCAGGTACCTGCTCACCCCGCCAGCCTCCCGCACTGCCTCTGTGCCACCCCTTGCACTGGGGTCTGTATCTGTACCCATACATCCCCCCTTTTTCTTCCTGCACTTATCAGACCTACCCTGTCTGCTGCCTTAAACCTAGCACTTGCAAATTGCTGGCTGCACTACCACTGTTGCCTTTATTATTTATTTATTGTTATTTATCTGTTTCTCCTCTGTGACACACTTTCCACTCCTTCCCCCTTCCATGCACTTTTCTCCTCCCCCTCTCCCATGCACTTGCACATTCTCAATGTCACTGGGCCTAGTAAGATCACTGTTTTGTTCTCCCCTGTGCCCCTCCCTTGCCTTGTCGCGCTCTGAAACACTTGTGTACGAGCGCGATAGAAATAAAATATCAATATCAATACAGTAAAATCAAAATGTAAAATCACAAAGAATGCCAAATTTTCTTAAGACTGAAGAAGATGATTTTTTAGAGATATGAAATAAAGAGTAAGAAGTAATATAGTGAAGAGAGAAGAGAAGAGAGTTCGAATTCGACGGAGCAAGCAACGAGAAAGAATGAGATTGCAACTGGGCACGGTGGTGAGGAACTGAAAGTAAGAATTTACTCTCAGAACGTAAAACACGAGAGGGAATATAAAAGGAAACAAGAGATGAAAGATATGACGATTTAAGAGCAGCAACAGAGATTAATAAAATACAAAGAAAATTGAATTTTAGGCGTGAATGAAAAGAGAGGATAGTGAAGAAGAAATTGAGTCACAAGAGGAAAAGTAGATATAACAAACAAACAGAAGCATTAAAGATAGACTTAAAGCAGCTAGATGAGAGACAGGGAGACCAAAGAGAAGAGTAGAACATTAAAATAGGCCTGAAAACATTAGAGAAGAAATCGAGTTTAGTAGCATTAAACGTGAGAAAAGGATGAGCTTTGCAAATACTGAAAAGGTGTTAACAACAGGAGCATGATATAATCGAGATATGGTAAGAAAAAGAGCTTCAGTTTTGGATACATTCAAAACAAGAAAAGTATCAGGCATCCACGTTTTGATGGCTGAAAGACAGGAAGCAAGATTATCATGAATAGAAGATGTGAAGGAAGAAAAGGATAAAAAAAAAGTTGAGTATCATCCGCCTAAAAATGATGGGAGCTACCAAAGCAATAATAGCTGTGAGAGGAGATGTTTAAAGAGAAAAAGGAAAGGTCCAAGAACAGAACCCTGGGGAACACCATAGAGAAGAGGTAAAGTGTTTGAAGAAGTCCCAGCCCAAGTTACTGAGTATGTGCGATTAGATAGATAAGAATGAAACCAAAATGGAACAGAACCAGAAAAACCAAAGGAAGAAAGAGAAGTTAAGAGTAAAATATATTCCAGTGTGTCGAAAGCAGCCGACAAATCTAATAGAATAGGAAGAGAAGAATGTTTGGAATAACAAGCAGAAAGAAGTGAATCGCAGACAGAAAGAAGAACAGTTTCTGTAGAATGAAGAGGCTGAAAACCTGACTGAAAAAAGGGAAGAATAGAGTTTGTAGTGACAAACACAGAAACCTGAGAGTAGATAAGATGTTAAAGCAGTTTAGAAAGAAAGGGAAGAAGAGAAATTGGGCAAAAGTTCACAGGAAGAGCGGGGTCTGAAGACGGTTTTTCAGAATAGGAAGAATTGAAGTATGCCTAAAGGAGAAAGCAAAAGTTGAAGTGCAAAAATAAATATTAAAAAGAGAAGTAAGATAGGAAAATCAATGAAGGATAGACTTTCGGTGTAAATGATGAAGCAATAGCATTAGCGGGAAAAGCTATAGGGTGGGCACAAACTAGAATAGAATAAGTATCAGAATTAGAAATATGTGGAAAACAATGACATGACTGAAGTAGAAGGAGGAGATGAAGAGGAAGACGAAGAAGAAGAAATAGAGGACGGACCAGTGGCAGTTCGAAACGTGGCCACTTTTGAAAACAAGCAAGAAGCTAAATCTGATGCAGTTAAAATTGAATTACGAGAGCAATCAGGCTATGAAGGAGAAAGGAGATGAAAAAATGATTCAAACAAACATAGAATATGAGCAGATTGAGCACACAAAAATCAGAGTAGTGTGAATGTTTAGCTGCCAGGTGAGCCACATCATAGAGTGCAGGATAGGAAAAAAAAGACAAAAGATCTGAGGCTGGCAACGTTTTACACCATGGCGACAAAGAGCTTGCTGCATTGAGCGACGATGAAAGGTAATCCATGGCTGAGGTGATTTCCGAGAAGGATAGAAAGAAGAAGTCAAATATAAAGAATTAAAAGAAGAAGAAAGCGAGGAAGAAAGAGTAGAAGCTGCATCATTAACAGATAGTTCAGCATACAAAGAATGAGAAGGGAGGCTAGCAAAACATGGGAAGTGTTGTAATCACGAAGATCACAATGGGAAGATATAGGTACATTAGCAGATATTGATTTATATAAAGAAGAAGAAACAATAGAAAGCAGAAGGTGTTAATCAAAAGAATAGAGTGAGCCGAGACAGAGGAAGTAGAAAGTGATGATGTAAAGATGAGAACCAAATAGGATGCAGATACATGAGAAGGAGCGGTATGAAGAGGAGAAAGATGATAAGAATCAAGAATAGCAAGAGACGGAAGAGAATAGTGAATAGATGAAAGATGGAGATTTAAATCTCCCAAAAGTATAAATGGGGTTGAACAAGTGTTAATAACAGATAACAAAGCATCAAGATAATCGCAAAATGTGTCCCGCAGGACCAGCAGGTGAAAAAACAAGTAAATAAGTCAGAGGATAATATCCAGAAAAGTAGTCCAGGAATATACAAAGGAAAGAAAAGTCAGGAGAGAAAAGGAAATAGAGGTAGTCAGAAATGATGAGCGAAAGAGAATACCAGTTCCACCCCCTCGGCCAACATGGCGAGGGGTATGCAAGCAGAAGGTAGTAGAAGTAGAGAGAGATGTGTTAACAGACGAAATGAAAGTCTCAGTAAATCACAAAAAGTGCAAATTCAGGCAAAGAAAAGTGTCTAAGACTGAATGAGATTTATTACTGAGTGATCAGATGTTCCAAAGAGCCAAATTAATGGGGGACAAATAAGAAGAACAAGAAGGATAAATAAGATTAGAAAGATTGGGAATTTTAAATGCAGAGCAGGACCACGGCAGGTACGTAAAGTAGGAATTGGGGTGGTCATAACAGCGGTAGTAACCTTAAGTACACAGATGGATAAAAGGAGCGATACTATAGCAAGCACTAAAATGGCATATAAATGAAAACGAGTTATTGAATCAGCTGGGCGTACGGACTTGGGAGAAGCCAGGAAATTCGGAAAAAGCTGCTGTGGGCCAGGGAAAACTAAAGTGGACAAAAACATGACAAATAATTAAGGATTAACATGAGAGTGAAAAATAAAACGACCAACAGCGGACAGCTGCAGACAGCAGTGACTCAACTTAGCCCCAACATCGCCCTGGGTTTTGCCCAGGACATGATGTGAAATAGTCTGAGGCTGGTGGGTGGGCCAGGGGGGGTGTGTCCAGACACTGTGCAACTGAGAGCAGTCAAACAGACCCTAGCCAAACAGCTGCCAACCAAGGCAGACAAGGCTGGTTAGTGAGTGAGCTGCTCCCCACAGGGAGCAGCAACAGTTGGAGACTTCACCTTCCTTCACAGACCAAGGCTCAGCATCTGATTTATCACACATGCAGGACAGACTCAGGGACACAGTGCCGCAGTGACAGTGAAACAGGCTGCAGGCAGCAGCGGCTCAATTTAGCCCCAACTACACCCTGGGCTTTGCCCAGGACTTGATGTGAAATAGTCTGAGGCCGGTGGGCGGGCTAGGGGGGGCGTGCACAGGCACCGTGCAGCTGAGAGCAATGGAAACAACCCCAGGCAAACAGCCAACAACCACGGCAGAGCAGGCAGGTAATTGGAGACTTCACCTGCCTTCACAGATCAAGGCTCACAATCTAATGTATCACAAAGGCAGGGCAAAAAAAATAACAAATAGCCTCAAAAACACCAAGACGAGGAAGGAAACAGAAAACACAAAGACTGCTCCCAATATAGGTGCTAAGACGAGGTGGCCCAGAGGAGGCATAGAGAACAACCTGTCCAAAGTAACAAGGGACTTTGACAGCCCGTCCCTCAAGAACAGGCTACATTATATAAAAACCAACAATGGACTAGGAATGTTGTCAACCCCAGCTGCGGTGCCTGCGGAGAGAAGCAATAGACACGGAGAGTGTTCAGCACGAGACATCCAAAATCTGTTGCAGACCCGCCAAGAGGGACCAAGGATGCCGGCGGTCGGCCATGTCAGTCCTTATAGGGATCCGCAGGAGCGGACCCAAGCACGATACCAAGGGCAAGGAGAGTTGGGCAGCCCAGTAGCTGGAGACGCAGCAGAAGCAGATGGGGAATGATGAGCCAACTGAGGAGACGGACCACCATCCCTGGAAGTCCCAATGATGTACTGAAGCCCGAAAACAGATAAAGGTTGGTAAAGGAGAGCCAGGATGCAGGAAGGAGGCATGCAAGCAAACCTTACCTGACTTTGTACAAGGCAGACCGCTGACAGACTCCTGAAGGGTCATGAGTGCTTCCAACCGCCTCCTCCTCGTACCAGTGGGGAAAGAGAAGCCCAGTGACCACCAGGAAAGTGTCTGGGACCCATTCCATAACAACAGTGGGGAAGAGACACGCAAAGGCCACCAGGGAAGGGCGTGGGACCCTTCCCACCATAATAGTGGGCAAGAGAAGCCCACTGGCTACCAGGTAGGGTCTGGGACCCTGTCCCCCATAACAGTGGGGAAACTGAGACCAATGGAGATACCAGAAGGCTTTGGGACCTTAACAGAAGCAAACCAAAGCATAGATGAAGTCTTTTTCCTTATAGCGGCAGAGTTAAGTCCACTAGTTACAAAAGAAGGGTCCGGGACCCCAATGTGAATGAGCAAATCTTTTGAGAAACTCTTCCTCCTAAAGTGGTCAAGGGGGAACCACTAGAACCCAGAGAAGTGTCTGGGATCCTAACAAGATTTGCAACAGTCACAGTGCCCAAGGGTATATTAAGCTGGAAGCAGTGAGAAAGAAAAGTATCAAGCAATACCAGGCAAAAGGAGCAGTTCTCCTGATCCTCACCAGATGTTTGGATGGAGACACCAGGGGAAGGAACTAATTCCCCCTGTCCTTGTGTTGAACTGTACCAATGCAGACCATGAGAAGGGAGACATTCTCTTGGTCCGGAACTGTGAGTTAAGCTGGAGATGCCAGGTGAAGGGAGTCATTTTCCCTGGCCATGTTCTACATTGTAGCAAGCCATACCAGGGGAAGGAGCCATTCCCCCTGGTTTTATTGGAAGTTATACAGAGCAATACCAGGAGAAGGCATCCATTCTCTTGGAGAGAACATTGTGTAAAGACTATCTGAGACCTGCAAACCAGGGGAAGGGAGTCATTCCCCCTGGTACTTACATTTTGAAGGAACATTTTGTTGAACCCCATCCAAGAAGCAGGAGAAGGGAGCGATTCTCCTTAAAGAAGGAATTGTATGTTAGTTAAATTTTTAGTTGTAGTGTGAGGGGCAGAAGTAGGTTATGACACAGGACAATGGACATTCGGACAGAACCTTTTAGTATTCGTTTTGAGGCAGGGAAACCCCTCTTAGAAGTTAGGGATAGAAAGGATCTTTGTTCACTTCAAAATAAGTCTATAATTTGAGAAACCTGAAGGTACTCACATCTACCCTCCAAGGATTTTCTGTTTAGGTGGCTAGGGAAGAGCAATCACTTTTGGATACCAACCCTGGCGTTGGACAAGCAAGTGAGGATCACCTGAGTGGAGGGCCCTTGGGGATTGGAGAAAGAGTGCCCAAAGGTGAGACATGGTAATCCCCCTTTCCTGATATTGACCTACCTTACCCTCCCCTCCCTTAGCCTTTATGGGCTATTGCCAATCTCATCCCATCCTTCCCTATAGTTTTCCCTTAAGTTCTGAGAAGAAGAAGAGGCAACTAATAGTAGTACAGATTTCCTATGATAAACACCACTCTGGTACTGAGATAAAGAAGAGGGGTCTGAAGGCATGTGGCGTTGAAGATCATGGATGTCACACTAATAGACTCAAAAAGGGCCAGTCAATTGAGGATACCTAATTTTATCTGCAGCCTGTTAGTAGTAGAGGTGACCATAAAAGGTGGAATTCAGAAGAACATGGGAGGTGCAGTCTCAGAAGGAAAAGAGAGCTGAGGAATTGCTGTGCTGAGGAAAAAGAACCTGAGACGCTGACAGGCCGACGAAGATCATAAGAGTCTTGCTGAGTTGACTTTCCAGGACTGGGAGCCGCTTTGAGGGAAGGAATACAGCAGGTGCTGCCAGGGAGTAGAGGCAGAGCCAAGCACGAAGGCCAGTGTGTGCTGAATGGAGCACCCGGCAAACTGACAAGCTTGTTTTCCTGCTCTGGGAGAAGCCACCAAACGGAGCTACAGAGGCCCGGTAAGTGTCGGGAGACACCAAGAACGCAAAAGCGCTTCAAGGGACCTTGACATTGGTAATGGTCGACAGAAGTAGTGAAAACTACATCTATTGAATATCGAACTGCATGAAAGGTGCTGCTCATGCCCACACAAGTGAAAACTATATTTATTGAATACCGAACTGTATGAAAAGTGCTGCTTAAGCCCACCCAAGCGAAAACAACATTTATTGAATACCAAACTGCATAAAAGGTGCTATTCAAGGTTGCACAATTAAAAGTTACATTTGTTGAAAGCCGAATGGAATGAAAGGTACTATTCTGATGAATGCAACACAACGTTACATTTCCTGACTTTTGAGTGGCAGGAAAGTCCTGGTTTGAGTGAAACCAAGAAATTGCTACATTTATTCACTACTGAATGAAAGCTGTCACTTGATTAGACTATGAAGTGCTAAAACTGCATAAACATTCTGGGACAATCACGTATATCAAGTAACCTACTACCAGAAAAGCTCTTTAAGGAAAATGTGAAAGTGAAGAGTTATCTTGAATATTACTGAACAATGGCGTTGGGGAAACCTATGGTTGTGTGACCTGTAGTGGGTGGACCATGTGGTCTGGCAACTGCACCTAGACCAGGAAGTTTCCTAACACTGACATTACCAACATCAAGAGGAAAATCACAGACAAGGTATGTGGTTGCTGAACCGTGTGGTGTAAGGGAGGCATGGTATCACAAGTATGACACTGACACAAGCGGTACAATTTGTAAAACCTTTATACATTTTGCAGTAACTGGAAAAACTCCTGTTTTGCCCTATAGCTATAATGGGAGTATTCTCTACCATCAAAAAATAAAGAAAACACAGTTCTAGTCAGTCTCTGTCAAATCAAAAATGGCATATACTAACAAAACCTAATGCCTACCCTATCTTTTATCCCAAAAGTGTGTAAAGGGTTCTATATGCAAAGGAAAATCAATGTTAGAATATAAAGAATCAATGTAGCTGAGTCAGCTCTCATACACACGATGGATAGCACAGAGAAAGGCAGCCCGCATAGACAGGATGACATACTCTGGCTCAGGTTCTGAAAAACAAAGGCAGTTCAAAACGTGGATCGTGGCCCGCTTGGCCTTCCATGTTAAAGTCACTTTTTCCAGCTTTCAAAAGTTCTTTCACAGTTCACCAAAAAGTTCATGTAGGTCTCCCTCCGTCGGGCTGGACCTCTCAAAGCTTTGACAGTTCACATAGGTCTCCCTCAGCCGGGCTCGGACCTCACAATCGCAGCACTTGCAGGGGTTCCCTTCCCCAAGCTTTATTCACATTCATTAGGGGTTCCCTTCCCCTAACATATCACACTTTCAGTCTCCCTCAGTTGGGCCCAGATCTTCCTGATGTTGAAAACTTTCGAATGTGTGAGGTTGTTTCAAAGACCTCCACAGGACCACTTCGACTTTCCCTTCAGCTCACACTCTTGTGTTATTTGCCCCAGTGTCTCTTGGTCTGGGTAGTTCAGTATCATAAGCACAAAAGTTCAACATTCACCTTTTCACTTCCCCTTTTGCCAGGGTTAATCGTGACCAATACGCATTTTCAAGTTCATTCATGTTGTCGCTTTATAACAAAACATTTCACCTTTTGCAGAGACTTTTCAGTGGGTTACTTCCTTTCACCAGACCTCTCTGTATCACTGGCTTCACAGTTATCAGTAATTTAAAGTTCACCACAGGTCCGCCTTCCTTCGCATCTCATCCACACTCATGTAGCCATCAATTGTGAGATAACGTCAATCATTCCTTAACACACACCAGCCTTTCATGCCGCTCGCCAACTCACAGGCTGTGTGCATTCCTTTCTTGTCTTTACGGTTTTAATTCACAAGTCAAGGTTAATTCCACAGGCTTGGCCTTGCCTCCCCAACTCTGCCATTCACCCGGGAGGGTTGCTGGTGCCCTTGAAACACAATGCAGTTTTCCGGACTGGGATTTGGCCTCTATGCGAATCTTTCAAGGCAACAACCTCGTGCAGGGATCTTCTGGGTTTCTCTACCCTTTGTTCTCATCCCTCTGTTGGTCACTCTGCTCCAGTAGGTTTGCCTTCACCCTGGAAGTTCTGCTCCTTCTCGTATTCCACCTTGCTCAGAGTGTGTCTCTATGTTGCGCCTTTTATTTGTGTGGGGAGATGTAATTAAAGTCAAGTGCCTGACTTTGTCTGACCCGATTAGTTGGACATTTCCAATGAGATACTCGGGTAACAGTCTGTCTTTCCCCATAGCACACTGTGTGTATGAAAGTGTTCATGTAGGGAAGCGGTGGGCGGGGTTTGAAGTCTCAAGCTATCCTACCTGGTAGGATGGGGCATGGGTACGGGAAAGAGGGGAATACCACATCTCGCCATCAGTTGCCTCACTCCCACTCCCTGAAGACCCCTCGCCCAGGTGATTCTCCCGCACTGGTCCACCCCTAGGAATTGGATCCAAAAGCAATGGCTGTGCCCTGGCCACTTTTGGTTTCTCACAGTGGTATGATAACTGTACCTGGACCAGAAACCACTACATATTGAAAGAGCAGCAAAGAAGTGTGTGTTCTTGGTGAAGCTAACCAAAGGACGGATCAAACAGACCAGGTATTCTCTTGTGAACCTGTGAACAGAGGAAGCAAGTTAACTGTTTGGTATAAATCTTGGGGAAGGCAACCATGAGAACAAAATAACTGGAGAGTGTTTATCTTGGGGAAGGGAGTCCAAGATCACAGTGTTGCATGAACTTGATTACACTTGAACTTGGGGAAGGGAAACCCAAGACCTTCATTTGATGCAAACTGTGATGCCAGTGAACCTACAGAAGGTAACTTTAGAACATGATCAGTCTTCCTTGAAACAAAGTTACATTGGAAATATATTGAAATTGGAACTATATTGAACTTGAGCACTTATATTGGTTAAGAACATTTCCCCATTAGATTTTGTTGTAATTGTGAGAACACGCATAGGCTTTGACGCTGACAGACTTTTAGTTTGGACTTGTAGACACAGACTTTCCTTAGGTAAAATCCCACCATGGCATAGGGTTAGTTAGGCGTTATACCATCCTGATCATATATAGCTGTTGTCTGTGTCATCTCTCTTGATACCATGCCTGTGTCACAATTACCAAAACCATGCCACCTGTGTGTCAGCATCCTTTTTCCACACCCTTAAACTATATACTGTTTTTATAATAAGCACAAATACAAATGTACATTTATATATTTTAACATTTTCCAAACAGTATGAATTCAATATGTTTCTATTTCAATCTATTCCTATTATAATGTTGTACTACTGTACATACATATTACATTACCTCACTGGTATATGTTCCAGAATCAGGGACATTCTATACAATGGACTATTTCAATTGGTTGCTATTTAACTAAATGAAAGGTACTTTTAAAATATTGCAGAATTACATTTTAAATACCACCCTGTAATAAATAGTAGAAATGAATGCCCCACAAATACTGATATCATGCATGAGTACCTGTTTATAGTTCTATACCATGTTCTCATTTTAACATGCCTAATGAGTGATCTCATGTCTGATGTCATTAGTGATGCCATCAGTCATGTAATCCGTAATTTCCTACATGATGTAATTAGTGATGTCACCAGTGATGACATCAGTGCCATCATCATTGTGCTGATATGCTGTGCAACAGCGGGTGAGAAGTTAACATGGCTTTGCCGGAATTGTCTGCTGAATTTCAGAGGTTGTGTGTATTATATTATAATTTTACCTTAACGTACCTTCAACTTAGGTTTTATTCCAATTTGTTGCTCATATTAAACGTTTCCGAACTAAGCGTTTTTGTTATCTGCTAGTGTTATGTCCAGTCAGCATACATGGTCCATTTGGCATCACTGGCGCCGTGGGAGGCGGTTACTTCTACATCCCTAAAGATGGCGCCCAGTCTGCCACTCAGCGGTGCAGTATTCACAGAGGAAGTCACTGAGGTAACTCCTCCCATTCACCTGGAGCCGGTTCTTCAGACACTGCATTCTATGCAACAGTGCGTTGCTACTGTTTCAGCAGCTACGTTCCTTGAGTTTCGTTCTACCTCGAGATCTATACTTTACAAGTTCTTTCTATCAATCTGCTATCTAACTCTATTGATCACTTCTACACAGAGTCTTCTCAATTCCCCATTGCCGAATACTGTGCGTTAGTTTCAGGAGTCAGTACAGACACCTTCAAAGATAGAAAGCAGGCACGGAAAGTTGGTATCCTTAATCAGATTGCCTTATTCATTTAGTCTCGTTCATTTCCCAATAACACCTTTATTACAATCCAGATTACGTGCGTCTCTTTGATTCCCCGAACTACATTACCCAGCATTCCTCATGGAAATCCCAATGTTGTCAATAATCATTCATTCGCACACAGCATCGGAATTCTCAACTCTGGGTAGGAATACTAGCAAATTATTTTCTTACACTCATCTCTGTGTTTCATCCTTTCACTGTATATCTGTTCTATCAGCCTTTCCAGGTCTGCATACATTACGGAAGCCATTGGTCTCCTCCCCATTGCCTCAGTGCCATTTGGTAATGGAATCCTACTAAAGGGTATCTAACCTCACACTCCTTTTTATCCCCAGAAAGCTTAGCCTTGGGATATTACTAACGCTCATCTCTTGTTACAGCAGTACTCTGCGCAAAGCTACTTTCGGGAAGTCTACAGCTGACTACACTACCCAACGTCATCACCCAGCGCTCCCGAGCATCAAAGGGTTTTTTCCCCCACAAGGGTTTCCCTTACGATTCCTCTCAGACCCTGTATATTCAGGAGCTGAGACGGGCACCAGGTGAATTTCTCATAACTACAAGCGGTGTCCGAAGATCAGGTTGGTGTCTATTTGATACTTGACTGATGTTTTCTGGGATTGTCATAGTTACAAACAGCACGTAATTAGCAGCTAGCTTATACATTTTCTATAGTATAATATATAATACTATGTACACACATTAATGAAACACTATAGTAGATACAAAATTAAATATACTAAATTATTGCTTATCTCAAATCTTCATCTTGCCATAATACATGTATCTTTGTCAGCATGAAATTTGTTAATGAGAATGTAACTTATTTTAAAATGGAAAACACATTTATTCTCATAATAGTACTGTAGAATACTGAATGTTTTCTTAGTACTCAACCAATTAAGGTTGTGCCTATTAATCATATGGCTGTAGAGAAAACAAACTTCTCATTGGAGAGAAAACAACTTCTACATCTACTTGCAATAAATCAAAATGTATGAAATTCGTGTTTATAAGTAAGGTAATAGGTAATGGTGTTAAACTATATTATTTACAAAAATACTATTACATGCATAATACTAGTGTTTGAAAAAAAAATGACTATTTACAGTACATATAGTTAAGACATCCATTTTCTATATGTAAAATTACTTTCTACAAGACAATATAGACACATTACCTGATAATTACATTATACAAATGCATTGATAAAATAATTTCAGTTAAACAAAAAACATTTAATTTAAACTAAAATCTACTGTAACAACATCATAGCAATAAATAACTATATACAAATAGCTTACATTTCCTGTTTGTAAATGCTGTGTATTGGAATTGCACAGTACTTTACATATCCACAGTAAGGAAACAGAGACAAATAACTTAACCATGTTATCAGTTTTACTAACTATATAAAGTCATGCATTCAGTGTAGTATTATTTTGAGTGAAAACATTTTAATGTAAAGTCACACTATTATATAAAAATAATTGTAAGACAAATACATTATTACAATATCTCTAAATGCATCAATAATTAATTGTGAATCTGTCTTTAATGACATTACAAATAATATCACGAAATGCATCAATAATTAATTGTGCATCTGTCTTTATTGACATTAGAAAACTTCTTGTAACATCAGTGTGCGTCCTTATTTTGGTCACCTACACATGTAGGAAGTTAATGACAATATTCTACAATCTACACTTCCAAATACCATGTTTGTTATACCTATTTTCTATAATGTACATTTCTGTGATTCCTTTATTATAGCTCTCTTTACAACAGTTTTTTTGTTTGTTTCATACATAAACAGTTATCTCAAACTTCACCCCTTACCACTCAAAATAATGTACCTGGAACCATGTATACTACCTACTATGTATAGGAAACAGTATTACGTGTAACATTATACATAATATTTTACATAATAAAACAGAAGTAGACGATTACAGAATGCTTGTTTTTATAATTTCGACCATATTCACACTAAGAAAAGAAGAAAGAAATAAATGTACAGTAACAGTTCTACTGTAATTGTGTGTGACCTCTTTTTGACAACATGCACGCCCATTTTAGAGAATGGAAATAAACTGCAACTATAAACCTTTCCAATGTTTTATATTGATACCATATTAATTCATTAACTTGGAAAGGGCCTCGATCAAAGAAATAAACAAGTATTGGGGAATGGCATCGCTTAAGAATTACATGCAAATTGAACAGATTCCGAGAGGCCTTAGAATTTAAATTTTTCCTGATTTTTCAAATGCGGAAGATATAGATCTGGCCAACAAATGGGAAGCAAATTTTTAACAAAAGATCTAGGATGATGTTGGAACTCCTTATGGAGCATGCAACAAGGGAGCATTCTAGAGCAGTTGAACTAATAGAGAATATCAAGAAAGAGTTTGCTGAAATGAAATCACCTGAAACTATGAAGGAAAAAGAATTTCCAGAAGATGTACAACATACTAAAAGAGTATCAGGGTGAAGTGAAACTATGTAAAATGAGAACATTTTTCTGTGACAAACGAGATTATAGGAAAGATCTTGTCAATACGTTTCAAAGTATGATCAGAAAATACTTGAATCTGTCCAAGAGGGACTAAGCATTGGTGAAGGAAACACTACTGTTGTGAACAAAGGCTATATGAATTCAATCTGAAGATTCAAAAGAGGAAACAGAAGTAACGTGACCAAACAGGTCATTTTTCAATTAACACCTTCTGTCACTATGAATCCTCTGGCGATAGGAAGAGAGGAAGTAGGGGGTGCATGCAATCTAACAGACCAACACATTGTGTAAGATCCAAGCAAAAGAATAACAAGGGCCAACGTCAAAGTAGTGACCAACAGACACACATGAACAATCTTGTGGTAAATCTCTTCAAGAGAAACGTAACTATGGAGGAGCTAGCTGTTTTGAACAAAGGACTCTCATTCGCACCTACTACAACATCAGATCTGATAGATCTTCAAATTGATTTGTTTAAGTTAACCCGGAAACTTAAATTAAAGAAGTTCTTTGCAAGGCAAGCAGAGACATTTAAAGAGCGAACCCTGTAGTCGGGTAAAAGTGTGCTCACTATAACCAATATTGAAAACACCTTTCTTTTAAAGTCCTTGGATGAGATGCAAGATTTTGAAATGAGATACCTATTTCAAGAACTACGGATTACACCAACGAACTACCAAATGCAAGAATTTAAATTGCAATCTAGATTTGTACCACAAATGCCACATGATAACATCATCAATACATTTCAGAGAGTGGTAACAAATGATATAAATAAAGGCTGATAAAGATTCAAAAGGAACCAAGATAAATTCAAGAGCCCGGGTATATCACGCCAGGAAATAACAGCACTCAATAACTTTAAAAAAAATGATAAATCAATCGTCTTCAAGGAAGCAGACATGGGAGGGAAATTTGTTATAATGGATAGGAATGACTACATCGCTAAAGCCATGCAACATTTGAATACTCCCAGATGCTATGTAACACTCAAAGAAAGCCCTAGAAAGTATGTAGTTGAACAAATAGGGGAACTGATTCCCAAGTGGTGCAGACACGGGCTGATAACTGATGGAGAGAAGGCATTTCTCAGCATAAAGGAATCCATACTTTCGACCATGTACTTCCTACCGAAGATACATAAGGTTTTTGAATGAATACCAGAGGCAAGGCCCATCTTAAGTGCAATAGGGTGAGCAACAGAATCTCAGAATATATTGAAGCCATGATCAGGTCATATAATAAAGGAGTAGCCCAAATATGGGACCTGTGGCGAGAAGGACAGTGGGTCGAATTCCAAACCCTGGCGGACGAACAGGGCATGCACAGGGGCCAATTCATCCTGCATAATAGCCTAGTTTGCGCAATAAAGAAAAGGTGGAACATCATGCCAGAGCCCGAGGACACTGAAGGAGCATTGGACGCATGGTATGATGTTTCCGAAGGGGGACACACCGTATCCAGACTCTATGAGCAATTGCTGGGAATCACCAACAAAAAGACACTAAGAGCACGTAGGAAATGGGAAGAGGAACTTCAACAACCCTTTGAAGAAGAGGAATGGAACAAAGTCCTCTGGTACACGAAAGGGGTCTCCAGGAACGCCAGGTTCAGGCAGCTGCAACTCTACATAGTGCATAGAGCATATCTGACTCCCAAGAGAATGTCGAGGATGGGTGATGGACAGGCCCGGTGCTGCCCGCGTTGCGGAGAAGAACAAGCCGACATGGTGCACATGTTCTGGTCGTGCCCGCAGATAACAGACTTCTGGAACATGGTGAAAGAGAAGGCGCTGACAGCAGGCATACACATGCCAGCGGGATCGCCAGCATCATACTTATTGGGCCTGTTCCCAAGGGGGCACCGGCAGATGTCACATGTGGCAAAAATGAAAGACTTAATGACAATATTGGCGAAGCGCCGCATAGCGATGGCATGGAACAAGAGCGAAGGCCCCTCGAAGGAGGGCTGGTCGGCCGACCTACAAAAATGGACAATTGCAGAGACGGCAGTCTGGGCGAGAGCCACTCAAAGGGGGGAGAGTAACAGTGGGGCCAGACTATTGGCATGGAACTCTCTGGTACAAGACCTGCTAGGTAACAAAAGCGGGGATGGCACGAGCGACCCGGGCAACTCAGGAAATGAGGAAACTGGCCCGCCCACGCCGGAAGGCACCAAATGATTCAGAGACAGGAAAGTACTGGGTGGAAAGAGGCCTGGCCGTGGCCTGCGCAGACACCGAACAGTGTAAACCCTACTTGGAAAGGCCAACATATGCACGCATAGACGAGAGCAGGGGACACTCCCAGTGAAAGGAGGGAGGCTGCTGAGAGAGCGGTCCCTCCGCTATAAACGCGACAACTGTTAGAGCCAAGCCCGAGGAGGCGACGGAATACGAACATACCGCGGCAGCCTTTGGGAGAGGGAGAGGGAGGGGGAGGAAAATGGGGAATGCGTTCTTTTTTGGTTTGTTCTTTTCCTTTATGTTGTAAAACAATAAAAAGAAGTTAAAAAAAAAAACTGTTTTGGTCATTATTAATTTAAGATGACGCTGGTCTGATGCCCTGATGACATGGTTGTGCAATGGGGGAACAATGATTCAGTTTTAAACAGCAGAGCTTTCAGCAAAGAGATTGGCGAATCCACCACAAGTCAGCGTTCACTGCCATGCAACCCACCCATAGCCTCATTCGTAATTTGCTTCAGCTGAGGCTTCTAAGTCGGCGGCCAATGCTTCTACGTTAGGGCTGCTTGAAAGGTTTACCCCCGTATTGTTGGCACTAGCAGGGAAGGTGGGTGCAAGAGACTCGCGTTTGATGGTCCTACTGAGTTTTAATAATGAATCATTATTGTCCAAGGCATGTGGTGAACAGCACAAGTGCTTACCAGGTTCAGCAGTCGTGTCTTCATAAGGATGGGTAGTTGTAATAGGTAGTGGTATTGGATCGCACTGGCTAGCTTCATCTGGATGGAGGGAAGACGTTGCAACATGTTTACGTATTGGCTGCGTTATGGTTTGTCCCTCAGCCGGAAAAAATCCTGTTATGTTAGGCTGTGCGTTAAACAAGGTACCACCGGTAGCCACCTGTTTTTTTTACCCTTCTTAGTTTTTGGTGCATCCCTCTGGGTTTTCCTGGAATATGTCGGGCTGCGGGCACGTTTTCCAATCCTAATTGAGTCTCTGAGTGGCCCCACCGTACGAGATAGATTGATCTTCATGGAAGTGTTACACCAAATATTAGAATGGAGAAAGGGCAAATGGCTGATAGGCTGAAATCTCGGTAGTGGACCAGGTTGAAAGAAATGACAGTGAAGCTGAGAGCATAGAATCGGCCTGGCCCTAAAAAGCAAGCTTGGGGCGAAGGTAGCCACTTGCAACACAAGGTTGCGGTTAAATGCATAAGTTCGTCTTACTTTCGGGCCCAGGTCTCCCTCACTCCTGGCTCTGCTACGCAGACAGCAAAGACAGCACTCGCCGAACAGTACTCCGACAGAACTGAGCGTGCGCCAACTGCACGTAATCAACACTATTTGTACACTTCCTGTAGGAAAACCGTGCCTTCTAATATCCACCAATTAATTGGAAGCGCTTCGTGTTACAAGCCGTGATCCTCACCAAGCTGCGTCAGGAAGTTCAAAATTATGTGCAGCAGCCACTGTTAAACACACCAACAGGATAGAACATTTGGTATGGGTAATTGCAAGCACAGGGGGGACAGCAAAGACAGCACTCGCCAGACAGCACAACCACCGAACTGTAAGCATATTCTAAAAGAGTTGGTGTGTGTTAATACTTGTCATTGAGGAGTATACTTTCATAACTTGAGTGTCACTGCATGAGTCACAGGGTTTACTACCCTTGAATTATTGATTGTATTCAAAAAGCATATGTGACCTGGTTTTACCCCAAGGATAGCTGATTGCATTCTGAATGTGTATAGGTTTAACTCACCTCGACTACTGATTGTGTTCTTAATAAGGTTATACTTCGGGTTGTATCCCTTAAAGGGATGGTCTAGTAAAAATGTTTATTTAAAAAATAGATAGGCCACATAAAAAAAAAAAATACTAGCATCCTCCGTTTTAAAACTTCCTATGTAAAATTTTGAGCTATTCAAGCTCAAAATTCGAAAAAGCAAGCCCAGGGGAGCCGCCATTTTGTGAAATGGAGGCCCTCCTGTGCTGGCTTTTGCTTTTGCGGCACTAATGAAGGAAAAGCCAGCCAGCTGTAGTAAACAAAGTCTACCGCTGGGTGGCTTTCCCTTCATTAGTGCCGGGACTCGGAGGACGCAGACCGGAGACCAGAGCAGGAAAGCTGCAGCTGAATCTCGGTAAGTGCTATTTATTTTTTTTACAAAAAATAAGCACTAGCTGCGTTTTTTTTTCTAGGTTTTCCCGGCTGGAGGAGCCCGGAAAACTTAGAAATAAAACCGTAGCTTTAAAAACGTTGTATTTATGTTTGCGGTCGCTTTTGAAGCGACCGCAAACATAAATACAACGTTATTGTGTTGGAAAACGCTGCGGTTTTTCTTTCCAAGTTTCTCAGAAACTTGGAAAGAAAAACCGCAGCGTTTTCCAACACAACCGCGTGTGTTTCTGCCTGCTGTGGCTATCACTTTGGGTCTCCGGTGCTCGGGAGCACCGGAGACCCAAAGTGAAAGCCACAGCAGGCAGAAACACACGCGGTTATGTTTACATGCCGCGTAGTGTTTCTACCTGCAGCTGATTTCCCATTTGGAGCTCTCGGGCTTCCCCGTGGGGAGCCCGAGAGCCCCAAATGGGAAATGCTAAATGCTGCGTTGTCTGCCTAAATCTGCTTTCCCATTTGGGGCTCTCGGGCTCCCCGTGGGGAGCCCGAGAGCCCCAAATGGGAAATGCTAAATGCTGCGTTGTCTGCCTAAATCTGCTTTTCCATTTGGGGCTCTCGGGCTCCCCCGAGAGCCCCAAATGGTAAAGCAGATTCAGGCAGACACAACGCGGTTGTTTTCCGCAATGCCGCGTTGTGTCTGCGTGAATGTGCTTTTCCATTTAGGGCTCTCGGGCTCCCCATGGAGCCCGAGAGCCCCAAATGGTAAAGCAGATTCAGGCAGACACAACGCGGTTGTGTTGGAAAACGCTGCGATTTTAAAACCGCAGCGTTTTCCAACACAATAACGTTGTAAGCGACCGCAAACATAAATACAACGTTTTTAAAGCTGCGGTTTTATTTCTAAGTTTTCCGGGCTCCTCCAGCCCGGAAAACTTAGAAAAAAAAACACAGCTAGTGCTTATTTTTTGTAAAAAAAATAAATAGCACTTACCGAGATTCAGCTGCAGCTTTCCTGCTCTGGTCTCCGGTCCGTGTCCTCCGAGTCCCGGCACTAATGAAGGGAAAGCCACCCCTTAAAGACACAACTAGCGTACTAAACATTCTTAAGGCATTGCATTGGGAGCACATCTGTCTATTACTCACACTGGATGTTCGTGCTTTGTATACTTCAATCAGACATGATCTCGCACTCAGTACAATAGAATACGCCGCCAAGGACAGCTCTGCCACATACTACCATCACAGAAATATGCCCATGGAAATGCTGGAATCAACACTGCAAAACAAATTTATTTTTGATGAAAAACTTTACCAACAAACACAGGGAGTGACAATGGGCACCAAATACACGCTGGCTCTGGCAAATCTTTTCATGGGACTGTTTGAAGATACCCTAGTCTACACAAACTCTAACTATTGAGAACATGCATCATTGTGGACTAGGTATATAGATGAGGTTTTATTAGTTTAGAAGGGAAGCTCATTGTAATGAAGGAGTTTATTAAAGAACTTAATACTAACACCTTTGGAATATTATTCACTGGAACACATGGTGAGAAAGAGATCAATTTCCTAGACTTAAAGATTTACATATCAGGGAATAAATTACTAACCCGTACCTACAGGAAACCAACGGAAGTGAATTCTACTTTATATGCGACAAGCTGTCATCATAACTCAGTAATACGCAATGCAACTGTTAGGAAATTCATAAGGGCAAGAAGAACCTGTGAGAACCAAATTATCTTTGAGAGTGAGTGTGATCTACTATTGAATAGATTTCATCAGAGGGTTTATCCCCAAATGAGTATAAAGGCAGCACTAACAAAAGCAAAACTAACGGAGAGAAAGGAAACACTGATACAGAAAGACAAGAATATGGATCTACGGACAACAAAAGGTAAATTCATTACTAAATATTGTCAGAACCACTATAAGATTTGTGAGATCTTTAAAAAGCACAAGCATCTCTTATTACTGGATAAAGATCTAGTGAAGCAGTTGGAAGAGAGCCCAACTTTTGCCTTCAAATGAGCATAGGTGCTGAAAAAACAAACTCAGTCCATCTTTCTTACCAAGCGCCGTTACGGAAAGAACAATGACTTGGCTGAAACCTTTGAGACATGGCTTCCACAGATGTGGTATATGCACGATGTGCAGATACGAGCATGAAAATACAGAGCAGTTTTTTGATTCGAGTAGAATAACATGATACATCAAGGACTATATCAACTACAAAATGCCCTATGTTGTGTATGCATTAACATGTGTAACATATCTCCTCTATTAATAGCCAAGAACCTAGATTACCCCTGGCCTTACAATGGCAGAGGAATAATCGGATGCATGACAAGCATGACATTAAATGTATAGGCCTGAAGAAAGTCACATTGAGTAAGAGAGGGTGAAACAAGGAACGCATACTGAGACAAACCAAGGCAAGAATCATCTGCCAATTTCGTGCGACTCAAATTGGTCTAAACATAGTCCATGAAATGAGCTCTTTCTTATGAAGTGAAGTTACGTAATAACAACTGAAATTAAAAGTAACTAACTTCTAATCATTTAAACAGGGTTAATGAATAACCTACTAGTGAGACTAATTGACATAGACGTATGGAAGACATCATAGGTAAGAATTAGAATAGCAAATCCAATATGAACAAGCTAACAACGGACTCTATGATTCCTAATTAGTCAAATACCTATTTTCTAGTTTAATTTTAATTTAAATTTGAATTCTTATTTGTATATACCTGTGATTAGACCATGAAGTCTACATTAGAACTCAAAGGAAGCTAAAACACATGAGGCAGATGTAAGCCTTTTACATATGATAAACGCTGGGGGTAAACATAGGCATCGGGCTGCTTTTAGGAAGGAACTATTGACTACATTACAGGCAAATTAGTAATCCAAGCGATGGACGTGGCTTAGCCCGCGCGCATGTATTTAAGTATTTTCAAAATGGCGACTGCGTTTCTAAACATGGAGCGCTGCCACGAGGAAACTGAACTCCAGGAACTCAGGCAAGTTAAAGTTATTTTGACAGACTCACGGCATGGGGAGCATTTATTGGTGAACTCTGAAACTAGTGAGGATTTTAGTCAACATACTATAAAGAATGTGTCTTGCATGGATTTTAACTATCGAGCACAGACTTTACGAGTAGTTGGAGGTGGAGCATGTCATCTTTGAATGGGAATCCTTAGAGACATAAAATGTGCAGATTCTAATTTACCCTAGGAAAGGATTTGGCCCTTTAATGTGGGGCAATCTCATGGTACAAACCTCATAACTTTTAGTAACTGGTGGGAGTGAGATGTATGTACCTACATGAAAAATTCAATTAATATACAATCATGGAATGAATTGAATTTACTACATGGGGGAAGACAGCAACCCTAAATGAAAGGGGTGACTATGATTAGTCAGTAGGCAAGCTGATTGAAATTATTACTAATGATGTTTATATTGCAGAAAGAAGGGATTAACCTGAAATTGGGAAGTAACTTCTAAGAATTCATCAAATTGATGTGAGATGCAATAAAAGTTATTAGACTGAGTAAACCCCAAACATACAACGTATCTGTAGGATTTATCGATTGAATGAGAATATTTTAAAGCAAATATCAAATGACTAATGAAATATCTGATCTGTTTTCTGTTTACTTTTGAATCCTACCTTATGCCAACCCCTATCTTACTGTCTACCATATACACCTTATTAATATATGTAGAATGATCTAACATTTGTCTGGTTTTGAAAAAGGCTCAAGGCCCAAAGACGTGTTAACCTAAGGACTTATTCTAAATAACTGTGCCTGGTGCAACTTGTGAAGTACCAATTTCTTGAACCATATTAATAAATACAAAATGTGTACACAGTTCTCGTTAAAAATGTACCATAGTACATTTCTTCATTAAAACTCTGTTTAATGTTTGCTTGCATGTCATTGCAGATATACACACGTAATTTAAATCATTGGTTCTAATAATATTATGTAGGCATTCTTTAAACCCTTAGGCAATCTATCTTTGTGCAATACTGTAGAATCATCGTACACAAGCCAATCTACTTCTGTGTGTACCCATGTTGGGAAATGTCTACTATGAATGGATGCAACCTCATGACATATAATTGCACATGTTTTAAATGTTTTATAACAAATGGACACCTTAGAATTCTCAAAGTTTCAAATTGGAGTATTAATCGTTCTACCGTCCATTGTGTATCTCTGTAACATAACTAAAAGGTACTTATTATACGTTAGATTTTGAAGTGATTATTGCAAATCACAACCACACTGCCTACATCTCATGTCATGATGAGCTTTTATTAACAGATCAGCAAAATGTACACATTTCTGATCTGGTACTGGAGGATACAAAAACCTTTCCAAAGGATTGGGACAAATGTGTTGTTTATGACATTGTAGACACTCATGGTTCCACTCATAAGACATTCCTATGATATTGTTCACACTCAATGGGCCTCATTACGAGTTGGGAGGTAAAAATCCATCATTACCGGCATGCCGGTATGAACATGTCTGAATAGCCTTGATGCTGCAAACAGCGGCTGATTACGAGTCTGCGTGCACGCGTGTGCCAGCATGCCAGTAACATATGTACCGCCATGCCAGTAACGTCCCACAAAACTCTGATAGAGGCATCATGAAATGCGCTGATACCTCCTCCTCCATCGACATCCCCTAAATAACGGTACCGCTAATACCCTTAGCGTTATTACGGGGTCCGTCATTACCGGAACTGGAAGTTATGTCATCGCCAGGAACGGGAAATGCAACGGCAGCCATCTTCAAAAACACAATCCATTGCAATCCTCTGCAGACAGGAACTGTGCAGGCAAAATCCCAAACACTCCTGGAAGAAGATGTCCAAAGCTACCAAGAAAGCCGCAGCTCGCTTGCGTAAACCGAGATTTAGCGGTGAAGAGCTAAATATGTTATCCGACACGCTAGTGGAGCAGGCTGATGTAGTATTCTGTGCAGACCTGAAGCATCCAGCACAGCTAAGAAAATAACAGATATGGGAGGATGTTGCGAGAAAGGTGAGTGCAGTTGGCACCACCGCACGCACCGTAAAGGACGGCAAGAAACAGTGGGACGACCTGTGCCTGCGAGTACGCAACACCTTGTCGGCTACTCGCAGCCAGGGGCTGGCAACAGGCGGTGGTGCATACTCCCCCATAAAGTTGACAAGGTGGGAAGAGACCTGCAGCTCGACAATCGATATGGAGGCCACTGAAGGAGTAGGCGGAGCGGAGTATGGAGTCGCATCATCGGCTGATGAAGGTGAGTGACCCTTTGCGCACAGCACAAGTCCCCACAAACACCTGACATCCAAAGTACAATGTTGTCCAACAAATGTGAATCTGATGAGAGCTAGTACATGGCCCATCATACACACAAATTAACAAGAGGGGGGTCCTGGGAGTCCCTCTGACAGACATTAGTCCTGGTTATGAGAGACTTACCCAGATGCTTTAGCTCACTATCTTTCACAGAGAAGAAATATCCCAAACATATCAGTCTTTGTCCTGCCCTCGGGCAGTCCAGTACCGAAATGCTAGGCAATTATCCTCTGAACAAGAGTGCCAACAGCAACCCCAGACATGTGTTTCGGTCTGGTTGGACCTCATCAGTAGGGTGGAGCTGTGCCTCTCTAAGAATAGTGAGCAACTGGTCAGTGTGTCAATTTATTGAATGACAGTGTACAGTGCAAATTGATCCCCAAACCCAGTTCACATATTCCCCCTGTCACAGTGCCCAGGGTCCCACATCCATGTCACCCTCTGCATCCCAGTGCATCCGAAACTATGGTTTATCAATGATTGGCGCACAGCACATCCCTCATGTGCATCGCAGTCTGGCCGATGTGCAACATCTTCTCCTTCCTCATCTTTTTCTTTACCTGGTGGTGGCTGGTCCATGTCAGGTGGCAAAGGAACGTTCCGTCGGATGCACATGTTGTGCAGCATGGCACATACCATGATGATTTTGCCCACCTTCTCAGGACCGCACCCGACCTACGTAGGCACCGAAACCATGCCTTCAGCAGGCCAAAGGTCTGCTCTATGACCACACGAGTGCATGTATGGACACAATTGTAGCCCTCTTTGTGCCTGTTCGGCCGATTCCTGACAGCGGTGAGGAGCCACAGCTTCAGGGGATAGCCAGCATCACTTGCATGGGAGCCCACTAAGGTATGTGTAAGGGTATTTCTTCTGTTCCATTTGTACTCAGCCTGTACATCGTTCATGCTCATATGTAGTATATTGTGAATGACAGCTATTGACTTCACATCTGCGCAACTATCTGCCCTGTACACAACTTGGCACTCCATGGTGCTGGTCTTGGGTGACGTACACGATTTAGGGGCCTTGACATTGGAATCACCAACCACCCAGTTGGAGTGACAAGGTCCATGATGTACTGACATGTGAGGGTTGTGTGCCAGGGGATGAGACTAAATGCATGTTGGGCATTGTTTGATGCATTGGGCTAATGCCCAACGTGATACAGCTTGTTTAGACTATCATGCTTTTGGATAATTGTTGACGCCATGCATGTGTCCCTCGACGTCTTCAAACCAGTCACAATGGCACAATATGATTGCTGGTAGGATCCCCCAGTGTAGGGATGTGTTCCTTGGATGTTGCAGGGTATCGACTTGCATGCTGGTACTCATGTGCTGTGGGTGATTACCGCACCATTCGCACCCATGTAGGTGTTGTTCAATACTTAATGGCTCCAATTCGAGGCATCCTTTTCTCATGTGTTTTCCCACTTGTATTCATCTGCACATGTTGCCATGGTGTTATGCAGTGTTACTGTCAGGGAGGGGCAGTGACAAGGGATTTCCCTGAGGGGGAATTCATACTGCGCACTCATGGAAGCATGACCTGCGAGGTGCTTCGATGCAGTTATGTGTATTCAGCTTTGTGACTGCATGATGGTGCATTGTGGTGCTGTGGCTACAGTCAGGTGATGTCCAGTGGACAGATTCAGGGGTGTGCGCTGATTGTGTGTCTGACATTTACACATTGGTGTGCGGCCCGAATATGTCGGCCTCCATTTTCTGTGTCATGCATCTTATTTGTATGATTATGGGCACATTGTTTGCCAGCATGGACAGTGTCCAGACACCCCATTGAGGACACTCCCATGGCTCAGAGGGCAGACAGGTTGCATATGCATGTCCACCCCCACGATAAACTCCCATGGCCCAGAGGGCAGACTCACCCAGCGGCCAGGCACGTTGTGCAGCATCTCGTTCCATATAGCGGGGTAGCGAGGAATTCCGCAGCACCATTGCATCATGTGTGGATCCTGGGAAACTGGCACAGCAATATGTTATCGTCTTGCTGGCATCACACAACATCTGCACATTGATGGGGTGGTATAGCTTCCGATTGCGGTACACCACTTCCATGGCATGCGGGACTAACAACTCCACATGGGTGCAGTTGAGGGCACCAATGACATTGGGCATGCCTGCCAGTGCATGAAATGCTATTTTGGTGTCATTCACCTACTGTTCTGTCCGTGGTAGGGATATGGGGGCCCTTGCGTGCTTTAGGAGTGCATTCAGCACTTGGTTTAGCCCACCAGAATAAACATGGTTGCTAGATGCCATGCAACTGCCCCACTGTGTGCTGGTAGGTGCCTGTGGCCAGGAAGTGGAGCACAGACACCACCTTCAGCAGAGGGGGGATGGCGGTGCGGATGTTGATCAGGCTGACCAAGTCTTCATGTATTAAATCCACTATGGTGGTGATGCTGTCCCTGTCGAGGTGGTTCAGGGTGTGGATCTGTGCTGGGGTTAAGTTGAATGGACTGGCCCTTATGTGTGGGATTGGTGGCTGCCTGTGGGGAACCACTACCTGCACTGGTATGATTTACTGGGGCGGTCTCACCCTCCTTCTCCTCCTGCGTCTCCTCTGTAATCCCTGGCTTACTGCCTGCTCAAGGAGTAGCAGTGCAGGCGTGTCCTCCAGCTCCAGTATTGCAACTGCAAGTGGAATCATTTTGGTCTTGGAATGGGTGTGGTGTGTGGGTGTGCTCCTTTTGTGCAGAGCCAGGCTCCCTTGCCTCCACCTGTGTTGATTGTGTGCACCTCTGGCAGTTGGGAACACAGCAGTTTGCTATTTATGGGTGATCCGCAATGCCGGTATTGCCGGCATCATGGTGGCCCTTCTTACCGGCATCTGGATGCCGGTATGTGCATGTTCGTGGGCCTCGTAATGTCCTCTTCCTTGCAGCATGCCAGTGTTAATGGCACGGCACCTGCGCACATGCCGGTTTGGTGGTACACGGCCATAGCGGGTCCCTTTCAATGCCGGTGCTCACCGGCATCTAGGGTCGTAATACACCGGTCTGGTAATGGATGCCGGTATTGCCTTACCGGTACCATTATTACCGAAGGGCCAACCTTGTAATGAGGCCCAATGTCTCTTTGTCTAACACCTCGAAAGTACTCACTAAATATTCTTGGGTATCTTGTTGAGTATTTCCTGAAAACAAATTTTGTTTCTACAGCTACTACATATCCAATTGACATTGCAGAATGTATGTGTTGTGGTCTTTCATCTATCGACAGTTTATGACTTGAAAGTTTAACACATCACACATTCTGTCTACTGTTGAAACAACATACACAAAGCTGCATTAAGTAACTTTCAACTCCTGTTTCATTACTAAATGTACTGTGGGAGTACTTCAAATCTACTTTACTTTCCAACACTGTTAGATTGCTTTCTTTTACAGCTTGAACATTAACAATTTTCTTTGAATGTGGCTTTACCTGTTGCTTATTTTTGGTTGGAATTAGTCTTACCGGAGTTGGTAATAAGCCAAGATGAGGAGCAAATAGTACACATAGCCTGCTGTACACTTGAATAGGCTGCAGCTCAGTATGAGCGAGACCATTTCCGTGCAATTTCCAATAAGCATCATCCATATCATCCCATGTCACTTGCACCAAATGATTTATCATGATTGATGTTCCCAAACTTTCTGATGGAACACTAGAATGGCCACGTCTCAGTGTGTTCTTGCACAATGTTAGACGTATTCAAATGTCCAACTGGTGATAAAAATATAAAATAACAAAAATGACAACTCTAAAAAAACAATGCCGCAAAAAATTAAGCCACCTCTCTGAACCACTCTAGCATTTCTAATACCTCTTCAAATAGAGTGTTCCAGTGCTGCCAGTGTTTGAAGACTCTGGCTGTTGCAAGCAGCACTTTTAATGGATGGAGGTTAATTATGCAAAACCACTGCTCATAGCTACAGTGAAGATATAAGACCACACATAAGCCAAAAAAAGGCTGTAGCCTAGTATGGGCCAGACCATCTCATGCAATTTCCAATATGCATCATCGACATCATCCCAGAAGACTTGCACCAAATGATTTATCATAATTGATGTTCCCAAGCTTTCTGACGGAACATTATAAGGGTCACGTATTAGTGTTTTCTTGCATAATATTAGACATATTCAAATGTCCAGCTGGTGAGGAAAACATAAAATGACAAAAATGACAACTCTTAAAAAGACAATGCCACAAAAAATGAAGCCTCCTCTCTGAACCTCTATAGCATTTATAATGACTCTACAAATAGACTGGTCTGCTGCTGCAGGTATTTGAAGACTCTGGCTGTTGCTGGCAGCACCTTTAGTGGGAGGAGGTTGATGCTGCACAACCACCACTTACAGATACAGTAAAGATATAACACCACATAAAAGCTAAAAAAGGCTGCCACCCAGTATGGGACAGACCATCTTGTGCAATTTCCAATATGCATCATCCATATCAACCCAGGTGACTTGCACCAAATGATTTATCATAATCGATGTTCCCAGGCTTTCTGATGGAACATTGGAAGGGGCACATATTAGTGTTTTCTGGCACAATGTTACACATATTCAAATGTCCAACTGGTGACAAAAATATAAAATATCAAAAATGACAACTCTGAAATGACAATGCCACAAAATATGAAGCCACCTCTCTAGCATTTCTAATAACTTTTCAAATAGAGTGTTTCAATGCTGCAGGTGTTTGATAACTCTGGCTGTTGCTGGCAGCACCTTTAATGGATGGAGGTTGATTCTGCACAACCACCGCTCACAGTTGCAGTGAAGATATAAGACCACATGCAAGCCAAAAAAGGCTGCAGCCCGAGTAAAATCATTATTGAGGTATTAACTTGTCTCAATCCTTAGTTACACCTAGTCACGCAGCTAGGCCTTGGTAGCATAGATTTCAGATAACTCTCATAACTTAGACATTGTCAGATGGTAAAACTGGAACTTGTGGAGTTGACATTGCTGCCAAAGTTGTGCGTTCATTAACTGTTGGTCCTACTGATTATTACATTAATTTAAGCACACAAAGGTAAAATGTAGCAAAAGCAATGCAATAATAACATAACCAGCATAAACAGTGGAAACAAACAATAGAGCAATTGGGTTACAGCAAGTGGGATGTCCATGATACTAAGATGACTAAAAATATTTTTGAAGAAAATTAAAAAACCCATACTAGAAAAGCACATCATGAAAGCATGCATATAATCTATACAGCAGGTTATACAGTAATACCACCCGGACAACCAAAATCTGACTACCCTTTCCCTTCCCCATAGGGATAAATGGTGGAGCACAAGAGCACACTCTGAGCATGGCCGAATGCATGAAGAAGCAGCCATTCTACCACTCTACATTCCACCATGAGAGTTCAAATGGAGGAGAAAGGCGGTGAGACCTGAAAGGACATCAAGGAGGGAGTTGACCTTGCCCTTTTCAACCCAAACCCGCAAAGCCTCTGATGAAAGAAACCTAAGACCGGGAATCACAGCTGGCAAATGGTGTGACGGATGTCAGTGGTACATGGAAACCTCCCACACTGATAGCCAGGGCGGGAGACATGGTTCCCATCAAGGTACCGCCCTTGACTCCAGCAGCAAAGGAACTGCCAACAACTTCAGCACAGCCGGTGAGTCGGAAGAACCTGATAGTCGACCAGACTGTGTTAGGCTCAAGGTTGCAGTGTCAACATTAAGAGGATAAATAGACAAGAAGTCTTTTGTGAATAAACTTGGTAACAGATAGAGTGGCCCAGCTCCAAATGGGCGCTTATTTGGAGGTCTATGGCTGGTACCCCTCTCCTGAAAAAAAGAGACTATGCTGAACACTGTGAGTAAAGAAACTACAAGTACCAAGATGCGCATGGGGAAGGCCGGAATAAGGTGCTAAGGTGGTCATAAAAGGGTGAAGCCAAATCCCTTGTACAATCAAAAGTCCTTGACCCATTGCAGGTTTTGATATTGTGAAGCAGACGGTTGCGCCCAGCTGAGTGGAATGCCGTTTGAACTATGATTGTGTGAAACCTGCGCTTGCCATAGACTAACAGAGTGACCCAGCGAAACGAGATTGCCCTTTGGAAGTCTCTGTTTAAGATTGGCAAGTGCTTTGGAAGGTCTGAGGCCAGATGAGTGGGACCTCACTAAACCAAGAGGGTTGTTTAAAAAGACATTGAGACTTGTGAATATTGCACATAAGGAAATTGCGATTGAAAGGCAAATGTAAACCCGACTGAGTGACGTCAAAAGTAGAAATGTGAAGAAGCTAGGTGAGCAACATTTTGATGACAAGGATGAAGCCGACGGAGGGATGTCCACAGTGAGTGGTTGACTGAGCCTGACTGACAGAGGCTGACAACTGAGAGAAGGATCGGAGCACGGCTGAGGGGATCCAAGGGTGAAGGCTAATCACCCGACGTAAAGGTCAACAGAAGGAACTTTTTGTTTTCTTGTTTTGGCATATCAGGCCCTCTGAAGCAAGAGACTTTGCATGAGAAGAGACTTGAGCACAGAAGGCCCTGATATTGAGAAAAGGAACTGTAAACTCCTGCTGGAGATACCCAAGAGTGTGCTGTGCTCAAGTGCCCCGCCATGCCCCGATCTAAAAACATGTGGAAGGGAGACCCTGGCCATAACACCCTGACTTATCATTTTGTGAACACTTCTTTCTTTTCTTGTGAACATTATCCCACACTATTTTGTAACATAGCGGTAAGGATTGGCAATAGGTTTCTTAGTATATACCCTTCTATTTGCCTATAATACACTTGGACGGTATTATTAATGTTTGTTTGTTTATTTATTTATTTATATAGCGCTCCGAACCCGGAGGTATCCGGGCGCAGATTTACAAGTTACAGTAAGAATACAATGTATAGTAGGTTGCAATTAAATTACAGTTATGATAAATTTACATTATACTTTGCAAGTTGCACCTGAACATTCACAGTTCAACAATTTACAGTGGTTAAGCAGGCTTTGATAGTCGTAGCTTTCTTCCCTCTTAGATTAGGCATTTATCTCAACCATTGTACAGTTTAATAAACCCCCTTGAACTGTGTCTGTTTAATTTCATGCCTTGCCTTTCTTACACCAAGCATCACTCTGCATGGTTATCGTCAAAGCAGGATCAAGCTTGGCTGAAACGATCCCCCTCAGCTGTCTGTATTCGGCATAACTGCAGTCCCTCAAATAGAACTCTCTACACAGACGCGTGAAGGGAATCCAGATGCCATCCTCAAAAGGGGCTTTGTTGCACCGAATCCCAGCCAGGTACCAGGATGGTTGAAATAAGACCTTCTCTTGCACAATAAACACCGGATTCAGCCCGATGGATGCCTCAGAGAATAGGAACGGGTCACTGCCCAAACCTCGCGATATGCTGCACAAGCTTTCACGCAGAAAAACAGTTAGAGGACTCAATGACAGAGAGCCCTTTGAGGTCGTTGACAACAAGGCCCTGGTTTTCAGCTGAGATACAAGGTTGGATTAAAATTCAACCTACATGTCTGGAGCAGCCCTCACCATGCAACATGAATGCCTCACAGTGGACGCAAGATGGCATTCGATGAAATTCAGCAAGTTCATACCACCATGCTTTAATGGGAGCTGCATATTCCACAGGGCTAGCCTAGATGGTTTGCCATCCCACCAGAGATTCTGTATAAGTGCGTCAAGTTCTTTGAAGACACATTTTGGTATTTTGAGAGGAAGCATGGAGAGGACATAGTTGACTTCTGGTGCCATGTTCATTTTGATGCAATTGACCTTGCCCTACAGTGAAAGTTTCAGAAGCGAACATTGGTCTATGTCAGTCCTAGGTTTAGTCAACAGGCAATCAATGTAGATCTTCGGCAACAACTTCAGCTCAGGGCCCATCCAAATCCCTAAGTACTTCATCCTCTCCAGACACCGTGTAAACTCCAGGTGGAAAAACACATATCACATGCATGATCCACTGATAGGAAGTACTTCAGACTTGCTCCAGTTGACTTAATATCTGGAGACTTCAGAGAACCACCAGATGTCATCCATCAAGTAAGCAATGCTTGATTCAGGGTCACGCAAAACCACCAGTAGATAATCTGTGTAGAGCCAGATCTTGCCAGAACACTAGCCTCTTCCAAGATTATGAAGATTTCCATTAGCTCTCAATATTATAGCCAACGGCTCCTGCGCTAGAATAAACAACGAAGGGGAAAGCGGGCATCCTTGTCGCATCCCCCTCTTCATTTAAAAGGACTCAGAAATGAAGCCATTAGTGAGCACACTGGCAGTGGGGCTTGCATACAGTACCCCCACCCAACGCAGGAAAGTCGCTCCAAATCCCATTGCCTTCAGGCATTTAAATAGGTAAGGCAACTCAATCCTATCGAATGCCTTCTCTGCATCAAGGGAGATTGCTGCCACAGGAGCCCCCAGCTTACTTCCTTCATCAATGGTCAGAGGCGATTTCCTCATGTTGTCCGCCACAGATCTTCCAGTTACAAAACCAATTTGATTCTCGTGCACTAGCGGCGGCACAACTGTCTCCAACCTTTTTACCAATACATTCGCCAACAGTTTACAGTCAGTATTAATTAGGCTTATCGGCCTATAACTTTCACATCGCATTGGTGACTTATCCTTCTTTAATAAGACCGTCACCAAAGCATGTCTCATGGAGTCTGGTAGTATCCCATTCTTGAATGATGCACCGTACACATCACGTAGCAGTTGAAGTGCACAGTCAGGTAAGATCTGATTGAACTCAGCCGGGAGCCCATCAGCAGGTATCTTGTTACCTCTCAGATTTGAAATTGCAGAACGGATGTCTTTCAATGAAATTGGGGATTCTAGTAGAGCAGCAAGGTCGTCCGACAACCGAGGTACCTGAGTCGGAGTTAGAAAAGATGCAATTGCATAGCACCCACATGTGGTCTCAGAGTCATACAAATGTTCATAAACTCCTTAAATACTTCATTAATGTCTCTGTGAGTTAGCAATAGGTTATCAGAGGTGACTCTCAGCACAGTGATGGTCCGTCCACTCTCCACTACCTTCAACCTGTGTACAAGTAGACACCCATCTTTTTCTCCATTTTCAAAATAATTAATTTACTCCTGAACCATGCATAATCTGCCCCATCAGAGATGATCTTGTTCAGTTCATACTTCTTCTTTCTGAGCTCAAATTGTACCTCCGGGTTATGATTTACAGCATAGAACTGCTCAGGAGCCTTTGGAGGATAGCTCAGGGGCAATGCACTCGCCTTGGAAGCAGGACGACACAGAGCAACACAGGTTATATCCCCGGTTCCGTGCTTAGAAACCTCTGGACATTAAGCATGAATTACAAATTACACATTTTGCTTCGTTGGACAGCTTCTTCAACTCCTTACCTTTCCTGTAACATCCAGTCTTTGACATCAGAACTCCCTGCATATAGCACTTCAACGACTCCCAAACTGAAGAAATGAAGACATCATCAGTTTTATTTATTACAATAAAGTTTTCAAATGCACTCTAATCCTTTATGTGCTCGTTCAGCAAGACGGAAATGTTCATTCTCCATAAGAAAGTCTTAGCGTGTATCGCAGCGAGAGGCGCATTGACACTGGGGCATGATCAGTAATTCCATTAAGAGCAATGTCTGAGTCATAGCAACTAGGCGTCACCTGCCCAGAAGTAAAAAAGAGATCAATTTGTGAGTAGACGTCATGGCATGCAGAATGAAAGCTGTAATCCCTTTGCGTTGGGTGCTCCAGGCACCAAATGTCTGACAGGTGAAGTTCATCAATCAAATTGTCAAGCGACCTCTTACTCCTTACCCCCTACACAGATCACAGAGTCCACATTGCAATTTTGGATTTGTTGAGCCAGTTCATGGAAAAAGAGTGGATCATCCGAGTTAGGGGCATACACACAGCACACAGCATAGCACACAGCATAGCAAAATCACAGTGGCTTGGATCTTAACCTTAACAGAAACAATTCTACCATCTGCATCTGAGTTGTTGGAGAGGACCTTCAATGGCAACTTCTTCCTGAATAGTACAGATACACCCCTCCTGCTTGTTGTGAATGTGCAAAAATATGTCTGATATACCTAGCCCCGCCCAGGTTTACAAGCCTCATTGAGATGGGTTTCCCGAAGCATGGCAGCATCACAAGACATAGACTTCAGGCAAGACAACAATTTGGTACGCTTTCCAAGATTATTCATACCATTAACATTCCATGATATCAAATTCAGGTGCCCTACTGACATTGTTTTCAAAGATGAAATATTAACTAGATGTGTTGAGAGGACAAAGAAATGTAAAGAACACACCCCAGCCCAAACAAAGCAAGGGTGAACAGGAAAAACCTGTTATTAGTCACATATGGACGAACCACCAAAAGCCATACAGCAGTACAGCAGTACAAGAAACAGGAGAAAATATTAAAATATTAAAATGTAATGAACATCTGAAAGGTGTACCCACCACCCTTCAGTGACCACACACTGCAATGACAGCTAGCTCAAAAAAACACATAAAACTCCTTGAGCAGAGTGATGAAAGAGCTAAGGTTCTTTTCCCTTTTTTATGTTTACAACTTTATTGTCTTACACTCGTACACCCGAGCAGCTGCAGCATACGTTTTTTCTACAACACCATTCTCATCATTTTCACACAATCCCTCATTTATATTATTCTCACTATTTTTAGACTCTGTGCCTTATTCGTAGCATAATTCCACATCTACCGGGATTTGCCCACACCAAAATGGCCGGCTCACGCTAACGCGCACCGCCATTTTAAGTAACAACGTTGCCAAGACAACGCTTTACATGGACACTGAGGCGGGAGCACAGTTTCAAACTGACCGTCACTGGAGTTTCACCTACATTAACGCGAGAAGCGTTCGTAAGGTATGCAGTCGTAAGGTATGCAGTACCGTCACACTATTAGGAAAGCGAACGGTAGAGCAGATGATCCGCGGTCACTCGTGACACGAATCTAAAACACATTGCAATATCCTTTTTTTTTGCAGCGTTCTGTAAACGTACGATGATAAGCAAATCTCACGCTCGAGTTGAGAGCTAACAACATCAGCCTCAGGTCAGTGCCACAACTGGGTGAAGGTGGATGACTAATCAGATACTACCTGTCTTTCTAAACCTAGCATTAATCACATGCTTTAACATAGCATCATGCTGCTCAACATAACGAGGTCTCGTGACATATAACAGTAATTAGACAATTGATAAGAATTCAAAAAGGAGATCTATCTAAATCGGGATTAATTATAACATAATAGAATGGCATATGTGCAGCTTGTTTTATAAAATTCACTAATAATTTGATATATGTTCTCTTTTCTCTGTGTTATATGTTCATGTCCGTCAACTGTGGGTACCCTGTTTTGCTAAATGTATGTAATGTATGCATATCTGATGCTTTACTGAAATGTTCTAACAGAAAGATTTTTTTTAACTTAGCCTGGCTGTGAAGAAGGAAAATTATTTTTCCGAAATGCATTAGCCCTAGGTTCTTTTCCTTTGCCTACATATCAGCTTACAACAAATTGGTGATATTTAACCAATCGTTAACAGAAAAAGGAAATAAAATAGAAAAAGGAAAAAAATGTAATGATCATTTTTATGAATAAAAGAACTTTGTAGAAGCAATCTTGGAACCAACTTTTACTTTCAACAAGCATACAACACAAGCGATTTAAACTCTTTGGGTACTTTAGGGGTGCGGCCCACACCGACGGCTACATAGCCTAGGTCCTTTCTTCTTATGAAAGAGCAACATGTCATCCATGAAAGCTCACCAGATCAAAACATTCCAATCAGACAGCAGTGAAACCACTCTCACTTGGCCAGGAACATCGGATAATGCAGCTCCCCCTATCTCAACAGCACACATAGAGCTATATACCCCAAGGCAAATGCAGAACGAACAAAAAGGGAAAAAACAAATCCACACAGAATCAGACTTCCACCCCAGCCTCGCAATTGAATAAAGGTGTATCTGCAAAATATAGATAGATTGATCCAGGCTTAAAACCGGAGCTGCCAATCCACGCTACTAAACAGCACACATAAGGCAACCAGCCAAAGCCACACGCCGTCCACATTGCAATCCCATGCAGGGATCTATAACTAGCACAAAGGCAACACCAAACACAACTTTGTACCTCCATTAAGAACAGCACACTGCATACAACTGCATGCCCATGGCACATAACTGACTTCTCACAAGGAAGCGTGTGCCACCTGCTAGAAACAAACTCTTTTCTAGAGCGGGCAACGAGAGGAGTTCAGAAAGAGCACCAGTACATATGTCAGCACCAATAACTTGCACACACATGAAGCAGCTAAAACCACAATCCGTACTTTACCTGATAACAAGATGTAAGGAGCAAACTAAGGAGTAAACAACAGCGATAATAATTGTGCCCTTCGTGGTGTTCACATTTCACACAATGAAGGAAATGCATTAAGTGTCTGTAGCTGTTGGTTTGTAGGGAACACGAAAAAGTAGGGATCCATCCACGTGCTTATTCACCTCGCCAAAACAGTTGAACGTGCATTCCAAATCCGAAATGGAACTGTACGTTTGTCAGCACAAGAAAAGCTATGTGCAATAAGGCGAATGCTTTATACACATACACATCAGATAAAATCTAACATTGCTTAGGCAGCCAGAATAAAATGACAGGAATGAACAAATAGTCCCAAGTGACAGAGCAAGTTAATCAGTCTGCTCACAAACCCACTACCAGCAAAATTGCCAGATTGCAATCAGGCCGCCACTCATAGGCATTGCCATACATTAACATGTGACAATGCAAGCCAACCAGTCTGCCCACAAACCCACTCTGCAGCAGGAGAAAGCATGGAAGGACACACTTGGCTCCCATCAGACTAAAATAGTGAGCGCTGCCAACTTGCATGGCAGCTACTTAAAAGTGACCTATTAATGCACCATTGCAGCTATGATCAAGGAACAACACGTAGGCCGTTATCCCTTCACAATCCTGCATCTATAGTATCGGTTTTAGTTCATACATATCTTTTTGAAAGACACAAAACATATGCAGGCATATCTCATCCAGAGTTGAAACTAGCCTGGCACACCAATCGTGAGATCTTACAGATCTCCAACCGAAAATCAGAAGATGACAAATGCAGGGTTGGCATCACTACTGTTTCGCGACAGTGTCAAGAAATAAAATATGCCAGATGGCAGTCATGCCGCCAATCAGAGCGGAGCGGCAACATGCACACATAGAAGCTCAATACTATGAATACACATCATAGCATACAGGTGCAGACCTTGCAACACGCCACACAGGTGTCACAGAGCCCTCTGGAACTCCAAGGGGGGTAAGTGGGAATCAGAAAAAAAGTATTGTAAGCAACCATATGCCCATATGCCCGCCATTTTCATATACAGGAGTGTGTGTAAAAACATGAACATACTGTAGAAAGTGACACAACATCTAAAAAAAGTTAAACTGATGAAGTCAGTTTGTGATGCCAGCTGGCTCAGATGGGTAGCCAGCATTTCAGAAGGAAAGGCTCAGTCCATGGATGAAACGGGGCATCCATGAAGCCAGTCACATGCCTGTTCAGGGTCTTGGCATCAGTCAAATGCAGTTTTAAAGATGCACGCTTTAGGAGGGAAATCTTGATCCCACACTCTCTTGCCAGATGCTTAGCCTCACCAACGGCTCTTCTTTTAGCCACCGCTTCTTTGGGGAAGTCAGGATATAGTTGAACCACATTTCCACACCAGGTCAGCGGTCCCAGGCGCCTTGATTGCTGGAAGACGGCTTTGTTGACTGAAGTCTTGAGAAAAGTAACAATAATTTGTCTTGGCGTGCTAGTGTCCATTCTGGCAGCCCTAAACGCCACATCAATATTGCCTGGATGCAATTCACCATCAGGCAAGCAATCCCTCAATACTTGGTAAGTAAGACCAGCCAAGTCGAAATCCGTCTTCTCAGGCACCCCCAGAAGACATAGGTTATTACTTCTACCGTGTATTTCGAACTGTGCTTTCATCAAGTGTAACCTGCTCATCTTATCCTTCAGGCCATTGTAGGCTCTATAACTCCCAGAGGACTCCCCTCCAAACCAGAAGATCTCGCCTCAACATTTGTTACCCGCTTCTCCAAGGTGTGGACCCTGCCGGACAGGTCAGAGAGGGTAGCCTTGACATCCCACACATTCCCAGCAACTTGCTTCAGGAGGGCAAAAACATCTGACGTGCTAGGAGCATCACCAGCGACCAAGTCTTCAGGGAGCTGTTTAGATTTTTTGGAGGAGGGGTTGTCCGGTGTTACAATCTTCTTTTTACCAGACATTGTAGTATGTTTCCAATGTAGGCCCAATGGATCAGCCAGGGTGGTGGGCAGGAGCTGCCTGATCAAGCTGCTGCTGCTCTGGTGGATATTCCAGAATTGGACGTGGTGCCAATTTCCATGCACATAACACATTAGCCCCAAGCATTTTTATTTTGGGGTGCACATAAAATTTCCAATACACATCATCCACATCATCCCATGAGACTCACACCACATGATTTATCATGATTCATGTTCCCAATATTTGTGACAGTCAAAATGAGAAAAGTAGATAAAATGGGGAGTTACATACTTTCTAAAATCAAAACCAGAAAAAGAGGACTATATTCTAAGAAAACTAATAAAATGGCCCCCACACATGCACTGCAACGTATCACAAAGAAGTAAATATTTACAACATTAACACCCGCCAATTAGAAACACTGCAAACACATACAAAACCCTGCCCAGCATCACTAGTAGCTGCAGATATTCAAGGCGGCTACAAAGCTTACATTTTCTACAAACTGAAAACCAAACTAAGTCAACCTTCAAAACTTCAACTAAGAAAAAACAACACCTAAGCACAAAAAATAACCCACACAGATACAATTCTGTGGTATATCATACACATAACAATATGATTATTGCACAGACAGTGTATGTTTATATACACAGCTATAAATATGGACACAACCAATAAAAAGACAAGCAGCGTAGATGTGCCTACGCATATGCTTATTTTTACACATGGTTATAGAAAAACCCATACATGAACGTTTGCTGATAGCCTCTGCTGTTCGCAAAATCTACGACTTATACAAATGTATTTCCACTCCCCCAAACTCCAAACAAGTGTCCCTGACACACATACTAACCCCCCTCAACTCCCCATGGTCCTCATAGACTCCCCTGGTCTCTCCCAATGCCCCAAATCACTCAATACATCTATGATGCTACCCCACCCAAAATGTCGGGTACCTGCGGTTACCACATAACCACAAACACACGATGTGCCATTTGTCACAATATAGCCAGAGCTGCACAGGGTACCTTATCTACCCGTGGGTAGCAACACCACACACTGAGTGGCTGCTGGATAGCTGTGGATAATTACAACAGTACAACCAACCAATTACAAACTCAAAAACACACACAACCTACATTCTCAGCTCATAGAAACTACTAGAAATTCAAACTAGGAATAATTTTCCTGGAAACAAGGAATCATTTTCCTGGAAACAGAAAGATTGCAGATATCATGGCTGATTTGAAACTGTGTGGCTCATTGGAGACAGTTGGCTGTTTTGGTTGCAGGCTTTTTGTGAGAAACTAAATATTAACATTTACCTAGGTTTGAGAGATTTTACAATGAAATGGTTTGGATTGCTGGGAATGCGTTGGTTCCAAGGTGTTCCATAATTGTTAAGTCTGAGAAGTACAGGGCGCCAGACGTCATACTAATTCATAATGGAGGAAATTATTTGGGGATGTACGAGGTGTGTCCCTTACTTTAATAATGAACAATTATTTCCTCACACATCTTTATCTTTTCCAATCCAACGCAGAGGAAAAATGGAGATGGACCAGATTTAATGGTAAAATTGAGAAATCCCTGAGAAATGTTAATAAAGCAGTTTCCGCATTCATGAGAGACCACAACCAATTATGTATTTCAAACAACAATGTACAGTTCTACATGGCCAATTTCTATAGACATGACGAAGTACACCTCACTGATGAAGGACATGCAGTGTTCCTTCAAAACATCAAAACAGTATTCTAGATCTGCTAAAATACTGCACTAATGTACCCTAAAACAGTTCTTTTAAGGACTGCTTATGACATATAAATACACAAATACAATAAAATAAACAAAAACAAGTTTTTAATTATACCTGCAGTTACAGTTCATTGACTTTTATCATAACCGTGGTTACATAAATTGGTCAAAAAGGGAGCTCACTTCAGGATTCATGCTACAATAGAACTTAAAAGATCAATACAGTACAACACTACTTATGTACTTATGTAAAGTAGCTGAAGATAAGGAAAGCAGAGAATAATACATAACAGTAAACTGGTTAGGCAAACATTTCACAGCCACACAATATAATACCTTAAGTGAGAATACACAACCTAAAATACATTCAGCCTCATTAGGAGTGTGGCGGTAAGTGGTAAAGTTGGCGGTAACTCTTTTACTTACAACTTTCCCACTTCATCAAATTACGAGTCCCGGCCTAGAGTGGAGAATGTGCCTCCAGGAAAATTTTCAAGGTAAATCCTCCCAATCACTGGGCAAAAATCGGTAGAATTGGCAGACTCACTGTGGGGGAAATTCTGTTGTGGTAATTCTGCCAAGAAAGCCCCATTGGGTCCATAACTTGGGTTATAACTTCGCTCCCCCTGGACGAATCCTCACCAAACTTTGCAAAAAAAGTATATGGTCAGCTCTGAATTTCTTTGCGACATTGGGGTAGGTTTCATGAGGGGGAAGGCAAAGTTATAGTGGGTCCCACATTTTTTTTTTCCTTAGACTGAATGGGGAAAAACCTTGCGCACGGCTACAGCCCGAACGGCTGGACGGATTTTCACCAAATTTGCGACAGAAGCGGGGGTTTGGGTCAGAAAGCATGCTTTTGTGTCTTTGGTGGGAATCTGACCAGTACTTTTTTTGGAAACAACTGAAAAGTACATCTCTAAAAGTTAGTGATATCTGGGTCTGCTCTGCGCCCCCATTTCCCTGTTAGCTCCGCGGACCGAAGTGTCATTAGCCTGCGGTACGGTGTGCTGTCGGAGAATTTGGACGTGGCCTGCAGTTGGCTGGATGGAAGCGTGCTGTGCATCAACAATGTTTGCGAAACCCCACCATGGTGTCTCGGAGGCCAGTGCGCCGGTGGAAGGGTCTGCAAAATGTACTGTTCGCCATGTGTTGGCCGCAGCAAGGGAGGGAATGGGTGGGGGAGTGACAAATGGTTAATGTGACATATGCAAGTAGGTGGAAGAAGACGGAGAAGTGGCTGCAGTATTGGTGCATATAGCGCGATTTCCTGGGTACCTAGACAGCTGACACCTTTGTGTGGTGATTTCAGGCAGCTGTTGTAACGGCATGCTAGCTTCTGCTGAGAGCAGTTTGCAGCTACTTCTTGCCATGGTGAGTGGTGGCAGGTGATTTTAAGAAGGGGAGTGATTTGCGCATGGCATAGGGTGGGTTACGCGGGTGCCTGTACTATGCGGATGGATTGCGGTAGTTGGGGACATGGTGGCATGCATGGGTGCATGTAGTTGCAGTGGGTCTGTGGAAAGATTAGACTAATTGGTGCATGGCCGAAGGCCGTAGGCCGGAGCCCATACTCTGAAGAGCCTAGGGCTTCAGCTCACCCACTGCAACTATGCATGTGTTACCCTGTGTCTAGTAGAGGGAGTGCTTGCATAGTGTGGTGTGTGCAGATTGGTTGGAGTAGGGCTAGTGTAGCGAACACTATGTGGGTAGGTTAGCAGTGATAGCATACTTTGTGAATGGAAGTGGGTACCTTTGTAATATGTGAATGAAAATGCACAAAGGTGCAGGAGACAGTGTTTTGGTTCTATATTGGCGACCTGTCTGCGGCAACCTCTTTCCATGGTGCGTGGTGGCAGATGAATTTCATGAGGGCAGTGAATTGGTTATAGCACAGGGTGGGTGGGAGCAAAGGTGCCTGTGCTATGCGGATGGAAGCGGTGGTTGGCGACATGGTCGCATGCCTGGGTGCATGCAGTTGGGGTGGGTTTGGTGATGGATTACAGTATTGGGGGTGTGGCCGAAGGCCATGCTCTCAAGAGCCTAGGGCTTCAGCTCACACACCGCAGCAATGCATGTGTGACTCTGTATCCGGTAGAGGGGGTGTGCTTGCATAGTGTGGTGCGTGCAGATTGGTTGGAGTAGGAGCAATGTTGTGAACAGTATGTGGCTAGGTTTACAGTGACGCATTACTTTGTGAATGGAAGTGGGTACGTACTATGTGAATGAAAGTGCACAGGGGTGCATGAGACAGTGTGTGTTTCTACATTGTGGTAAGTGTAGCAATTTTTCCTGTATAGCTGTATGGCGGTGTTCAGGTTGGGTAGGAGTGCTGGTGGCAGTGCTGTGTATGTGGATTGTCGTAGTTGGTGACATGGTGAAATGGATGGTGCCATTATGTAGCTGTGACAGTGTTGAAGGCCTAGACTGTTGGGTGCATGGCCGAAGGCCGTAGGCCGGAGGCCATGCTCTCAAGAGCCTAGGGCTTCAGCTCACACACACCGCAGCAATGCATGTGTGACTCTGTATCCAGTAGAGGGGGGTGCTTGCATAGTGTGGTGTGCGCAGATTCATTGGAGTAGGAGCAATGTTGTGAACAGTATGTGGGTAGGTTTACAGTGACACATTACTTTGTGAATGGAAGTGGGTACGTACTATGTGAATGAAAGTGCACTGGGGTGCATGAAACAGTGTGTGTTTCTACATTGTGGTAAGTGTAGCAATTTTTCCTGTATAGCTGTATGGCAGTGTTCAGGTTGGGTAGGAGTGCTGGTGGCAGTGCTGTGTATGTGGATTGTCGTAGTTGGTGACATGGTGAAATGGATGGTGCCATTATGTAGCAGTGACAGTGTTGAAGGCCTAGACTGTTGGGTGCATAGCCGAAGGCTGTAGACCATGCACTCAAGAGGCTAGGACTTTAGGACACACACGGCAGTAATGAATTTTTGATTTTGCAGCAGTTAGGGGGTGGTGCCCTGACACAATAGAGCAGGAGAAGTGAGGTGCAATGCGTGCATGTTTGCTTTTGCAGGTGAGGACACTGTTACAACATGGTAAAGTTTTTGATGTTTACTTGGCAATGGTGGTGTGAAAAGGCATGCAGTGTGGCAACTGGGTGCTGGGTTTGCATACTGTGAGTATGGAAGAGGATATGTTAGAAGTGCACCTTAAATGTGCTTGGTTACTATGCTGTGTGCTGATTTGTTGAAGTAGGTCCAATGTTGTGAAAAGGTTGTGGGTAGGTTGGTAGTGACACAATACCTTGTGAATGGCAGTGGGTAGGGGTGATGGAGGCCGTGGTATATTGGTGGATGCTGCTAATTGCAACCTGTTTTCGTGAATGGGTGCTTTATGGTGAGAGGGAGTTGGGTTGAAGTGCCGCTGTGTATGTTACGTTTGTGCACAATTTTAGCTGCCCACATGGTTGCATGCATGGATTCATAGTGTTGTTCTGGGTGTGGGCAAGGGTGGACTGTTGTGTGCATGGTGAAAGGTGTGCTGGGTGTGCTGCAGGATCATTGTGAATGCTGAAATAGGGCATCCTGTAGGAAACGTTTCTGGTGGAGGGGCTTTGGAAGCAAAGGGAACGTGTTCTCAGAGTGTTTAACAGGAAATATGGAGTTATGTAGAGAAATTATAGTGTGCAATGCCGAGGTTCAGTAAGTGATTGGTGCAGGCATTGGATTCTGCAGCAGTTAGAGTGTGGTGACCTGTAAAGAATGGACGTGGAGCACATTTCAGATGCAATAGAGCAGGAGAAGTGAGGTGCCATGCGCACATGTTTGGTTTTGCAGGTGAGGACACTGTTACAACATGGTAAAGTTTTTGATGTGTACTTGGCGATGGTGGTGTTAAAAGTCACGCAGTGTGGGCAGTGGGTGCTAGGTTTGCATACTGTTGGTATGCTAGAGGATATGGTAGAAGTGCACCTTAAATGTGCTTAGTTACTATGCTGTGTGCTGATTTGTTGAAGTAGGGTCAATGTTGTGAAAAGTTTGTGGGTAGGTTGGTAGTGACACAATACTTTGTGAATGGCAGTGGGTAGGGGGGATGGAGGATGTGGTATGTTTGTGGATGTTGTTAATTTCGACCTGTTTTCATGAATGGGTGCTTTCTGGTGTGAGGATGTTGGGTTGAAGTGCTGTTATGTATGTTACGTTTGTGCACAATGTTAGCTGCCCACATGGTTGCATGCATGGATTCACAGTGTTGTTCTGGGTGTGGGCAAGGGTGGACTGTTGTGTGCATGGTGAAAGGTGTGCTGAGTGCACTGCAGGATCATTGTGAATGCTGAAATAGGGCATCCTATAGGAAAAGTTTCTGGTGGAGGGGCTTTGGAAGCAATGGGAATGTGTTATCAGAGTGCTTGACGGGAAATATGAAGTTGTGTACAGAAATGATAGTGTGCAATGCTGAGGTTCAGTAAGTGATTGGTGCAGGCATTTTCGCAAATTTTCTTAGTCGCCAATAGCCACCAGTAAGGGAGTGCTGGAAAATTCGAGTGCAAAGGGAACAAGCATTGTGTCTGCTTTACTTGGGCGTGCCCTAGCTGTTGCTGGGAAAGTGCACGTGCCACACCATGGCCTTCTGAGCATGGAGCCTTCGCAAATGGAACTGTGGGGATTCTCCAGTAAGGGGATTCGAGGATGTGGTTCACTGGAAGGGGCGGTGACATATTTACCCAAAGTTCGATGCAGTGAAGTTGGCAGAGATGAATAGACGGCGAGTGATTATAGCCGTGATACCTTTGTGCAAGATCTGCACAGGGATGCCGTGGACAGAGGCTTCGATACTGACTTTCATTTGGAAGGAGTGCAGGCTTTTTCAGACACAGTTTATGAGTGGGGTTTCGGGTGCATGGATCTCCTTTGCAAATGTGTGGCCTCTGTTGGTAATGTAGATGTGGTGGCCATGCATTTTGGAGGACTATATTTGGGGCGCATGTCGTGCTCACGTTTGCTCGCTTACTTAAAAAAGTTGATGACAGCTGTGATGCAGATATTTCCTACTGCAAAGGTGATTTTCTCATCAATGACATCAAGACATTGGGAGCATGTCGGTGTAATTTGTACAAAGCCAGAGGTTGGGAGACGTTGGATAAACAGAAGCATGTGCGTCTTTATGTGCATTGCTGGGATGTTCTGCACCGACTATGAAAGCATTAATAACCAGTAAGATTTCCACTGGTTCCAAGGAAATGGCATGTTTTTTACTTCTATTGGCAATGATGTTGTGTTTGCCACTCTGCACGAAGCTTTGCAGAGAATCCTGTAGCAATGTAAGATAACAGTTCATCTTCAGTCGAGAAAAATGTCAGGAGGAGAAGCAAACAGACTGCGAGCAATAGAGAGAAAAACAAGAAACAAAATGTTTGAATGCATGTACCTAAAAACACACGACAAAACAACAACAAAAAATAAGTGTTTTTAGAGACAATCCTAAAGACACAATCCCCACCCCTGTCTTACATTCCCCCCTCTTGTCCCCGTCCCAACACCCCCTGAACCCCCCCCCCTCCAGTTTCTAGCACGGTATGCCGCAGACTCTGCGGGACTTTGAGGATTAGACGTGGTAGGTCCGGCTGTTTTTAGAATGGGACCTATAGCATTGGCACTGTGGAGGCTAAGCCATTGGACAATGTGGTTGCTGGTTGTGGTGTGTACACAAACAATCTGACAGAAGGTCTGTTTGTACAGATAAATGTAGGAGGCTATGGTGAAAGTGTGCAAGGTAATGGGCATGCATCCTGTTTGTATACATGCACTACACGCACTTGCTTAACGTTGCTAACATACATTCCCTGCTGCTTTTGTCGGATCCCTTTTCTGACATTTGTAGTACATGCATTTTCAATGGGAATACTGTACTGTAAAGTGTACAAGGTACGTGGCAGACATCATGTTGCCATTAGTGCAGTGTGTGCATCATATGATATTCTATGATATTTTGTGCCATTTGTATCGCACCATCATATAAGTGTGTGAAGGCGCGTAGAGGAAAGGGAGGCAGAACGGCTGCCACACAGAGATCTTGATTCCTCTAGGCCAGCGGATATTGGGAGTGCGCAAGTGAATGGGAAGGGCAAAGTGCAGTTAATGGGAACAATAAAAAATAGAAATACATTCAACTACGCCCGGTGCTGGCAAGTGCAAGGCCAAGGGTAGACATCAAGTGGTGGCTGGACTGTTAGGGTTCTAGTAAACAGTACCCAAGTGCAGGGGTTGGTAGAAAGCCAGTGCAGGGGTGGAACTGTAGGGAGGGAGGTGGCCTGGGGCACAGATTATAGGGTGGGTAGGAAACCAGTGCAGAATACTTTTTAGCCAGGAAGTGAGCAGAGGAGAGGAGGGGAAAAAGAAGAAGCACATGGAAAGGTTTTCAGGTTCTTTCAGAGCCTGCAATGCTTATCCTCAAGGTCCAGGGAGACAGAGAGTGTGTTGCACAGGGAGGCCCCAGCAGAAGAAACACATCGAGCACCCTCTGGTTGCATGTAGAAACAACTGACCCGGAGGGAGTAGGAGGCGGATGAGGGAAGAGCTGGAGTAAGCAGATATTTAGAAAGTGAGAGTGCAATGTATTGAGGTCCCAGGGACTAGAAGGCCTCTGCATAATGCACAGGGCTTTTATTTTATCGTTCTCAGCCACTGGGAGCTATTGCAGACATTTTAGTCGAGCAGAGATATGATCCCTGCTGTTCAGCCGAAGGACAAGTTGCGTTCTCCTCTTATGGATGAGTTGCAGAGGGCGCAGAGTGGAAGCTGGCAGATTTAAAAAGAGACAGTGGCAACAGTGCAACTTACAAAGCACCACACCCGTGCAGACACTGACCTTTTGGAAAGTGACTGTAGGTTGCTAAGATACATTCAGTGGTGGCTTTAGTGACTTATTTTTCCGAGTTATGTAGTAGGTGGGTTAGTGGGGAAAAATGTGCGACTCATTGTAGGAAGGAAAGAACAGCGTTCCTGTTTCACTAATATTGTGTATGATATGGATAAATGAAAAAGTTGCAAGCACATACCAAAAAATTGCCACTTCACGGTAGGAGATTGGAGGAACATCAGTATGCATTTTAAAGGCATAGTGGACACTTAGAGGCAGATATCACGCACAGAGGCACTTGTAACAGAGTTCTGACCATACTGCCAAAAAAATGTTCATACCTTTGTTTTGTGGTGATGGGTGCTTATGTGGATGAATGTGCATGTATAACTCCTGGAATGTTTCACTGAACTTTCCACTGGACGTGCTTCCCAATAACAGCACACGTGCAGGCTGATTTTGTAATGGAAGTCTTGTGGAGAACTGTCATTGTAAGATGGTGAAGTCTTGGAGGGCATTGGTGGATGCGTGTGTGAGTACTTACCAATATCTAATAAGGGCCTGGTGGGAAGAGGATAGTGGAAAGGGAAGAAGGGTGGTTCATGATTTACTGAGGCACGGCTCTCACAATACTTTGCAAGGCGCACATGCTACATTCTGCGCTTTTGAACATGCTGGCCAATGGAAATGCGATTGTTGCAATTCTCCAATCAGGTGGTTAGAGTGTGTGTCACAGGAAAGGGCAACCATATTTGGTTTCATTACTGTGTGTAGTGAGGCTGGCCTAGATGGTGAGACCCACAGTTTTTATAGAGGGTGATCGCTTTGTGCTAGATCTGCTCCAGTAAGCCTGCGAAAGAGGTCTTTATGGCAATTTGAATTTGGACGAAGTGGACGCTTTGTGGTGCGGTGTCCCTGTCCATTTGCTTGCAGAATATCGACGAGTGGCCACTTTAGGTACACGTTGTGGTAGTGCACTATGGAGCATTGCTTTTGGGTTCCATAGCTTGTGCAAGTGTGTACCGTCAACTCAAAAAAGATGATGAAAGAAGTGCAGTGCATTTTTGCCAGTGCAAAAGTGCTTTTCTCATGTATACCACTAAATCCAGTATATAACTGTTCCAATGAATGTTGTCGGCAGCCAGAGGTGGGAAGGCGTCTTATCAACAGAAGCATGTGTAACTTTTTGCGTGCTGCTGGAATGTAGTCCTGTGAGAATGACAACATTGGTTATCGATATGTGCACCTTCTCGGTGGAAATGGCATTTCATTGTAACCCAATGACATCTGGTTTTCCAATCTACAGGCTGCACTGAAGACGCTATTGTAAGAATGTGAGGTACCATGCAACAAATAAAAACAATTATAAAAGCCTGAAAAAAGAGTTGTTACTATGGAAGCTGGTTTAAAAAATAAAATTAAAAACTGCGTTTTTAAGAGCCACAACTGCAAAGGACATCCTCTACCCTGGTTGACATTTATCCCCGTACTCCCGCGTGCGCACACCTGCAAAAGTCTGTGGATATTGCGACAGTTGGAGGGTTGTACGATTAATGTTTGCCCCTTTTGCACATGGCCATCTTATATTTGGGATTGTGGAGGACACAGGAGTGCGCAATAAGCTTTCTTGGTGTGGAGTGCACACACAGACTGTGGTATATGGTATATTTGTCGACCTACATGCAGAGGGTGAGCTTATGGCTGTGTGTGGTACGTGCCACAGCGTATGCTTTGTGGGTGAATTGTATGTACATTACTTGACAGTGAATGGAAAACAGAGTCCGGTGGGAGTTTTGTGGAGTGTATCATGTGGGTTTGTACGTGTATGGAGCACCTACACTGCAATGATTGCTTTTCGTTTGTGTGTGTGAGACTTTGGTGACGCTCGATCCCGACGATATTATTGTTGTTGATTATGGAGGGACAAATGCACACAATGTAACACGATTTTCAGTGGCGTTTGTGCTGAGGGAGGTAGTAGGCCAGATAATGCTTCTGTTTCCGATCTCCTGCATAATTTTGTATCCCAATATGCAGACACCCATGTAGGTGCGTTATTTTTTATTCGGTCTGGAAATGGAGAAAGCGCGGTACATTGTGAAGAACTGTATTTGTGTCTTTTTACAACTTGTGCCATTATCGTACTGTAGAAATGGGAATCTGTTGTTTCACAGCACAAGCGGTTTCCCCCACAAATAGAGTTCTTGTTGATATTAGTGCATTTTCGTATTCTGCACACTCTATACATATGGCCTTGCTGCCCTTTTTGCAAGTATAGGAATAATGTTTGTGCTTGCTGTTGCACACTTGCGCTCTTGAAAACTCACTGCAACACCCACAACCATCTGTTTCAACAGCCTCCCATTTCTACCTGTTTGCACTGCAGTGTTTTCCACAGTACTACAGTTCCTTCCATTTAGCACACAATTGTGTGGGGGGTATAAGATGAGGCGCGTTGCACTGCGTCGCTTCCTTGCCACTTACATTGTGACACTCTACAAGGAGCTATATATCATAATCATCCACAAAAAGTATTGCTAAAGGGACGTTATGGTGCAGCTGCAGTACTACAAACATAGCATCATTTATAAATACACTATGCTAAAGCCACGCTCTGTTTACAGTGCCCCACTAAAAACCTATGAAATTCACTAACAAAAACGTTGTTAAAGGGACGTTATGGTTAAGTTGCACTAGCAAAAACCTATGAAATTCAATGGAAAATAGTGGTTACAGGGACATTATGGTTACAGGTAAAACCGAAAACCCCCCGAAATTCGTCAGTTATGGTAAGCTAAGCAACCATAACTCGTGCCACCACCGTGCACTGCAAGGACTAACACCCATGACATCAAAGATGCCATCACAAATCTCATTCATGACATCACTGATGACATCACATGTGTGGCTCCGTCTGTTTTGTTCACTAACATAAGTAGGCCAGGTGCATTTCCTCGCTCACAATCAGGAACAAACAATTCAAAAGGTTTTACATTTGGGTACACACCCTTCTCATATGTTCTTACACTACTCTCCTTACGGTTCACTCACATCATAAGATAAATAGACATATAGGGGAAGAGGAAAGCGTAAAACACAGCACTAGTTTCTGTGCATGAACATAATCAGTTATGTTATGAACAATTTGTGGTAATACTGCTCCTTTTTAGCTTACATTAATTCCCTTGTATATGATCATGTTTGTACGCATCGTGGTGTCTTTATGGTTTCTGCGCAGTCAATCAAGCGTGGCCGTATCTTTCTGGCTTAACAGTATCATCAGTGTTCATTTGGCCAATTCCAAACCATTACTGGGCCAAGCTATTGCAGGTCTATGGTCATCGCTGTGTCTAAGTGAGTCTGCAATGGCTTATCGCTTAACACTTCTCAATGTGCAGTTACATCTAGTTCTGTTGTATCGGAATTGCGAATACATCCTAGATACTAGGGCTGGTGCCTGTCTGATATTATCACGTGCAGCAGAATATTTAAGTTTTCCAGGTCTAGTGTATGGTTTGAGTATTGATAACAGGCAACAACACCTCGTTGTCACTTGCAGGAAGGAGCTTGTTTTGCCAGTAGTACACAACACTAAGGCGCACACATATTTACACGAAATGGTTAATAGTTTAATGTTATATTTTTAAAAAGTAGATGAAACCTCCTTTCATTTATTATGTATTGACCTTCCAATGGCCTTTTTGTTATTTTTAAACTGACACAGGTTAATAGTTCTGCTCTACCTTTGCAACACAATATGAAAGTGCATTACGCATGCATTAAACAAAAGATACATGATTAAAACTAAATGAAACATTAGGACATGTGCCCTATTCTGTCGAACATCTCTCCAAAATGCTAAAATACGTTGTTTACACATTGTAATTATTTATGTTGCATTTGTGCAGTACTCACATGTATTCTCCAGCACATGTTCATTTGTTCAGCCTTATAAACAATCAGAGATGAAATATCGTCACAAGGTTGCAAGTGCTGTTCCTCCATCTCATCTTGTTGGTGCTATTTATGCAGTGCACATTGTCTTCTGGATGGTGTACTTGCCCGCTTCTGTTGTGTGTGTATGTCTTTGGACATTAAAGATGTTCCAAATGTGTAGGATTCATTTTCAATAATTTATCATGCAATCATACAATTGACATCACATGTCAGGCTTGTCCTTTAGGATCTCCATCTTTAATGTGGAAAAATACCTATATCCATGATTTAGGTGAAGACGTAGGTGCCTGGGGTTAAATTGTCAAAGATGTCATGACTTCAACAGGTTGTTCGCTGCTGATAAACGCCTATTGCTTTACCTCCAGAGTATTTTTTGCCACTTTCCTACTGTGCACAAAGGCAAAAAGTGAATCTGTCTTGAGAAAGACAAAGAACAACATCCATTGCAAAGTCTAGCTAGTAATGAAGTAAAATGCACAGAAACTTCCCATTTCCCATTAAATAGAAACTAATGGTGGCAGTGTAAAGAGAAACACTTGTACTTTCTATTTGAAGTAATCTGATCTGAGAATCAGTCTGGATCCGTGATTCCTGTAAGGTTACTGTGGTGATAGTTAATGCTAAGCAGTTTGGATTTCTGTCAAAAGAATGAATTGCAAATGAGTAGTTTACAAGCAATGTGGATGTATGGAACGCGTTTTACAAAAATCACTGTCTTTATGTCGATGGATCTCTAGATCTGGTTCCTAGACATAGAGAGGTGTTTACATGCTTCCACCAATGGTTGACTGTTAGCAGCACACGTTTCTGATTAGAAGTTGATATTTTACATGTTCGTTGCTTGCAGATCTTTGGAGAAGGTGGCAGCTTATTTTTAATGGTAAACATTTTTTTTAACAATGGTTAAAGATTCTGCATTACAAGGGCAGACAATGGTTGTAATGACTGAGGAGGTGAATGTTGGTGGTACAGGACCCTCAGTATCAGAAGGTTCCATTCCAGTGAATCATTGGTGTGGCCATTTTTGTTGTGATGAAAGGCATTTTACACAAAGCACAGGTCAGGTACTTGGTCTGTGAAGAATGTGACCTTACGACAAGCAGAGGGAAGATATTATTTTGATGCTACCTCTATGAAGACAGAGATAAACAATTGTGTTGTGGCATGACACTGAGAATGCATGCACAGAATACCCATCGACATGCCTTAGTAAAATGTCAGCACATCCACAATGACCTGTGACTGATGCCTCTGTCTGATCTTTGTGCTTGCAGGTGACTCTGGATACCCCCAGCTACCATGGCTCTTGACTCCTGTGAGGGATCCACATATGTCCAGGAGGCGGCCTAAAATCAGGCCCACATACAGACCAGGCTCTACATTGAGCAGGCTTGTTTCCGCTGCCTGGACTGGACCGGAGGGGCATTGATGTATAGGCCAGAAAAGGTTGGGTAAAATGTGCTTGTCTGTGCCATGCTGCACAACATGTGCCTTGGGAAGAATGTCTCTCTACCCCGTGATGTGGACTTGCCACCCCCTGAAAAGGGGGACACCATGCCAGGGGAGGAAGCAGTTGCATGCAGTGGCTGGGATGAGGTCAGAGCAGGACAAATGGTACATCAGGAACTCATGGACAATTTTTTCTGAGCACATTTCTTTCAACATGCCATGCTCCACTGTATATATTGTACCCTTAAGGATTAAACACATGTACCCAAAAAAATGGCATGTCCTGACATTGCTTCAGGTGAACTAATGGTCAGACACCCAACACACCCTCCCTCCCACAACACCATCCCCAACACGCATTCCCCACAACACAATCCCCAACACACCATCTCCACAACACCATCCCAACACACCTCCCCACAACACCATCCCCAATATACCCTCCCCCTTCCCCACAACACCATCCCCTACATCCAATCCCTGATCCCTCTCTCTTACCCCTGTACCCACACCATCCCCAACACACTCTCTCCCCTCCCACAACACCATCCCCAACACATACTTGTGCCTAAGAACAAATGTCCAGTCACTTTAATGGCCTCTTCTTCTTACTGGTGTCCCCCTTCACCTTTGGGGCTAGCATGCATGCCAAGCGGTGCCTAAGGGTGCCGGCCAATGAGTCCTCTGTGGGGGTGACGAAGCTGGATTGCTGCGACCCTGTGCTGCATGGTCAGCTGCAGGTTGACTTGCATGTCCTCAGCAAAGGCTGAGGTGCATTCTGTGAGCTCCTGCACCCTCTGACCATAGGCAGTCAGAGAAGCAGATGTTGCAGCTGCCTGACATCGTTCACAGTCCATGGCCCTGACAATCCTGCGGGTGGCTCTCTGTACACAGTCCTGGATGGCCTGGAGGTGGAGGACCTGTGCATCTGCGAGCATCTCCAGGTGCACCTGGCTGTCCTCCATCGCATCCACCCTCCTCATGATTGCCTCATCATTAAGGCTTCCAGTTTTCAGTTTTACTGATTTTTACACATAAATACAGACGGAAATCAATCTGCTTTCTGTCTGTATTTATTTCTACAAATTGAAAAAACTGAAAAACTGCTCTTTCTGTCTGGTACTCTGATGTCACTCGTACATCGGAGGCCAATCACATTGCAGATTGGCTGCATGTAGAGGGTAAAAGTTGCATAAAAATAGCATTAAAGTTCTTCAAATTGCTGACAGCATATATTTTAAGGCAGCAGCAGTCACAGGAGTAACTGTTTGGTGATATGGAAAAATGTTTGCTTGCATTTCTTTCCTATATGGCTGCATGTGTGCTTTAATAAATGCATTTTATTATTACAATAAATGCAGAAAAATACTGGTTGCAAATTATCTTTTTATATGACCAAAAATAAATGTGGATACATACAGAAAAAAATCCCAAATATAAGTATAGATAAATACAGATGGAAATGGTGGAAAAATAAATACCATAAACCCAGAAGCCTTACTCATCATGTGTGGTTTGGAGAATGGGTTGAGGGATGTTGAGAGGACTGGGGCTGAAACATGGTGACCCGTAGGACCTGACGACTGAGTCACCCTTTCACTTATGCGACTCAGGTTTCGAGTACCTCTCATGGTTCTGTTGGGCAGTGGGATGCACCGTGCCTCTTTCATGCCTTCCAGCAGCTGGTTCCCCCACCACATCCACATTGGCCAGCTGTTGGGGGGCAGTCACAGGTGCCAGGGGTGCAGTCCCAGTGGCTGTGTCCCCATCACTGGCAATGGGTGCAGTGCTTGCGCTGGCAGGTGTGGTGCACCTGGACCCTAGTGTTGCTTGCCACCTGGACCCTGGTGTCGCTTGCCATCTCCTTTGCCTGCACTTCCCATCGCTGGCTGGTGATGGGGTCGTGGCCAGTGGTGTGGACCTGGAGACCCGGCCATGGGAGCCTGATGGCCCTTTACCCTCCTGCGCCCGAGCTGTCTGTGACCCTGTTAGGTGAACAATGAAATGCAGTCACTCAAAATGCATATTGGTACATTGGTTTACTAGTCACACATGCTACATGGTGGTGGGACATCTCACACATGTGGATTATAGTGCATGGTCTTTTTCAGGCCATTTGCCATGAGCCCAGCAAGGTGGGTGTAGTGGCTGCTGAGGGTGTGCTCCCCATTGATAGTTGCCCTGTGCCCCTCATGCTGCCAAGGTGGACATTCCAAGGGGTGGCCTGGGGGGAAAGGGCTTGGTCAGCTATGGCATCTGCCCTTTTGGGCGCTTCACAGAGCTGGCCATCCCTGTGATATCGCCCGGGTGCTGTAAAAGTAATTTCCCCCACCCAACCTGGTGTTGGCAGGTGGAGGGACTTTGCGCCTGGCATCGGCACTCCATTTCAGTATTTTAATCCCTGTTCCTGGACTGGAGCAAGGAGTTAAACACCTCAAGAGGGTGCTGTTGCTTAACTGCCCCATGCTGGTCTAGTGTCAGCTCCCTATTGTAATGGCATGCATCCTACTCCCGTGCTGGAACGCCTGGTGCTAGCATGAGAGTGGGCGCATTTCCTTTCAGTTGGTCATCTTCACCTACCACGCCAGCTCTGAAGAGCCCTTGAATGATTCACCCAAGCTGCCGTGGGGCATATAGGGGGCTGATGTTGACCCTGGCCCTGGTGTCAGTCCTGGTGCTGCACATGGTTGCATGCACATTCATACCCCTGTGTATGGTTACGTGCACAGTGCCCACCTACCTCTGCATGCTGTCATGGCATTGGCCCTGGCAGCTCACAGGGAATATTGATGAATTGCGCACATTCCCCACAGTGCATTGTTAGGGGAAAGGGAGGGGCCTTTAGACTCACCTTATTGGTCCTGGCTGCTGGCTGCTTGCTCAAGCCTCAGCTCCACGGACTCCTTCTATCACCTCCATGTCCAGGACGGAGGAGGCCTTCTCCTCCCACAGGGTCAGGACAAGGCGCTCTGTGCTGCCACCTCCAGTGACTCCTGCCGGTGTTGTGACAGGAGGCTGTGCACCCTCACCTTGAGGTCATTCCACCTCTTTGTACAGTCTTCACGATTCCGGGGGACTGTGCTCAGCCCTGACTTTCTGGGAAATGGACGCCCAGATGGCTGAGGTGCCCTGGACTGAGGTTTTCCTGTGGCGGCTGCTATAGTTTATTTATTTATTTATTTATTTGCATTTATCAAGCACACTTGCAGCCCATGAGGTATCGAGGCGCTGTTACAGAACATAAGCGGACTAAAGGTTACAGGCGGGTGCCCAGTGGGCTCATGGTTACACAGTAGCGAGCACATATGCAGGAGATTGCTGATACCGATTCGTATTTGATATTCTGTTTAGACAAAGAGTCTAGTTTTGATAGCCTTACGAAAGGCTAGGTGTGATTCAATCAGTCTTAGGTGAGGTGGCAGTGCGTTCCAGTGCGTGGCTGCTAGGGTGGGGAAGCTGGAGCCACCAGCGCGCACCTTTTGTGTAATAGGCGTGACAATCGTGTTGGCAAAGCATGATTTTAGGGGTCTGGTGGCCGTGTGCCTGGTGATTCTGTTAGTCAGGTAGGGAGGGGCAAGTTCGTGGAGGCATTTGTGGGTGAGGGCAAGAGTTTTGAAGACAATTCTCTCTTTGACAGGGAGCCAGTGTGCTTGCCTTCTGATTTCGGAGCTATGGGCCCTCATTACGACCCTGGCATTAACCATGGCGCTGTTAGCGCCATGGTTAACGCCGGTAATTTTCCGGATCCGCCATGGTGACATGGGGAATTACCGCCCCATCCCAAGGTTGGTGGGGTGGTAATTCCCCATTTACCATTGGCCCTTCCCCATTCCCATTTTTGCCCCATAGGGCTCAATGGGAATGGGGAAGGCGGTAATTAAGGTACCGCAAAATGCGGGACCGTAATCACCTTCAAGGTCCCTTTGCGGGTCCTTACCTAACGGCTGGTACAGACCCGCAAAGGGCCTCATAATCAGGCGTTAAGGGATTACCGGTACCGGTCGTAATGAGGGCCCTGGTCTCTTCTTGCGGTACCTGTGGCTGCCCTAAGCGCATTGTTTTGAGCTAGCTGCAATTTGGCCACGTTTTTGTTGGAGGTCCCAACAAGGATGGCCTTGCAATAGTCTAGCCTTGACCCGATAATTGCCCTGGCAATGGTGAGGCAATTCTGGCGGGCCAAGAAGGGCCTGGCAGCGTTGAGGATTTTAGAGTAGTAGGCTGAGGAGGAGGCGATAGCATTGACCTGTCTGTCCATGGATAGGTCGGAGTCCAGGTAGACTCCGAGTGTCTTAACATGGTTGGAGACCTTGATAGGAATGTTATCAATGGTGTGAAAGGTGACCCTATGAGGAGGAGTTCAGTTTTTTCACTATTGAGGCAGAGCCAGATCTCTGCCATCCAGGATTGGATGGTAGAGTAGATAGTGGTGAGGGTGTTAGTGTCTGCTAGGTAGTCGCCCGTGAGTGGGATGAGTACCTGTGTGTCATCCGCGTAGTTAGTGTAGGATATCCCTAGAGAATCCAGGATGCTGAACAGGGGCCTTGGGAAGAGGTTGTAAAGCGTAGGTGCGATACAGGACCCCTGGGGAACACCGCAGGTAAGGAGGCTGGGGGTGGCGGATGCAGACTCTGAAAAGACTTTCATGGCCCTTTCTTGGAGGAAGGAGGTGATCTATTGACAGACTTAAGGGGAGAAATTGGCTTGGGTAGCTAGATGGTGGCACAGGATGTTGTGGTCCACTAGATCAAAGGCCACAGATAGATCAAGGAGCAGTAGGAGAGCAGGTTTGCCTGCGTCTCTAAGATTGTCCATTTGATTCTTAAGGTCTAGGAGGGCTGTTTCGGTGCCGTGTCGTGTCGTGGGCAGAATCCAGATTGCCGCAGGCCTAGGAGCCGGTTATCCTCTAAGAACTTTTGGACTTGCAGGTAAGCTGCTTTGTCCAAAATTTTGAGCAGGAAGGGTACAGTTGTTCATCTGCATGTGCCACCACTTCATCAGTGAGGACCTCCAGCTCCAGCTCACTGAACTTGGGCTTTCTCAGCCGATTTTCTGGCACCTTGGTTTTGGCTCTCTGTTGAGACATGGTTCCTGTATCCTGTTGCTGTGTATGGCTACAGGAAGTGGTGGATTGAGTTTTTAAAATGGCTGCCTCCATACTTCCCCTTCCGGCGATGCCACTATTTCCGCTGGGGGTAATTCCACCAGTGGAATTAGTGCCGATTGCATGGCAGTAACAGTAATTCTTCTGGTTGGTGGTGGATTTTCCATCGGGGAGGCCTGTTTTGGCAGTAATTCCTCCCGGCGGGATTTCCATTTCCATCGATAGTGTGTGTGCACTACTGACAGGTTGTAATGCAGCAGCAATTCCACCGGACACCACAGCGGTAATGATAATTCCACCCAGCGGAATTACCACTGTATTACTACCAAACTCCTAATAACCCCCTTTGTGCACTACGCATAATATGCATGTGTGTGCGTGAGTATTCCCACAGTGTGTCTCGCTGGGTACAGTATGTGTTTGTGCTTTGTATGTGTGCCTCAGTCTTTCTGCTATTTGTGCCCGGTTTGTGTGTGTCTGTATCTGGGTCCAGTGTGAGACTGTGTGTGTGTGCGTGTATGAGTTGGTAGAAGACATGAAATGGTTTCCCAGGAGTCACTGGTTAAAGCCGCTCATCAACTGCCCTTTAGCCGACTGTGGTAGCCCCTCTCCCCAGTGGGAGTTACATGAGACAGCCCTCTTGTTGAGGGAGGGATGTCATTTCCTTAACGGGGGATGGCGGAGACTGCCCTCTGTGTGCTGGAGAGAAGCCGCCCACTCAAGTTGTGGTTGGGGTTGAACTAGCTCTCTTCCAACTGAGATTGCCCATCACTCCAGGAGTGAGTGCTCAGAGTGTTCCCCCCATGTGTGGGACGTCGCATCTTCGCTAGCACTTCCAGTGCTAATGGTTATTTAAACTCTCCCTGCTGTGCAATAGTGAAAATCATGTTAGGTGAATGTTACTCCTCCCTGCACCAAGGGTAAAACGAGATCTGTCTCCCTTTCTTAGACCACAGCCTAACCACAGGGGGTTTTAAGACCAGACGAATGGCAATCAATCTATCTGCATTCATTGTTATAACTGATCTGTACCGAGCTACAGGTCAGAGCCCCAGACTCGTGCAGAAAGCTGAAAACACGGGCAGCAGCAGAACTCAGGTGTGTCAACACAACAGTGCTCGATTGGCACAACTAAGATATAGACGCATTGGAGGAACAAGGTTATACATGGAGGGGCCATTTATTTGCTTAGGTGTGATAGATTCTAGACTAACCTTTACCGGCAAATACATCCCATGTAGCGCATAGACCAACATTTCTTGTTAACCCCAGCGCCTGCAGCATTAGCATTTAGCACGTAATACCTGGGTGCAGGGGCAAAATGAGGGGTAAACTTTATCATTTTGCTCAAAGGTTTGCAGGACACTTTGTACGCAGGGCCCATCCGAATCTGTGGAATGCACAGTCTAAGGCAGTGTAATCCTAGCCCCCTCTTCCTCCAAATGGGCTTTAAGGAGACATTAGTGGCACTTTAACACAGTACCTTATTGAGACACTCAAGAAAGTAGTGGATGTTCTGCAAAACCCAGCATCTTTCCCACTCAGGCCAAAAGACAGGCTACGTCCCCATGGCTTATCTCCTGTTCCTACACCCCTGTGCTTCTTTAGAAATGTCCATTTGACAGGTTACATTCCTTAAACTTTGGAATTACTGGCATTTTTTCATTCATGAAAGTTTTTATTAATTTTGGATTTACCGGAATTACTTTAGATGCACGATTTTAAATAGCGCAAAGGAGCACCATGGATTTTGCATTTGCATTTGTGCTTGACAGAATCCTTCACACCTCTTTTGAAATGCAAAATTAAAAAAACACATCTCAGAAAAAGAAGGAAACGCTCAGATAAATAAGTGCTTTAAAGCAATGAAAATATTTTCCACAATTTAGGCCACTGTGATCCAACTGTGGCATTCAATTCATGAGCAAGGGGAAGCCGTGAGTTTATCTATTGCTAAATCATTGCACAGCTTAGCCCACCATACCTGGATCAGGGGACTTCCATTGTTGGTCAATTGTCAGGTGAGCCACCAATAACATCTCTGTGACCAGCCTTGCTGGGTGCCTGTTTATAAAAATGATCATCGTCAACATGCCCACCAGGATTACCCTCGGACCGCCAATTTTAGAGATCTGTTTTCAAAGGGCAAGAACCTCATACCAGAATAGTTACACCATGTAGCAAGACTACCACAAAAGCCAAGGGGACTCCTGAGCCAGGAGGTACTGACAGCCAAAAGGGAAAGGAGGCTGGGTAAATCACATGAAGGCTGACAGGGCTGAGATACTAGCCCGTGGTCAGTTTATTTGCATTCTCCTTAAATGGGGCCCAACTGGAAAGCTTGGCTGCTCTTGTGCAACCATTATCCTAGACAGTGTCATATAACTCCCTCTGGAGAGCAGCCTCCACTTCTATTGTATAGGAGTGTTTAAATGGAATTCCATGGGCATATACAAAGTTGTCAAACCCTGTTGGTGGACATGTATGTGTGGAGTAAAGGTTCTAGCCCCCGGAGATCTCAGACACCCTGACATGTTACATGCAGCTGTGAAACTGAAGTGTCTGCTAATCCAATGCAAGCTATTAGAATGTTGGTGTGGTGGAACACTGTGGGTACCTTGTGTTCCACATATGTCAGTTGGACTACAGGATGGGAGATGATTGCCTAAGGATGTTTCCACCTTATCTCCCTCCTTATTTCCTATCTATTATTATTATTATTATTATTATTACCCTCTAACAACAATAAAGTTTATTCCACTTTCGTACCTGATGTCTCCAATGTGGTTCGCCACTTACCAGTATCCTGTGATGATGAACACTACAAAAACCCACCTGCAAATAGAAGAAACCTTCACCATCATGTAAGCTGCGTTGAAAAGTTAATTCTGCCATAGTCTTAGGCTTACCATTGACATACAGTTGACACATCTATAAAGGCCTTGTGCCTGCCAATTCTTACAAGTGCTGGAGGGATTTCATCCACTTTCTATCACAATCGCAGATGTGGCTTTGAAGGAAAAGTGGCAGTAATTCTATCACAACCAGTTCTTTACTGCACCGCCATATTCCTAATGTGTCTTTTTATCTTTAATGTAAGCTTACTCTTACCCTAACAGGATAGAAGAGTGAAGCTAGTAGGTATTCCTTTGGGTGGGTTCTGTGAGACCTCCACAACAGGGAATCCTATGGATCTGCGCAGTAGTTGGATTTTATGTTTTCAGAGATTGAGCGTCCAGTCAATTGGCACCAAATCTGGTCTCCACTACCTCATGATATCTCGTAAGACCTGGGACTCCCAATCCACCATTGAATCAGTGGGCTCTAAGAGTGTTTAGGTTGCCCATGGCATCCATTATCCCAGACAACGTGAATGTGTTTGTGTTGGAATTGTTAAATGCCCAGTGAAGGGATTGAATAGGAAGCGTCAGACAAACATAAAATAACTTTGGAGCTGCATTAATGTTAAATGATGTTATTCAGCCTAACAACACAAGCTCCAGAAATTCCCATTTCATTATCCTGTGGGAGAGTTCTGCCAGCAGCACCGGGACATCGCGTTTGTACATGTCAGGTTCCTGGGAAGGCATTATGTAAAATAGCTTACATACGCACATACACTTTATGTCGGTTAGTTAAATGTATATTACAGTTATATGTTTGTAGTTTGGTTTGGACCTTGACTGGAATCATTCAGAGAGCTGGTGTTATCCCAGGTCAAAATGGTAGACTCCTGATTGGAGGAAGGTGGAAGAAAGGGCATGACAGGACATTCTAAAGTGCCTTTCATTAGAATATGTCTTTGAAGTAGGTCTTGGTAATTTAAGTTGCAGTTTGTAGCCCTTTTGATTTAGGAAAAATCTGTTAATCTTCAGCTAGAAGGTGAAGGAAGAGCCAAAATCCATATTCAAGATTTCACAAAGGAAGCAATAACTAAAACTACAAACTACAAAACTAAGCTAAGTCATGTGAAAAGATCCTATTGTATGTCTAGATTCATGTTTAAAAGTTGGTAAAAATTGTAAATGAGTATATTTTACTCTTCGGTACAAAACATTTAACAATAACTAGGAAGGGCAAATTAGTAATGTTAGTTGGATTCATTAGTTAGCAGTGTAAGATCCACTGCGTGAGTGTGCGTGTGTGCGCCGTTGCTGTTCCAATAGCAGAGTAAATATTTTGTGCTTTCTACATATTTCAAGGCTGAGGTTGTTAAGGCTCCACAGGTTGCATGATGAATAAGAAAACGTTAGCTTGTCCCTGTGTTGCGGTTTCGGAAGCAGAGAGCATGGAGGAGTGCGGTGAGGCTCAGGGATATCCGACGGCTTACGGAGGCACCCAGTGGAGGTGAGCGTGGGTGATATTGGAGTTTGGACGAGTGAGGTGGGGGCAGGAGTTTTCGTGGAGCTGCTGAAAGAAAGCTGAGATGCGCAGCAACTGTATTAAAAGTATTTCCCAGTTTGACAGACTCAGCGCAGCAATATCTTCTGACGTAAATATACTGGGTCAGACATGTATTTATAAAGTTAAATCGATATATAGGAAATAATGTCATTCTTTGCTGACAAGGAACCGGAGGAGTTCAGTTCAGGCTTACTAAGTTATTTGCATGAAGTCGGATTTCAGAGAAGCAGCAAAAGTCAGTATACAGAAATAAACGGCCACTCATGGTCAGAGGCAGCTAGGAAAAAGGTCAGATTCAATTCACGGAAGAGAACGTCATTTTGGGCAGTGAGAGTGGAGATCCAAAAGAAGAAGCAACTTCAGGCTTTTAAACTGTCAATGAAAAGGCAACTTGAAAACTTAACTTCTATTCCATGAGCAGGTGATTCCAAGTCTCCATTTAAATTATTCCTCTTGAGTATGGTAAAGGAGGGGTTTGTGAACCAAGAAGGAAAGATAACTCACCTTGCCATTTTTTCTCATGCCTGCCGACTGGCAAAGCAATTTGAAGATCCAGAATCTGAGTTTTTTTATTTTACCTTGTTCCCCTTTCCCTCAGAGGTGTTCTGGGCTCAGCTGTTTACGATTAGTTGAGAGCACAACGCTTTTATGGGTCTCTGGGTTTCAGCAGCTCCCAAGGAACTTTCGAGGTAGGACCCCGACAGAATGAAAGGCCCAAGTCTTTAGTTCTCGCTGAGCTGTCATGTACCCCACTCCCCAAGACCACAATGGAGGCTTTGGGAGAAATGTTAAAGGAATTAAGGGAGGAGCTGGATGCTGCTGATAGGGAGAATGTCAGTGTCAATATGAGAAGTGAGGAGTTGAGTGTTGAGGTCACCCAAATTCAAGAGGTTACGGGTGCAAGAGTGCATGGTTCAAGTGCTCAAGGGTATCAGGAACCCCCATTGTTGGTCAAACAGAGAATAGGACATGAAGGAATGTTAAGGCCGTTAATAGTCCCAGTCCCTTTAGCCCCTACTGAGCGGTTTGAGGGGGAACCCAAGAAGTTTCAAACCTTCCTGACTCAGTGCGAATTGCATTTCCTCAAATGGCCAGAGGTTTTCTTTTCTGATACTTCAAAGGTAACCTTGAAGTTGTCATACTTACCGGGAGAGGCAGTATGTTGGGCAGGTCTGCTGGTTAGTCGGAAGAATCCAGCGTTAGATGATATCCACCTAATTAAAGAAGGGTTCAGTAAACTGTTTGATAGTCATCAGGTATCCTTACAGGTAGATGGTGAACTTTTGGAGTTGAGACAGGGTAACAGGGATTTGGTTAGTTACATCACACAGTTTATGACCTTAGTATTGGAAAGTCATTGGCCTGAGGAAAAGAGAGCTTCCCTATTTTATCGAGGTTTGAGGGTTGAGCTTAAGGACGCTTTGTCGGTGATAGTGATGCGACCTACTTCTTGCATCACTTTAATCGATTTAGTGGTGCAGTTAGATTACCATCAGAGTGAAAGGGCAACTGAGCGTACAAGAGTGTTCGGAGGAGATAAGCTAAATTCTATGGTTGAGAGGACTAGGATGGAATTTGTAAATCGAGATTCCAAGCCCAGGGTTTATGAGCCTTCAGGTAGAGTAAAGGGACCTCTTTCAAAAGAGGAGAAGAGGTGGCACGAAAACAACTTGTGTCTTTATTGTGGTAGGAGCAGTACTTTCCTTGGCAATTGTCTGAAAACTCTGAAGAGGTTCCAGTCTACATTGTACAAGATACAACACGTTGCCAACACCCTTCAGTTAGTAGTTCCACGCATCACAGTTAATATATCCTTGTATGTTGAGAGAAAACTTGTAGGGAGTGGTCCAGTTGACATTGACTCTGGAGCTACTGGGAATTTCATGGACTGGGATCTTTTTATGAAGTAGAAGCTGGGGAACTTCCCTGTCACATGCCTTTTGATTGCAAAATTGAGCTAGAGCAGGGAGCTAATTTACCCTGCAGCAGAGTTAATCTGCTGACTGAAAAGGAGAACAATTGTCTCAAGGAATATTTGGCTGAAAATCTAGCGAAAGGGTTTATCAGGCACTCGCAATCTCCCACAGCATGTCCTCTATTTTTTTGTCCCTGAGAAGGAAGGCACCCTTAGACTTGTATTGATTACAGAGCACTCAACAAAGTAACTATTAAGAATAGGTACCCTCCCCTGTTAATTTTTGTGATGTTACATCAAATCTAGAGGGCATTGATCTGTTCCAAGGTATATCTGCACGGAGCGTACCATCTTGTAAGAGTCAGGGAGGCTGATGAGTGGAAGACGGCCTTTAACCCCTTAAGTCCTAAGGACGAGTATACTTGCATAATAGCCCAGCAGCTAAGGGGTTAAGACTTGTTTTTGGCGTGTATGAATATCAGCGTATGCCCTTTGCAATGCTCCAGCTGCCTTCCAATACTTCATTAATTAAGTTCTTCGAGAATTCTTGGACATATTTGTCATAGTTTATAAAGACGACATATTAATCTATTCCGAGAATTTAGAGCAACATCATGGTCATGTCAGAGAGGTACTTCAGAAACTTTGAGAAAATCATTTGTTTGCTAAGTTCGAGAAGATGGAATTTCTTGTATTTATGATTTCACTGAAGGTGTTGGAGATGGAATGCAAGAAGATTCAGGAAGTCGTGAACTGGCCTTCTCCAACCAAGGTGAAGGAGATGCAGATCTTTTTAGGGATTGCAAACTTCTATTGAAAATTCATTGAAGGTTTTTTGCAAACTATCACTCCAATTACAAAACTTCTCAATAAGGGTCTGAAGTTTGTTCGGAGTCCTGAGGTGGAGGCTGCATTTCAAACTCTCAAGAGTCGATTTACTTCTGGACCGATTTTGCTGCATCCATATAAACCATTTTTTGTGGAAGCAGATGCTGCTAACCTGGCCCTGGGGTCAGTCCTATTCCAGAGGCCTGAACCGTCTGGTCAGTTGCATCCTGTTGTGTATTTCTCTTCAGCAGAGATTATAATTACAATTCTAATTGCTCATTTATAACACGCTTAACACCAGCAAGTGGCTTGAAAGTGCATTATCGTGACTTGAACCTGTGTTGTGCTACGTTGTCTTGCTTCCAATACAAATGCATTGCCCCTGAGCTATCCTCCCTCCCCACGAGATGAACTACACAATCATGGATCAAGAGCGTTTGGCTATTAAATCAGCTTTTGAGGCATGGCGTCACTATCTTAAAGGTGCTAAACACAGAGCTACAGTGTTAACTGATCATTGCAATCTACTCTTTTTGAAATCAGCCAAGACTTTGACTCCAAGACAGCTAAAACGGTCATTGTTCTTTGTCAATTATGATTTTGTGGTGATATATTCAAACTGGGATGGTTGAATGGAATAGCTGATGCCTTTTGCGCCAGTTTCCAGGATGTGAACAGGAAAAAAAATGTAATCCACAACCAGTTTTTTCTCCGGAACTATTTGTTTTGGCCAGTACCCTGAGAGATGAGGGTTTTTACCCTGAGAGATGAGGGTTTTCTCGAGGATATTCGAGAAAGCATTATCTAGGGGCAATTGAAAAGTTGGGTGAGGCAAGATAAAAGATGGGCTGCCTTATTTGGATACAAGATTATACATTCCCGTGAAGCCGCTTCGAGAGAAGATTTTGAAAGAATGCCATGAGTCAGTGTTGACTGGACACCCTGGTTTTTGGAAGACTCTGGAATTAGTGAGAAGGGATTTTTGGTGGGATACTATGCATGTAGATACCTTAAATTTTGTGAAAACCTTTAAAGTTTGTGCTCATGCAAAGACCCTGTCGTGAAAGCCGGTTGGGCTCTTAGAATCACTTCCAATTCCTCCTTGCCCTTGCCATACAGTTTCTATGGATTTCATTGTGGTTCTTCCTGAAGTTCAATGGTGTTCTGCTGTGTTGGTGTTGGTAGATACCCCTGCTTAGGAGGGAGATTTTATTCCAATTAAGGGACAGATCACGGCATAACGTTTGGCTTTTCTCAGAGGATAGTCTGGTTTCATGGGTTACCGAGCCATATGATCTCTGACAGAGGGTCACAGTTTGTGTCCTGGTTTTGGAGGACATTTTGCAAGAATTTGGGGGTTGAAGTAAGGTTAGCTTCATGTTATCATCCAGAAACTAATGGTCAAGTAGAACGAGTGAACCAAGAATTGGACAAGTACTTGAGGTGCTAGTTACAGTCTGGGGACAGTTGGGTGGATTTGATTTGGGTGGCCACGTTTGCCTACAATAACTCTAGGAAGGATTCAACATCCATGTCTCTTTCTTTTGTTCTCAGGGTTTCCATTCTCGATTTTTAAGAGAGCAGGTCGGAGGGGATGTTGGCTGTCCTGCTGTGGAGGAAAGGTTGCAAGTAATGAGATGCAAATTAGAGTGGGCTGTTAAGGCACTTCAGGTGAACAAGGCTTACTACACTAGATTTCCTGATGTTAAGCTAAAGTCTAGTCCAGTATATAGTTTTGGTGACAAGGTCTGGCTAGCTACTAGACACCGCAGAATTAAGAGAATGACAAATTCAGTCCACGTTTTGTGGGTCCTTTGGAAGTGGAAGAGGTAATAAACCCAGTAGCTGTCAGATTGAAGTTACCCGCTTATCTTAAGGTTCACCCTACCTTCCTTGTTAGTCAGCTGAAACCTTTGCAAGAAGGGACTAGATTAGGTGCTTTCCCAAACCCAATCACTCTAGAAGCTCTTTTCAAGGAATTTGAGGTTAGAGCAATACTTCACTCAACAAAGGTTAGGGGAAAACTCCAATATTTAATTAACTGGAAGGGTTTTAGTCCTGAAGGCCACTCTTGGGAGAAGGCCAATGATGGTCATGCTCCACGGATGGTGGCCAAGTTTCACAGAATATTCCTTTGTAAGCCAGGCTCAGGGCCTTCGAGTGGACTCCTGATTGGGAAAGGTGAAACAAAGGGCATGACAGGATATTCTAAACTGCCTTTCATTAGAATGTGTACTTGGAATAGGTCCTGTTTCTATAAGTTTCAGTTTGTAGGCCTTTTGATTAAGGAAAAACAGTTAATCTTCAGCAAGAAGACAAAGGAAGAGCCAAAATCCATATTCAAGACTTCACAAAGGAAGCAAGAACTAAAACTACAAAACTAAGCCAAGTCATGTGAAAAGATCTTATTGTATGTCGAGATTCACGTTTCAAAATAAGTGAAAATTGTAAATGAGTTTATATTACTTTTTTCTTAAAAAAAAATGTTTAATTTATTTTTATATGGTTTATTACAAACCTTTAAAAAAATGGAGAGAAAAAAAAAATACAAATCATCCATAAAATGATATCCACATTAATTCACTAAAATCAACACACTCTTCCAAAAAGACCGAACTGGCATCATATAAAAGAGGTAAAGTATGATCTTGATCTTTCTTTGAACGGCTCACATCATTATCGCGTATCTCAAATAAAGACCCGAAGGATGAAAATAGCTTCTTACAATTCCTCATTTACAGCACGAAATCGTAGCAATATTTCTTCAATGAAAAAGGTTAATGTAATCGTCAATGCCCTGTCGGTCTCGTCGAACATTAATTGCCACCAGTCTAGAGCAGTTAGTGTTGAACGATTTTCAATGAATCTTCCCAGATGTTTCGTTCTTTCCTGCTTGAGTGAAGGGCAGAATAATGTTAGATGTTTCAGGGTTTCCTCAGTAGCTTTACAAAGTCTACATTGGTCACTTGGATTGTTGGGGCCTGCACATATGTTGGTTTTTTCTCTCGTTTTAAACAGATTTAAACGAAATTGCATATGCAACTTTCTTCGGTGGAGATCCGGAAATAGTTTCCAGAAATTTTGAATTTCGTTATATGCTCTTTTCTCAGGTGGGACATTTTTCATTATTCGATGTTTTCTTTTTTGATCGCAAGTTGAGCACCAGTGACGTCTCCATAACATTTTTTTTGCATGTTCAGGATTTACTTGCAAAGTCTCCAGCTTGATGTCAAGATCTAACATTATATTGCTGCATCTTTACATCCATAAAGCAAAGACTGAGTTCTCGTTACAGTGAGTAGAAGCTTGCAAGATCTTAAACTGTATTGGAGATTCTGTCATCGTGATTTTCCTGTATAAGGAGAGCATGTTCCAGCACACTCTGGCTTTCATAGATATCAAGCTGAGTTTGTGTCGGATACAATCAGTGGGCGTACCCTTGGGCAGGCACAAAACTCTAGACCAAAAGATGTTCTCAAGCGAGCTCCAAAGTTCTTCTGGGCAGCCAAATGCGCACTCTGCACCAAAAATTAGAGCAGGGACCGCTTTTTGTTTATAGAAAGCCAGCGCTGGTAGCAGTGAGTATTTCCCATATATTCGATTTAATACAGTAGCTTGAACTGCTAGAATATGGCATTTCTTTTTCGTTATTTCGAACCACGGGGGGTCATTGATGTTTGAGTTTATTTGCATACCCAAGTATCATGCATTAATTTTGGTGTTCAACACAGATTTCTCCATATGCCATCGAAAGTTTGGGTGACGTTTCTTCCTTTGGCCACTTAAATTCTCCAGAATAAATATCTCTGATTTTGACGCATTGATGCACAACCTATTGTTTCTTACATATTGGTTCAGTGCATTCACTTTTCTTTGGAGGCCAATAGGTGTTGAGTCTAATAATATCAAGTCATCTGCATATAGGAGATGACTTATAGGCTCTCCATTTATTTTTGGTGGAAATGATCTAGGACTCTCAATGGCCGGATCAATGTCAGAGATAAATAAATTGAAACTAATTGCAGCCAAAGGACATCCTTGCTTGACTCCACAACGGGTTTGGATGGGGGCAGATAGATTGCCTAGGCGATCCAAATGTATTCTTATCACTGTGTTTGTGTGTAGGTCCTTTATTGCCAACAACAAGCTCGAAATGCAATTCCAATTTGACAGTTTTGTCCATAATTTCTCACGATCAATGCTGTCAAATGCGTGAGATAGATCAATTATGGCTAGGTAGTGCAGGTTCGTATTGCATCCATCTTCAGTATGTTGACAATTAGGAGGTTTAGACTACAGCCCACTCCTTTAACGAATCCTGTTTGCCTCTGGTCAATGTGCTTGCTAGCTATGGGCCAGGCTAGAAGTTTGCATTGTAGGAGCGTGACGTAAATCTTGCTTAGGACATCCAGTAGTGCAATAGGGCGATAGTTTATATTACTCTGCGTTATGTGAGAAACCTGAGGGTGTCTCACTCGCTAGTCCTCAGGGATCTGTCATCCAGGTGGATCCCGTTCCTGGGGGTAGACCAGTGCGGGGCGATCACTTGGATGAGGAGTCTTCGGGGAGTGGAAGTGGGGCACCGGATGGTGAGACGTGGTATCCCCTTCCGTGTAACAACTTTTCCCCATTCTACCAGGTAGGATACCTAGGAACTCACCCCCCTCTTTCCCAACATGAATATTTTCTCACATACAGTTCACCGTGAGCGACAACAGACTAACACCAGAGCCGTATACCTGACATGTTCCAATACCATGGTCAGGCAGGGTCAGGCAATTACTGATCATTACACACACCTAATTTCCATCACACTTCCGCACACGGATAAAAGGTGGAGCACAATAGTACACTCTAAGCAAGGAGGAGCGCAGGAGGAAACAGCAGTTCCAAGATGGCAGTTTAATACAAGGAGAAGACGGCGAGACCAGAGAGGGTTGCAAGGAGTGCCCTTGATCTTTAAAGACTGTTACTTTCGTGAACCTTCAAAAGTAGGAAGCATAAGACCGGGAACTAAGACTGAACAAGCCTACACTGTGCACCGAATGTATCTGGGGCTCTCCCGTAGCGATAACCAAGGCAGTGAGGAGCCATTGCCACTGTGTTACTGTCCTTGGCTCCTGCAACAAAGCAGCACCAGTAAAGACAGCACAGCCGGTGAGTCGTAGAGACTGATACCAAACCAGATTGTATTTGAATCAAGTTTGCAAGCGGCAACATTTTATGAAGAAATCCAAAGAGGACAGTGTGTGAAGCGAATGTGATGAGCGATGCAAATATAATTGGAAACCAAAGGAGTGAATTAACTGTTGGGACGCTAAGTGAGATACTGTATACATAGTGGTTTTGCGACACGTTGGGGCTCATTCAAAGGTCTATGTTAGGTATCCAACTGAATGGCAACGGTATTGTAAAACTAACGTTTGTATTGAAGTGGTCCTGCAATGGGTCAAGCTAAATCCTGTACACATTCGAAAGTCTTCAATAAACCAAGGTAAACTACAATTGATCCGAGCCGGCTAAGGGAGACTAATTGGAAAAGGGAAAGGATCTGAGCCCGGCTGAGGGGGATCCGGAGTGGACCATGAGTAACCCGAGAAAATGAATATTCTCAGAACTTTGTAGTATCATGGATCTGAGCCAGGAAGAGGGGGATCCGCAGTACCGATCGTAAAATAACAGGGATCTCAGCCTGGCTGAGGGGGATCTAGGGCAGAGCACCCGAGTTAAATACTTGTAAGAAGAAAAGAACTGTGTATTTTATTTTTTTGCACATCAGGCCCTCTGAATCAAGAGACTAGGCGTTTATTAAGCCCTTGTGAAAGTTCAATAAACACCCTTGAACTGTCGTCACTTGTGTTTGTTTTACTGTTGATACCATGCCTTCCTTACATGTGGTGTCAGGGGTGGGATGTGATTGAATTGATAAAAATTGAAAATCCATGCTGATTATTGTTGTACCACCATAAGGGGAAAATAGAATCTTTGTACTACTGGACTTTGACTGTGTATCCGCTCTGAAAGAGGTTTTGATCTCACAATTACATATCCCGACTGGTCAACAAGACCTGTTTTTTAAAACTCAAGTGCTATTAGATACTCTCCCACTTTCTCGTTATAATATCCAACAGTGTGATAGAATAATATTGAATATCCAACCAGCCTTACCTTCATTAGACCTGGTGCGCTAAACTCCCGCGCTCCTGAACCTTTTTTTTTGGTACTCAATTACCGTCAGTTGCGGGGCCATCACAGTTGGAGACCAACCTACCAAAATCATTCCCTTTGGTGGCACCAGACTCAGAAGGATCAGACGACTTTGAAACGTTATCTGAAGGAGTCTAAACCTGTTTTTTTTCTGACTCAGAAAAAAACACTGAAGGAACCCTCACCCCACCAGAAGAAACGGCCGACCTAAGAGCCATCATAGCCCAGTTTGCGGCCCATCAAATGCAGGCCGAAACCAGGCTTCAAGAAAACTTGACAAAATTGGTTGAGATGCAAGCCCGACCCCTATTACCACAGGGGATACTTCAACCATACCTGGAAGGCAAAGATCTAGGGAACTTCTTTCTGAATTTTGAATGGTTAAGCTATCAGTTAGGGTGGGAGGAAAACCTAAAAAGATGATATTTGGAGCCCCTATTGAAAGCTGAACTACAGACCACCTACCAACTACTGAATGTTGCCCAGGGAGCCACCTTTGTATCCATCAAAGAAGGGCTATTGAAGAGAGTGGGTAAAACTTGTAATTTATATCAGTAAAAAATTGAGGGCCATTAGATTAAATCTTGGAGAAACCCCCCTTGAAATGGGTGAACATATCAAAAACACTGTAGCGTTTTGGATCAATAACAAATCCCCCAAAGAATTAATAGAAATGATTATGTTAAAACAATTCACCAATTCCTTACCCTCTTTTTTGCAAAAAAGCTACAGTAAAATTAAGTCGGCCTACCCTAACCCTGGCGATTGAAACGGCACAAAACCACTTGGATACAGCCAAACACTTCCACTCGGTACATCAAGGTGATGCTACGCTCACCTGGTATCCACAGGGACGCCACCCAGCCAGCTGGTCGCTGATGCCCTTCCTGATGGTTGCCCTGTGGTCTCTGTGTCAAGGAAATTCTGCCTGGAAAATGAAGACTATGTCAGGACTGGGCGACCAAGGTAAGCAGTTTAATCCCCCGCCTCCTTATATTTCCAGCCCCTCCCTCTTCTCACCTGGTTGCCGGAATCGGTGGGCTCTCCGTCCTGCTCTCTGGGCAGGGGCGCGTTGGCTTTTGTGGGCGCTGGCGGTCCAGTTACTTCACTGACTGCGGCCCTTGTAGTGTCTTTCAGGTAGGTCTTATTGCAATTAGTGGCGTTGTATTCCTTGCATGCCTTTGTCTGTTCTAATGTCTCTTTTTATCTCCTCTATGGGCGTGGAGTGTCCACTCGGAGAACGGGATATGCTGGTTCTCACCGGGAGATGATGGCGCGCTATAGCGCTATGATGCGATAAGGAGGCGCTTTGCGCAGTGCAGCGATGCCTTGTCCTCACTGACCTGTGTTTTTCCCTTTCCGTAGGTCGCGGAGAGTACCCAGCGCAGATGGGGTTTCCGGAGCAGTGCCGGTCGAGAAGTAACCAGCCAGGTAAGTCTTTAAGCACTTTTATGGTTGTAATGTCTCTAGTACCTCCGTTAATAATGTCTTTCTCCTTTTCTCAGGTCCCTCGATCCGGGCGGCGAACTCTGGCCCCAAGAGGGCTTGAAAAGTGGAAGTCTGGCCTTATTAAAGATCCGAGCCCTGATCCCACCTGGCTTGTGGGCTTGCCAGTGGGGTTCAGGGCTGAGGGTCGTGACAGGTGAGGAACGGAAAGATTATAAACCCACCCACCGACCCAACCTCAGGAAGTAGACAAACAAGGAGGGTTATATAAAAGCAAGGAATGGATACTAAAGGAAAGAATAGAAACCAAAAGATCCAACCCTAAAGGTAGGGACACAAGTAAAAGGAACGAACCTAAAGGAAGCATACCACCTAAAGGAAGCATACCACTGCTTTTCATGTAGAGAAACTGGGCATTTGGCCAGGCACTGTTCGAAATCTTTTTAAAGACATACCTATGGAAATAGGCTGTTTAGAAGGAGAAGAGTGGGAAGAACCCCAAGAACCCCAAGAAGATCTACAGACCTTCAGCATATGTTTATGTCAGTCCTCCGCTGACTTCAGATATGAAAAGGATTGGGTGAATGGGAAGCAATTGAAGGCGTTAATTGACTCAGGTCGCAAGCAAAACGACATAAGAGATGACTTGGTCACAACAACGGACCTCGAGAATGCTACCCTAGTTAGAGTTACCTGTGCACACGGGGACAATGAAGTATACCCCAAAAATACCCATGCACATTAACATCAGGGGAGAGTCCTGTTTAATATCTTCAGCCATCATTCAGAGACTCCCAGAGGCAGTCATTGTGGGTTGAGATTTCCCTACATTTTCCACTCCTTTGCAGGAAATCCCACCTCCGTTAGGGAGTTTTCACCCCAGGACTACTGGCACTCTAATTACTATTCCCAGAACTCTCCAATATGGGACTTGGGAAAGACGGAATCCCATGAAACCCCCCCCTCCCCCAAAGATATAAAGAACCCATAAAGCTAGAGTCAAACCCTCGAGACCAGTTTGTTGCAGGGACGTCATTTGGGGGTCGCCAGAGGTCGCAAGAGCGACCGCTGGCGATTGGCCAGCGACCCCTGTCAATCTCTTGCGACCTCTGGCATTGACCAATCAGAGGAGGAGGGGGCGTGGCCACAGCGTGCTGCGTCGCTTGTGTTGGCCTCCATTTTGATTATTGTTGCTTGCTGTACGTAAAATGGCGAAAGCGTGTGGTGCGCTTCTCGTCTCCCAGTGACTTCCCAGTTCCTGCCGACTCGTCTCGAGGTGAGTGACTGAGACTGAGTCCAGCGTGGTGGTCGCCGCCGCCGACCAACGGCAGGCAGGCAGCACCAAATTAATTTTACTGACGTGCAAATATGGGTCGGCGGCGTCTTGCAAGCTGCCGCCGACACATATTTGCACGTAAGTAAAATGAATTTGGTGCCGACGGCAGGCAGCACAGCCAGCAGCACCTTATTCATTTTACTAACCTGCATATGTGTCGGCAGCGGCGGCTTGCAAGCTGCCGCCGAGACATATTTGCACGTAAGTAAAATGAATTTGGTGCCGACGGCAGGCAGCACGGCCAGCAGCACCTAATTCATTTTACTAACGTGCATATGCGGCGGCTTGCAAGCTGCCGCTGACACATATTTGCACGTTAGTAAAATGAATTTGGTGCCGGCGGCAGGCAGCACGGCCAGCAGCACCTAATTCATTTTACTAACGTGCATATGTGTCAGCGGCGGCTTGCAAGCTGCCGCCGACACATATTTGCACGTTAGTAAAATAAATTTGGTGCCGACGGCAGGCAGCACGGTCAGCACCTAATTCACTTTACTAACGTGCACAATCAGCCAATCAGGGTGGGTAAGGGACGGGCAAGGACGTGGAAGGTTGGTGACTGGGATGCTGGAAGAGGGCTCAGAGGTGGGTGGTGGATGGCTACGTGCACTCCGCGAGGCAGCTGGAAATCACCTTTAACTAAAAATAAATACACAATACGGCCAAATGAAAACAGAGCTCTTTGGAGCTCAAGGCACACTTACTTACCAGGGTCAGGCTGCATCTAGTAAAGCAGTGCAAGCATGTACAACGCAGTAACACCCTCTGGGTGTTCAAAGCAGGGTAGCAGGCCCAATCAGGTGTCGGGCTAGGGTGGGATCTGGGTGAGGACTGGGAAGCAAGAAGAGGGATTGGGGTGGGTTGTGGATGGCTACCTGTACACTGCTTGAAATCACTTTTTAATTTAAAAAAACGAAATCATGGGGCTAAGTCCCAATATCCAGAGAGAAGGGTAAGGTTACTGATGAGAGCACTTGTAGACATGCACAGGGATACTTGGTAGCATAGAAACACTTAGGAATTCACTTATACACATGCATTGGCTATTAAGGAGTGGAGCAGCACTTTGAAGGTGACTGATAGCTGCCCGTGGATACCCAGAGCAGTATAGGAGCACAAGTGGATAGGATCATAGATGACTCTATGTCCACTAAGGAGGTCACTTACACATGTGCACTGAGTCCTAAGGATCATAGGTTTCCTACAGAGGTCACACACAGGTGTGTATAGGAACCTCAATGACTAAAGGGCCACCAAGGAGATAACTTATGCATTTGCAGGGAGGAATATGGGAGTAGAGGATCACAAAGGTGGCCACTTATAGATGTGCATTGTGTCCTATATGTGTACAGGAGTACTGAGAAAGTATAGATGTGCAAAGAAACATTCAGTCAGTTTAGGGCAGGGTTCTGCAACTTGAAGCTCTTTAGATGTTTTGTACTACAAGTCACAGTATCCCAATGACTATGCTGGCTAGGTCTGATGGGTGTTGTAGTCCAAAACGACTCGTTAGTAATTGGTTGCACACTCCTGGTTTAGTTGCAATGTTGACAGCATTTAGAAATGTGCATAGAAACATGAGTATAGGAGCATTGGTGTGCGTGTGTAATAGGGGGCAGATAAATATAGGATCAATGATGCAGTTACCTAGAGAAAAAGAATGGGCTGAGCAGGTGGGCATGCCCCGGGGACGAGTGAACACACGTGACTCTCACTTTGGATGTCATACCGGCCACATTGTTTAATACTACAGCAAACATAAATCAACACTATAAATGTGACATTCCTAAAACACAATCATTAATAAGAATCATTATGCATTTGTTAACACTTCTACTGGCAAGTGGTACGAGGCCCTGTCCCCTCCTCACCATGCCTCCCTGAAGTCCTGCACTTTGTCCTCCGGGAGCCGACATTCACCCACCTCGCAGTCAAACACCCAAAAAATAAAAAAGGGAGGTGGTAGGACCCTCCATCTTCTCTGCTCCTAGCTGCACCCCCATTTCTTTGGCCACCTTCTGGAATGTTTCATCACCGTGGCACACTCATTTGTGTCCCTTTTACCCATAAAGAGGAAGTTGTCCAAATTATGGAGGACCTTGGCCCACTTGCATTCCCTCTTTGTTACTCATTCCAAGAATGTCTCAAAGTAATCACATGAGATAGAGCACCCCATGGGCAAGCATTTATCATAATATTTCCCCTCCACCTGAAAGCCCAGCAGATGATAGTCCTCAGGTTGTACAGGCAGTAGCCCAAAGGCGGCCTCAATGTCTGCCTTTGCTAACAGTGCCCCTTTTCCCTTTTGCCGCAGCCGTGCCACCGCAGAGTCGAAGGAGGTGTATCTTGCTGAACACAAGTCATCATTAATGGCGCCATTCACTGACGCCCCCTTTGGAAATTATAGATTAATCTGGTAAGAAACTACATTTTAAGTTTTATGATCAGAGTGAAGGAAGAGCAACTGTTGGGCATTATCCCAAAATCTATATAATAGTACTAATTGTTGGAATGTGTACCATGGTGGAGAGGTGCGGGGTGTGGAGGACAATGAACATGTAGGAACAGAAACCTAGGTATATAAAGAGTGTTGGTGAGTGTGGGAGTAATGCAAAATGCAGCCAGGATTTTTCCCCCATAAAATATGGGGACAGGACTGATGAGGATTTTGGTACTGAATTTTGTATCACTCAGTAATGTACTGTATGCCTTGAACACATTTTGAACTAATCTTTTGGCAGCCAAAATAACACAAGAAGAAGAATCATTAAAAACTGAGGATGCCATACATGTTTGCTGTTGAAATATTCTCCCTCTCCCCTTTTATCCTGGCTTTCCCCTATCCCTGTCCCCCCAGAATGTGATTTTGCTCTGTAGTCCTGTTGAAATAACAGGGCAGATCCACATAAAGAGGGGATTGGGGTTCATACACTTCATGTGGCAACATAGACCTTGACACTGCTACATATGATGATCCATTCTTGTATGAAATGTCACAATACACTGATATCATAGCAATTTTTTCCTTAGTGCACTGAGGGACAATGCTTTATGAGGCCACTTCCTGTGATGTCATGGTGGGGGCGTGGTCATATTACATCACTTCCTGTGGGGAGGGGGGTCAAATTACATCACTTCCTGTGGGGTGTGGTCTAATGACATCACTTCCTGTGGGGGTGTGGCCAAACAACATCACTTCCTGTGATGTCACTCTTGGGGGTGTGGCACTATGATGTCACTTCCGCTACCCATGGCATTTTGGTGAAATGACGTCCCTGGTTTGTTGGTTAATTTCGAGAAACCGATAAAACCACCTGACCTCTATCCATACAGTAAACATAAAACAGTGAAATATGAAAGAGGCCCTGGATATATATCATCCCTGTTCTTTTCCAGGTCTTAAAAATGAAGAACCTTGATAAAGAGCAGTCATATCCGCCTCGCACAGATATATATCATCCCTGTTCTTTTCCAGGTCTTAAAAATGAAGAACCTTGATAAAGAGCAGTCATATCCGCCTCGCACAGGGCAAGGGTATGTGAGAAACCTGAAGGTGTCTCACTCGCTAGTCCCAGGGGATCTGTCATCCAGCTGGCCAGGACACAACCATTGCTTTTGGAACCAGTTCCTGGGGAAGGATCAGTGTGGGAGGATCACCTGGATGAGGGGTCTTCAGGGAATGGAAGTGGGGTACCGGACGGTGAGATGCGGTATCCCCTTCCCTGTAACACCTTTTCCCCATCGTACCAGGTGGGATACCTAGGAAATCAACCGGCCCCCCACTTCCTGACACAAACAATTTCTCACGGACAGTTCACTGTGAGTGACAACGGACTAACACCAGAGCCGTATACCTGACATTCGCCAATGCCATGGTCAGGCAAGGTCAGGCCATTACTGATCATTAAACACACCTGACTCCCATCACACTTCCCCACATGGATAAAAGGCAAAGCCCAAAAGCACACTCTGAGCGAGAAGGAGCACACGAGGAAACAGCAGTTCCAAGATGGCAGTTTAAGACCATTACTTTCACTAACTCTGGAAAGTAAGAAGTATCAGACCAAGAATGAAAGCTGAGCAAACCTACACTGTGCTCCAAAGGTATCCGGGGCTGTCCCACAGCAATAAGAAAAGAACTGTGTATCTTATTTTTTTGTACATCAGGCCCTCGAAATCAAGAGACTTTGATGAGAAAAGAGACTTGGGCGCAGAAGGCACTGTTGCTGGAAATCGAACTGCATCCGTGTGTTGAAGAAGCCAGAGTGTGTGCTTTGCCCTAGTGAACCGCTTTGTCCCCTGCTGAAAACGTGGGAAGGGAGGCCAACGGTCCGAGCATTCTTTTTCATGAACATTACCCTACGCTATTTGTAAGTTAGTGGTAAGGATTGGCAATAGTTTATTTTGCATAGGCCCTTTTATTTTGACAAGACTCCACTAGGACTACGTTATTATTATTTGATGGTCATGGCTTGCTCCCATCTATAGATTTAGGTATAGACAGGTTTTTATCACCCCCTTGTGAAAGTCCAATAAACACCCTTGAACTGTGGCCACTTGTGTCCATCTTACTTTTGATACCATGCCTTCCTTAAAGGTACGACACATTTAATTAGGTAGTGTAAATTAGTAATGTTAGTTGGATCAGGCGATTCATTAGTTTAGCAGTGGAAGAGCCCCTGCACGAGTGTGCGCCTGTGCATGATTGCTGTTACGATAGCAGAGTAAATATTTTGCACTTTCTATGTATTTCCAGGCTGAGGTCTTTGAGGTTACGCAGCTTGCATAGTGAATCTGAAGGAAGAAGAAAACGTTTGTGTGTCCCTGCGATGCGGTTTCGGAAGCATGGAGCAGTGCCGCGAAGGAGGTGATCAGTGGAGGTGACCATGGGCTATTTGGGAGTTGGAAGGAGTGAGGTGGGGCGCAGACGTTTTTGTGGAGCTGCTTGAATTAAGGGGAGATGCGCAAGCAGCTCTGTAATGCGGAAATTGTATTTAAAGTATTTCCCAGTTTGACAGACTCGGCGCTGGATCGCTGTGACATCTTGTGAAGTTAACTACTGGGTCAGACATGTATTTATACATTTAAAAAGATATATATGAAATAATGTCATTCTTTGCTGACAAGGAACTGGAAGGGTTCCATTCAGGCTGACCAGGTTATTTGCATTGGGTAGGATTTCAGGGAATCAGCAAAAGTTAGCATTCAGAAATAAACGTGAAACTTGTAAATATAGAAACAATACAAAAGATAAAAAGAAAGTGAACCACCCTAGAGTTTTGCTCTACTGGCCACTCATGGTCAGAGGCAGCTAGGAAAAAAGTCAGATTCAATTCAGGGATGAGAAAGTCATTTTGGGCAGTGAGAGTGGAGTTCCAAGAGAAAAAGTAACTTCAGGCTTTGAAAATGTCAATGAAAAGGCATCTTGAAAACTGAACTTCTATTCCTTGAGCTGGTGATTCCAAGTCTTCACCCAAATTTTTCCTCTGGGCACTTAGCAGAGGAATCTCAGGTGCAGTTACTCTCAGTAGGATAAAGGAATGCTTTGAGAAACAAGAAGGAAGGTGTTCTGGGCTCAGCTGTTTACGATTAGTTGAGAGCACACCGCTTTTGTGGGTCTGTGGGGTTCAGTAGCTCCTGAGGAACTTTCCAGGCAGGACCTGACAGTACACAGAAGTTGGCAAGTTTGTCATCTTGTATTCCAAGATGTTTAAGAAAACATTTTGACCACCCTTTTATAATTGTAAAGCCACAGAGAGCTTTACAATCATAGGGGGAAGAACATGTTCACGGAAGAAGAGAAAAAAAGGAACTTGGAGCTAACATGGAAAGGCAGGCAGTTTGCCAGCAATAGATCTACACACAACCAGGTTAGGAAACAGTGGGGATCTGATCACCAAGTCTCAGGTAGAGGGGGGAGTGGAGGGTGCGTGAACCTGGCTGTTAGGATGGAGCCATTCATTGAAGAGGAGGGTCCTGAACTCCATCCGGAACTGTATAAGTGAAAGGGCAAGTCTGACGTTGATGGAGAGGAGGTTCCACAGTCGTGGGGCATAGACAGAGAAGGACTGTCTTCTGGTTCTTTCCTTCCCGCACAAGCAGAGTTCAGGTCTGTGCATATCCTTAATTCTGGTGTATTGTAGGCTTCTGGATATGCTATATTTCTCAGTTAGGTAGCTTGGGGACTTCAGGGTGACAGCCATGTAGATGATATAGCAGGAATTTAAGATTATATATGTATGGAAAGGGAGCCAGTGCAGTTAGATGAGGGTTGGGGTGATGTGATCGAAATTGCAGAGTCCTTTGATGCATCGTGCTTCAACGTGCAGGACACAACTCAGGGGTACCAGGGTAGTTGTTGGAAGCCCTTTAAAAAGAGCATTGCTTTCAACCAGGTGGGGAAGGACCAAGGTTTGGACAGCATATCAGAAATTGTTTTCTGGGATCAAGGGCTTGATTTTCCACAGGAGATCAAGTTGATACAAAGCTTTTCGTGTCTTCCTTGCTATGTGCTGATTGAAGGAACGTTGTCTGTTGATGTCAAACCCAAGGAACTTGGAGTATGTGGCCAGCTGAAGTGTGAAGCCCTTGAGGTGCATAGCAGAGAGTCAGGTCTGGATGTCCAGGTGTTTTGTGTTGTTAGTCAGCAGTAGGAATTTAGTCTTGGAGGGGCTAAGCTTCAGGTGAGCACTGGACACCCTGGCCTTGAGCCTACGGATGTCTTCGGTGGAGGATAAATGGAGGTAGCTATGCGTGTGATCTGCATATTGGTGGATGGTGTGTGGAGCAAGGAGGGTCCCTGTGAAGACTGAAGATCTCAGTGAGCAGTTGGATCCTTGAGGGACTCCACAGGTGATGGTTAGAGTTAGTGATCTGGAGTAATCCATTTGTACAAACAGGTGGTGATTTGGAAGGTAAGATGTTAACAATCTCTTTGATCCCTGTACACAGTAGGTTGTATTGCTGCTGCAACACCTTTATAGTAACAGGGGAGGTAGTAATATTGAGAAGGTTTGATTTATTATAACACACCTTACATCTGAGGACTTGTCAAAACACTCCAGGGTCCCTGGGGCAAGAATAGTTCTTTTGTCAGGCTTCCAAACTCTGCAGAGGCCGGCACTTACCTACAGGTGTCTTTCCGCACAGTGAGACCCTGGGTAACAGTGTAGCTGGCAGAGAGGCAGGTCTTGCTGCAGCAGCAAGTCACCCCCAATGTGACTTTGGGATCCTTAGGGGACAGAGTTTGCCTATTCCTTGGACTGCCTGTCTTCACCTGACAACTGGAGGATTTTAGAAATGACTTCTCTCCCAACATGGTCCAACAAAATCTTCATGAAATGGACTTTGCTTTCTGACATCACACCCAAAGTGCTTCATCCTACAGGATGGGGCAAGGACAGGAAGGAAAAGAGGGGCAGATAGAAACAAGCTGGTGGAGCCTTTCCCCAGCTGTAATGAGCTCCATCTGTCTACACTAACCGCCTCATTCCCTTCTCAAAAGTATCAAAGGCCATTTTAGTATGCATCACCCTAGAGTGAGGCAACTCATTTTATGAATGGGTGTGTCCTTTTATTTCTGTTCCAAGGACAGCTTCCTGTGGAGTGGCTCTCTCTCTGGGAAGGGTGTTACCTGTGTTGTCACCCACTGGAGTTCATATCACAAAATCTTACTTATAGAGTACCAGTGAATCAATCTCAATAGTCACACTCTCCAACCTTCACTAGCTATCCCTCCTGGTGTATCTGACCTTAGCATGCGCTGATGCACCGCTTATCTGGGGTGCAGGGATAGAAGAAGAGACTGACCTTAAGTAGGACCAAATTATACGGCACAACAGCAATTTCTACAAGGTAATAAACAATCCAGTGAATACCGGAGTGTGAGCATAGCAGGAAGTTTCGTTAAATTTATTTCTACCTGCTCAACTGCTCACTACAAAAAGTTAACACCCACAATTTCTTTCCCTAGGTGTCTGATTCATGAATCAGACATCAGTGTGGCATTGATACCAGTATGTAAAAAGTCACCAACAATTGTATATGAACTCCTCTATTTGGAATAGAATTTCATATCAATTCCCTGGTAGATGTTGCACCTGAAAAGACATATATCATAGTCTCAATGTGGTATAGGCAACTTTTTCTATCTGTATTCCCTGTTTGGAGATATTGTTAAAAAAACTCATCACAGTAATGATTCTGTAAGTTGTGCAGGGATTGTGGTAACAGTCTCTAACTTGACTAGTGCATTTGTCTGCACATTAAATAATACAAACAATTGTTATGTTGTGGTTGAGGCAAATAGATTGCTAGGTAAAGGGAAAATGTTCTACTTTCAAATATGCCTTCCTGATACAATGAGCTCCCAGTCTCCTGTAGCCTGCTGTACCAATTTTCTGGATACAAAGTGTCTGCACGCTTTCTCGCACATGCTTTTGTAGCCCTTTTTGAAAAGACAGATGCTTATCATAGACAGCACTCCACAGACCGCCATCTTGGAGTGGTGTGATTAACATGGGCTATAGATTAGATCAGGGAGAATAACCATTTATTCGGTATGTCACCAGGCTTCTAAACTCATGTAAATTGGTAATTCTCTTGTGTGCCAATTTCCTCTTAATATTACGTTAACTCGGTACACTGACCATTCAGCGGTAATGCAATTAGTCGCTAAGCTTCTGTTTTTATAATTATGCGGTTAATATCGCCAGATCATGTTAGCAAACACTGCGATCCTTGTTTTTCTGTAGTCAGCGGACATACATAATTATTCTGTTACCAGGGCCCATCGATGCTCGTGCGCATTAGTTTCTTAGACATTCCGAAATTAAGTGTGGAGCGGCGGGCACCATTATTAAGGGGCACAAATTAACTGAGATGATGGGCCTCATTACGAGTTTGGAGGTAGCCATGGCGATATTAGCGCCATGGCTGCCTCCAAAATCGGGTCCGGGTCCAGGTTCCTTGAATGAGGAATTACCGGGTCATTCCAACCTTGGAGGACCCAGTAATTTCTCATTCAAAAAACCAATCCCCATTCCCATTTCAGTCCCCATAGGATTCAATGGGAATGGGGATGGAGCTAATAACGGGCCCGTTAATAACAGGCCCGTTATTAGATCCCTGGTCCCCTTGCGGGACCCGTAAAGGACATCTGGTCTGACCAGACGTTCTGAGCGGGTCTCTCAAGGGAACCTCGTAATAGGGCAGAATGGGTTTACGGGCACCGGCACCATTACCGGTGCCGGTAAACCCATTCCGCCAACCTCGTAATGAGGCCCATTGTGTCTTACAAATGGTAAGGACCCCGAGTGACAGTATTCAGGTGGTAGTTTTGTCAACTAGGTGAAAATGTAAGAATAGCTATTACTATATTCATCACCAATGCTAATGTATATCAGACTTTATGGCAAACTAGAAAGAAACATAGTGTATTTTCACCTACGGTTGTGTATATTCTAGGGTTTAATACTTGTTTTTGTGTGAATGTTGGTTTGCAGAGTGCAATGTGTAGAAGATGCTTGCTAGTTTATATGGTGTTTGTGTGGGTGATGGGAATCAGTTTGTCCTGAAAGTAAAATTAGTTTTGAGGTGGATGGCTTTGCATACAATGCAGTGTCCTTTGAAGGCAATTCTCTAGGGTACTGTGAGCCAGCGCAGGTGGATGAGAGCTGGGATGATATATGAGTGTTTGGGTAGGTGGAGGATGCGTCTTGCTGCTGCCTTTTACATGCCTTCAGGAGGCGAGGGTGCCATTGGGGAGTCTATTGAGGAGACATTATCATAGTCCAGTTTGGCCAGAACCTGTGCTCGTATTATGGTGTGAACGCTATCGGGAGGATATGTCTTATCTTATGTAGAATAGTTGCAGTTTGTATGTTATGTTGACAGCAGCTATTTGGTGTGTGTAGGAAAGGTGGGGGTCGATGGTGAAGCCAAGGGATTTGACAAGCAAGGAGAGGGATATGCGTGGGTTGTCTTTGGTGAGTTATATGATCAAAGTGTCATGTATTAGGCTTTTAATGGGGTAGAAATTAGTTTTGAAACCAAAACATTCAGCATTTAATGAAGTTGTAGAGGTAAATAAGGAAAACTGGGTGACTAGAATGTGTACAGCATTCATGTGACACCTGGTATACATACTGTCCTGTATAGATTAGCAAGAGCCAGTTTAGAACAGTAGGGTTTATATAGATAGTAACATACAAAGCTTATGCATTAACTACATGTACATATATCATTACTGTACTGCCAACACAAGGCCTCAGGTAGCAATGCATTAAATGCACCAACACATATAGAGCTTTTCAAAGCACTTAGAAAAAGCTTGCTTATTGAGATTAGATACAAATACTAATGCTTGGTTTATGGCAAAAGGCATAACAAGCCAAATCAAAGACCATCATTTAACTTTCAGTAATTGAAAGGCCCAACGGGTAATTTTTCATTTTGCTTATGCACAGTTAGGAAACCCCAGTTTTGAAAAATTCCACTCCTCTACTCTTATGAAGCAATTACTTCAAGCAGATGGAACATAAGGCTTTGTTCTAGGTGAATAAGGGTAAGACAAGGATCCCATTTTGTAGGGAAGTTTTTAATTAACGAATAAGATAGCCAATAAATAAACAAGATACTGCAACCATATCAGTGTCCGGTGAGGTAATGTAAGATTCACCAAATCGCATTTGAGATTACATTTAATTGGCTGTTAAAGAAATGATGTAATGTAAGACTCAGAAATTTGCACGCGAGATTACATTTAAAGAGCCCCAAAAACCATATACAAAGGGGCGTAAGATTAGCTTGAGAAGAGCAGCTTAAGAACAACTGAATAATGCGGCTGAAGTGCTGACCCAGACCCGTGCAGGCAGACCAAACAGAAAAAGAAGCCCAGAAGATCTTAAGATGGAAGAAGTCCAGAATATCTAAAGATGGGACAAGAATAGCTGAAAACACTCTGGCAGGATGAAACCTAGAAGATCCGACGATAGTAGAAGCATAGATGAAACACCCAAACAAAAGATGGCAGATGTATGCAACTGAAGACACGGGTATGATCAATCTTAGCCAAAATAGAATTATGTATTTAGAAGCACATATGTGCTATTCAAATTAAATTAATACATACAATTATTCAAAGAGATGCAAGGAAAGGCATACAGAAAAGCATTTTGGGGTATCCTAGTCCCCCAATCGCCTTTACCCTCCGCCCACTCCCAGCACTTGCCTGTGCTGTCTCACAGGCCTGCACTTATTGCATTGGCAGTTGACCACTGTTACCAAGTGATCTCTGCCAGGCACTTAACAGCTGCTTCCAACATACTCCCTAACACTTCCCTCCGTGGAACTCCTAGCACTTACCCCCTTCCTCATCCCTTCTCTTTCTCTCTGCACTTGAACGTTCTGAATGCTCACAAGACCTAGTAGGACTGCCTCTTTCTTTCTCTACATTGTTATCATATTTGCCATTCATTCTCATGTTCCCTCCTCGTTGCCCTGTGGGCGCTTTGAAACAAAATTTACTTGATGTATAAGCACCTTACAAATGCACAATAAAATAAAAAATAAAACATGTTTGATTGAGACGAATACACTAAGCATGATTCAGTCTGAAAACACACTTTTATGCAGCATCACATTTTTAAGTATATCATATACAAAGAGAAAGCAATGAATTTGGAGAAGTAAAATACAATAGCAACTATTGTATATTACTGTATTGTATTTTTTTGTGAAGAAAGGATTCATGAAGGGTGGATATATTTACTTAAGAAAGGGTTTTGTTTTATGTTAATTGATGCAGAGTTAACATGGCTGTCTCCAGCAGCGTGTGTCAACATTTTGCTACAGGGCATGTGGGGCAAGAGGTGGCAGCTGCCTGGATGAGATTGCCCTGCCATGCTGTGAAACAGATGTGCAGAAGATTCCCAGGCCATCAATTTGGTTCCCTGTCCTCCTCCTCTATGCCATGATTACAACCACGCAGAGGAAACCAGGGACTGTGCAGAAGGATAGTCAATAGTTGGTCTGTTACAGGAAATGGGTCACTGTCGAGGTGTGTCTGAGAACATGACCATGTTCCTGCATGCACATTGCACCAAAGCAAAGACTGAAACCTGGGGGGTACTTCGAATAGCAAAGGTCATAATGGTCCACTAGCAGCAAGGTATCATTGCTTCTGAATGAAATTGGTTCTGCTACTCTGCTGGCTGGTTTTCGATCCTGAGTACTTGCACACTGATTAATGTGTACATCTCATGCCTTGCATTCAATATTCTATGCATTTACCCTGGAATCTCTACACAATTGATCTTGAATATTGGCCTTGTATTTGCATTCCTGTGTGGCATTCCTAAAAAGATGAATCCATATTGCAAGAATTTGGCCCTTGAAGGCTGCTCTTTGGTGAATATATCTGATCAATTGTGGATTTCATGTTGCAGGGTTGGGACATATTTTGACCCTGGCCTGTGGATCTAGAATTCACTACTTCATCCATACTTTCTATGTTCTTTGCCCCTCCCCCAGTTATGGATTAAAAATATAACCTACTACCATCTAAAGCATCTAGACCATGCTAAACATAATTTCTATCTTGACATTACCATCAGGGAAAGAAGGCACCATAACTTGCTATGCTGAAAGAGTATAGGTTGGTGTATAGAGATCACATGCTAATTTTGTGTTCTTTTCTTATACAGGTAATGTTTTATACTTGATTCACCCAATCCCATTGATATTATTTAACCATTCACGCATTTCGGTGGTGGATTGACAACACCAGGATGCCCATTGTTCATTTTCAGTTCATGTCTCTAGGCAGACATGTGAATTATATCTAATAATTAAATCAGTGTACTACGAGAAATCTGAGGGTGTTCTCACAATTAACCCGCATAAGAGCCCCCCGCAGGTAACAAAGGGCAAGACTGCCAGATTCTGACCCCGGGGGTGAGTCTGCGAAGGGGTATTCCTGGGATGAGGGTCCCCCAAGAATGGAGGTGGGATGCTTGAGGGTGAGACATGGTACCCCCCCGGTTCCTAACTCCAATCTATCCTATCTCCCCTCTGCTGTCACAGGATATTGTCACACAGTTCCTACACTCAAACACTAACCTTGAGAAAGGGAAGATAAACTTAGCCGTAATATCATCTTTCTGTCATAGGGAAACCCCTAGAACTGAGACACGATAGCCCCGTTTTTCTGACAGTACCCTATGCAACCCCTCCTCTGTCTTCAGAGGATATATTAAAATACGCAATCTTCCTTCCCCCAAACATCACTTAAGTACTGTGACGAAGAAGAGGTAGTAATGAGGAGTACATACTTCCTATGAGAAAAACCATTATAGTACTGAGAAGAAGAAGATGCAAGCAGTGGCACACCTATACTCTGAATACACGTATCCCACTAATGAGTCCACGCAAGGTCACGCAATCGACATTAACCATGCACAACGGCAGCCTGTCAGGTACTGCGGACAGTATAAAAAGCACCCAAGCACTCAGTGGTTTGAACGAGTTGGGAGGAGAGCAGTGGAGCCGCATACTTGCCAACCCTACCGATTTAGGCGGTAGGATACCGCTTTTTAAGCAGTCCTACCGCCTACCGATTTTTTGACACCAAATACTGATTTTTTTTAAAAAAATTTTTTTGCCCACGCCAGCTCGGGGGCGTCTTTCAAGAGCTCCCCCGAGCTGGCATACCGGGAGAATGCACGGCATGCAGGCTTTTAATGTCAAAGGCACCCACGGCAGTGGGCTAAAGCGCCCCTCCGCCGCAGGTGCCTTTGGCAAAAGGCGCCATTAGCCCCCCACCACGCCAACTCGGGGGAGTCTTTCAAGGACTTCCCCGAGATGGCGTAGCGGGAGAAGGTGCAGGATGCAGGCTTTTAATATCAAAGGCACCCACGGCGGTGGGCTAAAAGTGCCCCTCCACCGCGGGTGCCTTTGGCCAAAGGCGCCATTAGCCCCCCACCACGCCAACTCAGGGGAGTCTTTCAAGGACTTCCCCGAGCTGGCATAGCGGGAGAAGGCGTGGCATGCAGGCTGTTAATGTCAAAGTCACCCACGGTGGTGGGCTAAAGCGCCCCTCTGCCGCGGGTGCCTTTGGCAAAAGGTGCCATTAGCCCCCACCACGCCAACTCGGGGGAGTCTTTCAAGGACTTCCCCGAGCTGGCGTAGCGGGAGAAGGCGCAGCATGCAGGCCTTTGATGTAAAAGGCGCCCACGGCGGTGGGCTAAGGGCACCCATCCGCCGCGAGTGCCTTTCACAAAAGGCACCATTAGCCCCCCACTACGTCAACTCCGGCGAGTCTTTCAAGGGCTCCCCCGAGCTGGCATGATGGCAGAAGGCGTGGTAGGCGCCTCATTGTCATTGAATGCACCCGCAGCAGCGGGCTCATTCAATGACAATGGGCTGCTGACGCGCCCCATTCCTATCATTACCTCCTCGCCTGACTATTTTTGAAACTTTAAGATTCCTACAGATTTTTGGTCACAGAATGTTGGCATGTATGGAGCCGTGGCTGTCCAGGACCAGCCGGGGAAATCCAGGATGCTGAGACGCTGAGGACTTGCATGAGGGAGCGCCCTATAACTGTGTGACGAGAAGCCTGCCATTCCAGTTGTAAGAAAAGGTCTGGAAAAGGGAGCCTGGAGGTGTGCTAATCCATTCTTATGCAAATGCCAGGTGTTCGATCCCCTGGGCCGAGTCAGAAACACAGGAGTGTCTGAGAGGCAGGTGGGAAGACCTTGACCTCAGACTACAAGGACACTCTCAGTAAAAGGTCAGAGAGGCAAGTGATGTGAAAGCCCGTTATGTTTGCGCAAGACACAATCTTATGATATGATATGATATGGCATTTGTAACACGCCTATACACAAGTGCTTCAAGGCGCGACGAGGCGGGGGGGGAACAAGGGGAGACAGACAACGATCCTACTCGGCCAGGTGTCATTCAGATCGCGCAAGGGTGGAGGGGACTGGGAAAAAGTGCAAGGGGAAGGGAGAGGGGGAAAGTGCTGTACATGGTTAGTAGAATACAAGATAAATAATAGGGCCTGCTGGTGGCAAGTGCAAGGAAAAGTGCAGGACATGGTTAGTAGAATACAAGATAAATAATAGGGCCAGCTGGTGGCAAGTGCAAGCTAAGTGCTGGGAGAAGGGGCTGTAGGATACAGAGACAGTCCCGTAGTGCAGGTAGGCAGTTGAGGGAAGAGTGACTGGGCCAAGGACAGAGATCGGAGAGTGGCCCGGTAGCAGATTCAGTCCAGGTTCAGTGTTTTTAGCAGGAGAGAGAGGGAGAGAAAGCGGAGGCAAAGAGAAAGGTTTTAAGGTGCTTCCTGAACCGGAGATGGTTCTCCTCAAGTTTCAGGGAGGCAGGAAGGCTGTTCCAAAGGGAGTCCCCAGCTGCGGAGAGAGATCTACCCCCAGCTCGTTGCTTGGAGAAGCGGCTGACCCTGAGGTAGTTGGAGGTGGATGAGCGAAGAGCTCGAGAAGGAAGATATTTCGGAAGAGAGAGTTGAAGGTATTTTGGCCCAAGGCCCCAGAAGGCCTTGTGGACAATGCAGAGGGTTTTGAACTGAATCCTCGCAGCCACTGGGAGCCAGTGTAGTGATTTCAGTCCTGGAGAGATACGGTCCTTGGGCTTGAGGCCAAGGACAAGTCTCGCAGTCCTGTTCTGGATAAGTTGCAAAGGGCGGAGAGTAGAGGCAGGAAGATTTAGATAGCGGCTGTTACAGTAGTCCAGCCTCGAGATAACCAGGGCTCTGGAGACAGTGAGCTTCTGGGGGAAGGAGAGGAAGGGAAGGATACCTCTGAGGAGGTGTAGCTGGTAGTGTGACTTCTTAGAGACGTCAGATATGTAAGGAGAGAAAGAGAGTGTGGAGTCGAAGATGACTCCAAAGTTTTTTGCTTTGCAGGTAGGCGCAGGAAGAGGGCCAAGGGAGGCCGGCCAGAGAGCTGCAGGGAAGGAGGGAGTGGGTGTGCCGATAAGTAGAATCTCAGTCTTACTGGCATTAAGGCAGAGGTCATTGGCGGCACACCATTCCTGGATAGCAGAGAGACAGTCAGAGATGAGGGAAGGGGAAGAGGAGGCTGAGGGTAGCCTGAAAATGAGCTGGGTATCATCCGCTTAGCACTGAAAGTTGGGACAGAGAGCGGCGATGCGGTGAGCAAGAAGTTCCAGATACTGGTTGAACAGACAGGGGGTTTTAACTCAACCTCATATAGTGAAAGACACGTGGGATAAAATTGACAAAAAGGATTCTGTTGATGCAAAGTTACAGAGTGGTTGTGTGCAGGAGTACATGTTATCGAAAGACTCTGTAGCTGAATCGGAAGCTCCTGTGAATAAAGGGGAGCTGTGCACAGCCCTGAAGTCTGAGCAGAATAGAGATCCAAAAATGGGGAGCTGTGTGAAAACCGAAGTGGGAGCTAAATTCCTCAAAGTAAAGGAAAAGAGACTTTCCAATAAACCAAGAACCTTGAGAAGCATTGGGGTGGCCCCAGGCAGGAGGCTGATCTAGGAGGGCCATAGAGACGCCACTACAAAGAAGAAGGAAAGTGTATTGGCAAAGCATTGGGGTGGCCCCCAGGTGGGAGACTGATCCAGGGGAGCTGTAAAGACCCAATCACAGGGACAAGAGGACGTAATTAAAATGTAAGACGTCTGGTTGCGCGAGCTGTAATGGGTGGACCGTGCGGACTGACAACTGCACCATGATCGGGGGAGCCCCAGCTGAAAGGAAGAAGCTACATGAACTGTTAAAGTTACAAACTACAAGGAACTTCGTTAAAATTACAGAGGTGCACCCTGGCAATGCAAATGTACTGCAAACTTTAATCAATCCAAATCTGAGTTACCAATTAACTGCGGAGAACCTGTGGAACTTTCTAAAACTGAGTGCCTTGAACTTGGGGAAGGCAGCTGTAGAGGAGCACCATTGTCATGCTAACTTTACTTCGAACATTTCCAGATTGTCCTGAACTAGGGGAAGGGGGTCACGGAAGGGCGCCATTGTTACATTAACTTTTACTTTGGACACTATTGAATTGACCAAATCCCATACACTCTGTATTTCTATAGAAGTGAGGGCAAGCATAGGTTTCGTCAGATACAGTATTTTGTTTTGGACAGAAAGACTAGACTTCCCTTAGATTGCTTTCCTTTAAGGAACATTCTCATCTTAGAGTTAGGGCAAGTTAGGCGTTATACCATTCTGACCATTGAGAATAAAGGTTTTCAAACTGTGTTTCACTTGTCTGTGCCATCCCTTGATACCATGCCAGTCTCAGACTACCCAGTTAGTTGAATCTGATTGTATATTTGAATTCTGATAGTTTCCTCTGATCCATGTTCGAATCACATTTTGCCACACTTGCCATCAGAACTTTCTACTTGCTGTTTGGTTTACACCCATGAAGACATTTAGGGGCCGATTCATGGAACAAAGGTGCGCCGAAAATCCATGCGCAAGCAGGCGCAAGGGAGCGCAAGCGTGTGAAACGCAGCGCACGCGCACGCGTGCGATTCAAGGAAGACGCTGCGCGTGTTTCCCGCTGTCCGTGCGCCCAATCCAGCCATGGCACATGCAGGCATACACGGTGTGCGCTATGCGCACAGCAAAAGCACACATAGCGCGGCGCTCACAACCAAAGTGGGCGGAACAGTGGGCGTAACACGGGGAATGGGGACTAACGCGTGAAAAAGAAGGCGTAACTGGGGAAGTACTGCAGGGAACTACACGGAACGCCCACACGCACGCGAACAACCCGTATTCATGGATCCGAATACGGGAAACTCGCGCACGGCAAAAGACGCACACAGGCGTCAACGCATCCCCCACACGAAGGCAGGCGGAAGTGTCCCCGCGCACAGTACAAAAGTGCGCGCAAACAACAAACACGTATATACAGCTACAATGAATGCCCCATTTGTCCCAGCACTGATCGTGGGACACCGCAGGAGGAGGAGAATAGCCAGGGCACGCATTTTCGCACCACGGACAAGCCTTTTTGGGATGCCTGACGACCAGGTCTATGGCAGGTATAGGTTTCCACCCCACATCATCCTAGACCTAGTCAGGGAGTGGGAAGATGACCTTACATCCCCCACCCTTTGCTCCCAAGCATTGAGCCCCTTGGAGAAGGTGCTCAATGTCCTGCATTTTTTGGCCACTGGGTCATTTCAGCGGACTACTGCCATAGCGGGGGGGTCTCACCGGCCACGCAGTCACGCTGCCTACACCAGGTACTGGCAATCATGACAGCGCGCCCCTCAGTCCGCAGGCACATGTACATGCCCAGAACACCCGCAGAAAGGCAGGCCATTGTCCTGGATTTTTTCAGGGTGGCACACTTCCCCAAAGTGCTCGGTGCCATAGATTGCACCCATGTGGCCCTACGTCCACCTAGGGCCACTGAGCACATCTACCGAAAACCGCAAGCACTGGCATTCCATCAATGTACAGGTGGTATGCGATGCAAAGGGAATCATCACCTCTGTCTATGCAAACTACCCTGGCTCCACCCATGACAGTTTCATATACAGAATGTCCGCCCTGAGCCGGGCCCTGGAAGCTGGGCAGCATGGCGACACATGGCTCCTAGGTGAGTACAAATGCCCTTGCACATGCATGCAAGTCACACACAGACAAATACCCAAACCCTAATAATCTCAACTATTATCACCTCCCCAGGGGACAGTGCCTACCATCTGAGCAACCACATGATGACGCCAATCCGGAACCCCACCACACCACCCCAGTTAAGATACAACGCCGCCCATATTGCAACCAGGGCCATAGTGGAGCGCACATTCGGAGTGCTCAAGTCACGTTTCCGCTCTCTTGACCGCTCTGGCGGGCAACTATTCTATGCACCACCAGTAGTGTGCAGGATCATTGTGGCAGCATGTGTCCTGCACAATGTTGCAACACGGCAGGGCGTCCCGGTGGACATGGTGGTGCCCCCACATCCCCAACCACAGGCACAGGTGCTGCCCATGGGAGGAGACAGGGCACGTGGCGAGGAAGCCCGGACCCAGCTTGTGGCCACATTTTTCACCTAAACTCCCGCCCCTGCGGAGTGCACACAGGCCTGGCACATACCAGGTGACAATCGATGATGACAAAGAGACAGTCAACTGTCACAACCCTACCACCCTGAGATAGTTGCCATGGAAGTGCCACATCGTCTGCATCCCTAGCTACTTAAACACAAGCTATCCTGTGTGACCAAAAGGCACACATATGACATATGACATGATATGGCCTATACACAAGTATTTCAAGGTGCGATGAGGCAGGGAGGGAGGAACAAGGGAAGACAGACAACGGTACTACTAGGCCAGGTGTCATTTAGATTGTGCAAGTGCAGGGGTAGGGGGAAGGGAAAAGTGCAAGGGGAAGGGGAGGGGGGGAGTGCAGTACAGGGGAAGTAGACCAAAAAACAAATACATAGGTCAGCTGGTGGCAACTGCAAAGGTAAGTGCAGACAAGTGCTGGAAAGGGGGGCTGTAGGGATAGAGAGACAGTACCGCAGTGCAGGGGTTGCCAGGGAGGCAGTGCAAGTGGAGAGTGGCTGGGCCAGGGACCGAGGTCGATGAGAGTGGCCCAGTTGCAGATCCAGTGCAGTTCCAGTGAAGAATTCCGCAAGGGAGAGGCAGAGAGAAAGCAGAAGCAAAGAGGAAGGTCTTGAGGTGCTTCCCAAACCGGAGATAGTTCCCCTCAAGTTCAAGTGAGGCAGGAAGGCTGTTCCAGAGGGAGGGCCCTGCCGCGGAGAGAGATCTACCCCCAGCTAGTTGCTCTGAGAAGCGGATGACCCTGACATGCAAGGTAGTGCATCAGAAGCAATACCCATACACCAACACAGTAACAATAAAGTACACATTGCCATGTCCAAAATGTACAGTGGCATCAGACAATGATGCCTGACCTGGAATCAGATGAAATGACAGACCAACAACCTCCCACCCAAAATAAGTCATTTCCAAATGCATTACAAGAGTTATAGACGTAACATAACAATGAATGCCTGTCTACATGCACATTGGGCATTGCAAAATCAACACTGCAGCTTCTGTGTGCTGTGTCCTACTCCTGCAACACACTGCTCAGCGCACAGCACAGTGAACAGCCATTGTGTGTGATGCACACCCTGAGCATCACATCTAAGTGACAGACCACATCAAAAAGCAAATTAGGCATGTACAGGATCCATAATTGGTCACAGAACATGTGCTGCAGGGACGCAGTGGCCACCAGAAGGCAAACAGTGTACACATGGATATGCAAGGGTGGGAGTACATGTAGTGCATCAGAGTGCAAGTGTGTGGGTCTGCAAGGACATGCACTCAACATATGCATGTGCACTCAAGTGACCATCAGTGTTCTCTACACATCACATGTGAACATTCACCATGTGTACACCCCAGCATGTCAAACCACAACTATCCCCTCGCACCTGAAAGGTAAACACAACACATGAACAGGCATTGATCAGCAGAACACAACATGTACATAGGATACCACCATTCCTATGTCAGAGTTCCCATCACACTGCAGGGCAAGGCAACTATCAACAACAACCCCCCCCCTCCCTCACAAATGACCATGACCCACTAAACAACTGCACCTGGGTCATGGAGCCTTCCACCCTCAATTCCACCTGGCCACAGGATCACCTTTACCCTTCGTCACCATCTCCCACCTTGTGTGTAAAAAGGTGCCTGCACCCTCAGAATCCACACTCATTTCCAAAATCACAAAATCCAAGCCATAAAAACAAACCAGAACACCCTCCAGTAGATGACTTGACGTAGCAGTACCTCACAAAGGCCAAGTACTACCACAAAGATGCAACAACCAAGGTAGCACAGTAAAACAATGCCACAACAGGATGTGAACCATGTGTGGTACATAAGATAGGATGATGCACCATGAACGGATGTGTACTGTCACAGGTCCCATGAACAGGCGCAGGAGTGTCATGAAACAACCACCCCTACTGTGTCCCGGGTGCCTGCAAGGTCAAACTCACACAGGCCCCTGAGACCCTGGTGGGGAAGGAGGGTCAGTGATATGCAGTCGGGACAGGTGTTGGCACACTGGATAACTGGAATGAGTGGCAGGAGAGGGGAGGAGGAATGACACATGAAAGTAGGGAATGCACGAAAATGTACTACCTGCATGAACACATACACAATCCAAACAAACTTGGACATCATTGTCATGGCCTTCTATAGTCCAGGCTTAGGAGTGGTACGAACCAACCACCCCCTCTAGGGTTCTGGCGCCTGCAAGTTTGGGGCTTACACAGGCATCCACAACCCCAGCGGGGAAAGAGGGTTAGGGAACGTTGCTTGGATAGGTACGGGAAGCAGGAACACCGGGTAGAGGGTACAGGGTTCAAAATTGCATAGGATTCTGGGTGATTAGGGGGAAAAAACATACCAAATTGAATCACACATACATCCATGCATTAGTTCACCCCCCAGCAAGCCTATGCAGAGCAGTTTGAAAGAAAAACAACAAGACACTTAGCTCTGGTTTTGAGTGCTGGCCTCCTGCCTGCGCACTCTCAGGTCTGGTTACAGGAGCACTGCAATGCTGCAAAGAGAGCCACAGTCAACAACCTGTACGTGCCAATTACACAAAAACACACCACCAAACATGCCCCATAGCAACAAACTACTCTACAAACAGACAATCTGGTGTAGATGCTTCGTACCCATATATAACATTACCCCTGTGACGGGTCATACACAGTCAATGCAGTAAGTCAGCCGCTGGTGGGTGCGTGGCAAATGGAACACCAATGTGTCACAATTCACACAACATGCAATGTTCCGTAGGTAAGCAGACAGACCCATATAGCAAGCCATGACTTCAGAGCAAGTTGCGTACCACCATGACCGAAACAAAGTTGGCAGTGCATTCATCATAAAGTACATGCAAATGAAATGCACTGCACCCGAGTATGTCCCTTGCTGTATGTCCCTGTGAGCTGCCCCTTTCATGTCTCGGAAGGCTACATGGTTGATACAAGTGCCTCGATGGACCTTGGTGTACCGGAGGGTATGTGCCACTGCCCCTGCAGGTGACCCAGACAACCTTACAATCAACAACCATCAGTGCACCAACACATCTGAGCTGCATTGTGTGCTTCAACACCAATATCTGTCCAAGCTCACCCTCAGTGCTGTGACTAAGCCTGCATGTGCAACTCGCCTGGTGCAAGCTTTGCTGTGTTGTGGCCCCCCTGTGCTGTTCACCTTGCCTGGAGTTCCTTGGAACACGTCAGCAGTTCTAGGATGTAGGTCTGCAATCCCTGTGCCTCTGCTTGTGCACACATGTGCATGTGGGCACCAACAAACGTGTCCAGAATTCTGTCGTCCAATGGGCCATGTCTGCTGGCAAAGGTGCTCTGGAGGCTCATCCCCCTGCAGAAAGGGCATGAAACACATGATTAATGCTTCAAAGTCATCTGTGTGTGTCTCTTCAGGCATCTAATTACTTGACCATGTCAGAGAGTCACAGCATAAATCACACCATCAGTCCGTCTTTCACATCCAAAGTGTGGAACACTATCTACAGCATGAATTGCAACAAGCATGTGTACAGTAAAGATAAGAAACATACTACACAATGCATAGAAATTAATGTACACATTAATCATGAAACACTCCATCTTGCAAAAGCTTAACAGTGGACAATAACACCAAAATCATCCCCACTAGGGGTGTAAACACAAGTCACACAACATCAGACATGCCACAGATATGACAGTCCAAAGCCCTTGTGTAAAGGTTTGTGACACCGAACCATCCTTGCTAGCCCATGGATAAGGGAGGCAGGAGTGGCATATGTGAGTCAAGGACCCCAAGCACCAAACACATACACAAGACAAGCCTGCAGGGCCCAGCTGGAACAGACAGTGGATGCCTTCAAAAGCCACAAAGCACTGCACCGTCACATGAAAGCACAATAGACAAGCAATTTTAAACTATATTAACTAATTAAACTAACTATGGAAAACCTCCATTACCTAATTAAACTAACTATCAAACAGAAACTTAACTAACTAAGCTAAAAGAAAAATCAAAAATGGCCACATACGACCCGGGGGGGAGGGGAGGCACCCAGGAGGGGGGAGGTACAGGGTGCTGCTCAACATCCACATGCGATGATGCTGAGCCAAAAAAAAAACCTCCATGGGCTCAACGCCTGCACAGCCCGACCTGTGGGAGATAGATGGTCGTCCGAGTCTGGCTCATCCTGGAAAGGAGGACGTGGCACAGTAGCCTGGCCACGCCTAGCCACAGCTTGCCCCTCGTCGGCAGCAAGTCTGCCGGATGGTGGAGCCTGGTTCTGTGTGGCGATGTGACGTAGGTCTGCATGCAGAACCTCACGTGATACACGTGCTTCCTCTTGCAAGGTAGCACGTGTAACACGGAGTTCCTCCTGCAAGGCCTGGCTGGACAACCGCTGCACCTCCCGGCAAGCCTGTAGCTCAGCCGAGATGGTACGCTCAAGCTGTGCAAACCTCTCCTCTGCCTGCTGCCTCTGGGACATCATAAGGACACCCAGAGTGGATCTGAGGGAAGCATACTCCTCCCTCAGGGCATCCATGTGCGCCTCTGCGTGAGCAGCAATTGCTTGACGCAGAGACGACATTTCAGCCTGGCGTGCCCTGTCTGAGGCTGCCATGCCCAGCCCGAGCGAGCGGGCCGTGGACCGTGCCGCCTGCTGCTGGAGAAGCACCTGCCTAGCAGGGGGGAGCACAGATCGGGCCACACGCTCCATGCTCTCAGCGATGTTCTCCATTGCTGTCCCCTGCCGTTCTGAATTGGCAGTCATGTCTTGCTCCCACTCAGTATACTGGGGTTGCGCGTGGCGACCGCGTTGCCGGGCTTGACCCCTGCTGGACCCAAGGACCGGGGGTCCTCGCTGTGTTGGCACCGCCCGCGGCTGCACGACTACATGCCCCCGTCGACGTGATGTCCCAGACACATCAGTGACTGGTGTGGAGGGTGACCCTGCGTCCCGATACACCACGGGCGGAGGAACCAAGACTGTCTGATCCCTCAGTGCAGGTGTTGCAGACAGAGGTGTGTCCACATCAGAATCACTCACCCCTGACACATGGACTTGATGCTCATCCAACTCAACATGGACGTCAGAGTCGTCATCAAGGCTGGACTCATAGGCAGCCAGAGACAAGATGCACTGTAGCACTAGGGGGTTTTCATGGCCTACCACCCCACGGCCCCCACTAGTGCCGGGTTGATGTAGTGGTAACAACCCTGTGTCTGGCATGACAACACCATCCTCCGCCTCCATTGCGTCATCACCTGAAAAATAGAGAGAAAAAAGGTCACTACACATGTCAGAAGCACACAACACACACACACACCGACAGCAAACGCATCAGGCAGACATGTGACACAACATATAACCTGGCATGCATGCTGGGTCAACTTTGAATTGCTTCTGTGATCGGACCTGTTGAAAGGTGGCAGTTTCCATGGAAGTGGGTCTATGCAGTGCAGAAAATGTGTACGCCACTCACTACCTACATGTACAAGGACTCCATGGTGTGTGCCAGGAAATGTGAAGGCAGTGCAATGTCAAATTCAGACATCACGTGCATTGTGCATTCAATGTGTACCATATCTAGAAGCCAAGCACCCCTCCACCCCAGTACCAAAGCAGGGATGCCTAGCATGGTATCAAAAGGCTGACCATACACCTGTGTATTGACAGGCAGTGTTGACTGGAATCAACAGCTTAATGTGATTCAAGTGACAACACTGCAAATGATGCTGGGACAGTAAGCAGGACACATGATGAAAACTCTGGATTCCGCCCATGTGTGAAGAAGACACAACAACAGTTGGACAGAGTCATTGGCCATTGAACAGGCTGAGGCCTGTGAGCCACACAGATTGTCAGACCCTAAACATGTGTGCAACGCAGGACTGAGCCACAGTTGACATGGGAAGGCTGATGAGATGTCAGGCAATGTATGTAACCAAGGACTTGTATTACAGTGATCATCCAGTCAAGGACACATAGGGGCATGCGTGCAATGCACATGGAGCATGAATGGGCACTCATGTCCCTGCGGGACATCTGACCTATGCACAGTACAAGTGAGATACCCTGCATCAAGTACTAAGGCTGTACCACACGGCATATGTTTGGAGGATTCTACGCTGGAAGTGAGCATCTACAGAGGACGCATGAACAAGAAAGTACACATTGGCAAGATTGAAGAACACCAGTGCAAAGGTGGAACTGGGGTGCAGAGTGGCGGAGGAGGGGCAAGGGAGCATGCCTACATGGAGTCCCCGCATGCAGGCAGAGGAGACATGCATGACGGAAGCATTGCATTACTTACACATCAGAACCATGTACACGTCACATGTAGCGGCAATCATGCACAACACATCCCACAAGTGAAACACACACGTCCTCAACAAACACGCATCAACACTCACTGGACTGGGCATCAAAGTCCAGCATCTCTCCCACTCCTTCGACCAATTCAGGTGGTATGAACTCTGCAACGAGTGCCTCATGCGGAGTGAGCTCTTCCTCCTCTGGTGCAGGCCCACCGCCAGTCACCAGAGTCAAGTTGTAATTAGAGGCACGCTTAGCCTTAGTGCTGCGTTTGATGTCATTCCAACGCTTTTTGCACTCTTGCGCCGTGCGCACCTCATGGCCGAATGAACTGACATGTTCCGCAACATGCTTCCAGTGGGTGTCACGTTGGGCAGCCGTAGTCTGACTATTGGCACCCGCTAGCATGTCACGGCTGTGGCCCCGCACGTAGTCCATGAGGAAGTCCAGTTCCTGCTTACAGAAAGGCTTCTTCCTCGACGTGCAGGAGGTCGTGGCTGTGTGTGGGGTCCCAGCCTGTGCTGCAGGTGCAACCTTCCTCCTCTTGGACTGTGGCACAGACCCTGGCTGGCTAATGCCGCCCTGACCAGTATGGCCAGTGGGTTTGGTGGATTGAGCCAAGGGAGTGGCAGGTGGAGGGATGACCAAAGGCCTGACTTGTGTCAGTGGCAGCTGGGTGCCCACTAATGGACCCTGCGCAGCAACATCAGCTGTGGCAGTGTCATTGACCACAACGGTCCTGGTTGGCAGACTCACAACCGGGGTTCTGTTGGGTGCATCTACCCCTGCACTTGCCAACACCCGGCTGTTCGGGGCAGCAGATGACATGACTGCCCCAGGGACACGTGTCTTGGTCTGAGCAGCCCGGCCTGCCCCTATGGATTCCCCCCTGGCCTGTTGGAGATCTACCAAGGGCTCTTCAAGTGCCAACGCAGCCTGCGCTGGCAGACCCCAAGCCTGGGTGGCGGTGTCCACAGCTGCACCTGCAGCTACCACTACCCTTGGGCCCGTGGCAGTCGATGGAACAGACTGACGGGTCACACGGGCACCAGTGCCAGATGCAGAAGCTGCATCCCCCGGAACCACAGGGGGTGGTGGCATGACTGCACCGACACATGGCACAACATTGTGCTCAAGTGGCACACCCTTGCCTCTTCCCCCTCTGTGGCTGCCCTGGACACCCTGGAGTCCCCCTACTCCCTGGTCACCATGGCCATGTTCCCGACCACGCCCGCCACGAGGAGTACGCCCAGCTGAGGCACCCCTCACCTTTGGTGGCCTCCCAACCATGTCACAGATGTAGTAGTGCCGGCACAGATGGAGTGGTGCCAATGGGAGGTGTACACCACAATTGACCTGGGCAATTGGGGTGAAGGGGGTGGGAAGCAAGATGTTAACAGCCCCCCTGCACCTGCAAGGCTGTATGTGACCCCGGTGATGTAGTGACGGGTCACGCAACGCTCAGGCACCCCAAAACTGCAGTAAAACCGTGCACGCAACCCTGCAGCCTACGTGCGTGGATTCAACCTCCCGCAGTACGCGGTGGCACCCAGTAACACGAATAACGCGTATGCGTGGGACACGCAGGCTACTATGACATCGAAAATGGGTGCGATACACAGGGGCACCCGCAGTGGGAAAAAGAGTGTGTGCGACTCACCGTCTGACTAGCGCGATGCAGAAAAACACGCGTAGCCAATACCCCAGTCAAAAGAAGAGATACGTCCTTGATAGCTGTGAAGTTGTGATGGCGCGCGAAACAACACGAAGCAGCAACACACGTCGGTCTCCACGAAAGGCACGTACAGCGAACTGCTGGGCCCGCTCACCTTTAACCCGTGCTGAGGGAAACGCACGCGCGCGTCACGTCACTTACGCGCATGGGCCCTTTCCTCGTATTACACGCTGACGTGCCGAATTTTCACGTGCCAAATCACTCCGTATCAAGCTGCCCATGCGTAAGCACATGGAAGACCAAGCTCCTGCCCAGAAGGCCGAACTACTGCCCCCCAGAGCCCCGAGCACGCTCCCACCTGCCATCTGCTGCTGCCTGACTGCCTGCTGCCCACGTGCCCTGCCATTTGCTGCCTGCACATCAGCCAGGGGTGCTGTTGCTGTGACCACCCCTGCTGGAACCGAAGACTCCCGACTGGGATTCCATCGCTCCACAGCCCAGCCCCAGGACCCAGTTTCCCACCCACTCCTGCCTCTGGGGTTGTCATGTCGGGCACTGCAACATCTGGCACCACTGACAACCCCCGGCCGGAGAGGCAGAGGGGCACCAGCTTCAGTGCCAGGGAAGTTGGTGTCCTGGTGAAGCAAGTCCTGGGGCAATATGATGCCCTCTTCGGAAGTTCCCGCGCCGACAAGGAAGGACGGACTCGGATCTGGACTGACATCGTGACTGCCATCAACGCGGAGGGGGTGGCAGTCCGCGACTTCCAACATGTCAAGAAGCGCTGGGAGGACTTCAGGTCCAGGACCCTGAACAAGGCCCGGCGCCTCTTGAAGGCAGCGGATGCCAAGGGGCGCCGGGGCCACTTGTCGGAAGATCAGATGAGGGTCTTGGAACGCATATCCCCAGCGCTCCACGTCCAGGTCCTTGAGAGGCAGACCCGTCTGGAGTCGAGCGGTAAGTGTACATGCATCCTGATTGTGAGCTGTCCGTGTGGTGATGTTTCAGTAGTGTGCAGGTTGCACATCTGTTTGTATGGGGTGAGTATGGGTGGGGGTGTACAGGGCCGTGAGGCTAACACATGCGAGGGCTGTAATGTGTGAGACATGGATGGTGCTTGTGTGTGTAGGCTTGCATGCCAAATGCAGTTGTGTGGGCACACATGTTTGGATGAATGTGTATGTAAGTAGACATGTTTGTGATGTCACGCATGTATGTTGTTTTCAGCTGCATGTATCAGCACTGTGTACATGTGCATTTGTGTGTATTTGACAAGGGTGCAACAGTGATGCAACATGGATGCATGTGACAGCGGGATGTGGAAGCCTGATTGGCAGATGTGACATGGATGCCCATCTGAACATTGCGACACTTGGCAGAGGTGTACACATGCATGCAAGTGTGGTGGTGTTTGTACATGTGTGGTGCACTTCCTGTGTTGCATGTGTCTGGCTCAGCTTTGTCTGCTCATGCTGTTGTATGTGTATGGATGGTGCTGGCAGTTGCGATATGGCTGTGGTATGGCTCATGTGTGCGAGTTGAAATGACATGTGTGTTGGGGATTGTGATGGCATGTCTGGGGTTTGCCAATGCCACTCATGTACAACTGTCATGTGTGTATGTGTCCATTGTACAGTGCCCTGATGCCTGTGTTTTATTTCTCCCTGTCTGCAGCATCAACTGATGAAGAGGGCGGAGAAGGTGCTGTGGAGCACAGCGGCGGGGATCCCACCGCCAGCCAGAGACGCAAGGCCCGGCTCCCCTCCCATTTTGTCATCTCGTCGGGGAGTGAGGAGTCCGGTGCCGCGTCCCAGGCCGCAGCTGCCGGGGGGAGGTCCAAGAGGCGGAGGTTGGAGTTGGACTCCTCGGCAGCAGAAGGTGTAGCTGGGACCCCACAGGGCCCAACGGGGGAAGATGGCACAGAGTCATCCAGGTGGGTGGGGGTTTGGTGGAGGAGGAGGCCGTGCAAGCAACAGAGACGGGGTCTGGAGGTGGGGATCCCACTGGTGCTAGTGGTGCAGTGCAGGACCAGGGACAGGAGGCAGCAGAGGCCGCCGCGGAGGTGCCTGTGTGCAATCCTGTCCCTGATCCTGTCCCTGCATCATCTTGTACCAGCAGGGATGCCTACGTCCAGACCCGTTTTCAGGCAGGGGATGAGCGAACGACAACTGGCCTTCCTCTGCCTGCGGACGTGGCTATCCGATTCCGGGTTGAGTCTGTCCTGACTGGTGTGGCGTTGCGTCAACGGGCCATGCGAGGTGACCAGCAGTCTTTTCATGAGGAGACTGCATGTCATCTCGAATGGCTCGTTGACCACGTCAGCCTACTGGGACAGGTCACCCAGGCCGGATTCCTCCGTTTGATGGGGCTTGCTACGACCCCCTTTTCAACTGAACCCCCTAGGCGCCAGTCTTCGTCCGTGCCATCTTCCCACCCATCAGTGACCTGGGTGCCCTGTGGAGCTGCCTCTGATGGTGCGGCCAGGCTGGTGGAGGAGGCATCCCTGCCACAGTCGAGAGTCGGACGTCCAGCAGGGGTGGCCACATCAACGACTGCACCACAGCCGGCGGAGGATGTGCAGGCAGCAGGAGGCAGTGCACGGGCAGAGACACAGCAGCAGCAGCAACGTGGTGGGAGCCATGAAGGCTCGGTGCCTTCAACATCGGAGGGGCAGGCATCGGCCGGAGGGCAGGAGGACCCAGGACAGAGAGTGTCTTCCGTGTGGCAGCGGTTGGGCCACGCCATAGATGCGGAGCGGCAGCGGGCGGAAGAGGCACGGCTCACAATGGTCAGGGCGGAGAACTCCATGCGGAGGGCCCTGAGGCGGGCCGAGTGCCTCGAGGCAATCCGCAGGGGGTTGGAGGTGGACACGTCGACGGCCCTGCGGACCCTCAGGGCCATGGAGGAGGACCGCCTCTGGGACATTGAGCAGGAGTTCAATGATGCCCTGGCCCGGGACATCCAAAAGTGAGCCGTCAGACTAGCCCGCTGCCCTTGTACATAGTTATGTAGTTAGTGTTAGGTTTCCTTTGTTTTTGGATTTATTTTGGACCTTTTGGACATTGGCCACATTTTTGTATATAGTTTATTTTATTAGTTAGTGTTGTTAGATAGGTTTTGTTTCTTTTGTTGGGATAATGGACCCTGGCTTGTTCGTCTGTACATAGTTCACTGTTGGATTTTCTTTTTCTTTCACAATTTACCCATGGAACAATGGCTTTCAATTATTATTTCCCATTGGATTTTCTTTTGTGGACTGTGACTTTGGACACCATTCCTTTGGATTATGATTTTTGGTTTTGCTTTTTTTCACGGACATGCTTCTTTTCATTTTTGTACATTCCCATTTCTGTTTCTTTATTTTTGAATCTATTTATGTTTCCTTTAATACATATTTTTTGATCGAACTTCAATGTGTAGTATCATCTCACTGGTTTCATGCATATCATGATATGGGTTTTGAGATTCACTGACACCCATTGGGTGTATGTGGGGGACATGTGTTTGTTTCGAAACTTGCAATTGGTGTTCTGTCATGTAATTGCCATTTCTGAGTGGGTGGATGCAATACTCGGGTGGTTGTTTTGCATTTGGAGGCTGACCATAGGGACCAGGGATCTAGATTGTGATGACATGTTGGCTGGGGAACATGAGTTGGGGCCTGCTGGCAGGTGCCCCACAGTGCTGGGGGGTGGGAGTGGTGGGAGACATGAGTTGGACATGGGTGGGGGCCTTCTGGCAGGTGCCCCTGCACTGCTGGGGGGTGGGGGTGGTGGGGAACATGAGTTGGACATGGGTGGGGGCCTGCTGGCAGGTGCCCCACAGTGCTGGGGGGTGGGGGTGGTGGGGAACATGAGTTGGACATGGGTGGGGGCCTGGTGGAGGCTGCCCCTGCACTGCTGGGGGGTGGGGGTGGTGGGAGACATGGGTGGGGGCCTGGTGGAGGGTGCCCCTGCACTGCTGGGGGGTGGGGGTGGTGGGGAACATGAGCTGGACATGGGTGGGGGCCTGCTGGCAGGTGCCCCACAGTGTTGGGGGGTGGGGGTGGTGGGGAACAGGAGTTGGACATGGGTGGGGGCATGGTGGAGGCTGCCCCTGCACGGCTGGAGGGTGGGGGTGGTGGGAGACATGGATGGGGGCCTGGTGGAGGGTGCCCCTGGATGCTGGGGGGTGGGGGCGGTGGGAGACATGGGTGGGGGCCTGGTGGAGGGTGCCCCTGGATGCTGGGTGGTGGGGGTTATGGGAGACGTGGGTGGGGGCCTGGTGGAGGCTGCCCCTGCACTGCTGGGGGGTGGGGGTGGTGGGGAACATGAGTTGGACATGGGTGGGGGCCTGGTGGAGGCTGCCCCTGGATGCTGGGGGGTGGGGGTGGTGGGAGACATGGGTGGGGGCCTGGTGGAGGGTGCCCCTGCACTGCTGGGGGATGGGGGTTATGGGAGACATGGGTGGGGGTCTGCTGGCAGGTGCCCCTGCACTGCTTGGGGGTGGGGGAGGTGGGGAACATGAGTTGGACATGGGTGGGGGCCTGGTGGAGGCTGCCCCTGCACTGCTGGGGGTGGGGGTGGTGGGGAACATGAGTTGGACATGGGTGGGGGCCTGCTGGCAGGTGCCCCACAGTGCTGGGGGGTGGGGGTGGTGGGAGACATGGGTGTGGGCCTTGTGGAGGCTGCCCCTGGTGGGTGGGGGTGCAGGGGGACATGCGTTGGTGGGCAGTAGTGCAAGTTGACATGTGGGTTGGCTGGGGGGCATGGCCATGGTGGATGGGGTGCCTGCAGGACATGTGCAGGGTAGGCCCCTGTGGTGTGAGCCACCTGCAGGGGCCGTGGAGGGTGTAGAGGGAACACCTGGGAGGACCCACACGTGCAATTCACGTGTGGTGCTCCCCGCGCACCCCTGTAATACACGTACCCTGATGGAATCGCGTGTGATACTTTCCGCGCACCCCTGATATACACGTACCCTGCTGATATCGCGTGTGAAACTTCCCGCGCAACCCGAAATACACGTAGCCAGGACATTCGCGTGTGGAACTTCCCGCGCACCCCTGATATACATGTACCCTGCTGACTTTGCGTGTCAAACTTCCCACGCACCCCAAGATACACGTAGCCAGGAGATTCGCGTGTGTAACTTCCCGCGCACCCCTGATATACATGTACCCTGCTGACTTCGCATGTGAAACTTCCCACATACCCCAAGATACATGTAGCCAGGAGATTCGTGTGTGTAACTTCCCGCGCACCCCGAAATACACATAGCCAGGACATTCGCGTGTGGAACTTCCCGCGCACCCCTGGAATGCACGTACCCTGCTGATATCGCGTGTGAAACTTCCCGCGCACCCCAAAATACACGTAGCCTGAACATTCGCGTGTGGAACTTCCTGCGCACTCCTGGAATACACGTACCCTGCTGATATCGTGTGTGAAACTTCCCACGCACCCCAAGATACACGTAGCCAGGAGATTCGCGTGTGTAACTTCCCGCGCACCCCGAAATACACGTAGCCAGGAGATTCGCGTGTGGAACTTCCCGCGCACCCCGAAATACACGTAGCCAGGACATTTGCGTGTGGAACATCCTGCGCACCCCTGGAATACACGTACCCTGCTGATATCGCGTGTGATACTTCCCACGCACCCCAAAATACACATAGCCTGCACATTCGCGTGTGGAACTTCCCGCGCACCCCTGGAATACACGTACCCTGCTGATATTGCATGTGAAACTTCCCGCGCACCCCGAAATACACGTAGCCAGGACATTTGTGTGTGGAACTTCCCGCGCACCCCTGATATACACGTACCCTGCTGAATTCACGTGTGAACATTCCCGCGCACCCCTGATGTACACGTACCCTGATGGAATCGCGTGTGGAACTTCAAGCGCACCCCTGAAATACACGTACCCAGCTGAAATGACGTGAGGTGCTTCCCGCGCACCCCAGTGGTACACGTAGCCCGCTTGCCGTGCTGGTACAGGGTTGGCGCAGCCCTTTGCGCTGGATTGGGGATTTTGATGGCTTTTCCCTGCGCTAGGGCGTACTTGGGGGCGTAACTGGCGCTGCTGCAGGGTCGCTGCGCCACTGTGCGCCACGGCTGGTTTTGGTAGCTGGGATCCATGAATACGCTGTGCGCGGAAATGGGTTTTGGCGCACGCGGCTGGCGCAGGGATTCGCACGCGCACATTGTGCGCCAGCCGCGTGCGCCACTTGTGCGCTGAATTCTATGAATTACCCCCTTAATACAAGTTGTTTTTAGGTCCTAACTTCAATGAACCACATTGGGGCTAATTACAGTTTCCCCAGTCAGGAAAAAATGCAGGTAAAATTGCTGGTAATTCTGGCACCTACATTGTTACTGGACTGAGAAACACAACTGGTGCCGGTAATTGCGGCAATCCCCTCCATGGAGTCCTATGGGACTCTATGGAATGGGGAATTACCAGCATTCCCACTGCCCGTTATATGTGGGTATTACCAGGTAATAACAGGATATCAGGTGGCTGGAATGCTAATTCCGTTTTGGTGTCATCCTGCCGGAATTACCAGCGGTATACCAATAAAAGCGGAATGGGGGCCATTGTCTTAAAAAAAATTATTAAGTTGAAGGTCATAACCATTAAACTGTTTTCAACACCCTACTGTGCCACATTTACAGGATATTTTTCAGTAAGCTCGCCTACGACCCCAAAGTATAAACTAAACCCTGACTCCTTCTCCACTTTAAATAAGGACTCCAAAGTTTAGCTCTGACAATTTCCCTCAATGTGATTATAGATGGAGAAAGAATGGAGATTTAGGGACCATTTTCATAGCGCATATTCATTATGATAAGGTGTAATCTGAGAGCACAGTCCTTCCAATGCCTGGTTGGAAACCAGCATAAGCTGCAAACTCAATAGCTTCCATCTCTAACCTCAACTGTATACATCCCAGGGACACATTGCAGAGTTAATTGCCATTTCATGTCAAGTTCTTTATTTAATTTGGATTCCTTCATTAACAAAAAACAACAAAGCAAATACAAAAAACACATATAAAAACCAAGAAAGAGTTAAGATTGTACGTGGTGCAGAGCAATAGTCCCCCTAAAAAGAGCTCTTAACACAAAATTATATAAACTAAAGAAAAAAGGAATATCATTGCAATTCATTATTTAAAAAACACATAACGATAAAACCTAATATTATAAGATTTAAAATTCTGGTTTAAAAAATCATTGCATAAAATAGAATAACATATGCAAAGAAGTAAACAAATGGCCCAGATTCTCCACCATTCCTGGGTTACATTGGAAATTCCTGTTGGTCCCAGACTTGTCCCACACCCTCCTACCCTTTATGGAAAACAAGTTCAATCTGCAAGACAAACCAGCCTCCTGCATTCAGCAGATTTAATGAAAGATATTTCAACCCCGTGAATCAGAGTGGCATGTAATGAAGACGGCAAGCGAAGGCAGTGAGCTCGCTATCTTCATGCTCTGTTCCCTGTCAATCCTTATTAATTTCCATTTCACCGTGGTTACCATTTGGGGCAGAGAGGGATAATTAGAAGGGGCCCTATATGAAATACCCCAAGACTCCATTAATTTACACCCCTCCTTACGCCATATATATTTTGAGGATGCAAGGGACCCTTCAATTTTCCCCACCACCTCCCTCAGGTTAGGGTTTTTTGAACTGTCCAAAAAAACCTTCAGGAAATAACAGGCAAACTAAGTTTTGCCTGTAACTCCCTAGTTGGACTCGCAGTGCACTAATGGGGGCAACTTGGGGGAGTCCAACACATCTTTTCAAAATTCTGTTTTGGATTTTCTCCATATCTGAACAATTTTAATAGTCACAGATTTCACTTCCATATTACAATAGTGCACAAACTTTAGCTTTATAAACACAAAGGCATTTATCTGCATGTGCCCACTATACATGTAGAATCCGAGCAGTCCTCCTAACCTTGCAGAAGCCTTCATGGCCGTGGGCATTATATGTCTCGAACACTTCCTGTTCTTGGCAAAAAGTAAACTGAAGTAGCAGTACGAATTCACTACCTTGATTACTTTAACCTTAGGTGCCCATAAAGATTGATTGCTGGCCTTACCAAAAATGAAGACCTTGGTCTTAGTCATATTGGGCCTCATTACGACCCAGGCGTTAAGGGTTAACGCCGTCGCTAACCCTTAACGCCTATTCTGATTTTAACGGCTGCTTTTAGCACTGGCTTCCAGATCACTAGGTTCTCTTCCTCAGTCCTTTGGATGCAAGTATCAAAGCGCCCGAAGCTCTGGATCACTTCTTGGAAAATCGTCCTGGGCCCAGAGTCTCAAACCCTTTTGTAATTTTAGTAGAAATATTCTTGGCCAAATAATGTTAGTTGGCAGGTAGCAAGTAAATCATCCAGTTTCCTTTCTCCCACAGAGTTATTATTTCTTGTACTCAGCCGGAATTCCAAGCACTAGCATTGTATGACACCATAGTTTTGTTTGTAGGGGATCTATATTGGTTTCCTTCATTATCTCACACCAAAAAGGGCCCACCTCCATGCTTCCATTGGCCCCTTTGTCTTGGTATATCATAAGATGGTTGTGTCAGGTGCAAGGTACCCCTCTCCTTTAGAGTGGGAACTTCTGCAGGGCCAACATATTGATTTTTGATATACCCCTGGATGTAAAAATGAAAGAACACACAAAATTGTTTACTTTGATTTTTGAGAATGTGCTAAGTCTAACAGTGAAAGTTTAATTACGGTCATCTCAAACATAGCAGCGTTATAAATATATGTGAACTATGCAGAAAGTGTACATGCCTGATTATAGCTATCTGAATTCAGAACTGTATTTGATATTTCTCTGGCATAATTGGCTTAAAGGTTATTGGATATTATGTAAATGAACATATAGGTTCAAGTTGCATTTTGAATTGGGGCTTTTCTGTGCTTGGACTTTAGAACTCAAGTTCCAACAAGCAGAAACTAATAACTTATCATTTGCCAGCCATCTGCTCTTGAAAGCGCATTTAACGACAGATTAATCATTTAATGGTCGATTTCCATTAGTGGAATCCTAATTGCTTTTTAAATGCAAGTACACATTCATTCTTGGGACCTCCTAGTTTCAATATCAAAGGCAAATGTATCTTTCTGCCCACCTACTCAGTCAGAGCCACTTATCTTGACATCAATCATTATTTGCCAAAATAAAGGCTTTCTGGAATTGGTATTTAAAATAGAAGTCCACGATTTTGGTCATTTTATTCAACATTATTAATTTTAATAGATACAATCTGTTTCTCTAATTGTATACGTAATATTATTGTCTGTTTTTGTGAATTTTTCTAATGATAGAAACTGTATTGTTTTTATCTAATTTCACTTTCGAAATAGACATGCATTGATTGAATAAATGCATATGCTTGTATTTATCAGCTTTTTAGAAACAGACAGCTCACATTAGCAAACACAGCTGCTCAGTTTATCTTACAGGCCCCATTATAAGCAACAGACGAGTATGTGCCTAGTAATTCTAGTGAATTCACTTCATTGTTTATAGTTTCATATACTTACGGCCATTCTCATATGTTCTCTTGCCTTATTTGGACACCAATCTTCTAGCCATTTATGTCCGATCAAGATTTTTCATTTACAATAAATAATTAAGCAGTGCATTTCTCTGAAAACATAGACCATGGTAAACTATACACTAGAATTCATTGATCTAGTAAGATTTAGAATAAGTATCATGCCTTTAGAAATAATGTTCAGTATTTAATTTCCTTGATGATAGAGCACTAGATCCCAAATGGCACAGTTCTGTAGGTTGCATCTTCAATGTAGTAGAATGTATGCAAATATATCTAAATCATGTTTTTATTTCAGTAATGTCTATACACCACGGACATGATATCAAGGATATGTTTGTGACAATCCTAAATGGGAATGTTAGGACCATATAACAGACTTAGCAAAAGTACAAGTGCAATTGTGTATGGCATTAGCACTAAGTGTTACGTATTGAGGAGACAAATAGGCAGAAACCACTAACCTTGTCAGATGGGCAATCCTTTAAAACAGGGAAGCCCACCTGGGAACCTTGTCACCCCCCGCCTAACTGAGCACAGGATCAGAGAAAGACAAACCCCCCAGGGCAACCCTCTGGGGTAGAAAACCCTGATCTGGATAGAGAGCCCTGTTCAGCAATGGATTCCAAACTCTAATTCCCAGGTCTGGATTATTCGGACTGGACAACTTCTAAGGATGAAGTCTTCACAAAGTCTGTAGCAGTGAAAATGACACAGGTCAGTTTCTTAATGGTTAATGGATACGATATGTAAGAGATAGACTAGCAGCGTAACGACATACACCTGTATGAGTAGTGAAGAATCTTCCGGTGGAGTGGAAGAGTGTCTTGATGGGACTAAAGGGAGAAGTAGAAGGAGAGTAAGTACAATACAAGGAATTCTGATAACTAAGTATAGAGGAGAAAATTACTGCCACCTACTGAATGCAGTGTGTACAAAGACCGAAGATCTGTGAAGTAGGAATAACATAAGACTTGCTAGGTAAGTCCGGAGCAGCCGATTCTGCGGTTTCACACAAGCTAGAAGGAAACAGATGAATCACTATCCGTCCTACTTAGAACGGCTTCAGGGAAGGGGAGTGAACATAGTCCTACCTTGTCTCAGAGAGACTGAAATCGCTGAAAGAAGTTTCAGAGAGTGTTGGAGAAGTTTGCCGTGCACCTCGGACTGCAGCATATGATGCCGCAAAGGAAGCGGGCGTGACCACTAAGAATCTGCATCTGAAATGACACAGAGCATTTAGAAGGGAAAACAGTAGAGGTAAGGAAGGTAGTTTCCTAGAGAGCGTACTTACGAAGCATCTGAAACAGGACTAAGGATGCATTTGAGAGTAGGCGCGGCTGGCTTAAATTCTGTCATGTGATTGGGAGAATGAAAGGCCACAGGAGAGGCAGCACAGCATTACAGGAGTGGAAAACACAGGTGGCCATCTTAGGTCGGGTAAAGGCAACCATATATCTGTGCCTACCCCGGCGGCACCAGGAACATTGCCCATAATGGATGCAACACTGTTGTGGAGTGTGTGGGAGTTTTCAGTGTGTTCGGACCTTCTGTTGAATTCTGCTGCTCTGAAGTCTGTTGTCTATTGCTTTTGACTGGAGGAGGAACTTTCCATAAAAACTCTTACCCCGACGCAGAAGGTTGCAGAGTGTATGGGAATGTTCAGTGTGTTCGGACCTTTTGTTGAATCCTGCTGCTCTGGAGTCTGTTGTCTATTGCTATTGACTGGAGGAGGAACTTTCCATCAAAACTCTCACCCTGACGTGGAGCGTCACAAGGTGTGTGGGAGTGTTCAGTGTGTTCTGTGTGGAACGGGCAGAGCTTGAAGAGCAGCGGCCCTCCCCCTGTGATTTAGTAACAGTACGTTGGGTCTTGTTGAGCCGAGAAACCAACCGCTGACGTGGTCACAGCTGAGGAGCTGCGATTCTGCCTCGGCAGCTTCAGCTGGGCGGTCGCTGAAAAAACTGCTGCTGCTCATTCCGTCAGCCCGTATCAAGCAAGTAAGTGACGGAGAGAGTGTGAGTGCGCTGAATGACCTTTTAAGGCTTGTCGGGGAGCAGGGGGCGCAAGGGGAGCAATGTCAAAAAGGGGAAATAGAACTTTGTGCAAGTGAAGTGCCATGGAGCTGAGCATACCCCTGAAGTCGCAGGATGAATGGCTACTTCCCAACGTAGCAGTGAACGTCTGTGAGCCCATTGCAGCCGGGTATGCCTCTCCTGTGAGAATTCAAAATCTGCAAGATTTGAAAAGAATCGCTGATAGCGACCCTAAAACTGTTGCTGAAAAGCTAGGGACTGCGGGCGAGCAACTTGATTGCAATAAAGAGGGCGGAACAACTAATGAATATAGCCCTGTGATACCAGAAACTGTAGCAAACAAAACAATAAATGAAGGGGCCGGCTGGTCCAGTCCATTGAGATTCAACTACAATATAACAGAGCGCCACAAAAGTGAGGATGATGCTGTGTTTAAGGTAGCTAATGCTGATTCTGATGCAAAGATCCAAGACATGAGCGTAGTGGGTGAAGGCTCCTATGATCATAATCCCATCATTCCATACACAGCTGAACTGAGGAAGACATGATGCCCTTGAGACCTGTATGTAATGAGCTGAATATAATTACATCGAATTCTGATTACACTGAGCCAAACGAAAGGCGAAACTCTCTTAAAGAGCTGATTCAGATGAATAAAAAAATAAATACATCTAAAGAAGAAACAGCAGCCTAGAGACTGTGTCGGGAAAAAAACAAAAGAAACTAATGGTCTGATAAATGGCACGATCCCGGCATTACAGCCAGATGTGGAGCCTGTTTTGGCCCAAGGCCGTGATTCCAGTACAGACATTCATAACCTAGAAAGTGAAGGAGAAAAAAGTAGCATGTATTTTGGGAGAAAGCAACCAGCGAAAAAAAGGAGAATTGATTCTAGGCCAACGCCCTTTGTTTGCTGCTCACAAAAAAGACTTATAAGGAGTGAAGCAGCTAGCATGCATAATAAAGTGAGGATGGCAGTAAGAAAAGAAAATCTGCAGGAGGTCTTTGAATCTTCAATAGGTAGTACATCCTTGGATGATTCATCCGGTGGCAAGCCTCAACTACAGAGAAACTACAGGACTGCCAGACAATTGCATTCAGTGAAGCAGAAAAACCAGAACAAGGAATGGAGTCCAGGTGAGCTCACAAAACAGGCAATCGAAAGCATAATAAATGAGCTAAGGCCCGACTTAATGTCATCAACAAGAGTGAGAGTTATAGAGACCAAAATACTCTCATTGCATTAGTTAACGCAAAAATGGCGAAAGTTGAAATAGACATGCAAGAACTAAAGAACTAAAGATTCAAACTCAAAAGGATAGGTACAAGAGGAATGACCGCTAATATTTTAAGAGATGCTCTAAGAGCCTCGGGAAAGGACAAAAGATTACAAGCAGAGGTTTCTAAAGAGGCTTTGGCGATTAAAAATAAAAAAGCATATTGGCGAGGAGCAATTGCTAAAGGAGAATACTGCCATGGAGTTAAGATGGATGCCAGTTAACGAAGGAAAAAGCGAAAAGAAATCCATCCAAGGTCTAAGAAGTGTGCCGATGGTAAATCTTGATAAACAAGAAGAAGTGTGTGGGGTTGGTCTGCAGAATGAAGACTCTGAAACTTCAGACTCTGAGAAAGCTGTCTCGACTACAAATGAGTTTGCTGAAACCGATGACTTGGTGTTGCCCTCTACGTCTAGAGAGGCTGATGGTTGCCCAACTGACCCTTTGAATCCAGTGACCATGAAAAATAGCCAAGACAACTCAAATAATGAGCAAAAAGTCGGTCCTATAGTACTGCCAGCAGATGCAGAAGTTGCTGATAAACAAGCAAACGATAATGACACTACACCGTCAGGAAGTGAAGCGTGAAAATGACGGCTAAATAGACCAATCCAATATTTGAAAAAGAGAAAAAGTTATCAGAGAAATTAACAAATTCTGCAAATACCATATCAAAAGGTGGTAAAAGAACGAAAAAAACAAAGAACACGATGAAAGGCAAGAATTAAAATTCCCAAAATTCTTGCACATTTCTGAGAAATTTGAAGGCTTTAAATGTGACTATACAAACAAATGTTGAGAAACCGAAGAAAAAGCAAGAATCCGTTAGAAAGGACACCACAGAAAGACCATTGGTCCCGGAGGTTAGCCCCTCCCCTCTTTAAATCTGCCATTATCTCGAGATGAAAGAGATGAGGCTGCTACTGTGGATGATTTATTAAATATCTCCACTTAGGATCTAACAGAAGAAGATGAAGCTGAATCTTCTGATGTGAGCGCGAAAGGAAGAGTTATATTACCACCTGACTCTGATGCTGAGGTCGAATTAAGCGAGAAGTGGTTAGATAGTGAAGGCTCAGAACAAGTCTGGAAAAGAGTGGCACATGAACCCTCCCCGGAAAAAGATGTAGTGTCTGAACTACGAGGACGGAATGTTCCCGCTGAAGAACATGATGATTTTAAAACAATAGAGGATCGAAGGAAGATGGGACTAAACAAAGCAAGGGTTATAATATCAGGGGGCTTGGCCAAAAGGACGACTGATAAGCCAACCCAGTCCATGGAAGCAGAAAAGAAAGAATATCCGACGAGGGTAGATGAGCAAGTGAGCAAGAAATTAAAACATATCATTCGTGAAGATGATGAATCCTGGAGAATTGATCAACGCCTTAAAGATCTGAACAAAGGAAGGGTCCATCAGAAAGGGTGGATAACTGATCTGGCAGTACGGATACTACTGGAAAGAAACAAACTAGCTGATAATGGCTTAACTTTAAATAGGTATAACGTGCTGCAACTGCTTCATCAATTGCCGGCTATGAAATTTATCTCGACCTCTGATATAAAAACTGTGGAATTTATCGTGGATTCATCGCTGGACAGAGTAGTGCTTCATATCCACTCGAAAATTGTTGGTGATCTTATAATGGACAATTCCCAGGATATATGAGACTTCGGTGTTAAAGTGAAAGAGATTGCCACAAAGAAATCTGGAGAAAGAGAAGTGGACAAGTTGGCAGATAAATGAGGACAGATATCTTTTATGCCATCTATCTCCTCTGCGATGCCAAATGAGACAACGCTGGCCATTGATATCAAACAAGGTGAGACTGATGAACACGATTTAGCTCATAAAGAATTTATGGAATTTAAGAAATTAAAAAATCCGTTCAGAATTACAATTGAAAGCCAGAAACAAGCAAAAGGCTCAGCTAGTAATAGTAAGACTGGGAAAAATAAAAACATTGCAGAGGAAAATTGGAGTTGGATTTTAGATTCTCTAAATGCCAAGAAGGAGAGTTAACATGCAGTTCCTAAGCAATATGAAGTTAAAACAATGGGCTGCTGGAATACGTGCGGCTTTGGGCACTTGATATGGAGATCACGAAAGCTGCTATTGTCGTTAGACATTATATGCTTACAGGAGACTTGGCTGAAGGCACACCCCATTGTAGAAGGGTATGAATTAGCCTTTAACCCAGTGATAACCCAAATTAAAAGACGCCCTAAGTCTGGCCTGATTACTTTGATCAAAAGACAACGTTCTCATGCATGTTTCTGCCAGAACGGGTATCACAAAGAGGAGCTGACAGGGCCTTCTTCAGTTGTAACTGATAGGCAACGGTAATACCAATGAACAAGGTTCTCACATTTGATGCGTCTCGGGAGGATAGCTCAGAGGCAATGTGCTCACCTTGGAAGCAAGACGACACGGAGCAACACAGGTTCGATCCCCGGGTCCGCGCTTAGAAACCTCTGGGAATTAAGCGTGTTAGAAATAACCTATCATATCCTATCATATCATTCTGGATGTGTTGAAGAGGATTTTTAAAGAATGAAGAACCTTAAGATAATTGGTGTTCCACACCTTATTGCAAAACTGTACCCACTCATGAAGTAGGAGGAAAATCTATCCATTGTGCTAGAGCTGAATTCTCTCCTGCTCACATTCACAGGTTTGCCTTCTATGGCCCCGGTGGAGGCTACGGCCAGTGACTTGATGGACTGTAAAATAGATGTAGCTCTGAAACCAACCTTTACAGAAGCCCATCATTACTTTCGCACAGGGGCTGATGCCTCCTACCGTACTCAAGCCCTCTTGGAGGAGGATTTTCAAGAACTGTACAGTCTAATGGAACAAGGGGCAGACTGCTCATCTGTGTTGTAACAAATGCATCAAGGGACAGAATTTATTTTTTCAGATTTAGCATATGGTAGTGTGGGAGCTTCTGCCATCACAATGGATAGCAGTAGCAACAAAGAGGCATATGCATGTCTGAGACTGCACAATAGACAATTCCAAGAAGAATGTAGCTCTTCACATACCCTTCCAATGAGCAAAGCTTATCAAAGATCAGATGGATGAAATAATGGAAAAAAGTCTGTAGGCAAGAAAAAAGAGATATTACACTAAGGAAATAGAGTAGAGAGAGAGAGGATAGAGGGGCAGCTCAAAAACACCCAAAGCCTAATTCATGGATTTATCTGCGCGTAAAACGCAGATTAGCGTGCCATTCTGCCTGAAAATCCCTGTTAGAGGTATGGGGATTTTCAGACAGAATGGCACGCACATCTGCGTTTTAAGCGCAAATAATTCCATGAATCAGGGTCCCAGTCTTTTGAGCGAGAATCGATTACCAGCAGCCTCAGAAGAAAGAGCAGTCCCTGCAGATCCAACAGCAGCCCGCATCTGGTTCAACCTTCTGGAATAGAGGAACTCAATATAAGACTACTGGGTGATAGCAGGTGGTCAGCAAGGGATACAAGTTAGAGCTTTCAGACAACCACCTGGACAGTGCTGATCAGAATGTGATGGCCATGGAATATGAATTTTAGAGCAGCCTTATAGAGCAAAATTCAAGTTCTCTTGAAATATAACTTAATTGCCAGAGTTCCATAATCTCTCAGGAACCAAGGATTTTATTCAACAGTATTTCTGGTGGCCGAGAACTCAGGATGTTACAGGATGGTGTTAAACCTAAATGCTGCAAACAGGTTTGTGCTGAAGAACCATTTCAAGATGGAGATTTTCTGAAGAATTACCAACAATGGGACTGGTTTGCATCTCTGGACCTGGCAGACGCCTATCGCCACATTCCTATCAGACCATTGGATTAACATTTTCTTTGCTTTGGAATAGGGACCCCATTAGCACTATTCGTTTTAGGTCCTGCTGTTCAGGCTCAAGTTGGCTCCATGGTATTTTCCAAATGTGTTGTCATCTTTGGTGGGGTTGTTGCATGAACAGTGTGTTCTTGTCTTGATGATTGGATCCTTCTAGGGGCTTCCTGCAGGAAATCATAAAATTGACTATCAAGATGTGTCTTGTTAGGAGACCATGACCTACTGATCGATAGAGGGGAATCCCATGCGAGGTTGACACAGGCATTCCTGTATATAGAAGCAGTATTCTGTACAGGCTTAGGTTTTGCCCACCTCCCAACAGTCAGGAACATAACACTGATGAGGGAGATCATGACCTTGTAAAACATTCCAACATGTCAGGTGCAGTTCTGGTTCTGAGTACAGAGTCTCAAGGTGTCCTGCATCGTTGCCACCCCCTGGTCATGGCTACACCTACAGCCATTGGTAGCCCATCTAAAGCAGTGGTCATCCCAGCCATCTGTGAGGAGCCAGGAATGAGACGCAGACACAGGGGTTCATGATTTTGCCCATAAACATTTATTGAAACACAAAAGGGGTTGGAAAATTCCTCTCTGTCCCTACTCTAAGAGGTATTCCCCTACCTAACATAAAACTAAGGGTCTGTCCTGTGTCAAAAGTACTATTCTGGCCCTCGCATTCTAACAAAATGAACTCTGATTTTATAGTGGGGCGATCAGTCCTTTTTAGGGGGCAATATTTCGTAGGATGACCATAATCTTCACAATAAAAATGTAACCTCGGATCTAAAGTGGGTTATGGGATTATAAGAGATGGTATGCCTCTGTTTTCATCCCCTATTATCATAACATCAAAACCGGGTCTACTACCTTTGGATTTTTCGGATGTCTCTGATTTCTGTAAAACATTGATGGAATCCACTGAGGTGGATGGCTTTTGTTCTTCTTGGTCAAAATGGTAATACCCTGGAGGGAATCCACATTCTTCCCATGAGGGATCCGGCTCTTTTGTAGGATAGGATGGTCTAGGGGATGGTATCTCTTCATCCTTTCCTCCTACTTCAAGGATTACTTGTTTGTCAGGGGGAGTGAATAACCCTGATAGGGTATCTTACTCAAGGGAAAACCTACCTTCCCCTTGTTTCCCAGCTATAGTGTGACTGTTGCCCAAATTGGAGAACAGGATATTTTGAGACTGGGAAGTTTTGCAGTTTTCTGTCTCTGAAGGTCAAGAAATCTCCAAAAATCTCCCCTTGTTCTAAGGTCTGTCAGAAGGGGGGGCCTGAGGCCCCTTAACCCGATGATGTCATGTCCAAAAAGGGTGGAAAATTGGGAAGACTGGAATCGCTTGTAATAGTGGCCCCACTTAGGATCTAGGTATTTTGGAGAGCTGGGTGAGGTACTGATACTGGTTGCACAGGTGTTCTCCTGTCCTATAGACATAGAGTGGTGGTCTTGTTGGTCGCAGGTTCTTTTTTACGGAGGGAGACACATTTCTAAGTTAAGGCAATGGGAGATATAGATAATTTCCCTCAAGGATTCTCCCTTGGTTAGTTCACAGTCAACTTCCTTTTCTAAGAGACAAAAAACATTTTCTATGGTTCTGCTCTCCCCGGATGAACTTTCATGGTCATCTCTTTCTTTCGGTCCTTCATGGATCTCATTACAGGGAGGTTACGATAGGGTCTAAAACTCTGAACTTCCCACCAACTCGACCCTTCTGATTTTAATAGGGGTTGAATAAAAATTTAGAAGAGCAAACCTCTGTTTGTCTCCACAGAAGAGGACAGGAAATATTTTTAACTGTCTTTCTCTATGGGACATAACATATATGGCAAAGCTAGTGGGGAAGCGTATGCGCAGATCTGAAAAGTTTAATGCTTTGTCCCACCCCTGCACCACACAATCTCTGGGACAACAGAGATTATAAATGTTTCCCTCCATGGTCTTTCTCTTAGGGAGAATGTCCTGCGAGGTCAAACCCCATATAGTAGGTGGTTTTGGGGTTGATCGGTCTCTGTCTCTTGGGTAAATGACCCACTGGTGGAAAAGATGATGTTATTCGATTATTTTCCAGATATAACAACTGTGTGGCTATAGCTTACTCTATTTAGATTACTGCTTATGTGGGATCACCAGTTTGTGTCATCTGAGCCTAATCCCCCTTCTGACACCATATGTGAGGAGACAAAAGTGAGCAGTGGACACAGGAGGTTCAGGATTTTGGCCATAAACATTTATTGAAACACAAAAGAGGTTGGAAAATGCCTCTCTGTCCCTACTCTTAGGGGTATTCCCCTAACTAACATAGCATTATGGGTCTGTCAGTTGTCAAGATGTCCAAACAAACTGTCCTGTGTCCAAAGTACTATTCTGGCCTTCACATTATAACAGAATTACCTCTAAAGTGAAAAGTCTTTAGCCTTGAAAGTGTAAAAATGTCAGGTTCAAAAGGAAAGGCGTAACTCCAACATAAATGTACCCAATAGATAAAGTTCACAGTTCCAGGGGATTGTTCCCTTCCCCTATGATTATTATCCTTTTCACTCATCACTGTGCTTTACACTTGTAGAGATATTTGTTTCCTTGAGTTCCTTTTGGTCAACAAAACAACTGGTATACAAAACAACTTGCCTGGTAATCTTAATCTTGGTAGGATACCTGGTGTACTCTCCTGCCAGGCTTTTTCTCCTGTTTAGGATGCCTTCACTTCAGTATTTGGCTATCCCTGAGGTATCCTTATTAGGACTTCCTCATGTGATGTATTTTACACACTGTTCAACTTTACCTTGCCTGGTATACTCGCCCATCAGGGCTTTCTCATACACACATGCATGCAACTTGAACCTCCCTGTTATACTATCCTGCCAAGGTTTTTCCATATGAACACACTTGTAACTTGTAACTGCCTGGTATACTCTCCTGCCAGGGCTTTCTCATATGAACACACTTCACACCAAATTGCAGACTTGTGTTTTCACAAAGGTTTGCGAGGTAAAGGGTTCTCTTTCTCTCCTCTTAACCTCTCTCTGGCTTTACTCCCTTTTTGTACGGGTCCCAGACTCGTAACTGTTATGGTTTTTCAAAAGTTCACAAGGTGAGTTATTTTTCCCTTCGCCAACCTTTCTAAGGCTTTGCCTCCCTTGGGTGTGGGTCCTAAACTTGCTACTAATAGGGTTCTGCAAAAGTTCCCAAGGTGAGAGGTTTTCTTATCCCTCTTGACGTCTCTTTGGCTTTGCCTTCCAAAATGATTCCCTTTAAAAGATATTGAGTCTCTTGTTCTTTCTCATATGTTTCATTCCCTTCTATTTGCCTTCGATAGGCTTGCCAAAGTGCCCTGGTGTCCCTGCTTCCTTTGGGTGGGCTTGTCAACTCTTTATGGCGCGTCTTGTCTCTCCGGCTGCAAGCCTGCAGCAACTCTTTGGTATGACATGCCTTTTCTCTGGGTTCGCTGCCTCCCCTCGTGGCTTCTGTGCCCCTCATAGTTCTCGCTCACCTGCTCCGTTTGTCTTTGGGCTCAAACGGCGTGGAGACTGCATTTCGGTACCGGCATACATCACAAAGACTTTCTTCCTCTTCTTCTCGTGGTGTCCCTGCCTCTGGGTACCATCTCCTACAGTCTGCTCTCCTCTGTCTCTTCCGTGAGCCAGTCAGTTCCACGGACCTTGCACCATTCCATGATCATTCGGTCGGCACTGAGAGGATAAGACTCCTCCAGCTAGAGTCTCTCACTTCCCGGTGAGGGAGCTTCCAGCTTCCCTGTGGCACACTGATGGTACCTAGGGATTTTCCCCCTTTTTTGGGGTCACAGCAGTTCCTGGGGATCCCCCTGCAGTCCTCAGTTCTCCACAAGGTGTTGAGGTGTAGGGGTTTTCTCTTTTCTCCTCTGGAACAGCAGTCCAAGGTCCCTTCTTCTGCAACAAACAAATCTTGCAACCAGGTCCTCCGGGGAGGGCCTCTCTCATACTTCCTGAGTCTTTCCTTGCTTTTATTCTGGCCCTGGCCAATAGGATTTGGGGAAAGACTAGACTGCTGTATGTGATTCTTACATGTGATCCTCATTCCTCCATTCCTCTTCCTCATCACAGTATTGCTCTTATAACTATCTTGTGAGTCATTGGGGATCTTTCTCGTGACAGTACTGGGAAAGTGATCTTCAATCCAGATACTCCTATTTTTCCTTGCCCTAGTACTTTTTAGGGGAATGGTAGGATACATGCAACCCAGGAGTCAATTAGGGAAGAGATTGTTCTAAGGTCTGTCAGAAGGGGGGGCCTGAGGCCCCTTAACCCGATGATGTCATGTCACACCCTTGAGAGTTGCCACCCATCATGTGATTCTCCCTCTCATAACCACCCCCATAGCAGGATCAGGTAGCGGCTGCTGTCCCCTGGCCACATGGGGAGAGTTCACCGCAAGGAAAGGAGTGATGACACCACCTGATTCATCACACATCTCATTATTATGAGCATCTGGTTGTAAAGACAGCCACACTTAGAGTATTGCTGAAATAGTGGTTGGTACCAGAGAACCTGCTGAAGAGTTTTCCTTCCAATCTCCTCTATCCATTCATTATTACATCTGATGCAGGCAAGAAAATCTGCATTGAAATCCTAGTGGAAGAGGTGGAGGTGACTTGTTGCTATCCAGAGGGCTCTGTGTCTCCCCCTCACCCCTTCATCTCAAGGGCAGATCATCTTATCAGAACAGACAACATGACTTCATTGACTCATCTTAACTGGCAGGGTGTTCAGGATCAAGCTCCTTCGGGGAAGGTGTACTTCTCAATGGGATTATGGGGTAGGGAGAATCTGCTGTCCATGAGGGTAATTTATTTCCCAAGGAAGGATAAAACACTGCTGGAATTCCTCCTCAACAAAGTGGGAATTGTGTGCCCATTTGTTTGACCTGATTTTGGGGAAATGGAGTGTTCCTTGGGTAGTCATATTCACTTCCTCAGCACTCACCTCCTGCTATTTTGCTCCAGGATCCCAGAGTTGCCTGCATGGGGGATCAGTGCTTTTTCAGTCCAGTAGCTTTGGGATCTGGTTAATGCCTTCTAGCTGATTCCTCTTCTCTCCAGGACAGTAGGACAGGCAAGGAGGGAGCCTTAGCACTGTTTGTAGCATCATATGGCCCTGGCGGAACATGGTTCCTGCTGTTATTACAGCTGCATCTTGAAACTTCCTAGATTCAACCACGGTCCCTGACTCCAGCCAAAGGAACTCTCACTCAGGTTGAAGCTGGGCAGCATGGATATTCCATGGGAAGGCCTCGAGGAAAAGGGAATTTCAGGAAATGTCCCCAGATCCATCCAGGTTTCCAGCATTCTTCCACCCAATGCTTACAGGTGGCACTCGGCTTCATTTGTCTCAGGGTGTTCATGGGAGGGTATCCTACCACTAGGGTGTGTGGCTGCTCAGGCTACCAGAATCCTTCTGGAAGGGTTTGATCTAGATCTGGCTCATTCCCCCTTAAAGGCACAGTGGGGTGCAATCAGGGTTGTGGGTTCTGTGATTGGAGGCAGAGCAGGTTGCTGTCTTCATGGCCATGCTTCTTAAGAGTTTTGCCCTGTGCAGCACTTGCTCACATCCACTCTTTTCAGTCCAGGGCCCCTATTGAGCCACTAGAATCAGAAGAGGTTAACTTCAAATCCTAAGCCTAGTTTCTTAGTGGAATTCAGGTGAGCCTAAAGAATAGGGGAATTGGGAGCCCTTCTCTGTTATCCCGCCCCCCTTCTTTTCTGTCTCATCTCAGGCCAATACTCTCAGGTGTGAACCCATTTTCGGTTCAAAAGTTATATATCCTTTTCATCTCTCCCAAGAAATTGTCATTCTGTCTCTTCTGATGGACTTGTTTGTGGAAGAAAGGCACAGTACGTGTGGGCTGAATGTTAGAGATCTCCTTTTGGCATAATGCATACAAGCAGCTCCATTTAGGAGATCTTGTTTTTGACATCTGGGTCATCAGGCCAAGGGAGGAAGGCATCCAACGTCTTCATCAGAAGATAGATAAAGGATATAATAGTTTATCCTCTAGAGGACTCTCTGTGCCCTTCTGGAGTTCAGTGTAGGTCTATCAGAAGAGTAGGACACTCCTGGTCAGAGCTAAAAGGGGCTTCGTTACAGGAGATATGCAGGGCATCCACTTGGTCTTCCCTTTTGGCATTCATGAGACATTATCGACTTCCTATGCCTGGTCATGTGGACCAGTCCTTTGGAAGGTTTGCAAGTAGCTAATCCTTTAGCACGTATGCGATGGGAATTAAAATGTATGGGCTGGGCAGCCATTCCTGAATCTGTGGTCATTTTGGGGATGCTGGGACGATCCTGTATTTATGGCATTCTTCATGATGTAAGGACTGGGACGAGGAAGGGGATGTGGAGGGAATGACACGATACCTTACTGGTAATTTGTATTACTCTTGTCTAACTCTTCCCTGACCCAGTACGTAAGGCCTATGGTGGGAATGCTGGGTATGTGTGTCTAATTATGATCGTAAGGAGGGAAAAGGAGTGGAGCAAGGAAGATTTTTGTGTGTGTACTGGGCACTCTCTATCAAATACGCCAGGGAGCACGGGAAAAATCACAAAGAGCAGGCTAAAGACATATAGGAAATCAAGAGAGAATTTATTTGTTAAACATTATGTCTATCAAAGCTTTCTAATTATTAGAACATCGTCTACTGCAAACAGTAGCCAATATATAGAATTAATTGCTCTATATGTATGTGTGTATTGAAATGTTTTTACTGTGTTGTTCCCAGTTATATCTTTGTACTGTTGCAAATATTGTTATATAATATTTATGTGAGCATGTGGTTTTTGAATAAAACAGACACTATGTTAATTTGATTAGGCTGCTGTTTGCAGTAGAAGATGTTCTAATAATTAGAAAGTATTGCTTAACTTATAACGATTCAAAAACAGCTTCCCTCACATTTTTCTATACTGGAAATCTCTGTCAGGAAGCTGGGTCACATTCATTCTGTAAAGTCGGGACGAGGAAGAATATAACTCAGAATAATGAAGATTACCGGTACGAAATCCGACTATTTTTGGACTAGGACAAAATGTGTCCTATTGCTAAATGCCATTCTATGTAGGCACTATGGTAAATGTTGTCCTAGTCCAACAATGCATTGAAATAATAGGTTTTTGCAAAGGGCATAAACTAATAATAACACTGTGCACATTGAATGTTCACCAGTGCAACGTTTCTGTAATCTGGCCCAGATATTCAAACTGATTAACTCCACACAGACCACATTTCCCCAACATGAGATGATTATGCATACGGCATCACAATAGGATATTACCATCCACTTTAAACCCTAGAGCCCTTGGGCTATCACTAAAACTCTTTTGCAGGCAACTATGAAGAACAAGTTAATTAGCACACGGGAATTAAAATGTAACTTAATTGCATTTTCCACACATGCCTTAAAATGCAATCAGAATAAATGCAATTTACAAGAACATATTTCCTTTCTTCTCTTGTTCACTTAACTCTCCGAACACGAGTTAATGCTCCGCACAGTAGACCATGTAATCAGGCTAGCCGAGGAAAGGACCCATACATGGTAAAAAGTGAGACACCAAAAATATAAGTTAGTCTTACAAAGACATCAACTCTGCAAGTACTCGTGTTGTTTTCTTGCTTTTATTTCAAAGAAAAAACGTTTTATTTTTTTGTCTGGCGATCACAGTTTTCCTCACTTAAAGTTATTCCACTGCTCTGAAATGTTCAGGCTCAGAATCGAACCTGCTTAGGTGAAAACCTATCACAATAATACCCACTCAAGAACTACCAATACCTTGCCCTTTTGTCGCACTAATATAGTGATTGCTGTTGGTACCTAAATGAAAAGAACTGATGTATCCGTTAGGAATTATGAAAGGACCAATCAGCGACATATCCATTTAAACCTGTGGCCTCCAGATGCTCAGATATTTTTGGAGAATAGGCCTGAACCCACTGAGCTTGCTGGCATTACATCAGCCAATCATTCAGAAAGATCAAAGAGGAAACGAGAAGTAGGAAACAATCCCAGTGATGATGTTAATTGGTAAACCATGCTACTATCCAAATGTATGTTCCATTCCACCCAACAGGGAAGTCCTGGTGTTTTAGATCCAACAGGGACTATAGGCCATTGTGTCAGGCGCAGTCATATCAATCTTCCACCTTTCCTTCTGGAGACACCTACATGAGAAAGTCCCAGTTCTACAGGGCAAACCAGTGTTAGCGCAGCTCCCCCCAACCGAGGGGTCAAGCCGGTAAGCAGGCTCGACCAATATGCACACTCACCCCCCCCCCCCCACTTCCACTCCCTCGTGGGCGGGTGCCTTTCTCAATTCCTCACTGATTGGTCCAACATTCTAAGTATAATAACAATTATTCTTTTATAATGCGCTTGTCATGATGCCCGCTCCTGGGAAGCCGGTTCAAGCCCGGCGTCCCCGAAAGCGGACATCCAGTCCCCAAGGAAGGACCCAGCAACCCCATATAGGGGCCCTTTGGACAGTGTCCTGGCGCCTATGGCGCCAGGCTCATAAAAGACATCAGTCCAGGCGCCATAGGCGCCAGGCTCATTATGGAAATGCTTGGGTGCACTTACCTGATGCAGACCATGCTGCAGGATCCCGGCCTCCTTGAGGCCTGAAAGGAACTACTTTACATGTTGGACTAATTTACCATCCGGGCGTGGTCGCAGGAAGGATACATACCTGATTGGAGGAAGGATACATACCTGGAACTTCTTCCAAGGCTATTTAAACCCCACCCGAACAGCCACACGTGCTTCGCGTTGTTCTGCATCTAGCAGCTGGACGCTCACCGTGTCTGCTCCTGCATCCTGACTTCTGCCACGCCTGCCAGCATCCTGGATCACCTGCAAAGGAAGAGAAGAAGAGAACAGAAGAAGGAAAAGTCCTTACCTGCTAAATCCGCATCCCGGAGACATCTTGCCGACAATCCTGAAAAGGAAGATTTTAATTTAAAAGCTCATCGCGTCGATCGCTGCAGCACCGCATTCCACTCACCTTTACAGGGTGCCTCCATGTTCAGCAGCGATCATCCGGATTCGCAGTCACGCCCCAGCGCCTAGGGAGAAAAAGACCAGAACAAAAGGTGAGAGAGAGAAGGGAATAAGGAAAGCTAAATCTCCATGTTAAGACTTACCTGTTGATTCATTCCCTCTTCATTTCGGGTCCGCGCCGCATCCTGGCATTTCCGGACCCCGGCCCCTAAGGGGAAAAAGAGACATCAGCGTTAATGAGCGAATGAAAAGACATTACCAAAAAACGCTCATTAAAGACTTACATGATTTCTACGAGGATTTCACCTCTCATCTCGGGTCGGTGCCTGTTCCCCGGCATTCCGTACCCCGGCCCCTATGGGGAAAAAGACACTAGCATTAGTACATTAATGCATGGACACAAGGGGAACCTCTTATCAAAAAACTTACCTGGAAGCCAAGCAAGTTTGGTTCTCACCAATCCGAAAATCCAGTGAAGTAACTGGATACCAACGCGCCCCTGCATCAGAAGCAGGATGGAGAGCTCGTCCTTCCAGACCCTAAGAAGGATACTTCCGCGAGCCAGACAAGCCAGATTTGGGGGCCCGGTCCAGTCCGTCTTCCGAACCCTGCGCATCACCTTAGAAGAGGTCACAGCAGCGCGAACCAGGCCAGCGCCTCCGTGGGAATCAGGTGAGCGTAACAGCGTTCAATACCAGAGAGTGGTTTCTAAGCACGGGATTGGAACTTGTGTTGCGCTGCTTTGTCTTGCTTCCAAGACAAACGCGTTGCCTCTGAGCTATCCTTCCTCACCACAGGCAAGTGGGTTCTGTCAGTACTCCACCATGGACACGCCCAAGAGTTTCAAAGCCAACCGCCCAACGTTCCTGCAACCACGAAGGGCGAAAAACATCTTAGGATGCTTCATCAGGAAGTCTGTGCCCTCTTCTTCAAAGGGGCTATAGAACACGTTCCACGCACTGTGAAAAATCTGAGGGTATTTCCCCAAGTAGATCTCGGAAATTCCTTATTCAGGTGGCCAAGAAAAAACCAGCACTCTCAAAGCCCAAACATAGGGATAGACAAACCGAGGAGGATCACCTGGATAAGGGAACCCAGCGTTATGCTCAGGGAAATGGCCCAGGTGAGACGCAGTACTATACCGAGGGAAAAGAAGAGGAGGGTGAAATGCCTGAGGCCTTTGTAGGTTACAATACATATACCTCGCCTCATCCCATTAAATCTCTCCTACCCAGATCCACTGACTCCTCCGTACAGAACCAATCCCTAAGATTTCACACCCACTGAAACCTTAAGATTATCTATCCCAGAATGACTGCTTTCCTACGTTTTGTCCGAACATTCCCGGACAGTCTTCTTCACATTCCTCTGATTATTATTTCCCACACTCCCAACCTGCTCAGATAAAACCTTACAGTTTCAACGATCCCCCTTGTTTATTTCACCATACCACCTATTCCGGTTTGCCCCACAAACCCTACCAATCCTATCCCTCTGATTATAATGTTCCAAACTCTTAGTCAAATATACCTAACAACTACAATTCCCACAAACCCTCCTACTCATTTCACAAAACCTACCCTTCCGAGATCACCACCAGCCCGAATACGAGGATTATAATTCCATGTAACAACTCTTTCCCTTCCGACCCTTTAGGATATTTGGAAACTCTACCACCTTCTTTTTCCAACCCAAGCACTTCTTGATATTGTGACAGACAACAGACTACTCATAGAGCTGCTTACCTGACCTGTCTGACACAAGGGTAAGGCAAAGTCAGACAATTAATCAATGTCACACACACCTGACGACCCTTTCCCTTCCCCACAGGGATAAAAAGTGGACCAAAAGTGCACAGTACGAGCAAGGCAGACCGCACAACGAGACAGCTCTCCAGACCCAGCATTTCAAGAGGAGGACAAAGGTGGCAAACATCGAGAGGCTGACGAGGAGAGACATGACTTTGCCCTCTTCGACAAAACCCCACAAACCTTCCAATGAAAGAATCGTAAGGCTGAGGACAATAGCCCAAGTGTGCTGCAGCAGATGTCAATGGTACACGGAGCGTGTTGACGCTGATAGGCGGGAGCAAGGGAATCTCCTTCTACCGTGGTACTGGCCTTTAATACAGCTATGAATAAAGCCAAGTGATTCATCAAAGCCAGTGAGTCGCGGGGAGAGGCAATAAGAGCCGGGCTGTGGTGAATGAAAGACACAAAGTGGCAAGTTCAACCAAGTTGAACAACTGTAAAAGTGTTGAGGGAAGACCAGCTGTAGAGGGAACCGGCACGACGTTGGTGCTAACTGTAGGAGAGCTGCCAAGATAGGTCAAAATGGTCATACAGGAGTTCAAGCTAAATCCCTGTACAGTCGAAAGCCTTTGACCTAAGATCTGTGAGAAAGCAAGGGAAGTGAATCCCACAAGAATATGTGAATGTGAAGATGGCAAGAGTGAACCCGGAAGAAGGATGCTGATGACAAGGGGGCAAGTCTAAAGTCCCAAGAAACAGTGTGTTGACAAGAGTGAACCCGGCCGAGGGATGTCCACTGGAACTGTTTAAAAAGACATTAAGATTTGTGAAGGGTCAGCGCCCGGAAGAGGGGGACCTAGGGGCAGGGTTGGACTGGGGCTATCGGTTATTCGGTCACGGGCTGAATAACATTGAGTACCTGGGGACGGTTTTATGAACAAGCCAACCTGGGCCAGCTTTTTGATGTGCAATATGGTGTTTGTAACTTACGTTACTTTAAGTAACGTACGTTACTTTCCTCTGGCTTGTGCGGCCTGCTCAGCCAGCTCACAGCGGATTGGATTGGTGCATTCATCAAAGCAAGGTAACACACACACTTACTTAAAGTAAGTGTTGGTTACCTTGCTTCGATGAATTATCATGCATAGAGGGGACGTGCTCACTGGCCTGCCTCAGTGGCATAGCTGGCCTGGGTGGCATACGCCAGTGATGGCGTGGCTGGCACCATTCAGGCCGCTCCTGTGAATTATAACACCTTGAGTCGTGCACACTGCATACACACACAGACATTGTCCATTTGCAAGTTGCTTTCAACTTTGCAAGTGCAAACAACAAATTGTTGTTGCACTTGCAAAGTTGAAAGTAACTTTGTTGTCTGAGTGCCTGGGGACGGGGAAATCACCAGGCAGCAGCGAGCAAATTAAATTGCCAGGGAGTACTCCGCCTGGAGCTGGAGACTGAGGAGAGGTCAGGTCAATCATGACGTCTCGAGGAGTCAGTGTGGGGTTGGGGGTGGGTGATTGCTTGTCCAGGGCATTTTAATTTGGGCACACAAAGGCAGCAGTCACTCTCAGCAACAGCGCCCACCCCCTTCTCACTAGTTCGCCCTTAGCCGCCCTCAGCAGCAGCTATAGCCGGAGAGGAGCTGTTGACTCACCACCACTTTATTTACGTTGGCTTGCCTTGGGGTCAGGTGTGGGGCCTGGTGCCGGCGGCTGCCCTGCAGACTGTGGACTCCTCTAGTGGCCCACTGGCCCACCGTTACCCGGGCCCGAGTCCACCACTTGGCTGGCACTCTCCTCGTCGACGACGTCGACGTGACACTGTGACTCCGTCACACCGGGTAAGTAAGTGGGGTTATTCAGGATTGTCGACACTATGGGCCTCATTACACGGTAGGCGGTAACCATGGCGCTATCAGCGCCATGGTTGCCGCCGGTATTTTACTGTGTCCGCCTTAGTGGATGGTGGAATTACCGCCCTACTCCAAGGTGAGCGTGGCGGTAATTTCCCATTCACCAAGGGACTTCCCCATTCCCATTTTTGCCCCCATAGGGCATAATGGGAATGGGGAAGGAGCTAATTACGGTACGGCAATTGCGGTACCGTAATTAGCACCGAGGTCCCTTTGCGGCACCCTACTTTAACGGCTGGTAAAACCAGCCGTTAAGGTCGGGTCCCGCAAAGGGAACTCGTACCGGTAAACCCTTACCGCCTAGCGTGTAATGAGGCCCTATATGTCTACAGGGACGGGGGTCTGCTACCTTTAGAGTTACCTTAGGCGGTGCAGGGATCTTCCAATGGCAGTGCTACATACAGGGGAGTTGAGGTGGTTTGTGAAGAACATTTTACTGGTGTATAATCAAGCAAGGAGAGTGGGTGGAGCTCAGGGAGAATTTGAACTTGCTTTTTATGATGCTCTTGGTACCTTCGTACTCGTAGCACATGTTCTGTTCTCCCTGCCCGTGCGCCGGCTAAAGGGAGAACAAAAGGGGCCTGCGGTTCCAGGGCTCCGGTTGATAATGTCTATTATTTTTTTAATTAATATAATAATGTCATGGGCACCAGGATACTGCATTTGGAACCAAACAATGATGGATTTTTTTGTTAACATGACCATTGCCTATTTTAGGAGCGCACCTTGTTTAAGATTCCCTTGGGTACACTATCTTGTCAGCAGGCAATCTGAAATTACTTGTGTCAAGGGCTGCAATGGTCTGGAAAGTAAAGCACATGCCTGTGGCCACTTCCTGGCGTCATGCCAGGGTTGCTGCACTAGATGTGACCAGTACACCTTCATACCTTCAGAAACTGTCCAGAGACTGCTCAGACCCTTGGCCCCTCGCAGGTGTGCAATACTCGCTAATTTATGGTCAGTAGTGTACAGAACATGGAGAAGCAAGCTGGGCCTGCGACTCAGCCTGCTGGCTGCCATGGAACTGCCCAGGCAGGACACAATGAAAGGAGGAACTTCTCTCATCTCTAGCAGATGGCGCAGATGGCGCACTTTTTCTTAAAGATGAATCTGCAGCATTTGGCCTAAATCACAAATCGACTAAGCCAGCCAGAATATGTAATTCCTCAGGCTGCCAGTCGTAATCCACCAGTGTGTTTGGGTAGACTGGACACCAGGCTGCCCATCCTGTCCAGCGGCATGCTCTACTTGCACTCCCGGCTTATACTTGTCTGGGTGTCCCCCTGCAGGCCACCCTTCTATTGGCATTAGATCTTGTTTTGATTGGACAAATTTGTGGCGCACAGACACTGCAAAGCGGGCTGCATCTAGGCTGCAACAACGGAAGACTGGCCATTTCAGAGGGAAGAGTGTGAGGGTCAAGAGCTTCATCAGTAGATGTTGTTGTTCTGACCATATCAGGAAAATGTGGCTGCTCCTTGCACAATTCCTCTAATAATACCTGGAGTTCAGCATCAGTAAACTTAATTTGCTTCATCTGTGTTCGATAGCTGCTGCGGTTGGACAGGTTGGCATCTACTGGGTACACAGCACCACCGTCTACCTAGTGGCATATTGCCTTTACGAGTTCACAAAAGTCTACATGGTCGTACAGTTTTGTGCATACAGCAACAGAGGTGTGTGTGTACTGGGCAGGGTCGGACTGGGCCATAAAGTAGTCTCGGGCACCAATGAAACAGTGGGCTTGGCATAGTTGCAAATGGCAATTCATTCCTTTTGTGACACTGTTTGAATAGTAACGAAGAGGGAGTTTTTTTGATAAAGTTTGATGCAAATTGTGCATTTTAAAGAATATTTATTCAGCAGCGCTGAACAAAACTAAAGCCACAGAATGAATTAACTCATCAAACGTGCCCAAATTTGTCCAAAAAAAGTGGCACAATTTGATCAAAAAGACTGGCCCACACCAGCATTTGGTGTTTTGGGTTCGGCCATGGGCCTAGTGCCCTATAGCTAGGACAGTCCGAACCTGTTACTGGGGCAGAATGTACGTGTGGTGAGGTCTGTGAAGGTACAATAACCGCAGGTAAACTGCGCCTGTAAAGCACAGTGCTCATTCGACCAGCACTGCCACAACGCAGATTTTGGCATTACTGGCAATCCCTTACTTCCAGTCTTGATTGGGGAACAAAGCATTTTACCATGCAGTGAGGGCCTGGTCCTTAGGTGGGCCGGCTGAAATAGGGAATCAGACAAACTGGCCTGGTATAAAGCTAGCCACGTGCCAGCCCTACATTTCAAAGACACCCCCTAGCGGTAAATCTGTGACATTTGTAACTACTGCTTCACTGTTTCTGATCAGGGGAGTCAAGCTCTGCGAGGAGCAGAGACACTGATTGCTCAGCACTTTCAGGTGTGATCATCACACCTTGGAATTGGGAACCTAGGCCAGGTGACACGTGTGAATGCTACGGGATCTGTGCTGCAATGTCATGTCCTCATATCTTACACTATACTGTATTTGTTATGCACGTGTTTTAGTGGAACGAGTTTCCATTGAATTTCATATGGGGCAGCACAGTGGCAGCATGGGGTGGAATTTGAGCAGGGATAACAACTTTCAGAAATACTTGGACGAGAAGAGTGACATGGGTGGGGCAAAACTGGAACAAGAGGCAGCATGAACATGTGTTACAGTGGTAATTGAAGCACAGATTGTTAAGGCAGGTACATGTTGTGCATTTTCTTTTCAATCAATGAGCCAACCTGATGTTTGCTGTACTGGAAATTGCATCTTGTGCCTTGGAGTGCATGGGGTCATGAAAAGCCCTTTATTTACCTAATGAGCGTGTGGATTTCAGCAGAACAATCCCCTGGATACAACTTCTCTCTCTCTCTACAACCTGCCACTATTTCTCCCTCTCACTCTGTCTTTCTCTTTCCCACTATATCTCTCTTTGTCTCTCTTTTACGTCCCCCTCTCTACTCCTCTCACTTACGCTCTCATTCGCTCCATTTTATTTATTCATTTATTGTGCATTTGTAAGGCACTTATACATCAAGGCCCTCATTACGACCCTGGCGGAAATCGAAAAACGATGGCGGAAATGCAATACCGCCATCGAATAGCGCTCGGTGCGATTATGACCCGTCACCGTAAAGTACGATGCCATTAGCGACACCGTAGTGAACGCCAACGCTAACTGCACCAAGTACGCGCACGCGCGCCATGCCAAACCGTAATTACCACCATGGCGCAATGGTACGCGAATTCTGACCCTAGCGGACATGTACCTAACGCCATCAAGCATGGCGGAAAGTACCATTCCGCCATGGTGAGAAGTACGGCATCGCGAATCAACCGTAAACGGCCCTACTGAGTGCCTGTACACCACTCCCTGGCCACATTGCACAACTCCTCGTAGGTGCAATGAAGTCACACAATGCAACCAGTGAAATGTACAAGTCACCCATGCATGCCAACGAACAAATGAATCTAGGGGCTCCAAGTGCCTTGTGAGTGGCCATCCATATTTGCCATGGCACCATTGCCGCACTGATGCAGCACAGGCATGTGAAGGTTCAAGTACAGCAACATGAGCAGAAAAATGAGACAAACAAAAACAGGCCCCCCCATCGACTGACACCAGTCTAAGGCAACATTCAAAGCAGTATCCTGAGGGAGACTGCACCAGCCCTGTACTCCTGCCAGTAAACAAACCAACCATCAGCATAAGCATGTACCACACAAGTTGGCAGAGTGACTGAGCAGCCAGGCTCATCTCAAGAGGGGCCAATGGGAGCTGCAGGGCCCAGATGGCACGAATACAGAAGCCATTCCAATGGACATGACCTCAGTCTCCCTCCAAGAAACGCACGCAAACACAGGCACCTGTGACCAGCCATATTCTGATAATCACATCATTCCACCAATCCACCTGGCTGACCGGCATCTGTTACACAAAAGCTAATCCCCCGCCCCTGAGCATGACATCATTAAAACAGTCATAATGGTAGCCCCTATCCCTGACCACACTGGGCTTCGTAGGCAAACGCGGCCAGTACAGTACCACGCAACTATACTCAGAAGCCGGAACCCAATGCAGATCTTCTCACAATACATCGCTCCACAAATAGGAATATGCTACATTACTTGCAAAGAATAACGCTACACGGTTAATATCAGAATAGAAATTTAATGGACCACAAAATCACCAAGCCCATACAGCCATTAGGTCATGAACCCCAAAATATATTTCATTATTGTGGGCTGCATCCGCAATAAATGACCAGCTTCTTCTTGTGTGACGCCCTGTTCCTTCATGGTACACAGGGGCTACATTCACGTTCAAAAAGGCAACATGGAAGCGCCTAGAACCGCAGGGCCGTCCCATTAGGTAGGCACTAGTCCAGCTGAAAGGTCAAAATGTTGCTCCTAGCCACTAGTACTGCGTAAGGGCATGTGGCCCATTGGCGATCGTCCCATAAGATCGTAATGGTGCTCCACTGATTAACTCGAAGCAGCAGGTGTCGGGAGTAAAAGCCATCTGCAGGAGTGGCATACAGATGGCAGCAGCAAAAGGGGAGGAGATACCTGTCACCCAAATGAAATGAAAAAGAATAGTATGGCCATCAGAACTTGATTTGTATTACTCATTTCAATGATCACACTAAATCTACAGCCATATGCATGCTAGCCCACTCCAAAGGATTATTCCCACCCAAAAATCACTTGCGAATCATAACTATAAAAATCGAGGTGAAAACACTATTACAAACGAGTGTTTGTGTGCATGCGTCTGTCAAAACAGAATCCATTCGATGGGATTAGTAACGTGCATAGACACAAGTGTTTGAAGGCGCGTCGAGACAGGGAGGGTTCAACAAGGGCAGATAGACGATGGTCCCACTATGGCAGCTCTGCATCACATAGCGCAGGGGAGGTGGATAGATTCCAAAAAGCCCTGTACATGGCAAACTCTCCATCAAATCATCTGTCCATGCATCCATACATCATTCCCTCATCCCGGTATGAAAACTCCTGATTATGTACTCACATAACATGTGAAATTTCCATTGAGTCTGTGCGTAATGCAGTCTGCAAAATCCACTGTGCTCCAGGCCGGAATTCCAGTGTTGTGAAGTAACATGTATTTGGGAACGTCCTGCCTTATCGTCCACTACGCTATTGCGCATCCCATACTATTCATATCAATCATTGCATTCTTGCCATGGCCCCTGTCCCAAGGACATTAAACAATAGAACGTTATATTTGCAGTCAGACCTGTGGGCGTCTCCTCGCCGCTAGCTGAAGACCGAAAGCGCCGTCCTTCGAATTCCTCATTTGCAACATCACGTCGAAAAGGCATCTGTGACCGCTTGAAATCACAAATCCATCCATGTAGTGCGGCAATGTGTGAAAATGCAAAGTGGCTTCACTCACAAATGGGACGCCCCGCCCGTCGGTGAACCGCGGTACAGTGCTGCATGAGGGTCCACCGTTAATCGAGTACTACATTCCACTGACCCTTCACAAGTTTGTTCGCGACTGCAAAGATAGTATGTGAAACAATGGGACCATAGCAGAATGAACATATGAACCAATATTTCACTGCCATCGGGATCAAATACATGATTGTAATAGCAAGATGCCATGCGTCGAATTGCAGCGTTGTGTGCGGGACGTGCTCGCCCAAAGGGGATTGCAGCTTGCACAGGTGGAATGAATCACCACAGGTGGAGGCAATACAGCTTGAAAACACATAAATTGCACACCCAACCCCCTCACACAACCACACCCACTCCAAAATGCTACCGGCAGGACTAGCGATGTTGGCCCTGGGGGACCTGATAGCACTGCAAGTACTCCAACTTCAAGAAGAAGACGAACACCAACTACTACAACAACCGGCCGCACAGAGGAGACGCAGGAGGAGGAGGAGGGCAAGGCAGGGCCAGCAAGGCCCGCCAGCACAGCCACTACCACCACGCAGGCAGCCCGCAATCCCACGCCTCCGAGAACATCCGTTCAACCTCACGGATGAGCAGATCCACACCCTCTACCGTTTGGACTGGGACACCATAACCGCCATTGTGGACATGACACAGGCTGACCTTGTCAGCATGATAGATAGCCCAACCGCCATCCCACCCCTACTGAAGGTGGTGTCTGTACTCCACTTCCTGGCCACAGGCACCTACCAGCACACAGTCGGACAGTTGCATGGCATTTCACAGCCAGTGTTCTCACAGACACTATTGCAAGTGCTCGATGCCCTCCTGAAGCACGCAGACGACTACATCTCTCTACCACGCTCGGAGCAGGAAATTACGAACACAAAAGTGGGATTCCATGCACTTGGCGGCATACCGGGTTGCATTGGTGCCATCGACTGCACCCATGTGGAATTGGTCGTCCCACATGCCATGGAGGCCCAGTACCGCAACCGAAAACAATTTCATTCTCTTAATGTACAAATGGTGTCTGACTCCAACAGGATCATTACACATTGTTGTGCACGCTTTCCTGGATCAACCCATGATTCTATGGTCTTGAGGAACTCTACAATACCACGCTACATGGAGCGACACGCAGGGAACAGATCCTGGCTACTCGGTGAGTCTCATTTCATGCATGATAATGTGGGGTATGTGATGCGGCAATGACCTGGCAGGAAGGGGGGGGGCGTACGTAGCAATGTCATTCCACAAACATCCTTTATTGTCCACATACAGGTGATGCCGGGTATCCACTGAAGAGATGGCTCCTTACACCACTCCGGAACCCACAGAACCAGCATGAGGAGGACTACAACCATGCCCACTCACGTACCCGTGTAGTCATAGAACAGGCATTCGGCCTACTGAAGACTCGTTTCCGCTGCCTCAGCAGGTCTGGCGGGGCACTCCTGTACCACCATGAGAAGGTTGCAAAGATGGTCATGGCATGTGTCATGCTACACAACATGTGCGTACGTAGAAATGTACCCATGCCCCCTGACGCAGAACTGCAAGCACCTGATGATGGTCATGATGAGGGTGGGGATGTGGCAGCACCTCAAGGAGTCTGCGAGGCACAGGAGGGCCGTGACATTCGTCAGATTCTCATTGATTCATGCTTCTAGCACTCACGCCTGGTGGCTGATACATGGACACGGGACTTGTGGCACTGTGTGTGTCTGGAACATGCACAATATGGACTGTACGCCTATAAAGGCCTCGTACACAAAGATCAATGTCCACACATCTCATTGGATGATCGTGCATTGTTTATAGCATATGTGAAATTATGTTACACACCCCATCGACCCGCCACCCAAGTGAGCCCAACACACCCCCTCCACCCTCCTACCTCCCCCCCGAACACCAGTGTCCGAAGATGCTCATTGTCAGTGGGCAGACGCTATTGCAAGCCCCCTCTCCGGGTATCAGGGGCACCCCTGCCTGTGGAGCGCAGGTTCCTCCCAGATCTACGTTGGGGGCTGCCCTGGACGGAACTTGCAACGGATGATGTCTCTGCCTGCTCATGTCCATGCATGTCCCTAAGGGTTTGTGAGAGCTCAGTGAGCACACGGCGCACAGCGGCAAGTTCAGCACATACGTCTTTGGACGTCGCATGCAGTTCCCCCCTCAGGCTCTCGGTGCTTCTCTCCATTTGTACTCTCAGGCTCTCGGTGCTTCTCTCCATTTGTGCCCTTAGTGTCTCTGTACTTCTCTCCATTTCTGCCCTAAGTGTCTCAGTTGATGTTTCTATGGCTGCCTTAGTACCCCCACATTCATCAGCATGGTCCTTGAGGAGCGTGGCCAGTTGCTGCTGTTGCACGATCACCTGGTCGAGGGACTGTTGCCTCTGCTGTGCCATGGCCATTTGCGGTGGTGTCACAGAGGGGCTGGTCACCTCATGTTGCCTTGCCACAGGGCTTGTGGGGGATGGCCAGTCGTCGTCTTGTGGGTGCCCCTGCGTGGTATCCTCATGGTGTACGGGATGGAACAAACAGGGGGATTGAGACAGGTCATGGATGGATCTTACTTCGACATCCCCGTTTTCTGTGTCGGAGCATGCTGCCATTAATGCAGTGTCACCTATGGTGCTGCTGCCACCAGAAGCAGTGCCTTCTGTGGCATCCATTGGGGGGACCTGTGGTGGTGCTGTTGTGGGCATGCTGGCTGCTGGGGTGCCTGTTGAAGTTCCCTCCTGTGTGCTGCCACTTGATTTGTGCTGCTGCCGTGTCTTGATGCGTGCAGCTGAGGTGGAGGGTCTTTGGCCGTTGGTCTTGGCCCTCTTTGCAGGTGTGCTGGTAGGGGTGTCCTGGAGCTCGTCGTTTGAATCGGACCCTGTGGTGGAGTAAAGGAGGGCGAGCGTTATTAATGGGTCTGTTGAAATTGGAATGGCAATGTATCACATGCATTGGGGTGGTACCTGAGGGTGATTTGGGTCGGGGCCTTGGAGGTGGTTTCATTTTTGTGTGGATTGAGGATGCAGTTGTTTTGCAGCCTGCAGTTAGGGTGTGCCTGCTGCACGTGTAGAGGGTGTTTTTAGGATTTTTAATTATTTATGTATTTAATGTGAGTTTTAAAGTGCGCTATCAGGCCAATGTATGTGGACGTTCTCCTGGACATGTGTTACTGTTGCACTATGTGGACACATGGTACTTCACATGATTGGACATTGTGGATTTAGCATTGTTTTATTTGGCCCACCTACCTGATTCTTCGGATGTCTGCACTCCTTTCTCCATCCCTCCGACTCCCTCTATACTCTCCATTCCAATGGTGGAGGCACAGATTTCTTCCCAGGGGGTCAACTTGATGGGTGATTCCGATCCTCCCCCGGTAGCTGTGGCAATGTTACGGTTGGCGGATAGTATGCTCCGTACGCGTATCCGCAGGTCGTCCCATCGCTTTCTGCATTGCTGTGGGTTGCGGGGTGCGGTCCCCACCGCACTTACCCGCTGTGCCAGCAGGGCCCATATGGCCTTCTTGTTCGCAAGTGCCGTCCTGGTCATTTGCGTCGAGAAGACGACGGCAGCATTCTCCTGGAGGGTCTCTGTGAGCACGGTGAGTTCCTCACGGGAGAAGTGGAACTGCCGCTTGCGGTCGCATGCTTTTCTCGCTACTTTTCCCATTTTTATTGCTTTCACTAGGGTGGATGACGGGTTGGGATGTGTCTCTGGGTAGTATTTTTTATGGTTGTGTGGGAATTCAGATTTTATAGCTGTACGGCGTGCTGTTTCCCGTTCCGGGACCATTTTTTTACTTCCGTTTCCGTATATTTACGGTCACCGTACTTTCCGATTGCCGCTCATTACGGTGACCGCTCAGATGGGTGGCGGAATTGCACCTAGGGCGCCGTACGACGGCGGTGAGGGGCATTTTGGGGACATTTCCGCCATCGCGGACTTTGCACTTCCGCCATGGCGTAGTGCTCGTGCCCGATGGGTCGGAATTAGCCGCACTTTGCTCCGTCGTGCAATGGCGGAAACGCTATTTACGCTATGGCGGTCAGGTCAGTCACTTTCCGCCAGGGTCGTAATGAGGGCCCAAGTAAATTGTGTTTCAAAGCACCCCAATTGTTTCTCTCTCTCTCTCTCTCTCACACACACACACACATTGTTTTTTACAACCCCTTGCTGTCTATTTGAAAGCTTATATTCAAATGACCTTAACCTTTTTACTGCAATCCCATATTTCCCTGCACTAGCACGGTGCTCTCTTGAAATTCTTTAGCAATCTGCATCCTCAAAACTTTGCATTTGTATTTATTAGATTTTATATAGCGCTTTACATTACAACAACAAGAATACATTAGAATACAATGGCAGCAAAATTGAAAAACACGAGACAAACCATCAAAAACAATATATAGAACAATTTGCCTAGGAATGTATGAGAGAAACTGCACAGAGGAAGAGGGTAGCAAGGTTAACAGGACGGGGAATGTAGAAGATGAGCTTTCACGGAGGAACGGAAGGAGGAGTAAGAAGAAATGGAGCGGATAGGAAGAGGTAGAGACTTCCAGTGTAGATGAGCAAGAAAGGAACTGAAACGAGAACAGGCACAAGAAGGAGGAGTAAGAACAAATGGAGCGGATAGGGAGAGGTAGAATGTTCCAGTGCAGAGGGGCAAGGAGCTGAAAGGAACCGAAACGAGAACGGGTACAAGGAGAAGGAGGAACAGTGAATAGGAAGAGATCTGCAGATCGGAGGGGGCGAAATGGAGCATAGAACGAGAGGAGAAAGGAAAGGTAGGGGGGCGAGATCATGAAGAGATTTAAAGACGAGACAGAGGAAGCTAAATTTAAGTTGAGAATGAAAGGGAAGCCAGCCAAGCTAAGAAAGCGAAGAGGAAATGGAATTATGAGGAGAGAGAAGACAGAGGGTAGGGATAGCAGAGTGATAGAGGGATTTGTGGGGAGCCAGGTGAGAGGCAGGGAGGCCAAAGAGGAGAGTGGAGCAAAGAAACAAGGAATACATCAACACGTCATAAATCAGCCTCTATTGTTTTTGAGCTCAGTTTGTATACAGCTTTTATGGTCCTGGATGCTCTACTCCTTTTCTTGTGACAGACTATCTATGGTTTAGGCCCAAGCTATTGGGGATGCTTCTATGCTCCCCATATCTTTGTTACAAGCCCTGCACTGTATTTATATGTTATACACTGTGTTTATTGGGTTTTTGTCATCTTTACTTTATTTTTGCGGGCAGGTCACTGTTCAAGTTTCCACTCTTGCCAGGCTTTAGCAGAGCTAGCAACAGCCAGCCAGGCGAGCCTATCACTGTGAGTAACCACTAATGATGGTATATCTGCAATGCAGTGTAATGCAAGGCGGTACTGTATAGCACACTACAGCTACTTTGGCGGCCTTTATTATGCACACCTTCTGTCAACCCCAGGAGCCTGGCCACCCTAGGCTCCAGTCCAGTCAATAAGCATCAGTGACCAGTCAGAACTCCTATACTATTCCTCCACACCCAAATTAGAGTTAGAGAATCAGTCGCTCTCCTCTTTCAATCTGGACAAGTTTTGTTATTTTGAAATTGCATCCAGGCTTAATGTGTGCCAGGGCCGAAGAAAAACCTGGATTACACCTTTCTCAAAGGCCCTGTTGCAGAGCACACACTAGGGTGGAGGGTAGAAATGCAGCAGGAATGTACTTGCTATATATGTATCTATTGCTGCATGGCCCTTTGTGTTTTTCATAAGTTTATTAAAATGCAGCTTTCCCTTTTGGCTACTATTTGTTCTGAGCCGTGAGACCATAATACAATGTCAAGGCCACTAGCCAGGAGAAATAACATGCATGCATCCAGTTAATTTACCATGCCATGGGGCTGGATTACTGTTAGACTCAGCATTATATAGATCCAGGTAGATATTGTTCTCTTTTTGGGGAGGGAGATTATGGTGAGGCTGGGAACAGTCAAATCTGAAAATGCTGACATTGATCTAACAGAAAGCTCTTGTTTCTTCTTAATTAAATGCTAGTTCGGATGTTGGTAGACAGGTTACTTAGACCTACTGTGATAAAGGCAGGAATCCGATGCCCAGTTAAGGTTATTTTATTTTTTAGGAGAGAAATGGATAAAAAAAAAGAAAGGGAGGAACAGAAAAACTACGAGAAAAGAAGAAAAAGCTGATTGAAGAGGAAGTCCGGCAAAACAAAAAAATTGAAGATCTGTTTACAGCCCAGACCATCAAAATGTCACGTGGCGTTGCTGGGAGAAAAGTGGAGGAGGGTGACCAGGTACAAATGTTAAACCTGGTTCTCACTGAAGCCATCAACAAGAGCTCAATTTGTGAGAAGAGAGGAAGTGAAAGAAGCCAGAGTCTCTGCAGTTATTGAGGACATTTCAACAGAGCCAGATGCATCAGCAACTACAATGTCAGCAATCATTAAAGGTGCCCCCCTACAGGAAGTGTCGGAAACAAGTCTTCCAGAAAGAATTGAGGATATCCCTTTTGAGGAAGTGGCAGCCGGTAGTGCCTTTCTCTTACAAACCGCTGAAGATGCACCCACAGAGGAAGTGGCAGACACAAGTCTGTCAGAAAGAATTGAGGATTTACTTTTGAGGAAGTGGCAGCCGGTGGTGCCTTTCTCTTACAAACTGCTGAAGATGCACCCACAGAGGGAGTGACAGACACAAGTCTTTCAGAATGAATTGAGGATATCTCTTTCAAGGACGTGGCAGCCAGTGGTGCCTTTCTCTTACAAACCGCTGAAGATGCACCCACAGAGGAAGTGGAAGAAACAAGTCTGTTCTAAAGAATTGAGGATATTCCTTTAGAGGAAGTGACAGCCGGTGGTGGTACCATTCTGTCACAAACAATTGAAGATTCCCCAAGGACGAAGTGGCAGAAACCAGTGTGTCTCAAATTATTGGAGACATCATCATCCCCCCAGAGGAAGTGCTAGGTATTAGTAATTCGGAAGAATCTTTATTAGCTTTACTACAAATTGAAGAACAGACCACGGAAAGTTGATCCACAGGTGGCTGACTATTTGTTTCAACGTCCAAAACCAGATCAACTTTCCCATTTCTTTCAGCACCATCCAATTCAACCTCCCAAACATAAACAAAATAAAGCAGAGTTAGCATTGTGGAGGAAAGATGGGAGTAAACAGCATTGGTTACAAATGGCCCAGTTTGTTTGGCATTTACTAATCATGGAGAGAGGGGTCCTTTCATGAATGGGATAAAAAACTGGAGGCGTGTTTACCAGCGCATTGTAGAACATGAGGCAAGCCAAGGTCATCAGAGGTGCACAGATTCATTTATGTTGTCCATTTCAGGGGTCGACATAGGTGGTCTACTCTTTCACCAACAGAAATTAGCTCGAAGTGAGCAAATCAGAAAATGGAGAGACATATTGGAGTGGGTCAGTGACGTTGTAATGGTCATTGGGAAAAGGGGCTCTTTTTTCATGGGAAATCAGAGTACATGTTTGAGCTGGATCACAAAGAGCTGGATAATGACAACTTCCTTGAAATCCTTCTGCTCGTAAGTAGATATGACAGACCTCTAAAGGAACATATTGAGGCTGTTCAAACCAAATCCAAAAAGAAAACTGGGCAAGGACGAGGTGCTTCTGTGACATTCATGTCAAAGACTACAGTTGGGTATGGGATTGAAGCCATTTCTAAACTGCTCAAAATGGTTATCAGTCGAGAAATAGAGGAAATAATGGAATATTTTCCATTCAGATAGATTCAACCCAAGATGTGAGTGTTACTGATCAGTGCTCTGTAATTATTAGATATCTTAGAGACACTGTACTTAAACGCTGGCTGCCAGTAACCAACTGTACTTTGTCTACTGGAAAGGGGCTGTTTGAGTTGGTGCAGAGTGTTATTAAAGATAATGGTTTTGACCTACGCAAGTTCATTGGTAATACAACCGATGGTGCATTCAATATGCAGGGCCAGTACAATGTTTGTTTGTTTATTGATTTGTAGGGCATACCAAACCCATAGGTAACTGGGCGCACAGCATAGCAAGAATATATATATATATATATATATTTTTATTGTGATATAACCGCATTTGGGTTTTTTACACATACTTCTTAATTAAAAAAAAGATAGCTCAATTTCCATTACAGCATATTCATCACATTCATACAATTATCACATGTTTAAAAAATAGAGAAATAAAATTTAACAATAACAATCGGGAGTAAAGTTATCATACAAGTACTTCTCCTGTGAATTGGACCTATTGGGTTACCAATATTTTTGTGGAATAAAACCTGTATGTTGCAGTACTCTTATTACATTTAGAGTCAATTTGGTTTTGTGGCCAGCAATCATTCTTTCCCAGAAGGCACTTGATGACAACCGATCGAGTGATCCAACTGAGTTACCCAGATGTTCAACCCTTATGTCCCAGGTGCCTTTGCAGAATCTCAGTAAGTGCTCGAGCATTTGTTTACTTGGATCCGAGCATTCCGTGCATAAGCTCCGAGTCCCTTCTGTGAGACTCCATTTGGTCAATACTGCACCCGTCTTGATCAAATTCAGGCGTACTCTCATGAAATTCTGCCTTCCTTTTGCATCTGGGAACTTTGTCAGATACCTCGTAACAAAACCCTGCTTTTTCCCATACTTAAAGAAAGATGTAGGGATGGAAGATGACCTCACCGTGTCCACTGTGGTGATCCAATCTCTCGTTGTTAGGGCTTTCTTGACCTTCAATGGATTTGTAATCAATGTGAGTTTATCTAGTTCACAATAGATCCGCAGGTCTTGTGCCACCTGCCTAAGTTCTCTCAAGGTTAATGAGGTGTCTGAGTTCAAGTTGTCCAGAAGGTCTTCATACAATGTATTAGTCATTGGCACCAAAATAGTTCTAAATAAGGAAAGTAGTTTCCAATCTACTGCAATCTTAAGGGATTTTAAACCTAGTTCATATCTGAGTGTGGCCGTATGAAGGCCTTTGGGCAGACCTAATACCTGCTTCCAGATATAACTTTCCAGTTTTTGCCAGTCTATTGACCATAAGAGCGGTTTTGTCTCAATTCCATATAATACTATGGGAATGATTTTTGCCACATAAAACTTTATTATTGGCATGATGGAGAATTTACCATACAAACTCAAGATCTTCTTCATTTGGGCTATCAGTTGTGTGCATTTAGCCAATAATTCCCCGTACTGTGTCTCAACTATAGGGACCGCATGCAAAGTGAAGCCAAGATATATAACTTCTTTTACCACAGGGATTAGACGACCACCTATTGATCAAGAATATTTGGCTTGTTTAAAGCCCTTACATCCAAAGACTACAACCCTTGATTTTTCCGGGTTTACCACCAGATCATTTGCCATCATGTACAGATCAAGTGCCTTCAACAGTCTTGCAGACCAACATGAGTCCTGTCTAGCAGGACTATGTCGTCTGCGTACATAAGCCATTTTGGTTTATAGTCATAATATCGAAAAAATAATGTCGAATTACAAAAATGTCGAAAAAAAAATGTCGAATTCAAAAATGTCGAAAACACATACATATAATAGAAAAAGTCATTAATTCGAAAATAAAATGTCGAAAAAAAAATCGAAAAACCAATGTTAAAATAACTGTAAAATATCACATATACTAACGTTTTTTATTGGGGGGGTCCCCCCCCAACCCCCCCATCCCAAACCCCTACCCCAACCCTCCACTCCTCCCCATCCCCCCCAAAACCCCCCATGGATATACCTTTAATTTTTTTTTAAAAAGTATTTAATAAAACATTAATTAAATAATTAATTATTAAAAACCCCATCCCAAACCCCTACCCCAACCCCCCCCCTCCGCCCCATCCCCCCCACTCACCATGGATATACCTTTAACCATTTAAAAAATATATGTTTTATAAAATATAATTAATTAATTATTTATTTAAACATTAATTCGAAAAAAAATTCGACATTTTTGTAATTCGAAATTTTTATTTTCGACATTTTTTTTTAGACATTTTGACTTTCGATATTATTGTATTCGACATTATGACTGGACACCGCCATTTTATGGCTAATTAACCCACCTTAGAACTTGCCAATGCTGAGGACTCTATGACCTGTCCAAAATCTCCCAAATAAAACTTAAAGAGGTATGGTGCCACCATACAACCTTGTCTGACTCCCCTGTTTATACTTATATACTCTGACAAATGTCCGGCTGTATTGAGTCTTACTCTAGCTGAATTTCCCTCATGAAGGTTTACTAAAATATTTGTCAGAATTTTCAGGGCCCCTTTCTGCTCCATCTTGAGCCAGAGCTTATCCCGATTCACCATATCAAAGGTGCTCGACAAACGCACCATAGTGTCTTCCTACATTTTTTTATCTTTATGGTTTGTTAGGGAGGCAGGTATAATACCATTCAAGGATGTTGAGTGACCTCTTCTGAACCCTGTTTGTTGTTTGGGGATTATGTTATTTTCTCTTGTCCAGGTTTCCAGTTCTCTTAATACTAGACTGGTGAACAACTTGCTCTCCACGTCCAGCAACGTGATTGGCCTGTAGTTTGTTAGCAAGAATACTTAAAGCTTAGTTACAGGTATGGAGGGGTCTCACATCCTGGCTCAGTAAGGAATCCCCTGGTCAAATACATGTCTGGTGATATGCACATGTATTAAATCTTGTACTTGTAGAAGGGACACACGCATCAAATAAATCCAGGTCTTTGTTTGGCCTGTGTCATTTTATTCCAGGAGTCCTACAAAAGGATGGATGTGTGGTGCGAACTGTCTGTGGAAAGCCACACAGTCCAAATAATAGGAGAAACAAGGTGGTGGGCAAAGGATGCAGCACTACGGTTTTTGGCTCCTTTAATTCCTTGATGTGGTTGTAGCACTCAATAATTTTGGCTCAAATACAGATAAATTCAATTCAAATGTCCGTTACCAAGCTTTAAACTTTTCTGAGGCTCTGTGCAAATTCCAACCAGTGCTCACAGCCCAGTTATATCTCTGAGTATTTAATGCGACAACCAAGGGCATTGCTAGGGGGGATAAGGGGGCTATAGCCCCTGATCTTTTGCTTGTAACCCCGGATAGAATATCAGGAGCTACAGCCAAAAGACTAGCTAGCCCCCAGTCCTAAAAGTCCCAACATCAGCGTAGCCCCGTATCTTTTCCGGACTTAGCAACTCCCCTGGCGACAACCCAGTTTTCTAATGACCTCCAGACAAGTGGAGTGGACATCCTCCAGGCACAAAGAATGCTCTTGAATACTACAAAAGTGATTGATGCAAAGTAAAGACATTTTAATTCTGTGTACTCTGCAGCAGAAATATTTGCAGAATGGGCCAACATGGGCTTGGAAGAAAGAGGCTATGATAAAGGAGTGGAAACTGCACTTCCAGAGGGGAGAGTGTCCCACAAAAAGAGGATGCCTGGAATCAGTGCAAGGGATGAGCCAATCACCTTGCCTAAAGACCAGTTTAGAGTTAGTGTACATAATGCCATTATAGACAACATTATTCAAAGCCTAACTAGTTGTTTTAAAACCCACTCATCTCTTGCCGCAGATATAGCATGCCTGGATTACAGAAAATTTCAATGAAAGTCTACCCGACAATGCTCTTAGAAATATTTGCTCCTTGCTTGAAAGACTGGATGACTTCATATCGGTACAGGGGTTAAGGGAAGAACTCTTGGACTTTGCAATCAAGTGGACTAAACTGAGGAGGACACTACCAGAAGAGTATGCCTTTGAAGCACTACATAGTAAAGAGCCAGCACTACAAGAAGAATTTGGAGAGCAACCTAAGCATTTAGTATAGAAATGCAATACATGCCGTAACTGTGCAGTATGTTGCTACTCAATTATAAAAAAGTATAAACTTTTTTGCAGTGCTTACCGGTAATTGTATTTGGCATGCAAGTTCATCTTGACCTTATCTTGTACACAAGTAGCATGTGAAAGAGGTTTTTTGAAATTGAAGAATATTAAAATTCGCCTAAGAAACCACCTCAGCCAGGACAACCTTGAAGCCTTTATGCTGATGTCTGTGGAGCTGAATGTGCTTGTCCAATTGTAAAATTGGGACATAATTGACCTGGTTGCACAAAAAAGTGCATTATTGAAGGAACTCTTGATTGGTTCCATGTAATTTCATCGCCTGCCTGTTCATCCCCAGGCATTTTAATGTGCACATTCCATCAAATGTGCTCATCATTTTTTTCCCACACTTATTTTTTGCTATTGCCCACCCGCCCAAACCCTTATCTGCCCTTTCCCACCCTCCCTAAAAAATTTGATGAGCACATGCGATGGAATGTGCACGTTAAAAAGCCTGGGGATGAACAGGCAGGCGATGAAAGGATGTCGTACCTTATTGATTGAGTGATTTTAGGATTTCCAGGAAGAGTATTGTGCCAGCTTGTCAATTCATGCAACAATGTTCTTAGATTGCTTTGCCAAACCACATTTCTTGAAGGCAAACAGCCTAATATTTTCTTTTAAAGTAAAACAGAACATTTACATTTGGATAAGTCACCAACTAATATCTTAAAGACTTACTGTATGGCACCTGCAAGATTCACATTTGACTATCATCACTTCAATCACTATGACCTTGACTTGGTTCAGTTGAAATGTGCAATACATGTACTCTGAAACCAAGATGTGTCCAATCAAAGCCCAAAGTTTGAAGGGTTACACAGCAATCATAAAGTTTCCGTTTTTGAGAAGATAGTACCCTTCATAAGACCGTGTTAACATCACTGGGGACAATATATGAATCATTCAGCTTTACATCTTTGTGTATCATCAAATTTTGAGTCTAGCGACATGACTTTCAATGGAAGAAATTTCTTTCCACAGATGTAAGGGCTAGGGGTCAGGGGGAGGTGCCACCCAACAAGCAAGAAAGGCAAGTGAGCAATAAATGGCATTAGTCATGCCAAAGACATTGTAACAGTGCCAAGGACACAGTAAAAACGAAAATGCATCCCCAAATGGACAATCCAGCCTTTTAGAAGATTTCTCTCTGCCATTTTTGTAGAGCAACCGCCTACCAAACTATGTTTCCCAGCAGCACCTGGGCTCAGAACTACAGGAAGGCCATGTTAGGAGTGGCACATCATTACGTGTGCGCAGGAACATGTGGGATGTATTGACCCACTCCGCTATCTTATGCGGCATCACTCTGATAGTTATGGCGCAAGAAACAGCAACAATGGTGGTAAAACTCTTGTGTGCACCAAAAACCTCCAAAACCATGTGTTTAAACGCACAAAAAGATGGATGTACAACCTGCCACCCATGGTGCATGCGTGGTGGGATAGAGCACACACTGCAGAAAATGTGCCAGTGGGCTCCATGACCAGCAAACAGAGTGCAGAGAGAGAAGCAGCACTTTACAAATGAAACTCCAAAATGTGCCTAGAAATGACATTTGCTTTGTTGCTAAAAACTACAAAATGCCTATATATAACACTTCTCAACATTCAAAATCTTGCTTGGTGCTAAAATTCATGTAATCTAATGACGCATGGCAAATATGCAAAGTCCTAAAGTGTTAAGAGCAAAACATTTCCTCAGACAAACTGGATTGTCTGTAAACTGACAGCTCCTGTCAAAATCTGTGTGCACTACACTGGGCTACCTGTGAATGACAGCTCTGTCATATGAGCTCCTGATGTAACTTCAAAGTATCTAAACTAAAAGTCTGCCGGATTAGCAGACATAAAAGGATTGTTGCTAAAAGGAATACAGATCTCAGTTGTTTTGATCCTACAGGTTTAAAGCTAAGAAAGTAATGTATTTATGTTATTTGATGCAACAAGTATGGGTTTTGCTGGATTTTAAGAAATTAAGAATAAATTAGCCTCGCTGAGCTGCAAGAAGTGGAAAAACAGGTTTCTCCCAAGGGGAGGGAAATCCTCTCAGCAGAAATTTACTGGCAGATGATAATTGTGGGTTAAGCCAGACGTTTGTCTACAGAAAGAGAATGAACATTGGCAGATCCTCCAGTCCAGGAAACAGACGTTTGAAAGGGTCATAAACTGCTCCTGGAAGGAATTCCCCAAAGGAGGGGGGTTACTCCTGGACTCCAGGGAGAAACAAAGGGGCGGACCATTTGCTGTTAATAATGAACAATGAACAATTTTTAGAGACTCATAAATTGTTACCCAAAGTGGTGAAAACCATACAAAGAACAGTCCTGTTAGTCTAATTTTTGGCTGCACGTTTCAAGAGGCGGTAGAACTATGTAACATATTCTGCACAGGAATGGCAATATATGTGGTTTTATGTGAACTGTGTTAATGCTATAATAGTGATAATTCACAAACACATCCCTATGTTAAATACACACATTTGTGGAAATTTGCAGAAAGTTGGGAAATTGTGTTCATGGCGAAAAGGACAAAATTCTGTAGAAAGGTGAAACAAGATCCCACAGCTGCAGGATTTTGATGAACAGATGCTACATAAAATATGGAATTTTTGTGTGTGATTTCTGTAGATATTACCAATGTAGAAATATGTGTTTGGGATAAAATCCAATTTTGACACTAGTGGCTGAGGGGAGGTTTCTAAGGACTGTAAAGCTAAACCATAAATGTGACATCATCCGGCCTTGATCCAATCACTCAGATGAAAGGCGGAGATGAGGTCTAGGTCCAATCCCAGTTCACAGAGGCAAGCTTAGTTAAGCCGGCCCATACACCCATTCTGTGAGGTCATTTGAAAGGATAAATAGGGACAACTGACAACACATAGGGAGTCACTGATTCACTCACTTTCCTGATTCCGGCAAATCACTCTGATCCAGCATTCTACATCCAGCCTTTAACATCCTTCCAGATCCAGATGCCAAGAACCTTGCCATGCATTAGAGAACTATTGACTTTCAGCAAGGCCTAAATCCGCAAACTTATTCTCACAGCCCAGTGGAGCGCTGTGGTGTGGGAAAGCCTTCTGAAACTATCTGGCTCGCTACCACAAGGCTTGCCTGAGGAACTCGCTATCCAGCTGATTTGAAATACCCAGAAACAAGAAGGGCAGATCCTGTGCAAATCCGGTGACCGGCCTAGCTGATCCACTCCTGGACCTGATGTGCTGCCCTTCCTTGATAGACCCGATCCAATGACCAGAACTGACGGTCCAATTTAATAACTCATTCTGTAAGTATTAATAGGAAGAACAGTGACCCATAATATATATGCATTGTATGATACTAATCTCATACCCATCCCACCTTTAATTCAGAACCATAGTATTGCTAGAATTATCCCTGCACTGACTTTTCTCTCATTTGTGTTACTAAACCATAACTTCTGATTGATTTGATTAAGAAAAGTAATTCCCAAACCAAACAGAAACTAGAGTATCATGCATGAATGGTTATGAGTGGCCGTGAATAACTGATTCCTGCTTGGCATTCTCTTTTTCGTAGTCCTTAACATGTCACACTTTGCCTGAAATCTCACCTGTTTGTCTTTCGATGTCTTGGACTGGGTCTTTTCCTTCTTCCGGACAGCTCGGGACTTGTAGAGACACGGTCGCGTATCCTCCATCGCCAGCGTGCAGGCGAGTCCGACCGAGGTGAGTGTGTATTCAATTCCAGGGAGGAGCACAATTAATATGCAGAGTCCCGGAAGGAAGGAAGGAAGCCAGGAAGGAACCAGGATAAGAACAAGATAAGGAGCAAGTGCTACAGGTGGAAGGCCCTAGGAAGGAGTGCGCTGAGCGATGCCTTAGGGTAGAGGAGGGCTATTAGAACCTGGAAAGTAAAGGTACAAGCACAAGGAAAGTACGACCACACTTGCCAAAGTTCGGAAGTTAGCGTTGAGACGCGAAGCGCCACGGGCGTGTCTCTTTTCAAGGAACTGGCGAACTCCTGAAAACGCTAGAGCAGTAATCACGCACTGATGTCGGCCATGTTGGGTGTACCTTGGAAGGAATGTAGCAATGTTTATGGACCACGTAGTCCAGAAGGGGCTGAAATGTCAAATCATGACAGCATGCCACCTCTTAAACTGCGATCCTTCCGGTTTGCCCGGATGGATCAAGTGGAACCGTCGTAGCAAGTGAGGGGCATTCATATTGGACACAGGTTCCCATGTTCGCTCACTAGGTGGGTATCCTTTCCATTCCACCAAATATTGTAGGCGACCCTTTCTGTATCCGGAGTCACAAATCCTGGAAACTTCGAATTCGACCTGGTCATTGCTGATCACAGGGGTAGGTCGAGGAGAGGTCCTAGTGTCTTGTGAATAAAGTTTCAGTAGGGACGTGTGAAAAACTGGGTGAATCCTTTTCCAGGATTGGGGCAATTGATTATTTCTTTTATCAAAAAAGGCCCATAGAAACGCGGAGCCAACTTGTTAGGTCTTAGATGTTTAGGTAAGAGTCTAGAGCAAAGCCAGACCATATCACCAATGGCGTACTTAGGACCTGGTCTTCTCCGGGAATCAGCATATCGTTTAACATCCTTCTTGGCTTTTTCCAAATGACTTTTCACATCTTTGTGTACTGTGACCAAATGCTCTATCCAGGAATCAACTGTTGGAACTGGGGTGGAGTGAGGTAGAACAGTAGGTAAGACTGATGGATGAAATCCTTGGGAGCAAAAGAATGGGCTGGTCTTAATGGCAGCATGGTCAGAGTAAGCAAATTCAGCCACAGGAATCAAGACAGACCAATCATCCTGTACCTTGGAGGCAAAACATTGTAGATATTGTTCAAGCGTTTGGTTGACTCATTCTGTAATCGCATTGGTTTGAGGATGATATCCTGAAGACAAGGCACGTTGGATGCCCAACATTTTACACAGGTATTTCCAGAACTGGGATATGTACTGCGGACCCCGGTCAGAAATGATTTTGGAAGGAAGGCCATGAAGTCTAAAGATGTGGTTTACGAAAATTCCTGCCATTTCTTGTGCTGAAGGTAACCTTTCCAAGGGAGTGAAATGGCCATATAGGAAAACAGGTCGATCGTCTCCATTATGGTTGTAAAGCCCTTGGAAGGAGGTAGCTCTACGATGAAATCAGTAGCAATAGTTGCCCAGGGTCGGTCAGGTAAGGCAGGCTGGTATAGGAGTCGTTCTGGTTTCTTATTGTCATGCTTATTCTGACTGCAGACGGCGCAAGCTTGGATGTAGTTTTTTATTTCTTCTGCCATTCTGGCCCACCAAAAGTTCCTCTGAATGAGTCTGAGAGTTGCTGATATGCCTCGATGCCCTGAATGGAAGGTATCATGGCAGAGTTTTATTATCTTCAACCCCAGTTCTTGTGAAGGTATCACTAGATTCTTATCTTTAAATAGGTATCCGTCTTTAGCCGAGAGACCCCATCTGTTTGTCTTAAGGTATTCCTTCAGAGATCTGATGAAGGTGTTTTTAAGCGAATATTATCCAATAAGGAATTTGCCTGGGCAATAAAGACGGAATCGGGAAACATCTTTGGAAGGGCACAGGTTTCCTCTGGTTCATAGTCGGCCGCCTGGACAGGGCATCAGCAATAATGTTTGTCACTCCTGGAACATGGTTTATCTGGAACTGATATTGAGCAAAAGAAAAGGCCCAGCGAGCCCGACGACTGTTTCTGCACTCTAAAGACTGAAGAATTTGTAAATTCTGGTGATCAGTCCGGACTTGAATCAGATATTTGGCACCCAAGAGCAAATGCTGCCACCCGGTAAAGGCCTGTCGGATGGCAAGCAATTCCTTCTCCAAAACAGAGTAAGTGTTTCACTGGAATTTAGAGTTCGAGATAGATAGGCGATGGGATGTTCTTTTTTGTCTTCCAATTCTTGTTTCAGAACAGCTTCAATGGCGTAATCTGAGGCATCTGCTTCCACCAGGAAGGGTTTGTCAATATCAGGTTGTGCCAGGATGGGTCCTTGAGTAAATATTTGTTTTTAACTCATGGAAGGCCGATTCTTGGTCTTTTGTCCAGTTGAAAGGAACGTCTTTCTTTAATAAGGCAACTATGGGCTGTACAATAGCAGAAAAGGTAGGAATGAATTTCTGATAAAAATTGGCAAGACCCAGGCCACGAGAGGATTGAGTTGACCTTGGCAGGATCCATTTCAATTCCTTGAGGACCTAGGATAAATCCGAGGTAACGAACAGTAGGAACATGAAAGATACATTTCTCTGGTTTGGCGAGTAGATTATTCTCTCGTAAATGTTGTAGGACCATTGACACATGTTCTTGGTGTATTGCTAGATTCTTGGAGTAGATTAGGATGTCGTCCAGATAAATGATGACAAAGAGGAACAGCATGTCCGAGAACACTCTATCCATGAACCGTTGAAACACTAATGGGGCATTAGATAACCCGAAAGGCATTACTAAGTACTCGAAATGCCCGAAGGGTGTCCTGAAGGCAGTTTTCCACTCATCACCTTCTCTTATGCGGATCAGATGGTAGGCGCCCTGAAGGTCAAGTTTGGTAAAAATCACAGCTCCACGGACCGCTTCTACGATTTCTGAGATGAGTGGTAACGGATAACGATCCTTTCGTGTGCATTGGTTGAGCCCCCTGTAGTCCAGGCAGGGTCGAAGTTCCTTACTTTCTTTCTTGGGCACAACGAATAAGGATGCTCCTGCAGGGGATTTTGATGGGAGAATAGTGCTGTTGGATTGATTAGTGTCCACGTAGGCCTCTCTTCTCAGGTTCTGAAAGTATGAAACATCCTTCCGAATGGTATGACTGCAGAGTAGTCTGTTTCAATGGCACAATCTTAAGGTCTGAGTGGAGGTAATGCTTGAACAATATCTGATGAGAACACATCCGAGAATTGTTGGTAAGGCTCAGGTATCTGGGTGACAGTAGACACACTAATAGGCGAGTTCTTAGTCTCCTGGGATTCCAGGGAATAGGGTTGTGTCCCTTGAAACAGACAATGTGAAAGACAATACTCTGATCCTAAGAACAAGGAACCTGCGTTCCAGTTAATATTCAGATTGTGTCTTTGAAGCCAAGGCATGCTTAGCACCATCAGATAATGAGCAGCCTTTATTATGTCGAAGTGTAGCATCTCTTGGTGGTTGTTTATAGTCAATAACAGTTCTGTGGTTTGTTGGGTTATGGGTCCTGAAGACAACGGACTTCCATCGATACCTTCGACCACCTGGATGATGTCTTTGGTCTTCTGGGGAATATGATGTTTCAGGGCCCAATCATGGTCAAGGAATATGCCCATTGCTTCACAGTCTACCAGGGCCCCAGGTCGGGATATGTTTAATTTTTGGTGATTGACAGAAACACATGAAGAATCACCAGGCTGTTTGTGGGTTGACTGGTTTTGCTTGGAGAAGACTTGGAGCACAAATCTTTCTCCCGAAGCTGGGCTCTGTTCAAGATGGGGAGCTGGTGTTTCCCGAACTGGGAGGAGCTATTGAGCAATTTCACACTAGGTGTTTGTCCGATGCACAATACATGCATAGTCCTGTATCAATTCTACGAGCTCTTTCTTGTGGAGAAATGGGGCCCCGCAAGGAGCCAAGTTGCATTGGCTCAGGATCCGGTTGTGGACTAGAAGCTGTCTCCAAGGGGGCCTTTGTTGGCAAGGCACATGTCTTTTTCTTTTCAGACTTCCTTTCCTGGATGGGGAAATCAATTTGCAATGACAGCTCCAGTAAAGCCTGAAATGAGCTTGGACAGGCTAACCGGGCGAGTTCATCCTTGATTTCGTCGTTCAATCCACAGCAAAACAGTGTGAAACAGGCTTCCGGAGCCCAGTCAGCCTCCTTGGTCAATTGTTTGAAACGGGTGACGTATGACAACATATTCTGAGAACCTTGTTGAAACTCCAGTAGGTTCTCTTGAGCACTGTAAACTTGTTCAGGTCGATCACACATAGTTTTAAAGGCATCTACAAATCCTTCATAGTTGTCCAGGAGTGGGTCCCCGCATTAACCAGGGGTGTTGCCCAGGCCAAGGCGTTTCCTGAAAGGTGGGAAATTATAAACCCTACCTTGGCTCTGGGTGTTGAGAAGTAGTAAGGTTTGAAGGTCAGTTTTAACCCCGAATTTCTGTTTTCCATTCTCGCGCCTATTTTTCCAAAAACGCCTCTTACTAAAACCTCTATAACTCCCTCAGTTGTTATGATAGAAGCAAAATTTCCTCTATGGTCTCTGCAGAGATAATTAGTTTCGAAAATAAGATCATCAAAGAAATGAGAACTCTGGTTAAGACGGAAAACATGCACAAAGATAACCTGTCTAAAGAAGAGAGACTGGCGATGAAAAACTTAGCTGATAACAGTAATTTTGTGATATAACCAGCAGATAAGGGTGGAGGTGTAGTGTTGTGGGATGTAGAGAAGTATCGAATCGAAGTGAAGGCACAATTGAGTAAAGTGTTTTTTACAGACCATTACCAAGCGATCCTACACTTAGGATTCAAGAGGAGATTAAAAGCTTAATGTCCCATGTAGAGAATGAAGGGTGGATTGATGTGGATGAGAAAGCTTTTTTGATACAACAACATCCCATCATACCCGCTTTTTATTGTCTCCCTAAGATCCACAATTGCACTGAAAATCCCCCTGGCCGTCCGATTGTGGCGGGGATTGGTTCAATTTTAGAACTACTTTCAGTTTATTCAGATTTTTTCCTGAGACCCTTTGTGAAAACTATGCGTTCATATATTCAGGACACCTCACAAATGATCAAGGAATTAGACACCGTCAATGTGGGTACCAACGACATTTTAGTTACTCTTGATGTCGAAGCATTATATATGAGTATCCCGCAAATGAAGTGTATAAATATTATGGAAAAATATCTAGAACAAAGAGAGGACAAAACAGTTCCATCAGCATTCATTTTAGAATGCATCAGATTGGCCCTCACTAATAACTTTTTCCTCGAACAGAACACTTTCTATCTACAACAACATGGGACAAGTATGGGTTCCACCTTTGCACCTGATCTAGCGAACCTCTTTATGGACGATTTAGAGATACATTCAGTTTACTCACTGAATAATCCTTTTAAACATCTCATGAAATTGTGGGTCCGTTACATCGATGATGTGTTTATGCTGTGGGGGGGCACTTCTCGAGAGCTTGAATCTTTCCTCAGATGGGTTAATACACAGGAACAGTGCATTAAGTTCACTATGAGTTCAGATATGAATAAGATCCCGTTTTTAGATCTTGAGATCTTTAAAGATGCAAACAACAAGTTCGGTACTACCCTGTTTAGAAAAATCACAGATAAGAACACTTTACTATCATTTGAGAGTTTCCATCCCCAGTCCTTACGACAGAATCTACCGTTCGGCCAGTTTCTTCGGATTCGAAGAAACTGTACCCATAGAGAAGACTTCGATACCAATAGCCAAGATCTATCAGCCAGACTTCACGCGAGAGGTTACCCTCCGTTCATTGTACGCAGGTCAATGAAAAGAGCGAAGAATATCCAGAGACAGGATTGTCTGGTCCCACAAGTACGAGTTGCAGAAAATAAGATAACATGTGTTTCCACATATTCCCCCATTAGTAATGATTTACGCAGATGTATACTGAAGCATTGGAATATCATCAATACCGAGGATTTCACCATCAACAAGCCTCGATTTGCGTTCCGTAGAATGCCAAATCTGAGAGATAAGTTGGTCCATACCTACAAAAAATCTAAGGAGACTGGGATGATGACACAGTCGACATTATGGCAATTGCCACCAGTAGTGGGCCATTACGCCTGCGGTAACTGTTCAGTAGGTAAACTTACATCTAATATGAAATACGTAGATCTCAAAGGTAGAAAGTGGGAACTCAGAAATGTCACCAACTGCAACTCGAAATGGGTGGTATATGGAATAAGTTGCCCATGTGGCCTTTTGTACATCGGGAAAACTAAGAGGCCGATTCGACAGAGGATCTGTGAACACACGTCCTGTATTGTGTAAAAAATCAAGTTCCTGAAAAACCTTTGGTGACACATTTTAAAGGTGCTCACCATAATGCGGACGATATACATTGGTTCATTATCAAAGTGATTCTTCCGAAACCGAGAGGGGGAGATAGAGATCTCAAACTTAGGCAGGCCGAACAGAAATGGATTTATTCACTGGATACGGTCAAGACTGGTTTGAATATTTCCATTGAGTGGGCTCTGTTCATTCATTCTAAAAAATAACATGCCCATAGCCAATGTGACATATGGAGAAGAGATGCCTATCTCTGCACGACACAAAAAAACGTAGAAATTTGACTATAGGCATTTGTATTGGTCCGTGTCAAGGTAATGCTCCATGTGCTGTGACTGCCGGGCTATATGAACCTATGTAGTGATTTTTTGGGCACCTAATATAGGCAATAGTGTATGGGCCGCCAATTTGGCCCATACACTATTGCCAATAGCAACTTTGGTAGATTGGGTTATAAAAATTTTTTTTATCTTGCCATTATAACCTCTTAAAGTTTTTTTTTTGGCATTATGTGCCAATATGACTCTATTAAGTTATTCAGTAAACACTACCAGATTTGGTCTTTTTTGACATCGGGCTTGCCCCCCTTCACGGGGTTGTCCGGATGTCGATATACAAGTGGCATGTTCTGCTCCCCGTTCCAAAATGGCGGAGATCCGTGAGTCAGGTGACCTTGCACGCACACGTACGCGCGCGTCACACGAGACGTGATGCTGCATACCATTCAAACTCAGTATGGAGTTTTACAGCCGCGTAGCGCTGGAGACGATTGATGTGAATCCATTGACGGACAGAATACTGCGAGCACGCGTTTCCTACACGAGGTAAGAACAATGAAAGAGAAGCTTGGTAGTTGTAAGACACGGACGATCATACGTCTCTGAATCATTTCCCCCTTTTTGATCCAGTAGGCATTAGAACTACCGGCACACGTAGAGTGAGAACTCAGTGGGAAAGTGGAGTCTCCCGTGCGCAGCTAGTTACACCAAGATAAATCTTGAAAACTCCTAAACCGGTAAGGCGGGTGAAAGATATTATGCAGTGTCCTAATCTTATCAAGTAATAGTGATTAAACTCAGGGAAATGCATCTCTTTTTTCTTAGAATTACACGGCTGAAGACCGAAGTCAGACAGCAAGAACAGCCATTTTGGTGACACAGAGGGGAATGCCTCTCGCTGAGGGTGGATGTAGTGTACAGACCGCCTAACATTTTGGCGAATGAAGCCATGTCTTGGTAAACTTTGATGAAGTTTGTATCACAAGTTACCCTGTGTTCAGAACATTTAATGACAATGGTTGAGGAAAGGATGTAAACTTTGGAAAACATGTTGATATAACAATCACATTGGCTATAAGTGATATATATGAAAATACTCAGAGAAAGACTGAGATATGCGAAATATAAAGAGACCGCATGTTAAAGAAATGAAATGTGAGTGGTGTACAAAGATACCATCATGTAATATATCCTTTCACTGGTATTAGAAAATAGAGATGAAGTCGATACAGGTCCAATGTATGGAATGTCATGTTTTAAGTTACATTACCATGTTTTTTTAGAATGTTTATATGTTTTTATTTGTGTTTTTTTAGAATTATTGGAACTATGGATAGTAGCACGTAATGTTACACGTGACACACTGGAAAATACAAGTGCCCTGAAGACAGAACCAGCAGAATATGTATTGGGGATGATTCCGTGTATATATTTCTGTAGCAATTTAGATTTATGCTGGTCCTAGAAACACATGAATACAGTGTTGGCACACTCTCCTTGCCCATGTAAATTAGGAAAGGCATACATAATATCATTGAGGGTTAACACACAGACCCCCTAGTGGGGTACAGAAAGGGTTTTTGGTATATGAATTCCTAGTTCAGATAGACAAATCATATATAAATAGAGTAATGAATTCCAAATGGTGTTGTTGTATAATTGTTTTTAGTACAATAATGTTGAGTACAATGTGTTGTTGATAAAATTAAATTATGTATATTTTTTGATAAACTACATGGTTATTCGCCCTTCTTTTGAGTAGGGGGTTATCATGACCTGATGCATTGGTATCTGTGAATACTCGCTCTTAGTGAAAAGGATAGGAAGCTGGTTTGTGGGAATTTGCTGTTTTGGTAACTCCCACATGTACCTTACATCCTTAGCTATCCATAGAACCTGCAGTGTGATTGACCCGTTATAGCAAAAATCGCACAAGGAAAAGTTTGCCGCAATTTGACATTCTAAAAATGTTACTAGTGTGAATTAGCTTTAAATTATTTCCTACTTGGACTTGGAGATTTCAGGTGTTTTCTTTTGACTAAATCATTGCTTGTGATTGCTTGCATCTGTTCAAAGCGGCTCCCATAGGAATTTATAATAATGTAAGCAATTTTGACCACATTTGGGGTTTTTGTTGAGCCAATTCCAAAGCCATCTGACATTTGAAAATTCAATTCCGTGTTCCTCTTGTGTTTTAAGGGGGAAGGTGGGAGTGATATTCTGTTGATTTGTGTTATTCCTGAATGCTCTGCTCACATCTACTTAATTGCCTATTGGTGGGTTGAGGGGTGTTGCAGGGGAACCCCTAACCATAGTGCTATCTGTTCTAAACCAATCCAAAAGTATTCTTTTCTGTGCTGCATTTGTTTTTGTGCTCATTATTTGATTCCTAGTGCATTAAAGCTATTAGTCAGTGCTCTGTCAACCCATTTGTGATTGTTGTTACCTATTAAAATATACTGTGATTTAAATTCTAAATACATAAATAAATATTTACCTTTGCAAACTAGCCTGATTCAGTGTGACCGGGGGGGTCTCAGGAGAAGGGTGTGATATGAGTGGTATATCGTTCAGAATATTAAACTTATAGATAAAAATAAATAAGGGTTTCATTTGCGCACTGCATGCTGGGCGTGACTTGGGTGTGTGACAGATTGAAATCACTTACAAACAAAGGAACAGTGCTGAAGTCCTCTTGCTGAGTAGACTTGTCTCTGAGCAGCTCCGGCTTCATATCTATTGCGAGGGGCTACGCACCACTGGATCGACATCCTAGCCTTTCGCCTGACACAGATAAGTGCTGCAGTGCTCTGCATAAGCACAGGGAGCAGTGGGGTCGCACAGGGGGCCCAGCCCCTCAAGGACAGAGACAACTGGCCCCTGCTTCCTACAAAGCTTACTGTACCAGTAAGACAATGCAGGCCGCGTAACAGAGCACAACACTAATCAGCACTTCTCAGTGATGCGCAGCACCATAAATCATTGGATAGCGGCTTGCTAGCCGTAGACGCAATTCGGAACACTTTCCTAAGGTATTACTAACTGCTTACTCCTGCATGCCCTAACACGTTACCACTTACCAGAGACACATGCTGCCCCTACTGTGCATGTTTAGTAGCCACGTGAACAGCCACATGTGGCAGTGTTTGATATGTGCACTAATTGTAGAACTCCCTTGCAACATTTGAACAGCTACTATGACACATCCTGGCACAAAGAAATCGCAGGAGACAACAAGGGACACTCTGGGTCACAACTAACCCAAGCTAAGTGCTGCACTACCTCATGTGTGTTTATTATGTTGCTGTGTCTTTGTATACTGCTATAGTGATATTGTACATGTGTGTAGAGTCAGAAGCAGGGATGTGTGTTTCTATGAGTGTAACAGCTCGCTGGAAGTGATCAAAACCTTACTCTAACATCCCCAACCTATCCATAACCTCTCCCTAAACCTCATTCCGGTTTCCCTACTTCCCCCCTTCCTATCCAACCATTGTCACCCTAGCCCTCCTTCCCTGCTGGGGGTTTGAAACCCTGTATAAGCAACGACTTGCAGCAGGTCCCAAAACCGCAGTGGGGTAGGATGAAATGCCACTCCTACGCCTCATAGCTTAGGACCCTGTCACAGAACTGTATGCAAAGTTCTGTTATTTTATGAGTTGTGTTGTGATGTAATATTTGAGCATAAATACTGGCGAGGTACTTTCCGGTGGCATCATTTGGCTATACTGCTTATTAAATTGTAATTGTAATTGTTTATTTATATAGCGCCTATACACAGGAAAGTGTTTCAAAGCGCTCATGGAGGGTGGGACCAGGGGGAAAACACAACAGTTCCTCAGAGATCTTGAAATTCTGAGACGATAATGGTCTGCACAGGCAGAGTAAGTGTGTAACATACATTTAACAATTGAGACAGAGCAAATAGGCCTGACAGCGATTCTGCAGTTTTACCATTGCAATTAAGGGGAGAAGACAGGGGAGAACAGACAGACGATCTTCAGGCATATTGCATTTGGATCATGCAAATGCAACTCTATTTTCATTACTGGTGGAAACAAGTAGACATGCCTTGAGTCTGGTTCTGCAAAATAAGTATTTAGCTATATGATGATGTTGTTTTTTATAAAAAGAATAAAAGAAATGTTATCACTTTCTCAAGTATTTACACAAAACATAAAATGTGCAACAGACACATGAACCTTCCATAAGTAGCATTGACGCGATTCACGGATGATGGTTTGAGGGCCACTTTTTTGGAGGCGAGGGGTTGGCCACTTTTTTTGGGATGTCCGGGCCTATTTCTTGCCCCAGTCTGACCCTGCCCAGGGGTGAACCCATCACCCGAGTAAAGCCATAGTGAACCCGGGGGAGGGAGGCTGAATACAAAGAGGGGTCAGTGCCCAGAAGAGGGGGACCCAGAGGAGATTCCATCACCTGAGAAATAAGTGTAACAGAACTTTGTGTTTGTTTGTTGTTTTACTTGGTAAACATATCAGGCCATTGGGATCAGGAAAACCAACCACCAAAGGCCTTGGTATTGATAGGAACTATTTTGGGGTCAGCACCAGGAGGAGGGGGACCTAGGGGTGAAGAATCCTCACCCTAACTGAAACCAGGAACCAAACTTTCATTTGTTGAAGAAACTTTTGTTTTGTTATTCGAATACGTCAGGCCCTCGAAGGCAAGAGACTTCCAAGAGAAATGAGACTTGGCCATCGAGGCTCCTGATAAACTGGAACCGAACTGCCGACTCGTGCTGGGGACGCTCGAGTGTGTGCTGTGCTCTAAAATCCCACCTTACCACCTGCTCAAAACGTGGGGAAGGGAGAACCAAGCCAACACATTCTGGCATATTATTTGTGAACACTTCTTTCTTTTCTTGAAAACCACTCCACACCCTTTCTGTATAGTTGTAAGGTTTGGCAATAGGTTTCTTAGTATAGGCCCTTTTTATTTGACACAGCGCCACTAGGACAGCCTTATTTTCATTTGCTGGTCGACGCTTGCTCCCATCTTAGATTTTGGTTTAGTTTAGGCGTTTTTCCACCCTGCGATCATTGTTCAATAAACACCTTTGAACTGTGATACAGTTCCCACCATGAGTTCCTTGCAGCGCCCATGGGGACAATGCATCTATCCCAGATATTTCCTAATAAGGAAAAGGTCAGACATTTGGAGGCCAATTCTGGATCTTTGCCTATTTAACTGTTCGCAGACCTTCGGGATGGTTACGCTTCAGCCCATCCTCACCCAGCTTCAGCAGGGAGATTGCCTGTCTACACTAGACTTGGAGGATGTGTAGTTTCACATTCTAATACACCGGTGATACCGGAGGTTCCTCCATTTTACCGTGGCAGGCATGGACTATTATTTCAGGGAGTTACCCTTTGGCCTCAAGTCAGCGCCAGGGCTTTCCACCTCATGCCTCACCCCAGTGGTGGCCTACCTTCGTTGGGAGGGCATTCATGTGTACCCTTACCTCGACGATTGGTTGGTCTGACCTCTTTCCTTCCATCAAGCCATTCGTCACAACAACACTATGATGCGCTGTTTGTCCTCTCTAGGCTTCTCGATGAATTACAGCAAGTCCTGCTTCACTCCTTCTCAGCGGATGCTGTTCCTTTGTGCACAATTGGACATAGTTTCTTGCTTGACTACCTCATCGGCAGACAGGGTGGTAGCCATCCTAGAAAATACCTACTTGCTCTCATGGAAGTACACAGCGTCCGCGCCCTGAAATCTTTTCTCCGCAAGATGTCCTCCTGCATCCCCTGCGCCCTCTCTAAGAATTCTTGGATGGCCAATGGAAGCAAACCTCGGGCAAATGGGACAAGTTGTCACTGTGACTCCCCTTCCAGCTTGCCCTGCTCGGATGGTCTATGCCCACCAACCTCATTCGCGGGGCTCCATTCACCCTCTGATGCATCAGGTCACAGTCACCACCAATGCTTCATTGAAAGGCTGAGGGCACATATTGGCGACTATCATGCCAGAGGCCTGTGGTCTCCATCCGACAAATTCCTGCACATGAACTTTCTTGAAATTAGGGCAATGTTCTGGGGTCTGAAATCCTTTAGCCTCCATCTCCAGGGGAAGGTGCTTCAGGTTTTCATAGACAACACCACTACCGTGTTTTACATATGAAAACAAGGTGGCACCCAATCACCTCTCCTCTCGGCGGACAGCAGGTTGAAAATAGGAGGTAGACCGATTGGAGGAGCTGATGAGAGGCTGAGCAGATCTTGCTTGACTACCTCATCGGCAGACAGGGTGGTAGCCATCCTAGAAAATACCTACTTGCTCTCATGGAAGTACACAGCGTCCGCGCCCTGAAATCTTTTCTCCGCAAGATGTCCTCCTGCATCCCCTGCGCCCTCTCTAAGAATTCTTGGATGGCCAATGGAAGCAAGCCTCGGGCAAATGGGACAAGTTGTCACTGTGACTCCCCTTCCAGCTTGCCCTGCTCGGATGGTCTGTGCCCACCAACCTCATTCGCGGGGCTCCATTCACCCTCTGATGCATCAGGTCACAGTCACCACCAATGCTTCATTGAAAGGCTGAGGGCACATATTGGCGACTATCATGCCAGAGGCCTGTGGTCTCCATCCGACAAATTCCTGCACATGAACTTTCTTGAAATTAGGGCAATGTTCTGGGGTCTGAAATCCTTTAGCCTCCATCTCCAGGGGAAGGTGCTTCAGGTTTTCATAGACAACACCACTACCGTGTTTTACATATGAAAACAAGGTGGCACCCAATCACCTCTCCTCTCGGCGGACAGCAGGTTGAAAATAGGAGGTAGACCGATTGGAGGAGCTGATGAGAGGCTGAGCAGATCTGAGTACCAAAATTGCTTCGACAAAGCTGTAGCCACCGGGATCAGTTTGAACAGCTTTCGTCTAAAGGCGTGCTGGACTCTGGGGATCAGAGGGAATGGAGGGAATGTGTAGAAGAATTGCCCATCCACGAAAATGTGAAGGCATCCCCCAGACTTGCAGTTTGGGGCAACTTGCTGATGAATGTTTTGCATTTAAAAGAACTTCCTGCATTTAACATATACACTACATTTGCTTGCTAATCGTGTAACACAAGTCATATAAAGTATGTGTTCCTGCCCCAAAAACCATATGGACAGCTTTACCTGGCAACAACTTAATAAAAAACGTCTATTCGGACCAATGCACTTGTTTAAAAGAAAACTACATTTAACAGTTGCAAAACATGCATTTAAGTACATTTCAGTGTCTGTGTGCAAAGATACAAACTCTAAGCGTGAAAGTGGGGCAGTAGCTTTAAAAAACCAGAAGCTCCTGATTTCCTGTATAGTTCAGTGGCTGTAAGAGGGGGACAATCCTGCGCATTTTGACACTCTCAACCCAACAGTCATCCAGAATACATAGGGCCCGATTAATGGAATTTTTGCACCGTTCAAAGTGACTTTGGACTGTTCAAAAGTGACTTCTCACTGCTGACACAAACCCTGAATCATGCAACTGTGCAAAGTGTATTTTTGCAGTGCAAAGTCAGTGCAAGTGGTCATTTTTGCAGTACAAAATGACTTTGGAATTGTTGTCAAAGCTAAGGACAAATTATATCAAGGCAACCCTTTCTACAATTTGAGCAAAACAGTTTATTACTTATGATATTGTCATTCATAATAATTGGGAAGTGTAAGTGCTCAGAGGTAGAAGATCAATGACAACTGAAAACAAGTTTTACTGTGTCCCCCGGGAAGCAAAAACTCACCCCCCCTGTTTTAAACATATCAGAAGACCTCAAGGTGGACCTCTCTAGTGCTTCTCGGGATTTGAAAATATATTTGCATCCATTCTATACTGATATGATATGAGATGATATATGATAAGTCATTTATAACGCGCCTGTCCACAAGTGTTTCTAAACGCGATACTGATGATTTAGAATGAAATTATGGAACCCACATATTTCACGATTGCTTTCCTTTTAACATCTGGATAAATCACCCATATCGTTTCACTCTTCAGTTGTGCACCCCGCTTTGAGGGTGACGAAAATTGCATCCATGGGAGCCTATCGCGCATACGTAGCAAGCGCTGACAATCCCCTGCATGCAATTGCAGTTTCATAGAAAATGACCCCCACAAAGTTTCCATTGATGCAAGTGCAATTTTGCACGGTGTTTACACTGGGGCAAAAATTGCCCTAGTGCAAAAAAGTAATTGTTTTTCGATACATTTTCGCACTATGGCAAAGTTTGGGTCATCAGGGTACACATTTGCAATTATATTGGATTCGGCATCTGCAATGTCTACAACGCAAAGAATTCATGCACTGTGAATGTGGAACCAACTGCTCTTTAAAATGCGAACTTAGGTAAAAAGCTCCTTGATACTTAATCATGGTTATTCCAATGCATGCAGGCATAATTATATGTACCTGGCTGTTTCTCATATGAACAATCCATGCTATTTCCCAGCACTCAAACACCTCACTGCCTCGACAGAAAGTATGGATGTCATTTTGTTACAAAACTAACATGTTGTGTCCTCACCCCAGATGGTCGGGTGAGGGGCCCGCACTCACTCCTGCATGCACGCACGCACACTCGGCAGACAGTCAAGGACGACGCGGGACGCTTTGTTGCTTCGTCCGCGTCCCGGAAGGAACTGCCGCACGGGCGCCGTTTATTAACCTGCACATGCGCGGCTGGGAACGAGGCTCGCGCCTGCGCTGCACACTACTGGGACGTCACATCCCTTCTTTTTCCTATAACAACAAACAGCAGTGTAGTACTCACGTGATCACCTTAACTGTAACACAAACATCGCACACATCAAGTGTAAGCTTCAGGACTACCTAGGTCAGTCACCCGAGTCCATAACGTAATCTTTGAAATGAGCCGGAAGTCTCCTTCCCCCTCGAACTGGATATCTTGGCACGACCGTGGGCACGAGACAGTCAGCGCCACGGGTAGGGTCCGGATCTCTCGCCGGCTCGCTTTCCTGGACCTCTGGGCTTGATCCCCGCATTGAGAACTCCCCTGATGTCCGAGCTTCAGGCACGACGTCCACTTTCTTGAAGAACGATCGATTGCGGGTGACGGTGCCGCATTCACTGGCCGCAGTCACCATAGTGCCTTTCACATGGGTCACCTTCCAGGGACGTGGTTCAAATGGCAAGGACAGTTTCCCTTCCGGGTGCCGATTCTTGACGAGCATGGAGTCTCCTTTTCTTGCAGCTCTCTCCGTTCGCTCTCCTTCTTGTTGCGTTCCGCCCGTTCCTCTCGGATCCTTTCGTCGTCTATGACTCCGGGTCTCCGGTCATCCATTTCCGGTATCATCCCTCTCGGGCAGCGCCTGAAGAGTGCTTCGGCTGGGGCAACCCCGGTGGACTGGTAAGGGGTTGTGCGGTACACTCGAAGGAATTCCACAATTCTCTTTTTGAGAGGTTCCCCATTGCTGGCTGAGATTCGCATCACCTTATTGAGCGTACGCATCATTCTTTCGGCCTCACCATTTGCACGCGGCCATAACGGGGACACTCTCCGATCTTTTATCCCCCTCTCACTCAGGTACTGGGCAAATTGGCGGCCTGTAAAAGGTGGTCCGTTGTCTGAGCACACGGTGTCGGGAACCCATGCGTTGCGAACATTCTGTCCAACGCCGCCGTGGTGTACTCGGTAGCCGTCGACTCGACCACCTCCACCTCCGGGTACCTCGACCATTGATCCACTGCTACCAGAAAATACATGCCCAACCCGTCGCGCCAAAGTCCATGTGTACCGTACTCCACGGCTTTGTGCTGCGTTCCATCGAGCTGATTGGTGGTGCTTTGTCCCCTGGCGTGGCAGCTTGGCAGACCAGACATCTCTTTACAAAGCCCTCCACCCTTTCTTCCAGGCCTGGAAACCATACTTTTGGCCTTAACCTTGCCTTTGTCTTCACGACGCCCTGGTGTCCAATGTGCGCCAACTCCAGTATCCGCAGCCTGAGCTCTCGCGGGATGACGATCTGTCGGCCCCTGAGTAACAGCCCATCATCAGAGATCGATAACTCATCTCTCACCCTCCAGAGTGCCTGTAGGTCTTTCTGGGCCTCCTCCTGGCGCCGCGAGTTATTGTGCAGGACTTCCCTCCAGTCTCCACTTCTCACCGCAGCCTTGATGATGTCGAAGACCTCATCTTTAGATGACTCTGTGGCGATCGCCAGTCTCGACAGTGCCCTGGGGAGCGCACCTTCCACTATCTGGCAGAGTAGACTGTTGCATTCCATTTCACTGCAGTCTCCTTCTGCACTTTCTTTGTTGGGATGCCTTGACAAATAGTCCGCGGGGTTGTTGGTCCCGGGTCTGTATACCAGATTCACCCCGTACTCCATTAAGGCCAGCATCCACCTCTCAATGCGAGGTGGGGGTTTTGATGATGCACCCGCTAGTATAGGCAGCAGCGGCTTGTGGTCTGTGACCACCACTACAGGTTTGCCCAATATGTACAGGCGAAAGTGGCAACAGCCCCATAGGATGGCCAGGGCTTCCCTTTCTATCTGGGAGTATCTCATCTCTGTGCTGGATAGTGCTTTGCTTGCGTAGGCAATCGGTCTCATATCTCCACGCTCATCGGGTTGTAACAGCACTGCTCCCACACCGACTGGGCTCGCATCCACCACTACCTCTGACTCCACCGCTGGGTTGAAGCATGCCATGGTGTCTCCATCCGACAAGGCATTCTTTAGGGCCTGGAATGCCTCTTGTTCTCGTGACTCCCATTTCCACACTGCATCATTTCTTGTTAGTGCCCTGAGAGGTTCCGCCATCGACGCCAGCCCCTTTATAAAGCGCCCGCAGTACGTCACCATCCCTAAGAAGCTCCTTACTTCCGTAGGGGATTGTGGCGCCGCTGCTTCTCGAATGTCTCTGACTTTTTCCGGGTCCGGTGATATTCCTGCGGCCTGGAAGATGAAGCCGAAAAAACCCTATCAGGTCCTTTTGGCAGTGTAACGTGAGCCCCAGGTCTTTCAATCTCTTTAGAGTGCATTCTAAACGTGTTAGGTACTCTGCTTCTGAGTTTGCAAATACCAAAATGTTATCACTCATGTTTAGGACACCTGTCAGCCCCGCCAATGCTCCCCTAATTGTGTTCTGGAATACTTCAGCCGCAGATGATATTCCAAAACTCAAACGTTTGAATTGGTATAGGCCCTCGTGTGTTGTGAAAGTTGTGATGAATCTTGAGTCGGGGTGGAGCTCCAGTTGGTGATATCCCGCTCGTAGATCCAGCTTAGAGAACACACGTGCCCCTTGAAGTTCACCTACGATGTTGTCGAGGGTTGGCGTTAGATGTCTCTCCCTCTTAATCGCCGCATTGGGGAGGCGCATGTCTACGCAGATCCTTACTGCTCCCGGCTGCTTAGGTTTGGGGGCGACTACTATTGGTGTGGGCCCTTCCACCCTCTCAATGATATCCATGTTAACCAGCGACCGCAGCTCTTCTTCTACTTTTTCCCTGAGATGGAACGGAATTCGTCTGTGTTTCAGAGCGGTCGGTCTGATGGTGTCGTCGATGTGCAGCCTTATCGGGGGCGCCTTCAGTTTCCCTACTCCTTCAAAAATGCCTGCATATTTGTCCAGCAGGCACTCAATGCCTTTTTGATGCACTTCCAGTGCGAAATGCACCAAACCAAGGGCCTCAGATGCTGTACAACTGAGTAATGAATGAAGACTCACGTCCGTGACAAAAAAACGTGCTTTGATTGCTTTGTCACCCTTGGTGACCGGCGTGACGAACACACCCTTGATGGGTAACGGGGTGTCACCTCCAAACGTGAATATTTTAGCTGCGGAGCTGTTGTAACGCTCACCTGATTCCCACGGAGGCGCAGGTCTGGCTTCGAGTGCTGATGCTTCTTCAATGGTGAAGCGCAGGACTCTGCAGATGGACAGGAAGGGCCCTCTACTCTGGCTTCTCCGGCTCGCAGGAATATTCCCCTGTGCGTGAAAAGGGAGTATTACCTACTGACTGAGTTATGCTCAAGCCTCCCACTCTCTTCCAACCCTCCACGATACCCTTCCACGATTACCCGTGAAGTCTCACCTTAGGGTCCGGAAGGATGAGCTCTCCATCCTGCTTCTGATGCAGGGGCGCGTTGAAACCCAGTTACTTCACTGGATTGAGGATTGATGGGAGTTCAGGTAAGCTTGACTATTCAGGTAAGGCTCTGTAAAAGTTCTGTTGCAAGTTCAAAAGTCCAAGCTTAATAATAATGTTCATTGTCTTTTTGCAGCAAGCGCTAATGCTTATGTCTTTTTTCCCCTTAGGGGCCGGGGTTCGGAATGCCAGAGATATGGCGCCGACCCGGTGAAACGTGCAGTTCCAGTAAATGGCAGGTTAGTTCTGGATGAGCGCTCGGGAACTGTCTTTGCATACGCTCATTCAATGTCTTTGTCTTTTTTCCCCATAGGGGCCGGGGTCCGGAAAATGCCTGGAAGCGGCAGGACCCGAAATGAAATGGGAATGACCCAACAGGTAAGTCTTATTCCCTTCCTTCTCTCACCTCTTATTCTTGTCTTTTTCTCTAGGCTCTGGGAAGTGGCTGTGTATCCGGATGATCGCTGCTGAAGATGGAGGAACCCAGGAAAGGTGAGTGAAATGCAGCGATGCAGCGATCGTAACGAAATGCTTTTAAAAATAATGTCTTCCCTTTCAGGATTGTCGGTGATGTCTCCGTGGTGCAGATTTAGCTGGTAAGGTCTCTTGTCTCCCTTTGCAGGTGACCCAGGATGCTGACAGGCGTGGCTGAAGTCCAGATGCAGGAGCTGACACGGTGAGCGTCCAGCTGCGAGGAGCAGAACAACGTGAAGCGTGATTTGCTGATCGGGTGTGGTTTAAATAGCTTTGGAAGAAGTCCCATGTGTGTATCCTTCCTCCGATCAGGTATGTATCCTTCCCCGACCACACCCGGGTGGAAAGTAGTCCCACAGGTAAAGTAGTTCCATTCAGGCCTCAAGAGGGCCTGAATGTGGCAGCATGGTCTGCATCAGGTAAGTGCACATTAAAACACTTGAACACATGTCTAGCTTTACGAGCCTGGCGCCTAAGGGGCCAGGACAGCGGTCCAACATGAGCCTGGCGCCTAAGGCACCAGGACTGCGTCCAAAGGGCCCCAGCTTGGGCCCGCTGGCACTCCCCTGAGGGAAATGATGCCTGCCTCTGGGGTTGCTGGGTCGGACCTGGCTCCTTGGAGGTAGGCATCATGACAGTACCCCCCTCAAGGCCCCTCCCAAGGTTGTTCCCTCCGGGGGTTTGGGCTTGTTCGGAAATCTCCGGTGAAACCTTTGTACTAATCGAGGTGCGTGGACATGGTTACTAGGCTCCCACGATCTCTCCTGAGGTCCATATCCCTTCCAGTCAACAAGATAGAAGAGTTTTGACTTTACCACTTTGGAGTCTAAAATGTCTTTAACTTCGAATTCTAATTCCCCTTAATTTGAACTGGATCTGGAGGCTTGGACAATCGAGTTCCTGGTTGTACTGGCTTCAAAAGTGATGCATGAAAAACTGGATGAATACGCATGTTGGACGGTAGATCCAGTTTAAAGGCCACTGGGTTGATTATAGCTTTGATGGGATAAGGTCCTATGAATCTGGGATTGAAGGTTCGCGGGCCCTTGAGGGGTAAATGTTTAGTTGCTAGCCATACCTGGTCTCCTACTTGGTAAGGAGGAGTTTTACTTCGGTGCAAATCAGCGTTTTCTTTATACTTTTTCTTGGCCTGCTGTAAATGAGTTGCAGCTTCTTTGAAGGCTCGGGTTATTGTGGATTGCAGATGATTTACTGCACTGCGGGCATTTCCAGGGTCAGAGGTGGATCTAGGTCAGAGGTCCGAGGATGGTGACCATACAAAGTATAAAAGGGGGTTTGTCCGGTTCCAGAATGCACTGAATTGTTGTATGCATATTCTGTGATCCAAAGGATGTCTTTCCAATTTAACTCGGATTGGTGTAACATGCACCGAAGATATTGCTCGAGAGTCTGATTGGTTCTCTCGGTTTGTCCGTCTGTCTGGGGGTGATGGCTGGTGGATAACCGCACATCTATTTGTGCTAGTTGGCAACACTTCTTCCAAAAATGTGAGATAAATTGACTTCCACGATCCGAGACTAATATGGAAAGGAAACCATGTATGCAAACTATATTCTCCAGGAATTCCTTGGCCAAGGTGGAAGCTGAAGGCAAACCCTTTAAAGGGATAAAGTGGGCCATTTTGGAGAATAGGTCCACAATTACAAGGATTGTGTTGTAACCAGCACAAGGAGGCAGATCTGTTATAAAGTCCATTGACAGGGTGTGCCATGGCGCCGGTGGAATATCCAAGGGTTGAAGTAGGCCGGCTGGCCTTTTCTTTTGAGCCTTGTTTTGGAGCGCAAATTCCACAAGACAGTACAAAAGACTTTATGTCTTTTCTCCAAGAAGGCCACCAGAAGTGGCGTTTGATTTTTTCCTCCGTTTTAGCGATACCAGGGTGTCCTTCCATTAAAGATTCATGATGATGGGCAATAACAAGTTCTTGCAATTCTTTACTTGGCAGAAACAACCGCTCCTGGAAGTAGGGTAAGTCATCCTTAACGGTGTAATGAGGACCCTTTTGACTCCATTCCAGTAAGGTTGAAGAGTCTAGAAGTTTTTTTACTTGCGTTTGGATATCCTCAATAGTTTGCAATGAAGTTAAGCCTAACATTCTTTGCTCAGGTATGATGGGCACAGGTTCTAAGCTCGAATTAGGTTCTTCCATGCCAATCCGGGATAAGACGTCCGCTTTTCCATTCTTGCAGCCAGGGCAATAGGTAATTACAAAATCAAATTCCGCAAAGAATAGAGCCCAGCGGAGTTGTCGTGAAGATTGAGCTTTGGCCGTTTTTAAATACTGTAAGTTTCTGTGGTCCATAATTACGGTGATGGTGTGTCTTGCCCCGAGAAGGTAGTGACGCCAAGCCTTGAAAGCAGATTTGATGGCCAGTAACTCTTTATCGGTAATTGCGTAGTTGATTTCAGGAGGAGAACATTTTCTGGACCAAAAGGCCACTGGGTGTAGTTGGTTAGTTTTTGGGTCTCTTTGCGACAGGACAGCTCCCATGGCCGAACTGGATGCATCGGTTTCCACTATGTACGGGAGATCTGGGTGCGGGTGCTTCAATACAGGTGCAGAGGTGAATTTGGTTTTCAGGTCCTGGAAGGCTTGTTCGGCCTCAAGAGTCCATTCGAAGTGTTTGTTTTTCTTTAGGAGAGCGGTGATGGGTTGGACTGTTCGGGAAAATTCCGGGATGAATCTTCGATAGAAATTGGCAAAGCCGAGCATGCTCTGAACTCCCTTCACCGAGCTTGGAGATGGCCATTTGAGGATGGCATCCACCTTTCGCGAGTCCATTCGGACTCCTTGAGGTGTCAGGATGAATCCGAGAAACTCAACTTCTGTGGAATGAAAAACGCATTTTTCGAGTTTTGCAAATAGTCTGTGCTGGCGCAGTTTCTCAAGAACTGCCCTAACATGTTTTCTGTGATCAGATTCTGAAGAAGAGTACACCAGGATGTCGTCAATGTAAACAATGACACAGGCATCGATTAGTTCCCGAAGAACATCATTCATAAAGTACTGAAAGGCGGCAGGTGCATTGCACAAACCGAAGGGCATCACCTGATATTCGAAGAGCCCAAACTTGGTGCGGAATGCAGTCTTCCATTCGTCGCCTTCTTTTATGCGCACCAGGTGATAAGCTCCTCGGAGATCTAACTTGGTGTACACACAAGCGTCTTTCACCTGGTCGATAAGCTCAGGGATCAAGGGCAGAGGATAACGATTCTTAATCATTATTTGATTTAGGGCGCGATAGTCTATACACGTTCTAAGGTCGCCTTCTTTTTTCGGCACGAAGAACAGAGCTGAAGAGACAGGAGACTTGGACGGGCGAATAAAACCATTGGCTAGGTACTGATCTAAATACTGACGCAAATGCAGGTTCTCAGGTTCCGTAAGAGCATAAATCCTACTACAAGGTAGTTGAGCATTGGGTACCAGATCGATTTGGCAATCATACGACCGATGGGGAGGTAACGTGTTAGCCTGTTCTTTCTGAAAAACGTCTTGGAATTCTTGGTATTCTGACGGTAGCTGTACAGGGGTGGAAGTTGCTGAGGCTAGACCCATAGCTGGATTTCTTGGATAACAAGTTGGTTCACAATCAGGAAAACTTATCTTCTTTGCTCGCCAGTCAATTCTGGGATTATGTGTTTCTAACCAAGGAATTCCAAGAATTACTTGAAATTGTGGGGCCTTGATCACATCAAACACGATTGCTTCCCGATGTCCATCCTGACCCACCAGTGTCACTTCAACAGTGGAATGCGTTACAGGCCCTGAGGCTATTTTGGTTCCATCTACTGTAGTAATGACATCTTGGGTTACTTTCGGGCGGAGAGGAAGCTTAAACCTGGAAGCCAATCCACGGTCTATGTAATTTCCAATAGCTCCACTGTCGATGTATGCTTTTATAGCATGCAACTGCTGAGGCTGTTTTGGGTCCACGAGCACCATTGGCATGACAAAATGCGAGGTCAAAGAGTTAGTTTTCAAGCTCGGCAAGCGGACCCCTACGCTTGCCGGGCTAGGTCGTTTCCCGAATCAGGTGTCACTAATTCGTTATCAGTTGCTCCAACCACCTTCTTAAGTGGTTTAACTGGACAATTTCGAAGAAAGTGACCGGAAGTCCCGCAATACAGACAAAGTTGCATTTGCCGCCTTCTCTCTCGTTATTTCTGCGTTAATGGTCCTTTAACACCACCGATTTGCATAGGTTCAGATACGTCGGTACACTTGGAGTTAGCATGGGTTTTGATCGGTGCTCGGTTTTCATACTTGAACCGATCTGCTTTTCTATTTTGAAGTCTGTGATCAAGTTGAACCACCAAGTCAATGTAGTCTGCGCAGACCTGGGGTGGGTTTACTATCTGAGCTAGAACATCCTTAAGCTCTCCGCGCAGGCCTCGATGAAACAATGTGATCCTTTTGCTTTCTGGCCATCCAGTTTCCACAACCAGTCTGTTTAAGGTGGCTAGGTAGGATAGAAGATCCTGATTACCTTGTCGTAAGGATAGCAGTTCGTTATCAAGGGCCTGTCCTTGAGAGTGTCGAGCGAACAATCTTTTCATGCTGGCCTGGAAGCCCTGAAAATTCTGGAGAATGGGATCATCCTGATTTACCAATGGAATAGACCAATCGGCAGCACTGCCACTGATGTAAGATAGTATAAAGGCTACCTTGGTCTGGTCGTTAGGGAAGGCTCCGGGTCTGCATAGAAAGTGTAAACGACATTGGTTCATAAAGACGGCATATTTCTTGGGATCCCCCGCAAAACGTTCAGGCGGGGCCAAAGGCATGTGTCCAGGTAGATTAATTTGTAACGGGTTACTCAAACCCATTGATGTGGAAATGTCTCCGGAATTAGGTAAAGGAGTGTGCCCTGCCTGGGCCTGTAATAAGCTTTTGGCTAGGTCATCTGTTCTTTCCTTGGATAAGATCAGTTCTCTTTTGAGAGCGTTAGTCTCCTGGCGGGCTTAGTGCACCTCTGCCCGTAATACCCCCAAAAGCTGGGCCAGCTGGTCAGTCTCGGAAGTCTCCATAGCGCCCGGGTGGGAAATTGTGGGTAGGCTTTGCGTTCTGTAACGCTCACCTGATTCCCACGGAGGCGCAGGTCTGGCTTCGAGTGCTGATGCTTCTTCAATGGTGAAGCGCAGGACTCTGCAGATGGACAGGAAGGGCCCTCTACTCTGGCTTCTCCGGCTCGCAGGAATATTCCCCTGTGCGTGAAAAGGGAGTATTACCTACTGACTGAGTTATGCTCAAGCCTCCCACTCTCTTCCAACCCTCCACGATACCCTTCCACGATTCCCCGTGAAGTCTCACCTTAGGGTCAGGAAGGATGAGCTCTCCATCCTGCTTCTGATGCAGGGGCGCGTTGAAACCCAGTTACTTCATTGGATTGAGGATTGATGGGAGTTCAGGTAAGCTTGACTATTCAGGTAAGGCTCTGTAAAAGTTCTGTTGCAAGTTCAAAAGTCCAAGCTTAATAATAATGGTCATTGTCTTTTTGCAGCAAGCGCTAATGCTTATGTCTTTTTTCCCCTTAGGGGCCGGGGTTCGGAATGCCGGAGATATGGCGCCGACCCGAAGTGAAACGTGCAGTTCCAGTTCCAGTAAATGGCAGGTTAGTTCTGGATGAGCGCTCGGGAACTGTCTTTGCATACGCTCATTCAATGTCTTTGTCTTTTTTCCCCATAGGGGCCGGGGTCCGGAAAATGCCTGGAAGCGGCAAGACCCGAAATGAAATGGGAATGACCCAACAGGTAAGTCTTATTCCCTTCCTTCTCTCACCTCTTATTCTTGTCTTTTTCTCTAGGCTCTGGGAAGTGGCTGTGTATCCAGATGATCGCTGCTGAAGATGGAGGAACCCAGGAAAGGTGAGTGAAATGCAGCGATGCAGCGATCGTAACGAAATGCTTTTAAAAATAATGTCTTCCCTTTCAGGATCGTCAGTGATGTCTCCGTGGTGCAGATTTAGCTGGTAAGGTCTCTTGTCTCCCTTTGCAGGTGACCCAGGATGCTGACAGGCGTGGCTGAAGTCCAGATGCAGGAGCTGACACGGTGAGCGTCCAGCTGCGAGGAGCAGAACAACGTGAAGCGTGAGTTGCTGATCGGGTGTGGTTTAAATAGCTTTGGAAGAAGTCCCAAGTGTGTATCCTTCCTCCGATCAGGTATGTATCCTTCCCCGACCACACCCGGGTGGAAAGTAGTCCCACAGGTAAAGTAGTTCCATTCAGGCCTCAAGAGGGCCTGGATGTGGCAGCATGGTCTGCATCAGGTAAGTGCACATTAAAACACTTGAACACATGTCTAGCTTTACGAGCCTGGCGCCTAAGGGGCCAGGACAGCGGTCCAACATGAGCCTGGCGCCCAAGGCGCCAGGACTGCATCCAAAGGGCCCCAGCTTGGGCCCGCTGGCACTCCCCTGGGGGAAATGATGCCTGCCTCTGGGGTTGCTGGGTCGGACCTGGCTCCTTGGAGGTAGGCATCATGACAGTACCCCCCCTCAAGGCCCCTCCCAAGGTTCTTCCCTCCGGGGGTTTGGGCTTGTTCGGAAATCTCCAGTGAAACCTTTGTACTAATCGAGGTGCGTGGACATGGTTACTAGGTTCCCACGATCTCTCCTGAGGTCCATATCCCTTCCAGTCAACAAGATAGAAGAGTTTTGACTTTACCACCTTGGAGTCTAAAATGTCTTTAACTTCGAATTCTAATTCCCCTTTAATTTGAACTGGATCTGGAGGCTTGGACAATCGGTGTAACGCTCACCTGATTCCCGTAGAGGTGCCGGTCTTGACTGGGCGTATACCGTATCTTCAAAGGTGATGTGTAACACACGGCTGGCTCTTTGGGCTGGACCTCTGTGCACTGTATGTCTGACTCGAAGGGTAAGATGTCTTAGGTAAGTGAACGCCGTGCTCTCCATCTGCCTCGGTGCAGGGTGCTGTAACCAGTTTCTTCAATGGATAAGGGGAGCAGGCTTCTTGACTTCAGAGGACTGCTGTCCGTCGTTTACTGCACGAACGGTAAGTTTCGAGTAATTCTAATGTCTTTAAAGTCTTTAGTAATGATGTTTCTTGTTTTGCAGGGTTCCGGCGATGGCGGATGACGGGCTGAAGTGAGTTGAAGATGGAGCCCGTGTGATGAATAGAAGCGCCTGGAAGCACGTAAGTAAGCGCTTGTTGCCTGCTTCACGATGCGCTCTAACTGTCTTTTTATTTTGCAGGTACAAGTTCGGAGCGGCTGCAGGGTGCCGGAATACCCACTGGGTTAGATGTGGAAAGGAGTAATGGCACGTGAGTATTAAAGTTCCCCAATGTCTTTAAACGCACCTTATTTTGTCTTTCAGATGCCGGAATGCAGTGTGAAGACCTCCGGAGCGCACGAAGAGTAGGTAAGCCTTTGTCTTTCAGATGCCGGAATGCAGCGCGAGGCGTTGGTGACAGCCGATGGACCAGGTAAGTGAAGAGCTGTCACTGAAGACCGTAATGCTAACCTGTTCTTTCTTGTCTTTATAGGTGTTGCTGAAGACTGGATTCAGGATGGTAAGCCTTTTTCCTTAGGGCCAGGATCAGATGCAGAAGACACGATGAGCGTTCTGCTGCAGAGGATGCAGAATAACGCAAAGCAAGATTCATCCATCGGGTGTGGTTTAAATAGCCTCCTGTAGTGCTTAGGTGTCTCCTTCCACAGCCACGCCTAGGTAAGAAAAGAGTTCCTGCTTTCCAGAAGAGTTCCAGTGTTCTGAATCTAGGGAGTGGCTCCTGCCCCACCCAACAGGAAAAGTAGTTCCAAACAGAAGAGGATCAGAGGCTCAACTGGCAGGCAAGTAAGCAGCATGGTCTGCTGCAGGTAAGTCCACCCAAGCATTATGAGCCCGGCGCTTCCAGCGCTGGGACTGGGCATATTTATGAGCCTGGTGCCACTGGCGCCAGGACTGGGTCCAAAAGGTCCCAATTGGGACTGGTTGGCACTCGGAACCTGGGTTATGGATCTGCTTCCAAGGGAGTTGGGAAAACCCTGACCTTTTGGAAGCAGAGATCATGACAATCGGGTTCCTGGTTGTACTGGCTTCAAAAGTGATGCATGAAAAACTGGATGAATACGCATGTTGGACGGTAGATCCAGTTTAAAGGCCACTGGGTTGATTATAGCTTTGATGGGATAAGGTCCTATGAATCTGGGATTGAAGGTTCGCGGGCCCTTGAGGGGTAACTGTTTAGTTGCTAGCCATACCTGGTCTCCTACTTGGTAAGGAGGAGTTTTACTTCGGTGCAAATCAGCGTTTTCTTTATACTTTTTCTTGGCTTGCTGTAAATGAGTTGCAGCTTCTTTGAAGGCTCGGGTTATTGTGGAATGCAGATGATTTACTGCGGGCATTTCCAGGGTCAGAGGTGGATCTAGGTCAGAGGTCCGAGGATGGTGACCATACAAAGTATAAAAGGGGGTTTGTCCGGTTCCAGAATGCACTGAATTGTTGTATGCATATTCTGTGATCCAAAGGATGTCTTTCCAATTTAACTCTGATTGGTGTAACATGCACCGAAGATATTGCTCGAGAGTCTGATTGGTTCTCTCGGTTTGTCCATCGGTCTGGGGGTGGTGGCTGGTGGATAACCGCACATCTATTTGTGCTAGTTGGCAACACTTCTTCCAAAAATGTGAGATAAATTGACTTCCACGATCCGAGACTAATATGGAAGGGAAACCATGTATGCGAACTATATTCTCCAGGAATTCCTTGGCCAAGGTGGAAGCTGAAGGCAAACCCTTTAAAGGGATAAAGTGGGCCATTTTGGAGAATAGGTCCACAATTACAAGGATTGTGTTATAACCAGCACAAGGAGGCAGATCTGTTATAAAGTCCATTGACAGGGTGTGCCATGGTGCCGGTGGAATATCCAAGGGTTGAAGTAGGCCGGCTGGCCTTTTCTTTTGAGCCTTGTTTTGGAGCGCAAATTCCACAAGACAGTACAAAAGACTTTATGTCTTTTCTCCAAGAAGGCCACCAGAAGTGGCGTTTGATTTTTTCCTCCGTTTTAGCGATACCAGGGTGTCCTTCCATTAAAGATTCATGATGATGGGCAATAACAAGTTCTTGCAATTCTTTACTTGGCAGAAACAACCGCTCCTGGAAGTAGGGTAAGTCATCCTTAACGGTGTAATGAGGACCCTTTTGACTCCATTCCAGTAAGGTTGAAGAGTCTAGAAGTTTTTTTACTTGCGTTTGGATATCCTCAATAGTTTGCAATGAAGTTAAGCCTAAGATTCTTTGCTCAGGTATGATGGGCACAGGTTCTAAGCTCGAATTAGGTTCTTCCATGCCAATCCGGGATAAGGCGTCCGCTTTTCCATTCTTGCAGCCAGGGCGTTAGGTAATTACAAAATCAAATTCCGCAAAGAATAGAGCCCAGCGGAGTTGTCGTGAAGATTGAGCTTTGGCTGTTTTTAAATACTGTAAGTTTCTGTGGTCCGTAATTACGGTGATGGTGTGTCTTGCCCCGAGAAGGTAGTGACGCCAAGCCTTGAAAGCAGATTTGATGGCCAGTAATTCTTTATCGGTAATTGCGTAGTTGATTTCAGGAGGTGAACATTTTCTGGACCAAAAGGCCACTGGGTGTAGTTGGTTAGTTTTTGGGTCTCTTTGCGACAGGACAGCTCCCATGGCCGAACTGGATGCATCGGTTTCCACTATGTACGGGAGATCTGGGTGCGGGTGCTTCAATACAGGTGCAGAGGTGAATTTGGTTTTCAGGTCCTGGAAGGCTTGTTCGGCCTCAAGAGTCCATTCGAAGCGTTTGTTTTTCTTTAGGAGAGCGGTGATGGGTTGGACTGTTCGGGAAAATTCCGGGATGAATCTTCGATAGAAATTGGCAAAGCTGAGCATGCTCTGAACTCCCTTCACCGAGCTTAGAGATGGCCATTTGAGGATGGCATCCACCTTTCGCGAGTCCATTCGGACTCCTTGAGGTGTCAGGATGAATCCGCGAAACTCAACTTCTGTGGTATGAAAAACGCATTTTTCGAGTTTTGCAAATAGTCTGTGCTGGCGCAGTTTCTCAAGAACTGCTCTAACATGTTTTCTGTGATCAGATTCTGATGAAGAGTACACCAGGATGTCATCAATGTAAACAATGACACAGACATCAATAAGTTCCCGAAGAACATCATTCATAAAGTACTGAAAGGCGGCAGGTGCATTGCACAAACCGAAGGGCATCACCTGATATTCGAAGAGCCCAAACTTGGTGCGGAATGCAGTCTTCCATTCGTCGCCTTCTTTTATGCGCACCAGGTGATAAGCTCCTCGGAGATCTAACTTGGTGAACACACAAGCGTCTTTCACGTGGTCGATAAGCTCAGGGATCAAGGGCAGAGGATAACGATTCTTAATCGTTATTTGATTTAGGGCGCGATAGTCTATACACGTTCTAAGGTCGCCTTCTTTTTTCGGCACGAAGAACAGAGCTGAAGAGACAGGAGACTTGGACGGGCGAATAAAACCATTGGCTAGGTACTGATCTAAATACTGACGCAAATGCAGGTTCTCAGGTTCCGTAAGAGCATAAATCCTACCACAGGGTAGTTGAGCATTGGGTACCAGATCGATTTGGCAATCATAAGACCGATGGGGAGGTAACGTGTTAGCCTGTTCTTTCTGAAAAACGTCTTGGAATTCTTAGTATTCTGACCGTAGCTGTACAGGGGTGGAAGTTGCTGAGGCTAGAGCCATAGCTGGATTTCTTGGATAACAAGTTGGTTCACAATCAGGAAAACTTATCTTCTTTGCTCGCCAGTCAATTCTGGGATTATGTGTTTCTAACCAAGGAATTCCAAGAATTACTTGAAATTGTGGGGCCTTGATCACATCAAACATGATTGCTTCCCGATGTCCTTCCTGACCCACCAGTGTCACTTCAACAGTGGAGTGCGTTACAGGCCCTGAGGCTATTTCGGTTCCATCTACTGTAGTAATGACATCTTGGGTTACTTTCGGGCGGAGAGGAAGCTTAATCCTGGAAGCCAATTCACGGTCTATGTAATTTCCAATAGCTCCACTGTCGATGTATGCTTTTATAGCATGCAACTGCTGAGGCTGTTTTGGGTCCACGAGCACCATTGGCATGACAAAATGCGAGGTCAAAGAGTTAGTTTTCAAGCTCGGCAAGCGGACCCCTACGCTTGCCGGGCTAGGTCGTTTCCCGAATCAGGTGTCACTAATTCGTTATCAGTAGCTCCAACCACCTTCTTAAGTGGTTTAACTGGACAATTTCGAAGAAAGTGACCGGAAGTCCCGCAATACAGACAAAGTTGCATTTGCCGCCTTCTCTCTCGTTATTTCTGCGTTAATGGTCCTTTAACACCACCGATTTGCATAGGTTCAGATACGTCGGCACACTTGGAGTTAGCATGGGTTTTGATCGGTGCTCGGTTTTCATACTTGAACCGATCTGCTTTTCTATTTTGAAGTCTGTGATCAAGTTGAACCACCAAGTCAATGTAGTCTGCGCAGACCTGGGGTGGGTTTACTATCTGAGCTAGAACATCCTTAAGCTCTCCGCGCAGGCCTCGATGAAACAATGTGATCCTTTTGCTTTCTGGCCATCCAGTTTCCACAACCAGTCTGTTTAAGGTGGCTAGGTAGGATAGAAGATCCTGATTACCTTGTCGTAAGGATAGCAGTTCGTTATCAAGGGCCTGTCCTTGAGAGTGTCGAGCGAACAATCTTTCCATGCTGGCCTGGAAGTCCTGAAAATTCTGGAGAATGGGATCATCCTGATTTACCAATGGAATAGACCAATCGGCAGCACTGCCACGGAGGTAAGATAGTATAAAGGCTACCTTGGTCTGGTCGTTAGGGAAGGCTCCGGGTCTGCATAGAAAGTGTAAACGACATTGGTTCATAAAGACGGCATATTTCTTGGGATCCCCCGCAAAACGTTCAGGCGGGGCCAAAGGCATGTGTCCAGGTAGATTAATTTGTAACGGGTTACTCAAACCCATTGATGTGGAAACGTCTCCGGAATTAGGTAAAGGAGTGTGCCCTGCCTGGGCCTGTAATAACCTTTTGGCTAGGTCATCTGTTCTTTCCTTGGATAAGATCAGTTCTCTTTTGAGAGCGTTAGTCTCCTGGCGGGCTGAGTGCACCTCTGCCCGTAATTCCCCCAAAAGCTGGGCCAGCTGGTCAGTCTCGGAAGTCTCCATAGCGCCCGGGAGGGAAATTGTGGGTAGGCTTCGCGTTCTGTAACGCTCACCTGATTCCCACGGAGGCGCAGGTCTGGCTTCGAGTGCTGATGCTTCTTCAATGGTGAAGCGCAGGACTCTGCAGATGGACAGGAAGGGCCCTCTACTCTGGCTTCTCCGGCTCGCAGGAATATTCCCCTGTGCGTGAAAAGGGAGTATTACCTACTGACTGAGTTATGCTCAAGCCTCCCACTCTCTTCTAACCCTCCACGATACCCTTCCACGATTCCCCGTGAAGTCTCACCTTAGGGTCAGGAAGGATGAGCTCTCCATCCTGCTTCTGATGCAGGGGCGCGTTGAAACCCAGTTACTTCACTTGATTGAGGATTGATGGGAGTTCAGGTAAGCTTGACTATTCAGGTAAGGCTCTGTAAAAGTTCTGTTGCAAGTTCAAAAGTCCAAGCTTAATAATAATTTTCATTGTCTTTTTGCAGCAAGCGCTAATGCTCATGTCTTTTTTCCCCTTAGGGGCCGGGGTTCGGAATGCCAGAGATATGGCGCCGACCCGAAGTGAAACGTGCAGTTCCAGTTCCAGTAAATGGCAGGTTAGTTCTGGATGAGCGCTCGGGAACTGTCTTTGCATACGCTCATTCAATGTCTTTGGCCCTCATTACGACCCTGGCGGAAAGTGACAGACCGGACCGCCACAGCGTAAATAGCGTTTCCGCCATTGCACGATGGAGCAAAGTGCGGCCCATTCCGACCCATCGGGCACGAGCACCACGGCATGGCGGAAGTGCAAAGTCCGCGATGGCGGAAATGACCCCAAAACGGCCCACACCGCCGCCGTACAGCGCCCTAGGTGCAATACCGCCACCCATCACAGCGGACACCGCAGTGAGCGCCAACCGGAAAGTACGGTGACCGTAAATATACGGAAACGGAAGTGAAAACATGGGCCCGGAACGGGAAACATCCCGCCGTACACCTATAAAACCACAAAATCCACACAACCACTAAAAACACTACCCTGAAACACACCCCAACCCGTCATCCACCCTAGCGAAACCAAGAAAAATGGGAAAAGTAGCGAAGAAAGCGTGCGACCGCAAGCGGCAGGTCCACTTCTCCCGTGAGGAACTCACCGTGCTAACAGAGACCCTCCAGGAGAATGCTGCCGTCGTCTTCTCCACGCAAATGACCAGGACGGCACTTGCGAACAAGAAGGCCATATGGGCTCTGGTGGCACAGCGGGCAAGTGCGGTGGGGACCGCACCCCGCAACCCACAGCAATGCAGAAAGCGATGGGACGACCTGCGGATACGCGTCCGTAGCATACTTTCTGCCAACCGCAACATTGCCACAGCCACCGGGGGAGGATCGGAATCACCCATCAAGTTGACCCCCTGGGAAGAAATCTGTGCCTCCACCATTGGAATGGAGACCATAGAGGGAGTCGGAGGGATGGAGAAAGGAGTGCAGACATCCGGAGAATCAGGTAGGTGGCCCAAATAAAACAATGCCAAATCCACAATGTCCAATCATGTGAAGTACCATGTGTCCACATAGTGCAACAGAAACACATGTCCAGGAGAACGTCCACACACATTGGCCTGATAGCGCACTTTAAAACTCACAATAAATACATAAATAATTAAAAACCCCTAAAACACCCACTACACGAGCAGCAGGCACACCCTAACTGCAGGCTGCCAAACAACTGCACCCTCACTCCACACACGAACGAAAGCACCTCCAAGGCCCCGACCCGAATCACCCTCAGGTACCACCCCAATGCATGTGATACATTGCCATTCCAATTCCCACAGACCCATTAATAACCCTCGCCCTCCTTTACTCCACCACAGGGTCCGATCCAAACGACGAGCATCAGGACACCCCTACCGGCACACCTGCAAAGAGGGCCAAGACCAACGGCCAAAGACCCTCCACCTCAGCTGCACGCATCAAGACACGGCAGCAGCACAAATCAGGTGGCAGCACAGAGGATGGAACATCAACAGGCACCCCAGCAGCCAGCATGCCCACAACACCACCACCACAGGTCCCCCCAATGGATGCCACAGAAGGCACTGCCTCTGGTGGCAGCAGCACCATAGGTGACACCCCATTGATGGCAGCATGCTCCGACACAGAAGACGGGGATGTCGAGATCCATCCATGACCTGTCCCAATCCCCCTGTCTGTCCCATCCCGTACAACATGAGGATACCACGCAGGGGCACCCACAAGACGACGACTGGCCATCCCCCACAAGCCCTGTGGCAAGGCAACATGAGGTCACCAGCCCCTCTGTGACACCACCGCAAATGGCCATGGCCCAGCAGAGGCAACAGTCCCTCGACCAGTTAATCGTGCAACAGCAGCAACTGGCCACGCTCCTCAAGGACCATGCCGATGAATGTGGGGGCACTAAGGCAGACATAGAAACATCAACTGAGACACTTAGGGCAGAAATGGAGAGAAGTACAGAGATACTAAGGGCACAAATGGAGAGTAGCACCGAGAGCCTGAGAGTCCAAATGGAGAGTAGCACCGAGAGCCTGAGAGCCCAAATGGAGAGTAGCACCGAGAGCCTGAGAGCCCAAATGGAGAGAAGCACCGAGAGCCTGAGGGGGGAACTGCATGCGACGTCCAAAGACGTATGTGCCGAACTTGCCGCAGTGCGCCGTGTGCTCACTGAGCTCTCACAAACCCTTAGGGACATGCATGGACGTGAGCAGGCAGAGACATCATCCGTTGCAAGTTCCGTCCAGGGCAGCCCCCAACGTAGATCTGGGAGGAACCTGCGCTCCACAGGCAGGGGTGCCCCTGATACCCGCAGAGGGGGCTTGCAATAGCGACAGCCCACTGACAATGAGCATCTTTGGACACTGGTGTTCGCGGGGGAGGTAGGAGGGTGGAGGGGGTTTTTTGGGCTCACTTGGGTGGCGGGTCGATAGGGTGTTCAACATGATATCACATATGCCATAAACAGTGCACGATCAACCAATGAGATGTGTGGACAATGATCTTTGTGTACTAGGCCATCATAGGCGTACAGTCCATATTGTGCATGTACCAGACACACACAGTGCCACGAGTACCGTGTCCATGTATCAGCCACCAGGCGTGAGTGCTAGAAGCATGCATCAATGAGATGCTGACGAATGTCACGGCCCTCCTGTGCCTCGCAGACTCCTTGAGGTGCTGCCACATCCCCACCCTCATCATGACCTTCTTCAGGTGCTTGCAGTTCTGCGTCAGGGGGCATGGGTACATTCCTACGTACGCACATGTTGTGGAGCATGACACATGCCATGACCATCTTTGCAACCTTCTCATGGCGGTACAGGAGTGCCCCGCCAGACCTGCTGAGGCAGCGGAAACGAGTCTTCAGTAGGCCGAATGCCTGTTCAATGACTACACGGGTACGTGAGTGGGCATGGTTGTAGTCCTCCTCATGCTGGTCCCGTGGGTTCCGGACTGGTGTGAGGAGCCATCTCTTCAGTGGATATCCAGCATCACCTGTATGTGGACGATAAACGTATGATGTGGAATGCCATTGCTACGTACGCACACCCCCCCCCTTCCTGCCAGGTCATTGCCGATTCACATACCCCACATTATCATGCATGAAATGAGACTCACCGAGTAGCCAGGATCTGTTCCCTGCGTGTCGCTCCATGTAGCGTGGTATTGTAGAGTTCCTCAAGACCATAGAATCATGGGTTGATCCAGGGAATCGGGCACAACAATGTGTAATGATCCTGTTGGAGTCACACACCATTTGTACATTCAGGGAATGAAATTGTTTTCGGTTGCGGTACTGGGCCTCCATGGCATGTGGGACGACCAATTCCACATGGGTGCAGTCGATGGCACCAATGCAACCCGGTATGCCGGCAAGTGCATGGAATTCCACTTTTGTGTTGGTAATTTCCTGCTCCGAGCGTGGTAGGGAGATGTAGTTGTCTGCGTGCTGCAGGAGGGCATCGAGCACTTGCAATAGTGTCCGTGAGAACAGTGGCTGAGAAATGCCATGCAACTGTCCGACTGTGTGCTGGTAGGTGCCTGTGGCCAGGAAGTGTAGTACAGACACCACCTTCAGTAGGGGTGGGATGGCGGTTGGGCTATCTATCATGCTGACAAGGTCAGCCTGTGTCATGTCCACAATGGCGGCTATGGTGTCCCGGTCCAAACGGTAGAGGGTGTGGATCTGCTCATCAGTGAGGTTGAACGGATGTGCTCGGAGGCGTGGGATTGCGGGCTGCCTGCGTGGTGGTAGTGGCTGTGCTGGCGGCCCTTGCTGGCCCTGCCTTGGCCTCCTCCTCCTCCTGCGTCTCCTCCGTGCGGCCGGTTGTAGTTGGTGTTCGTCTTCTTCCTGAAGTTGGAGTACTTGCAGTGCTATCAGGTCCCCCAGGGCCAACATCGCGAGTCCTGCCGGTAGCATTTCGGAGTGGGTGTGGTTGTGGGAGGAGACTGGGTGTGCAATTTATGTGTTTTCAGGCTGTATGGCCTCCACCTGTGGTGATTCATTCCACCTGTGCAAGCTGCTCTCCCCTTTGGCCGAGCATGTCCCGCACACAACGCTGCAATTCGAGTAATGGCATCTTGCTATTGCAATCATGTATTTGTACCCGATGGCCGTGTAACATTTGTTGATATGTACATTCGGCTATGGTCCCATTGTTTCACATACAATCTTTGCAGTCGCGAACAGACTTGTGAAGGGTCAGTGGAACGTAGTACTCGAGTAACGGTGGGCCCTCATGCATCACTGTACCGAGTTGCACCGACGGGCGGGGCGTCCCATTCGTGGGTGAAGGCAGTTGCCATTTTCACACACAGCCGCACTAGATGGATTAATTTGTGATTTCAAACGGCCACAGATGCCTTTTCGACGTGATGTTGCAAATGAGGAATTCGAAGGGCGGCGCTTTCGGTTTTCAGCTAGCGGCGAGGAGATGCCCACAGGTCTGACTGCAAATATAACGTTCTATTGTTCAATGTCCTTGGGACAGGGGCCATGGCGAGGATGCAATGATTGATATGAATAGTATGGGATGCGCAATAGCGACGTGGACGATGAGGCCGGACGTTCCCAAATACATGTTACTTCACAACACTGGAATTACGGGCTGGGGCACTGTGGATTTTGCAGGCTGCATAGCGCACAGACTCAATGGAAATTTCTAATGTTATGTGAGTAAATATTCAGGCGTATTTATGCCGGGATGAGGGAATGATGAATGGATGCATGGGCAGATGATTTGATACAGAGTTTGCCATGTACAGGGCTTCTTTGAATCTGTCCGCCTCCCCTGCGCTATGTGATGCAGGGCTGCCATAGTGGGACCATCGTCTATCTGGCCTTGTTGAGCCCTCCCTGTCTCGAGGCGCCTTCAGACACTTGTGTCCATGCACGTTACCAATCCCATCTGATGGATTCTGTTTTCACAGACGCATGCACAGGTACACTCGTTTGTGATGGTGTTTACACCTCGATATAGATGGTTATGAGTCGCAAGTGGTTTTGGGGTGGTGATGATCCTTTGGAGTGAGCTAGCATGCATATGGCTGTGGATTTAGTGTGATCATTGGAGTGAGTTGTTCGAATGTAGTTCTGATGGCCATTTTGTTCTTTTTCTTTTCTTTTGGTTGACAGGTATCTCCTCCCCTTTTGCCACTGCCATCTGTATGCCACTCCTGCAGATGGCTTTTACTCCCGACACCTGCTGCTTCGTGTTAATCAGTGGAGCAGCATTACGATCTTATGGGACGATCGCCAATGGGCCACATGCCCTTACGCAGTACTAGTGGCTCGGAGCAACATTTCGGCCTTTCAGCTGGACTAGTGCCTCCCCATTGGGACGGCCCTGCGGTTCTGTGCGCTACCATGTTGCCTTTTCGTACGTGAATGTGGCTCTGTGTACCATGATGGAACAGGGCGTCACACAAGTAGTAGCTGCTCATTTCTTGCGGATGCAGCCCACAATGGTGAAATGTGTTTTGGAGTTCATGGCCTAATGGCTGTATGGGCTTGGTGATTTTGTTGTGCATTAAATTTCTATTCTGATATGGACCGTGTAGCGTTCTTCTTTGCGAGTGATGTGGCATAATCCTATTTGGGGAGCAATGTATTGTGAGGAGATCTGCATTGGGTTCCAGCTTCGGAGTTTAGTTGCGTGGTACTGTGCTGGGCGCGTTTGCCTACGAAGCCCAGTGAGGTCAGGGATGGGGGCTGCCAATATGACTGTTTGAATGTTGTCATGCTCAGGGGCGGGGGATTGGGTTTTGTGTAACAGATGCCGGTCAGCCAGGTGGACTGGTGGAATGATGTGATTTTCGGAATATTGCTGGTCACAGGTGCCTGTGTTTGCGTGCGTTTCTTGGTGGGGGACTGTGGTCATGTCCATTGGAATGGCTTCTGTATTCGTGCCATCTGTGCCCTGCAGCTCCCATTGGCCCCTCTTGTGATTCTTTTGTTCGTTGGCATGCATGGGTGACTTGTACATTTCACTGGTTGCATTGTGACTTCATTGCACCTACGGGGAGTTGTACTTTGTGGGCAGGGAGCGGTGTACAGGCACTCAGTGGGGCCGTTTACGGTTGATTCGCGATGCCGTACTTCTCACCATGGCGGAATGGTACTTTCCGCCGTGCTTGATGGCGTTAGGTACATGTCCGCTAGGGTCGGAATTCGCGTACCCTTGCGCCATGGTGGTATTTACGGTTTGGCATGGCGCGCGCGCGCGTACTTGGTGCAGTTAGCGTTGGCGTTCACTACGGTGTCGCTAATGGCTTCGTACTTTGCGGTGACGGGTCATAGTCGCACCGAGCGCTATTCGATGGCGGTATTGCATTTCCGCCATCGTTTTTCGATTTCCGCCAGGGTCGTAATGAGGGCCTTTGTCTTTTTTCCCCATAGGGGCCGGGGTCCGGAAAATGCCTGGAAGCGGTAAGACCCGAAATGAAATGGGAATGACCCAACAGGTAAGTCTTATTCCCTTCCTTCTCTCACCTCTTATTCTTGTCTTTTTCTCTAGGCTCTGGGAAGTGGCTGTGTATCCGGATGATCGCTGCTGAAGATGGAGGAACCCAGGAAAGGTGAGTGAAAAGCAGCGCTGCAGCGATCGTAATGAAATGCTTTTAAAAATAATGTCTTCCCTTTCAGGATCGTCGGTGATGTCTCCGTGGTGCAGATTTAGCTGGTAAGGTCTCTTGTCTCCCTTTGCAGGTGACCCAGGATGCTGACAGGCGTGGCTGAAGTCCAGATGCAGGAGCTGACACGGTGAGCGTCCAGCTCCGAGGAGCAGAACAATGCGAAGCGTGAGTTGCTGATCGGGTGTGGTTTAAATAGCTTTGGAAGAAGTCCCAAGTGTGTATCCTTCCTCCGATCAGGTATGTATCCTTCCCCGACCACACCCGGGTGGAAAGTAGTCCCACAGGTAAAGTAGTTCCATTCAGGCCTCAAGAGGGCCTGGATGTGGCAGCATGGTCTGCATCAGGTAAGTGCACATTAAAACACTTGAACACATGTCTAGCTTTATGAGCCTGGCACCTAAGGGGCCAGGACAGCGGTCCAACATGAGCCTGCGCCTAAGGCGCCAGGACTGCGTCCAAAGGGCCCCAGCTTGGGCCCGCTGGCACTCCCCTGGGGGAAATGTTGCCTGCCTCTGGGGTTGCTGGGTCGGACCTGGCTCCTTGGAGGTAGGCATCATGACAGCTGTCTAGCGCGGGGGGTCCCGGATGTTTTTGGTATTGTTCTTCGGCCAATACACATACGGAGGCCCCAGTGTCAATTAAAACCTGTGTCGGCACACCTTGTATGTCCACCATGCATTTGGGTTGCCTCTTCTTCCTGGTTCCCGACGCTAGGTTAGATATGAAAAACACTTCTTCATCCTCCTCCTCCTCTTCCTCAGCTAGCTGCAGCCTTTGTATTTCCTGTTCGAGAGCGGCAATGCTCCGTAGTCTTCTGGATCCCCCACCGCGACTTCTTGCTGGGCCTCTCTGTACAGATACCGGGGCTGGGGCACGGCACATACGGGCATAGTGCCCTGGTCCATCGCACCGGCCACACGATCTTGATTTGGCCGGGCATTCCTCTGAGTGTGGCAGGTCATAACCGCAGTATTGACATATTGACTCCGATCCTGGAGGAATGCGAGTTTCTAGTTTTTTCTGGCCCCACTTTTCTTTTGTGTCCCCACGTCTGCTAATGGCATACGCCTCGTCGGCCATACCTGGGCGCCTGGCTGCGTCCATCTTTGTGCCTCTCGATTCCGCCAGTTCAAACGTCCTGCCACTGTCCAATATTTGTGTTAGTGTCCATCCAGGTTCTCGCAATACTTGTCTCCTTAGCTTGCTCGAGCTACAACCCTGTATTACCTGGTTCCGTATCATAGACTCATCATTGTCCCAGCGGCATGCAGTGGCCATTATTCTCAGCCTGGCACAAAACTGATCAAGAGGTTCATCATTTTTCTGCTTCTCACCACAGAACAGGAATCTCTCATAGTCCATATTCGACTGTGGTATGAAGTGGTTTTCCAAAGCAGTCTTGACCATAGCATATGTGACCACCTGCAGATTGCATGCCTCAAAAATGTGGATGACGCCCAGCCCTGCAGAGTACAGCAACGGCGCCCTTTTCGCAGCATCATCGGTGATGCCGGTCGCTGTGAAGTACATTTCAAGTTTTTTAATCCAGAGCAACCATCTTGGCCCCAATTTGGATGGGGGTCCCGATATGTCAAACTCCTGCATCGGTAAAAGAGATCCTTGTTGTGGCCCCATTGTGCCACGTGCAGTCGCAGCTTCCCCATCACTTTCTGCCATCGTTGCAGGTCGCACAGGCACCTCTTGGTGTAACAGAGGCCGCAAACCTGATATGTGGATCACCAACGACGTGTCTTGGCCACTCCTTTCTGTGTCAGAAGTAAAGGGTCGTCCCCAGGTGGGTGGGAACGACCAGGGTTCCAAAAATTACCACGCTGCGGAAGCGCAGCAGCGCACAAGCACCTGTGCAGGCCGCTACTGCTGCGATACCTTAATCGTAGCGTTCGCGCCGGGTCCGTGTCATGCCATGATACGCAGCACCACTGATCCGACGTTCGTTATACGTCGGGGCGAGCATAGTCGTGGCACTCCTCCTCATCACCAGTTGTTGTGTCCTCACCCCAGATGGTCGGGTGAGGGGCCCGCACTCACTCCTGCATGCACGCACGCACACTCGGCACACAGTCAAGGACGACGCGGGACGCGTTGTTGCTTCGTCCGCGTCCCAGCGGGAACTGCCGCATGGGCGCTGTTTATTAACCTGCGCATGCGCGGCCGGGAACGAGGCTCGCACATGCGCTGCACACTACTGGGACGTCACATAACTCACAAAGTAAAATTAAGAGTTTGGCATTCACTTATAATGTTGCCGGAGTGGTTTTATGCAAACTGCTTTCTCATTTTTGACATTTCTGTACATGAACTTGCACCAACATCATCTTTGTCGTTCCCTCTCCAGTTCTATGGACCACCCCACCCCCATATGGTCTTTGTTCTCTCTCCTTTCTTCTCCTCACCCATTAATGGTGGCACCTGGTGGGAGGTCACTGTGGCCCTCTTCCACTCCTCCAAGACCATCATCAATGTCTATCTAAATCTTACTGTCATGGTCCAGGGCTCTCAGCCCAATCTCCTCCTTCTTGGTAGGTGTCTCCCACGTCTCATCCTCCCTTCTCCTGCCACTCCTTTCAACACAACCCTGGACCTGATGCCACCACTCTCTACTGCCTCTGGACACTCTTGGGCCATTCTACTGCCTCCCGTGGGTGTGCCTAACTTCTGGACCCCATCCCAGAAGACTTTCAAATGTGGCAACCTGCTCCAAGTAGTTACTCTAAACTCTTGCTAAGCTGTCAAACATTCCTGTGACATCTGCCACCTCCTCGAAGACCTTTTCCTGGAGGTCCTCGCTCTCACTGAGACATGGTTCATGGCCAGCTCTGTCACAGGTTTTGACACCCTCCTCCCTGAGGGTTACAAGATCCTCTCCGAGCCCAGAACCAACCGGCCCAGAGGTGGAGTGGCCCTGATCATTGAGGTGTGGATATCTGCTTCTGTCATTCCTATGCCTCCTTTGAATGCCTAATCTGCATGCTCTCTATCTCTACTGGCCTCTCTCTGTGGCCACCATCTACCGGCCACCTGGCCAGGTCCCAATGTGATAGCACCTCATCACACGGCTACCGCGGACGATCAATACGAGACACAGCAGTTCCCAAAGTCGTAACGGCACCAGCTGGAAAGTTTTAGTTTTTCTATGAACCTTCCATGCGCACACTTCAGCCCTACGGCCAGAGCCAAATTCCATGAGACCTCATCTATCCCTATGCGCTAAGTGCAGAGCCTAATGTATTACACCTGGAAAAGATCGGTTGAAATAGAGAACATAATCCAGGACACTCTTCTCTTCATGTAATTCCACCTTCTAATAGGTTACCTCTGGCCGGAGTGACAACCCAAATTCTACACACCCCCCGGCATACTATTCTAACATGGCTCTCTTATCCCCCAACGGCCCAACAGTCTAATGGTCCAGAAGAAGGTGTGTCAAACGACTCGCTGCAGAAATGTCTCAGGCAAAAGACAAAGAACAGCAACTCCACCGCGCATCCTGTCCCTGACATCGACTATGGAGGCTCAAATGGGAATGGGGAATGGTTCCTTCAAGGAGGAATTACCGGGTCCTCCAATATTGGAATGGCCCGGTAATTCCCCATTGAAGGAACCCGTTATTGGAGCCCGATATGGAGGCAGCCATGGCGCTAATAGCACCATGGCTACCTCCATACTCGTAATGAGGCCCTTGTGTTATAATACACCTGGCCAGGTCACCCTCTTCATCTCTGAATGGGCTGACTTCTCTTCTTCTCTCCTGGCCTCAACCTTTCAACTTCTCCTCCTCTGAGACCTCAACATTCACGTGGATGCTTCTAATCCCTCCTCTGGGCTCTTCTGAAACTTATGCGACTCTCTCTCCATTTCCATTCAACCCTCTGGTCATACACACTCTGCTGGACACACCTTAGATGTTCTCATCTCCTCAGACAGCCCCCTCTCTAACTCTCTCACCACTCTCCTCTCTTGGACTGACCACTTTTCGCTCTCCTCTTACCTGAAACTTCTTGCCTCTCTAGCAAAGCCTACCCCAGCACTGCCACCTTCCTTCTCGGTCATTCTGCCCATGAAGTGTCAGTAGATGCCTTTGCCTCTACTTTCTCTGCTCCTCCTACACCTGTGGCTGACTCGCCTGACACATCCCGCTCTAAACTTCATCTTTCTATCTCCAACACTCTGACATCCTTGTCCCTGACACGAGAATCCACCTGAAGCCTACCTCCAAGTGCAACTCTTGGTATGACTCCGACCTTGCTGCCCTGAAATGCAATTGCAGGGTGGCTGAGAGGAAGTGGAGGGGTTTGGGTGCATCCGCTGACAAACTGGCCTGCTGCCTGCTCCAAAGGCAATATAGACTCTCTGTCCTCTCCAAAAGGAGGGTCCATATCCAAGCCTGCGTCTCTGCGGCCTCTAACAACATGGCCAAACTCTTTAAAATCTGCAAGGAGTTGGTCAATCCTACTTCAGTCTCTACCTCTCCTGCTCCCTCCCAGGCCATTGGTATGGCTCTCGCCTCACCACTAAAACTCAGGGCACCCTGTCCTCGCTTTCTTTGTCCTCTCCTTCTCTCAGGCCCCCTTTGGCCACCTCTCCCTCTCCTTTCTTTTTCCTCCTTCTCTCTGACAACACCTGACAATGGCCCTCATTACGACCCTGGCGGAAATCGAAAAACGATGGCGGAAATGCAATACCGCCATCGAATAGCGCTCGGTGCGACTATGACCCGTCACCGCAAAGTACGAAGCCATTAGCGACACCGTAGTGAACGCCAACGCTAACTGCACCAAGCACGCGCGCGCGCGCCATGCCAAACCGCAAACACCACCATGGCGCAACGGTACGCCAATTCCGACCCTAGCGGACATGTACCTAACGCCATCAGGCATGGCGTAATGTACCATTCCGCCATGGCGAGAAGTACGGCATCGCGAATCAACCGTAAACGGCCCCACTGAGTGCCTGTACACCGCTCCCTGCCCACAAAGTACAACTCCCCGTAGGTGCAATGAAGCCACAATGCAACCATTGAAATGTACAAGTCACCCATGCATGGCAACGAACAAAAGAAACACAAGAGGGGCCAATGGGAGCTGCAGGGCACAGATGGCACGAATACAGAAGCCATCCCAATGGACATGACCACAGTCCCCCACCAAGAAACGCACGCAAACACAGGCACCTGTGACCAGCAATATTCCGAAAATCACATCATTCCACCAGTCCACCTGGCTGACTGGCATCTGTTACACAAAACCCAATCCCCCGCCCCTGAGCATGACAACATTCAAACAGTCATATTGGCAGCCCCCATCCCTGACCTCACTGGGCTTCGTAGGCAAACGCGCCCAGCACAGTACCACGCAACTAAACCCCGAAGCTGGAACCCAATGCAGATCTCCTCACAATACATCGCCCCCCAAATAGGCATATGCCACATCACTTGCAAAGAAAAACGCTACACGGGCCAAATCAGAATAGAAATTTTATGCACATCAAAATCACCAAGCCCATACAGCCATCAGGCCATGAACTCCAAAACACTAATCACCATTGTGGGCTGCTTCCGCAAGAAATGACCAGCCACTACCTGTGTGTCGCCCTGTTCCCCCATGGTACACAGAGCCACATTCACGTACGAAAAGGCAACATGGAAGCGCACAGAACCGCAGGGCCGTCCCAATGGGGAGGCACTAGTCCAGCTGAAAGGCCGAAATGTTGCTCCGAGCCACTAGTACTGCGTAAGGGCATGTGGGCCATTGGCGATCGTCCCATAAGATCGTAATGCTGCTCCACTGATTAACACGAAGCAGCAGGTGTCGGGAGTAAAATCCATCTGCAGGAGTGGCATACAGATGGCAGTGGCAAAAGGGGAGGAGATACCTGTCAACCAAAAGAAAAGAAAAAGAACAGAATGGCCATCAGAACTACATTCCAACAACTCACTTCAATGATCACACGAAATCCACAGCCATATGCATGCTAGCCCACTCAAAAGGATCATCACAACCCCAAAACCACTTGCGACTCATAACCATCTATATCGAGGTGCAAACACCATCACAAACGAGTGTACCTGTGCATGCGTCTGTCAAAACAGATTCCATCAGATGGGAATGTTAACGTGCATGGACACAAGTGTCTGAGGGCGCCTCGAGACAGGGAGGGCTCAACAAGGCCAGATGGACGATGGTCCCACTATGGCAGCCCTGCATCACATAGCGTAGGGGAGGCGGATAGATCCCAAGAAGCCCTGTACATGGCAAACTCTGTATCAAATCACCTGCCCATGCATCCATCCATCATTCCCTCATCCCGGGATCAAAACGCCTGAATAATTACTCACATGACATTAGAAACATCCATTGAGTCTGTGCGTTATGCAGCCTGCTAAATCCACAGTGCCCCAGCCCGTAATTCCAGTGTTGTGAAGTAACATGTATTTGGGAACGGACGGCCTCATCGCCCACGTAGCTATTGCGCATCCCAAACTATTCATATCAATCATTGCTCCCTCGCCATGGGCCCTGTCTCAAGGACATAGAACAATAGAACGTTATATTTGCAGTCAGACCTGTGGGCATCTCCTCGCCGCTAGCTGGAAACCGAAAGCGCCGCCCTTCGAATTCCTCATTTGCAACATCACGTCGAAAAGGCATCTGTGGCCGTTTGAAATCACTAATTATTCCATCGAGTGCGGCTGTGTGTGAAAATGGCAACTGCCTTCACCCACGAATGGGACGCCCCGCCCGTCGTTGCAACTCGGTACAGTGATGCATGAGGGCCCACCGTTACTCGAGTACTACGTTCCACTGACCCCTCACAAGTCTGTTCGCGACTGCACAGATAGTATGTGAAACAATGGGACCACAGCAGAATGAACATATCAACCAATCTTACACGGCCATCGGGTACAAATACATGATTGCAATAGCAAGATACAATTCCCCGAATTGCAGCGTTGTGCGCGGGACGTGCTCGGCCAAAGGGGAGAGCAGTTTGCACAGGTGGAATCAATCACCACAGGTGGAGGCCATACAGCCTGAAAACACATAAATTGCACAGCCAGTCTCCTCCCACAACCACACCGAAATGCTACCGGCAGGACTCGCGATGTTGGCCCTGGGGGACCTGATAGCACTGCAAGTGCTCCGACTCCAAGAAGAAGACGAACACCAACTACAACCAGCCGCACGGAGGAGACGCAGGAGGAGGAGGAGGCCAAGGCAGGGCCAGCAAGGCCCACCAGCACAGCCACTACCACCACGCAGGCAGCCCGCAATACCACGCCTCCGAGCACATCCGTTTAACCTCACTGATGAGCAGATCCACACCCTCTACCGTCTGGACCGGGACACCATAGCCGCCATTGTGGACATGACACAGGCTGACCTTGTCAGCATGATAGATAGCCCAACCGCCATCCCACCCCTACTGAAGGTGGTGTCTGTACTACACTTCCTGGCCACAGGCACCTACCAGCACACAGTCGGACAGTTGCATGGCATTTCTCAGCCACTGTTCTCACGGACACTATTGCAAGTGCTCGATGCCCTCCTGCAGCACGCAGACGACTACATCTCTCTACCACGCTCGGAGCAGGAAATAACCAACACAAAAGTGGGATTCCATGCACTTGCCGGCATACCGGGTTGCATTGGTGCCATCGACTGCACCCATGTTGAATTGGTCGTCCCACATGCCATGGAGGCCCAGTACCGCAACCGAAAACAATTTCATTCCCTGAATGTACAGATGGTGTGTGACTCCAACAGGATCATTACACATTGTTGTGCCCGATTCCCTGGATCAACCCATGATTCTATGGTCTTGAGGACAATACCACGCTACATGGAGCGACACGCAGGGAACAGATCCTGGCTACTCGGTGAGTCTCATTACATGCATGATGATGTGGGGTATGTGAATTGGCAATGACCTGCCAGGAAGGGGGGGGGTGTGCGTACGTATCAATGGCATTCCACATCATACGTTTCTCGTCCACATACAGGTGATGCTGGATATCCACTGAAGAGATGGCTCCTCACACCAGTCCGGAACCCACGGGACCAGCATGAGGAGGACTACAACCATGCCCACTCACGTACCCGTGTAGTCATTGAACAGGCATTCGGCCTACTGAAGACTCGTTTCCGCTGCCTCAGCAGGTCTGGCGGGGCACTCCTGTACCGCCATGAGAAGGTTGCAAAGATGGTGATGGCATGTGTCATGCTCCACAACATGTGCGTACGTAGAAATGTGCCCATGCCCCCTGACGCAGAACTGCAAGCACCTGATGATGGTCATGATGAGGGTGGGGATGTGGCAGCACCTCATGGAGTCTGCGAGGCACCGGAGGCCCGTGACATTCGTCAGCATCTCATTGATGTATGCTTCAAGCACTCACGCCTGGTGGCTGAAACATGGACACGGGACTCGTGGCACTGCGTGTGTCTGGGACATGCACAATATGGACTGTACGCCTATGATGGCCTAGTACACAAAGATCAATGTCCACACTTCTCATTGGTTGATCGTGCACTTTTTATGGCATATGTGATATCATGTTGAACACCCTATCGACCCGCCACCCAAGTGAGCCCAACACACCCCCTCCACCCTCCTACCTCCCCCCCGAACACCAGTGTCCAAAGATGCTCATTGTCAGTGGGCTGTCGCTATTGCATGCCCCCTCTGCGGGTATCAGGGGCACCCCTGCCTGTGGAGCGCAGGTTCCTTCCAGATCTACGTTGGGGGCTGCCCTGGACGGAACTTGCAACGGATGATGTGTCTGCCTGCTCACGTCCATGCATGTCCCTAAGGGTTTGCGAGAGCTCAGTGAGCACACGGCGCACTGCGGCAAGTTCGGCACATACGTCTTTGGACGTCGCATGCAGTTCCCCCCTCAGGCTCTCGGTGCTTCTCTCAATTTGTGCCCTTAGCATCTCTGTACCTCTCTCCATTTCTGCCCTAAGTGTCTCAGTTGATGTTTCTATGTCTGCCTTAGTGCCCCCACATTCATCGGCATGGTCCTTGAGGAGTGTGGCCAGTTGCTGCTGTTGTTCGATCAACTGGTCGAGGGACTGTTGCCTCTGCTGGGCCATGGCCATTTGCGGGGGTGTCACAGAGGGGCTGTTGTCCTCATGTTGCCTTGCCACAGGGCTTGTGGGGGATGGCCAGTCGTCGTCTTGTGGGTGCCCCTGCGTGGTATCCTCATGTTGTACGGGATGGGACAGACAGGGGGATTGGGACAGGTCATGGATGGATCTGACTTCGGCATCCCCGTTTTCTGTGTCCGAGCATGCTGCCATCAATGGGGTGTCACCTATGGTGCTGCTGCCACCAGAGGCAGTGCCTTCTGTGGCATCCATTGGGGGGACCTGTGGTGGTGGTGTTGTGGGCATGCTGGCTGCTGGGGTGCCTGTTGATGTTCCCTCCTCTGTGCTGCCACCTGATTTGTGCTGCTGCCGTGTCTTGATGCGTGCAGCTGAGGTGGAGGGTCTCTGGCCGTTGGTCTTGGCCCTCTTTGCAGGTGTGCTGGTAGGGGTGTCCTGTAGCTCGTCGTTTGGATCGGACCCTGTGGTGGAGTAAAGGAGGGCGAGGGTTATTGATGGGTCTGTGGGAATTGGAATGGCATTGTATCACATGCTTTGGGGTGGTACCTGAGGGTGATTTGGGTCGGGGCCTTGGAGGTGCTTTGATTTGTGTGTGGAGTGAGGGTGCAGTTGTTTGGCAGCCTGCAGTTAGGGTGTGCCTGCTGCACGTGTAGTGCGTGTATTAGGGGTTTTTAATTATTTATGTATTTATTGTGGGTTTTAACGTGCGCTATCAGGCCGATGTGTGTGGACGTTCTCCTGGACATGTGTTTCTGTTGCACTATGTGGACGCATGGTACTTCACATGGATGGACTGTGTGGATTTGGCATTGTTTTATCTGGCCCACCTACCTGAATCTTCGGATGTCTGCACTCCTTTCTCCATCCCTCCGACTCCCTCTATGCTCTCCATTCCGATGGTGGAGGCACAGATTTCTTCCCAGGGGGTCAACTTGATGGGTGATTCAGGACCTCCCCCGGTGGCTGTGGCAATGTTGCGGTTGGCAGAGAGTATGCTGCGGACGCGTATCCGCAGGTCGTCCCATCGCTTGCGGCATTGCTGTGGGGTGCGGGGTGCGGTCCCCACCGCACTTACCCGCTGTGCCACCAGAGCCCATATGGCCTTCTTGTTTGCAAGTGCCGTCCTGGTCATTTGCGTGCAGAAGACGACGGCAGCATTCTCCTGGAGGGTCTCTGTTAGCACGGTGAGTTCCTCACGGGAGAAGTGGACCTGCCGCTTGCGGTCGCACGCTTTCTTCGCTACTTTTCCCATTTTTCTTGGTTTCGCTAGGGTGGTTGACGGGTTGGGGTGTGTTTCAGGGTAGTGATTTTAGTGGTTGTGTGGTTTTAGTGTTTTTATAGGTGTACGCCGGGATGTTTCCCGTTCCGGGCCCATGTTTTAACTTCCGTTTCCGTATATTTCCGGTCACCGTACTTTCCGGTAGGCGCACACTGCGGTGACCGCTAAGAGGGGTGGCGGTATTGCACCTAGGGCGCCGTACGGCGGCGGTGTGGGCCGTTTTGGGGTCATTTCCGCCATCGGGGACTTTGCACTTCCGCCGTGGCGTGGTGCTCGTGCCCGATGGGTCGGAATGGGCCGCACTTTGCTCCTTCGTGCAATGGCGGAAACGCTATTTACTCTGTGGCGCTCCGGTCAGTCGCTTTCCGCCAGGGTCGTAATGAGGGCCAATGTCTTTAGACAAGTCCGATCTATGAAAGTGTCATCCAAACAGGTGCTCCCCTGCTCCTCCAGAACCATCAAGAACCACATTGCCAGCCTTGCTCCAGCCCTAGCTGATTTCTGCAATCACTCTATTTTGCTGCTGGATCTTTCCCCTCCCTCCTCAAGCACTCCCTTATGCATCCCCTCCTAAAAGGCCTATCACTGTCACTCCTCTCCTGGGAAAATCCTGGAAAAGCTGGCCATCTCCCAGCTTACCATCCACACTGAATCTGTTGGCTGCCTCCATGACCATCAGTCTGGTGTCAGAGCAGCCAGAGGCACAGAAACTGCTGTTCCGAACACCTGTGAAGATCTGTTCTCTAACTTCGACTCCAGCTCGCCCTCTGTCCTCATCCTCCTTGACCTTTCCTCTGCTTTTGACGCAGTCAGTCATGCCACCCTGTTCAACCGACTCTGTGTGAACCTGGGCATCATGGATCAGGCCTTGGCGTGGCTGACCTCCTTCCTTGTGGACTGTCCCTCCCAGGTCCATGTTGGGTCCTTTCCCTCCACCACTTCTCTCTCCACATGTGGTGTCCCCCCGGGCTATATCCTGTTACCTGGCTCTTCAATGTCTATCTGGCCCCTTTGGCACACCTGATCTCCTCCTTCTCTTCTAATATTCAGTGTTATGAAGATGACCCTCAGCTCTCTTTCAGGCTTCCCTCAGCCTCCTCTCATTCCTCGCTCATGACTGTCTATCTGCGATTCAGGATTGGTGCACCTCCAATGATCTTTGCCTTAATGCTAGTAAGATGCATATCCCCCTCATTGGGACCCCTATTACCGATTTCCCTTTATCACTCTGTTTGCCCTCCTTTGGGCCGCTTCTCTTTGCTTCCTGTGAGGCAAAAAAACCTTGGTGTCATCTTCGACTTCACTCTCTCTCTCTCCTTCTCTCCTCACATCACAGACCTTGCCAAAAAGGCCCACTTCCAGCTACACTTCCTCAGAGGTATTCTACCATTTCTCACTCTCCCCAGAAGCTCACTGTCTCCATAGCCCTGGTTCTCTCCAGGCTGGACTACTGCAACAGCCTCTTTCTCAATCTGCCTACCTCTACACTTTGCCCCCTGTAACTAATCAGAACAGCACTGCGTGACTTATCTTTTGCCTAAAGCTCAGGGACTGTATATCTCCAGCACTGAAATCTCTCCACTGGCTCCCGGTGGCTGCAAGGATCAAGTTCAAGACCCTCTGCATCGTCCACAAAGCTTTCTGGGGCCAGGGCCTGCACTGCATCCAACTCTCTCTTCCAAAATGCCTTCCTCCTAGATTCCTTTGGTCAGCTACCTCCAACTCTCTGAGGGTCAGACTTTTCTCCGGGCAGATAGTGGGGGCTAGTTCTCTCTCCCCTTCAGATGCCTCCCTTTGGAACAGCCTCCCTGCCCTTCGCAGACTTGAGCCATACCACCTGGAGTTCCGGAAGCAGCTCTGCCTTCTCTCTCTCACTCCCTTGCTAACTTTCCTGTCTGCTCTGCCGACTGGTTGCTTGATTCCCTCAGAATCTCACTGGTTACCAGGCTCCTACACGACCGGTCTTCCTTTCCACTGTTTCCTGTCCTTCCGCGCACTTAGGGACTGCAACTGTATCCTCTACAGTCCCCTGCCTCCTTGCACTTACTCGGAGCTGTGTTACCCTGGCTGCACCTACTCGGTGCCATGCTGCCCTGATTGCACTTCCCCCTTTCCTCTCCCTTGCATATTCCCCTCTCCTTCCTCCTGCAATTCTCTGTGTCACACTTGTATGATCCGAATGACATAAGGCCTAGTAGGATCGTGTATCTTGCCCTCCCAATGTCTTCCCTCCCTTGTCTTGTTGCACCTAGCAACACTTGTGTACAGGCGCATTATAAATGCCATATCATACCATATCATGTATATTTTTTATTCACCAGCAAAAAAGCTTCCAAAGAAGAGGGTAGCATTCCAAAAACATCTCTAGAATGAAAGTATATTTATGAAAAAAATGTATTCATAGTGCAAAGAAGTTTCGTGGAACAACAACCTCTTTTACATCATTAGGCTAATGCAGGCCTGGATGAGGCTTTCAGACACCACAACTCACCAAAAGTTTTCTTTTTTTCCTTTTTTAAAAAGATTTTCAAGATTACAAACAAAACAATAATAAATCAAAAGAACCAATAAACACTAAGAAGCGGGGAGTCATAACGGAGCAGGTTATACAGAAACAGGTAAATAATCAGACACATAGCAAGGGGGGGGTCACTTCCAAAGCAGCGAGAAAGTTCACAACATTTGAGGACGAATAGCCCAAAGGGCATAGGACTCAATAAATCTGTATACGGGAAGCCAAATCGAAATGTAATTAGGCAGACAACCTTGAGTGGTAGCGCAGAGCTTCTTCACCCACCTTATACCACCAGACATTAACCACTGGCAGTGGAATAACTTTGCCTATTAGGGCGCAATCGGAATGGGGACGTACCGGGTCTGGGTCCTGAAAATGGAAATTACCGGGCCCGCAAAAGTTGGAATGGCCCGGTAATTCCCTTTTTTCGGGACCCAGACACACACGAGTTTGGAGGTAGCCATGCCAGTAATGACGGCATGTCTACCTCCAAACTCGTAATGAGGACCAATGTATTTCAAAGCGCACACAGGGCAACATGGAGGGAAAGTGGGAATGAAATGCAAATATAACAATGATAGATAGAGGCGGACCTCCTAGGTCTTGTGAGCATTCAGAATGTGCAACAGAGTATAATAATACTGGTTTGTGTGCAACAGGGAGTTGGCCAAGTCAGATGCCATCAGCGCCTTCAAATTGGCCCTGGGCAATCGTAATTCCCTGAGGGCCTTCTTTGAATGCGTTTGCATGTGGGCCTTCTCACAAACACGTACTTAGGATTCAAGGCCCATTCTGGCTGAGTTCCTAGATTTAAAATGGGCCACGGAGCAGTTGATAAATTCCCCATGTAGGACTGTCTTCATCACATCCCACAGGATGCTCAGGGATGTCCCATCCTTGTTGTTTTCGGCAAAGCAATATCATCACAAATTAGCACATCTTGAAGTTAGAGATCGTAATGTTTCTAGGCATGGGTGGACAATGGCTGTGGCTTATCTATTCTCAATCGCAGCAAGGCCAGAGTGGTCCAAAAACAGCCTCGGGCTGATCTCAGAGTCAGAAACATGAGGAAGCAAAGAAGTTGAGAGCAGGAGAAGGTCAATGCAAGAGGCGCCCCTGTGTACATGTGAATAAAATAAATATTCCCTGTCTAGCCTGTGGAAGAGCCTCCAGAGATCCACAAAACCCGATTTACACAGGACATACTCAAGGCCAAGCTGTTCCTATAATCTGCTGTGGAAGGGGGGGCATCTTATCTAATGTCGGGTCAGGAATCAGATTAAAATCCCTGCTGATCAACAGTTCTCCTTCAGCAATAGACGCTAGTGTGGGTAGCATGGAATGAAAACACTCATGCTGAGATTCTTTGGAGAGGTACAGGAAAACCATAGTCACAAGATGGCTGAGTAGGGTGAGCTTCAGGAAAAGGAACTGACCCTTTGGATCTCTCAGAACCATCCCACCAACAAATGGAATATCCTTAGCGAGTAATAGCGCCACTCCCTCCTCTTAACCGTAGCTGAAGCAAAATATTGCCTTGGAAATGACATGCTACATAGCCTACTTTCATCCTGACAAAAGTGGTCGGCCCCCTGAAGCATTACCAGGTGTATCTCAGATGTTTGGAGCCTACTCAGCACAGACCTCCTCTTGACCGGAGAGTATAGACCATGCACATCGAGGGATGCTATTTTAAAGCATTCAGCCAAAGTCATTCAAAGCAGCCAAAGGGAGAAAACCGTTACACCAACACTGGGAGAGCAAATATAAATTTAACAAATAAAAACCCTTCAGCCCCTTGCTTTGAAACCTAGTAGTGCAAGTCCTCCATGAAACAAAACCAAAAAACACAAACAAATAAAGACCCAACTTTACCATAACCAACCTCAATAACCCTTTGCACACACAATGCCCAACCAAGGAAGCCCAAAAGTTCCTCCAATGCCAGTTGGGCTTCAGGGTAGCCCCAGTGTAGTCCTTCCCCATGACACCTGATAATCTGAAAGGAACCCAGTCACAAGCACAGCAGAACAGAACACTCTGCAAAAGAAAGAACAGATTCCTGGTGCCCCCTCCAGCAACGTCAATGACCGCTTCGCTGAGAAGGCATCAACACAGGGATCCCACATCAAGGGCCGATCATCAGCGAGGTCCAAATATTCAGTAATTGGGGCACAGGCATACAATGGTCCAGTGGGGCATCCCCAGAGCCAGACAGACCCCTTGGTCTACTGGAGTGGACACCTGAGGCCAAGGAAATCATTTAGTTATGGAGAACCTATCCTAATCAATGCACTAAAAAGCTAGTTATAATTTGTGTTTGCTTCGCATGAGACTTGAATGGGGTATAGGACGCTTCCCTAGCATTCCATGTCAAAAGATATAGTCACTTGGGTTCAAGTTTCAAATGCACTCAACTGCTTACATTAGTAGTGGTGTGAAAAATTGAAATAAATAGTTCTGTTGTCAGAAAGTATGGTATTTATTTTTAGATTTAACAGGCTGAATTGTAATGAGCCTGAGAAACAATGAGCCGACACGTGTTTCTAGAAAATGTGCTCTTCTTCAGGGATCTCAATAATTTTCTGATGTCAACAAAACAAATTCCCATATATTTTATTTGTGATGTTAGTATTGTGTGTTAAATGCTGACAGTTTAATCTCTACTGTTGTTATGACTTGATGGTCGTGAAGATTATGGGGCCTCTGTCCACAAGTACCACTCAGGAAGATACAAATATCTCCCTGAGCGATCCTTGAGGCCACAGGTATTTGAGTGCCGGAAATGCCAGGAACCAGGAACACTGGAAACCCCCCGACCGCTGTAAGGCAAGCAATTGGTAAGTACAATGGCAAGCAAACCAATGAAAACAGAGCGTAAATGAATACCAAGGGGCTTACCAAGATGGGGGAGTCTGGATTCTGAATAGCACAGATGGAATGGAGGTGTTCTGTGCAGCTGCAGTATGCGACAAGCAGCAGCGGGCAAGGCGTCGCACTGGAAGGCAATTGAGATGGTATAGGACTGCAAAACCTGTGTGGGCGGGTATGACACGTTGGGAGGTAGTAGTGGTGGAGATCTGTATGCAGTCCGTGAAGAGTTTCGAGGTCGAGACCAGCCGTGTGCGTTGAAGCCAAGGGCAATCCAATGGAATCCAAAAAACAGTCCAAAGAGTCCTGAAGCAGCGGAGCAATACGATGACCAAGAGCTTGACAAGAGAAATCCAAAAAAACTGTCCGTAGTCCAGTACCATGACAGTAATACAAGAAGACGCCTAACAGTGCTCAAATGGATCAGCTGTGAAGCACTGAATGAGCGTTCCCTCTCAGGTTTTGAATGGGCAGAGGAGAGTCATGTGGCCCCGTCACATGACGCGTGATCCTGCACGTTTCCTCATCACGTGAGCCAAAGTATCAATATGCTGCCGGGTCTTCCTGGAGGCGTGACGATGCAGCGGGAGGAGTCGCCGGCTCCGCTGGCCGGATGCGAGACGCCAGGGTAGCTGTCACTGATGAGGTGAAAGTAACAGGTTAGTATGCCCATAGCCAACAGGATGCCTTTATGTGCCCTTCCTGTATATTATAACCTGCCGCCGCTGCCACACTGCCTGAGGGAGTGGAGATCTGGGGGTAGAAGGTGAATGTGGACCAGAACCAGAGAGGGAAGGAACAGTAGACCTATGGGCGCTCGTCCACGGGGTGTGACCAGCGGACGGCATAACAACTTTCTATGAATTCATCGCTGTTAAAGGAAGTGTCACATGGGCGCTGTGTACCTGATCTGCCTGGTGATTGATGTGAAGAGGTAGCCAGCCTATCAATAAATGCTGAAGCGAAGAACCAGTAACGCGGGGCACCAACCCAACACCCTCCTGGTGATTTAACAAGATGGGGCTGGACCAGCTCACAATGCCACGGGACGGCACTTGCCTGATTAGCGTGGCATCAGGACAGTGCAAGCAGTGGTAGGGAAGGCCATACCATATCCAGTAGAATTGATCCAGCATAATAACAAGGTTCCACGAATTTGCAGTGCGTAGGTCTAGGGAGATAGGCGCTGGTCACAGGAGGCAAGGAACCAAACGGAGACGCTAAGCAGGGCAATAACAAGAGGCACAATCCGCCATAACAAGAAACGGGGAACAGGAGAGAGGAGGACAGGAAGGAAGGATACCACGGTGGTCCGGAAGGAGGCAGTCCAACCAGGAAGAGAACCCATAGAGAACCCAAGGAGAACCCAACAGGGAACGAGAACCCAGGAACCAACCAGGAGACCGGGACTGAACCCAGACAGAGAACAGAGAGCCAGGAACAGACCAGGCGACCAGGCAGGCAAAGGAAAGGCAGCACCACAGGGTTACAAGGCAGGAACAGAAGTACTGAAGAACAAGGAACAGGAAGAGTTCCGAGCGAACCACGATCAATGAACTGACCGCATTGATAAGCGGTCCGCTGTGGGAAGTGGGACCCTAATAAGGGCCTGGGACCCAAATGAGGCTTGTAACGCAAGCCTGCATGGTCCCAAGGCCAGGAGGACTGCACATGCAGGGAATGTAGGACACGGATGTCCACGCATGCACAGACCCGTAATCATGGCTGTGCCCAGAGAGCCGGCAATCAGGACTGAATGCAGCTGCAAAAAGTGCTACCGAGGGTAGAGACTCAATGTCGTGGCCCGCTGGGTCTGATGACCCCACCTCCCTACCCAAGTAAGTGGCGTGACAATCACACAAATAATGAAAAATAAAAAACCAAAAAACCATTGTAATAAGGTATACAGTAGCAGTTAGACATGTAGTTATAGTGATAAAAGTTTGTTAGAAGATGGGAGAAAGATATACAGACAGAAAAACAGAGAAAAACAAAGTTTTCAATTTCTTCAAATATAGTTATATTTCTCAGTGTTAGTCCATCTACAGTTCAATTAATGTTAATCGCTTATAGCAAGGGAAGTGACTTGAGATAAGTGACTTGCTTTAAGGCATCTCATAGTTGTGTGGTGCCCCAGTGATTAAGTGGTGTGGCCAGCCTGATTGATGACCCCAATATGTGGAAACACTTAATGCTGATAAACATGATGCCAATATTTGAATGAAAAACCACGTTGTGTTGGAGCTGATCATTTTAAACTGCAATTATGACGTTTCCCAGGATAGTAAGACCGTCACCTCAATAACTTCATTTAAATCAGTTAGATTTTAGGGTCGCCAATAATTCACTCTGTCTAAATCTAGTCGAATTGCTGTTGCAATGATGTAGTGTATTGGTATTTCCTGGTGGTGCGGACGATTCTTAAAAGTTATATGCAAATAAAATTAGATTGCAGGATTGAAAGTAATGTGATACGTTAGGAATATACATATGCTGTGTAGTGGGCACAAGAAATATTATTTTTACTTACTCCATGATTCTGATTCTTTCTAGTGGCTTGAATATAATCACACTGCAATGGTAATGTTTTAATAGCACTGTGGTGAGCTTGCGAATAATGGCGCAGGATGAAGGACACTTGCCTGTGAAGGTGTGCTGTATATGAATCAGCTTGCATGCCCGATAACGCTGAGCTGTAATAAAAAAGTTTAAGATATTGGTTATTTTGATATAATTATGTTGCAAGTTGTAAACTTAAGCATGAATTGCTGCTGTAGATATGGTTTTATATACTACCGTAGTGGAGAAATCGTAGCAATTAAGTGAACCGCTGCAAATATCATGGTGATAAAATAGTCTGGTTCTTAAAATACGGTGTCTCCAATATCTAATTAAAGCCTACCTTGATTTTCAAAATAGCCATTTTCTCAGCCTGGCAGTCTCTCAGCGACCGTTGGTAGCCAAGGAGAACTAGTAAAGTAAACGGAATAGTAGCAATGTGTTTCCATGGTGAGGAATAGTAGCAATGTGTTTCCATGGTGAGTCGTACCATATAAAGAGAAAACAGACTATAATGTGAAGAATCCTACGGATTCCTCACTGAACCCCTGCCTAAAGTCTCCTCGCAGGTGGCCAGGCGAAGGCAGACGCTTCCTTATCTCAACCCTGGGGGTGGTGTACTGCGGGAGGAACACCTGGGAGGAGACAGAGCCCAGGGTGGTGAGGAGATTCCATGGGATGAGACACAGTATTTTTCCTCTGCTAGGAAGATTCTTACCACTGTACCTAATGAGCTTATGACTTATTGTCATTTTAATGACTCTCAACCTCATATGAAATCTAAGGTTGTGAACCCTAAGGTTAGAAAATCAGAGCAAACCATACCTAAAGAAAGATCCTTTATGTATCCCAGACTAAATACCTTCCTCAATCCCAAGAGTACAATGTAAAGGAGTATGGAAATGTTGTCTTCACTAAAACATCTTTCTCTGTAATTGCTAATTCTCATAGCCCCTCTGTTAAAAGCCTTAAGGGAATTAAATCTACCCTAATAAAAAATGCAGAAGTTGAAAACCCTAACTCTTGACGAAGAAACTACAAGTCCCAGAATCCTAGAGGTACTGAAATGAGGAAGATGGCTGAAGAGTCATGTAGATGTAGTATTGAGGCAATTAAGCTTAGTAGCCATTGCAATAGTCAGGCAATTAAGGCTAATGGCCTACGCCTGAAGCCTATCATTGAACCTGTGAGGCATAAAAGGCCCCACCAGGAAAGGAGGAGTAGAAGGAGCTGGAACAAGAACTGGCAGTAGCAGCAGTAGCAGAGGAGAAGCATGAGGCTGGTAAATCACAAGAAAGTGGAAGAACAGTAAGGACACCAGAGTGTGGAGACAGCAAATTTCACCTGCAAGCTCTGGAAGAGTCCTGTTCCCAAAACTCCTAAATGCAGAGGCTGTGCAACAGAAGACGTGCAGGAAGCTGTGTGTTCCCCATATGAGCCTTGTTGCTGTGATTGCAGCGCTGTGGAAGTGCAGGAGACTAAGGCCAGAAGCAGAAGGCAAGCCGAGGGTCTCAGTAGAAAAGGGAACTCCCAGATCAAGCGGCTGGACCAAAGAGACCTGTGCTGGAGAAGGGTGTGTTTCCCCAATGAGCCAGAAGTACTCGAAGAGGCAGAAGAAGTCAGGAAAGCAGTGCAACACGCATTACCAGTGTCAGTGAAGCTGGGGAGGAAAGCATGGCATCCAGATACACTGCGCAAGCCTTGCAGGTAATTGAAGCCAGCTGCTAATTGACTCACCTAAGATCTAATGAGAGGAAAAGCTATTTGTTATGTCAGTTTTACTAACAATGGAATTGTAGCAACCGCGCATAACATTAAAGATTCATTCTTGAATGAGAAGCTAAAGCACTGGAAACCCATTGTTGATGTATCTAAAGACTGTATAACGGAGTGGTTGTGTGTCCCTAATTAATATAAGGGAATACAATTAATTACTCAACTTTAAACCTTAATATCTACTTGAAAGAGAATGAGAGGTTGCATGTACCTAATTGTGTTTTCACTTGAGCGACTGATCTCTATACTGTATTTGGAAGAGACATTTGTTCTGTTTCAAAGAAGAAAAGAGTTTAAAGCCTGGAAGAGAAGAACACGCATTACCCAAGCCAATAGGCATCCCCTTTTCATAGTATGCAACCTGTGGTGCGAAAGTTAGAAATAGAGGCAGCAGCACAGAGAAAGCATCCTATACAAATATAGCAAATGTAAAGTTGTAACTGAAGAAGTCTTTAAGAATTGTGTATTATTGACAGTGGGAGAATATTACACTTTCTTTTGAACTGTGACAAATTATCCGGAAGAAGAGACAATTTATCATCATAAGCAGGATTACCGTTGGTGCTATTTCTTTTCTGGAAGTTGGAAGGGGATATTTTCAGAAAACAAAGATACAAGTGAATGGGTTGTTATAAGCTGGTACACTCCCTTACTTTGCAATCACCATACTGTCAGAAAAATAATTGTGGAGTATCGCACCTAGGTATTTCAAATTCTTATTTTTATGTGGCAACATCTATTTTGCATAACAATTTTCGAGTTACACATCAGAGTATGGTGATTGCAAAGTAAGGGAGTGCATCAGCTTACAACAACCCATTCACTTGTATCTTTGTTTTGTAAGAAGCCCTCCTGGGCAGAATAGGGTTTGATCCAGGAACCCTGATTTCTAAACTAGGGGATCTTTTCATCCAGGAACAAAAGAATTGTTACCAGTGAATTTGTGTTTGTTGAACTTTTGCTTTGACTTTGAACTTTCAAGAAATGATTGAAAACCTTTTTCTTTTTTTGAACATTTTGGAGTTGAATTGAATACCATGGAAGGGATCTTACCCAGAACCAGTGAAGAGCATTCAGATATTGGGCCTCATTACATGTTTGCCGGTCCAGAAACAAGGGTGCTGGTAAGCTCACGGGCAGCCTTGTTTCTGGACCGGCAAACTACAAGTCTGCCTGCCTGAGCCGCTGTGCCCGACAGGTCTGATCCTGCCAGGCGCAGAGGCCATGGTAGTGTCAGGTTTTGACCTGGTCCTGTGTTTGATCGTTCTTTTCCTCAAGGTAATAAACATCTGAGCGTGGAACAATGCTTTTGCCATACCCAAATCCACAAATACAGTGGATACGGGTTGCCATGGTGATTCTGGCGTCCATTACGTCCTCCACACAATCTACGACGTTAAGGGTGTGATTTCCATGCATGGCAACCTATATAAACACTTCCGGGTTGGTCAGTCCTCGCTTCTGATTTTGTAATCAGCCGTGACTACGCGTGGTTTCTTTGTTCATCTCAATATGAATACTTCCATCCATTCGGATTACATCAGTATTTGTCCTGAGGTCTTACCAACTACACCCTAGTGTACACAGAAGAGAAGTGCTGAACTTGAGACTGCCATCCTCTGCGCTTAAGTCGTTAGGCGTCCTCGTGCCGGCGGGATAGGGTTTTGACTAGAGGCTTACTCATTCCCATTAGTCGTCCTTGTGCCGTTGGTTTAGGTACAGTACACTGGGTGTTCACTTGGTACTAAGATATCATCAGGACAAGTGGTAAGTCTCCTGCTTCCTTGCATCCTACTGTTCTTGAATCCTTTTTTCCTAGTCTCATATCAATTCTTCCGTTTTCATAGACCGGATCTTAACCCAATCTTGCCTATACCTTGACCAGAGCATTTTGGAATCCTTGTCTCTTCTGGTCAGTTTCTTGTTGACTATTTCTTCTTATCTAGCATATCATTGTTTGATTCCATATCTAAGCTGTTCATCTATTTTCCCTGCAGAGCCTGGTCGTTCGTGTGGTGTTCCTTATCTTTCAACTAATTGATCCCTCTGCATTTACCTTGTGTGTTCAGAGGGTTACATTTGTAGAAAGAATTCTTCGGCTACACTAGGGGTCCAAGCTTGGCTCCATCATTACGGATTCTGAGAATTTTGACATAATCAGAAGCCTTAAACATGGACACCAATGAGACCTTGGCTGCACTAATGCAACTCGTAGCAGAACTGCATACTGACATACAAATAGCTCATGCTACCACACAGGCACACATTGATGGTCTTCAGGTACTGGTACCGGCAGCGGAAGAGTTCCCTCCCCAGGTAGCAGCTGCCGGTGCCGGGGATCCTATTCCCCAAGCGGGGCCTATTGCTCCGGTATATATGGCCATGCCACACCTACTAGCTCCACCTGAGAGATTTCACAGAGATCCTAGGGTTTATAGAACCTTTTTGAACCAGTGCCTCTTGCACTTTTTGTGCCGTCCTAATGCTTTTCCTGATTCCGCTACCAAGGTGGCTTTCGTCCTTTCTCATCTGGCAGGGACTGCTGCGGCCTGGGCTAATCCTTTGTTGGAAGGTGGTAGCCCCCTCTTGTTTGACTGCGATGCCTCATTGGAGGCTATGAGCCAGGTTCTTGACACAAGATATAAAACCCAGGCTATTGAGTTAAAACTTTTGGGTTTACAACAAGGGAATACACCTCTGCTTACCTATGTCACTAGGTTTAATCAGCTCATAGCTGAAACTGGTTGGCCTGAGGATAAGAAGGCCTCACTGTTCTATAAGGGTCTCTCAGACACTCTCAAGGATACTCTGGCCATAGTTCTGGTGGTTCCTACTGCCTTCCATGAATTATTGGATCTGGTTCTCCAGGTCGATGCACGCAAAGCAGAGAGAAAGGGGGAAAAGAGAGCCCAAATACCGGTTCTAGTTCCACGAGTTCCTACAGTCACCAATCAGCCTGAACCAATGCAGATTGGTGTCCTAAGAGGACCTTTGACCCCTCTTGATAGAGAAAGGAGACGCTCCGCAAACCTGTGTTTCTATTGTGGTTCTACTGAGCACTTCCTAAAGTCATGCCCAGAAAGCCTAAGAAGTCGGGAAACATGAAAACTCGGTAGTGGAAGGGGTCCAGCTGCTGAGTTCTGTATCTGTGGACTCCACTATGCTTTCTCCTGTTACTTTTCAGGCATTGTTCAAACCTTTGACGGGTTCATCTTGGCTCGGTGAACCTGTGGTTGATTCAGGAGCTATGGGGAATTATATAGATCTCGTATTTGCCCAGGAAAACAAAGTGCCTCTTGTATGAAGAGACCGTCCCGAGCTAGTCAATGCAGTAGATGGTAGTACCTTGTTGTCAGGCGTGGTCACCAAACAAACGGTGCCTCTGATCATGATTTCTGACCCAGGACATTCGGAAACCATCTCCTTTGATGTTATAACAGCTCCCCAATTCAGGATGATATTGGGCATACCATAGTTGAAGTTACATAATCTAACCATTGACTGGGTAAAGGGGGAACTCTGTTTTTTGTCCTCATACTGCACTGAACATTGCTTCATGTCTCCAGCTAACTGCAGGAATCCCTGTCGGTCCTTATTGGGGATTGACTCTACTGTGAGTGCTGTTTTTGCAGTGCCTGTGCCCCGTGAATATACGGTTTATAAGGATGTCTTCGATCCCAAAGGCACTGAGGTGCTTCCTCCACATAGAGCCTATGACTGTCCCATTGCTATCATGCCAGGGGCTAAAATACCGAATGGTAGAATCTATTCTTTAACTCAGAAAGAAGACGGTATTCTGAAGCAATATATCGAGAAATCCTTGAGTACAGGGTTTATTCAACCTTCACGTTCTCCTGCAGCCTCACCCATGTTTTGTACTAAAAAAAGAAGGAGACCTACATCCTTGTATTGATTACCGAGAGCTCAATGCCATTACTATACGTAATCAATATCCCAACCCTCTGATATCGGTTTTGCTCGATCAGTTAGGTACCTCCAAAGTCTTTACCAAACCTGATTTAAGGGGTGCTTACAATTTGGTTAGAATGCGTCCTGGGGATGAGTGGAAGACAGCATTTAAAACTAAGTATGCCTTGTTTGAATACTGCGTTATGCCATTTGGGCTCTGCAATGCCCCAGCTACCTTCCAACACTTTATCAATGATGTGTTTAAATATATGTTGGATAAGTTTGTTGTAGTATATCTGGATGACATTCTTGTTTATTCACCTGATTATGGCTCTCACGTATCTCACGTCTAGTCCGTTTTGCAGCGGCTTAGAGAAAACCACTTGTATGCTAAAATAGAGAAATGCATTTGTCATGCCTCATCGGTTGAATTTCTGGGTTACCATATTACAGACCGTGGTATAAATATGAGCAATACCAAGGTTAAGGCTATTCTGGATTGGCCAGTCCCTGCTACCTTGAAACAACTCCAGTCATTCCTTGGCTTTGCCAATTTCTACCGGTGTTTTATCAAATCCTTCTCTTCTATGGCATTGCCTTTGACTTCTCTTACTAGTTCTAAGAGCACGTTTGTTTGGAGTAATGCAGCTCAAGTGGCTTTTGACCAGCTCAAATCGGCCTTTACTACAGCCCCAGTATTGCTACACCCTAACCCTGCTTTGCCTTTTATTGTCGAAGCAGATGCCTCAGATGTCACCATAGGGGTGATCCTTTCACAAGAATGTCCTGACACCGGGAGCTTACATCCAGTGGCTTTTCATTCTAGGAAACTAACTTTGTATGAAGCTAATTGTACCATTACCGAAAAGGAACTACTGGCAGTTCGCGATGCCTTTTTAGTCTGGCGGCATCATCTTTTGGGTACATCATTACCTGTACAGGTATTCACCGATCATCGTAACCTCCTTGGCCTGCAATCGGTGAAATGCACCACCGCTCGACACGCTAGATGCCATGAGTTGTTCTCCATGTAACATTTTGAAATAACTTACAGACCTGGTTCCAAACATTCCAAGGACAATGCACTATGAAGTATACATGGCGTTCCAACACAGGACCACAACGGTGAGCCTCTCCTGTCTCTCCAACAGGTCGTTTGTGCTTGTGTGGTACAAACCCCTCTACACACTACTCTCTTGAACTGGGTGTGTAACAATCCAGCACTGGTTCAGGAACTAGGGTGGACTGTTCTTAATGGTTTACCTTATCATGGGGGTTTAATATATCTCCCTGACCATGAGACCCAGAGAATCGCGCTCCAGTGGTGCCACAATTCCAGGTTTGCTGCGCATCCAGGGATAAGGAAGACAATTGACCTACTCCAACGTTGGTGTTGGTGGTCCTCCATGAAGGAAGATGTCCTAGAGTACATAAAATCCTGCGCTGTTTGCGCCCAGTTCAAAAACATACTTTCCAAGCCCATAGGTCTCTTATGTCCCTTGCCTGTTCCTGATCATCCCTGGTAGATGTTATCCATGGACTTTATCGCAGATCTACCAAACGATCATGGTTATGATTCTATCTGCGTAGTGATCAACTCCTTTTCCAAGATGGGCTTCTTTATCCCTTGCAAGGGTCTTCCTAGTGCACCGGTTTTGGCTGATTTGTTTCTAAGGCCAGTATATTGTTTTTTTGGTCTACCACATGTCATTGTATCTGATACTGGAACCCTATTCACCTCTAAGTTCTGGAGGGCTCTCACAAACTCCCTAGGCATCGAGGATCATTTTTCTACGGCTTACCATTCTCAAACGGATGGTCAGGCAGAACGTCTAAATGCCACTCTTGAGCAATATCTACAGTGTCTTATTCTACAGCATCAAGACACCTGGTTGTCTGTTTTAGTCAGGGATGAATTCCCATATAATAATTCTTTGCATACCTCTACCGGTACTTCACCTTTCTTTGCTATGTATGGCCGACACCCCTATACACTTCCCTTGGAACCCACAGCTTTGCCTAATAGCCCGGCTGCCGTGGCCTGTGTTTGTGATCTGACTAAGATTCGAAACTCGATTTCGGCACAGCTGCATGCAGTTAAACTCCATCAAAAGAAACGTGCAGATCTACACAGGTCACCGGCTCCCTGTTATAAGGTGGAATCGAAAGTGTGGTTGGCTACACGAAATCTATGTTTACCAGGCTGTCAATCTCTTTTACCTTGTTATGTAGGTCCTTGTCCAATCATTGCTCTTGTGAATCCAGTCACTGTGCGTCACGTTTTCCTACCTCTTGGCGCATTCATCCTGTCTTCCATGTTTCACTCCTGAAACCGTTCCATCCCAACACTCGATTGCCTGATCATCCGCCCCCCATTTCAGTTCAAGGTTCAGAGGAATACGAGGTCCGTCGCATCCTAGATACTAAAGTGTCTCGTGGAGTGCGTCTCTACTTGGTGGACTGGAAGGGTTATGGTCCTGAAGACAGGATCTGGGAACCTGCTCAAAACATCCATGCCCCATCGTTGATCTCTCGATTCTGGTCCGCTCAGAGGAGGGCATCTTTGAGGAGGGGAACTATCAGGTTTCGACCTGGTCCCGTGTTTGAGCGTTCTTTTCCTCAAGGTAATAAACATCTGAGCGTGAAACAACGTTTTTGCCATTCCAGAATCCACAAATACAGTGGATACGGGTTGCCATGGCGACTCTGGCATCCATTACGTCCTCCTCACAATCTACGACGTTAAGGGTGTGATTTCCATGGCAACCCATATAAACACTTCCAGGTTGCTCAGTCCTCGCTTCTGATTTTGGGCCTGATCACGACTTTGGTGGAAACACCAGCGGTATTACCGCCGGCGGTATTAGCCCTACCGCCGAACTCCCCGGCGCTAATAGCGCTGGATCACGAGTTTGGCGGTAATGTAATTCCCCATTCCCCATTGAGCCCATTCGGGAATGTCTCATTCCCCATTGGGCTCAATGGGGAAAATTCGCGCTCTTACCGCGGGCAGATTTCCCGCCGGCAGTAATAGCGCAAATTTTTGGCGGATTTCCCCCCAGCCAAGAGCTGGGGCGAAATCTGCCAAAGTCCTGATTTGGTGAACCCTTAAATCCAGCGGTAATAGCGCGACCGCCAGATTTAAGGGTCACCGCCAAAGTCGTGATGAGGCCCTTTAATGCCCCGACTACATCTTGTTTGTATCTTGCATCCTGTGTTCTATTGTCTGGCCCCTGTTCCCCTCTCCATTACCTTGTGATCCTTTGTGACCCGGAACGATTACCGACCTTCCTTTGCCTACCGAACTGGATTTGTTTGTCTTCTCGTGCACCGAACCCGGACCGTTATCAACTACTCTCTAGCCTGCCAAATTGATTCTTCATTGGCTATTCTTCCATCACGCTCTGTGACACGCCTTTTCACCAAACTGATCCCGGAACGTGGTTTCTTCGTTCATCTCAATAAGGAATACCTCCAACCATTTGGATTACATCAGTATTTGTCCTGAGGACTTACCAGTTACACCCTACTGTACACAGAAGAGAAGCGCTGAACTTGATAGATATAGATAGGCAATATAAAAAAAATAATACTAGCACTATTTTTTTTTAAACTTCCTATGGAAAATTTTGAGCTATTCAAGCTCAAAATTTGCAAAAGCAAGCACATGGGCGCATCCATTTTGTGAAATGGATGCCCGCCTGTGCTGGCTTTTGCTTTTGCGGCACTAATGAAGGAAAAGCCAGCCAACTGTAGTAAACAAAAGCTACCGTTGGGTGGCTTTTCCTTCATTGGTGCCGGGACTCGGAGGACGCGGACCGGAGACCAGAGCAGGAAAGCTGCAGCTGAATCTCGGTAAGTGCCATTTATTTATTTTTTAAAATAAGCACTAGCTGCAGTTTTTTTTCTAAGTTTTCCGGGCTGGAGGAGCCCGGAAAACTTAGAAATATGTTTGCGGTCGCTTTTGAAGCGACCGCAAACATAAATACAACATTGTGTTTGAAAACGCTGCGGTTTTTCTTTCCAAGTTTCTCAGGCTCCTCTGGCTCGGAGGAGCCTGAGAAACTCGGAAAGAAAAACCGCAGCGTTTTCAAACACAACCGCGTTGTGTTTATGCCTGCTGTGGCTATCACTTTGGGTCTCCGGTGCTCCCCCAGGGAAGCACCGGAGACCCAAAGTGAAAGCCAAGGCAGGCAGAAACACAACACGGTTGTGTTTCTGCCTAAATCTGCTTCCCCATTTGGGGGCCCCAAATGGGAAGGCAGATTTAGGCAGAAACACTGCAGCATTTAGCATTTCCCATTTGGGGCTCTCGGGCCCCCGTGGGGAGCCCGAGAGCCCCAAATGGGAAATCAGCTGTAGGGAGAAACACCGCAGCATGGGGGAGCACCGGAGACCCAAAGTGATAGCCACAGCAGGCAGAAACACAACACGGTTGTGTTTGAAAATGCTGCGGTTTTTCTTTCCGAGTTTCTCAGGCCGGAGGAGCCTGAGAAACTTGGAAAGAAAAACCGCAGCGATTTCAAACACAACGTTGTATTTATGTTTGCGGTCGCTTCAAAAGCGACCGCAAACATAAATACAACGTTTTTAAAGCTGCGGTTTTATTTCTAAGTTTTCCGGGCTCCTCCAGCCCGGAAAACCTAGAAAAAAAAACGCAGCTAATGCTTATTTTTAAAAATAAATAAATAGCACTTACCGAGATTCAGCTGCAGCTTTCCTGCTCTGGTCTCCGGTCCGCGTCCTCCGAGTCCCGGCACCAATGAAGGAAAAGCCACCCAGCGGTAGCTTTTGTTTACTACAGCTGGCTGGCTTTTCCTTCATTAGTGCCGCAAAAGCAAAAGCCAGCACAGGCGGGCATCCATTTCACAAAATGGATGCGCTCATGTGCTTGCTTTTGCGAGTTTTGAGCTTGAATAGCTCAAAATTTTTCATAGGAAGTTTAAAAAAAAATTGTGCTGGTATTATTTTTTTTAAATTGCCTATCTATTTTTTAAATAATTTTTTTTACTGGACTATCCCTTTAAGTCGTTAGGTGTCCCTGTGCCGGTGGGATAGAGTTTGGACTAGAGACTGCCTCAGTCCGATTAGGCGTCCTTGTGCCGTCGGTTTAGGTACAGTACACTCAGTGCTCACTTGGTACTAAGATATCATCAGGACAAGTGGTAAGTCTCCCGCTTCTTTGCAGCCTACTGTTCTTGAATCCTTTTTTGCTAGTCTCATATCAATTCTTCTGTTTTCATAGACCGCATCTTGACCCAGTGTTTCCTATACCTTGACCAGAGCATTTTGGAATCCTTGTCTCTTCTGGTCAGTTTCTTGTTGACTATTTCAATGTTTGATTCCATATCTAAGCTGTTCATCTTGTTTCCCTGCAGAGCCTGGTCGTTTGTGTGGTGTTCTTTATCTTTCAACTAATTGATCCCTCTGCATTTACCTTGTGTGTTCAGAGGGTTACATTTGTAGAAAGAATTCTTCGGCTATACTACGGGTGATGGCTCCATCATTACGGATTCTGAGAATTTGGACAGGTAGGCAGACTTGTCATGGGAGCACTGGCACCGTTGTTAACAGTGCTGGTGCTTGCGCGTCCCCACTCCCACTCGTAGGACTCTATGGCAATGGGGATTGATAAATGTACCAGCGTTTGACTTTCCGCTGCCAGACTTGTAATAACCCGGTGGCACCGGGAAGTCAGTCGCTCGTAAATTATTACGGGTCCGGCCGCAACCCGCCGGTTGCAGTGGCACGGTTACAGCCAGACCCGTAATGAGGCCCAGGACAGTGCAGTACAAGGGATAATAGAATAAATAACAATAAGTAAAAGTACGGCCAGCTCGTGGCAAGTGCAAGGTTAAGTGCAGACATCAGTTGTCAAGTGTTGGTAGCGGGACTGAAAGGATACAGAATACAGTGCCCAAGTGCAGGGGTTGTCCAGAGGGCAGTGCAGGTGTTTGACTGGCGGGGGAGGGGACAAAATCAGCTGCAGCCAGGAATTCAGCAGGGGAGAGGAGGAGAAAAAGCAGGAGTAAAGGAGAAAGGTCTGCGTCACTAACTCAAAGATCTCAGGGCACTCATAAAGACAAAACATCGAAGGAAAACAGACAAGACAGAAAGAAACGTAGCAAGCAGAGGAGCCAGAGGAAGAGACACATTATCCTTGTTGTTTGTCAAAGAGAAAGCTCTTCAGTTGTTTTTTGAAGAGGGTGGTCAAACACTTTACTTGAGAACCGAAGGACGTGTGTTCCACAGAGCTGGGGCACAGAAATTGAAACTTGCAGCACCAATCTTCTTAAGATTAACTTGTGGTTGGCTGAGTCTTGTGGTATTGTTGGAGCGTGGGGTACGTCTAAGGGGAGCTTTTTTATTCTTGCAGTAAGATGGGGAAACGTCTCATCATGTAGGCATTTGAAAACCATAGCTAGGCCCTTAAACTGGATCATGTGTTGGACCGGAAGACAGTGCAAGCTTCTCTGGGCCTCGCTGACGTGGGCTTGGCATTTGAGGCCATAAACCGCACGTACATCACTATTCTGAGTTACTTGCAGTTTTCTGATGTTTGTCTGGGAAGTCCCTACCAATAGGCTATTGCAATAGTCTAATTTTGTATTTATGATTGCAACAGCAATCATTGCTCCGTTTTCCTCAGATAAAAAAGGGTGAATCTGCTATAGCAGATGGACATTATAGGAGCAGGATGTTTTGAGATAACTAACCTGCTTTTTAAATGACAACTGGGAGTCCAAAAAAACTTGAAGTGTGTTAACAAAATTAGAGACTGAGATAACATGGTCCGCGATGATAAAACTCTTATAACTAGGGTCCAATTCTTTCAATTTTTGTTGGGTGCCAAGAATAAGAAGCTAGGTTTTGGCATTATTCAAAGCCAATGAATTCTAAGCTATGCATGATTGTATGGCTAAGAAGATTTTGTTGATTTTCTCAGAATCATTAGCATATGAGCCAGACAGCTTCAACACAATCTGGGTATTGTTCGCGTAGTTTGAGAACTGCACCCTCAGAGTGGACAGAATATCACATAGATGTCTAGAATAAATATTAAAAAGCAAAGGCGACAAACAAGATCCCTGGGAGAATCCACATGTGAAATAGGTTCTGCATGATTGTGCATTACTTTTAACCATGTTCATGGTTCATGGACCAAGAAATTATTTGAACCAGGAAGTGGCACAGGAAGTGCATTTGCCGACTTTAGTCAGTCTCTCTGCCAAAAGGCAATGGTCCACTAAATCCAAAGCAGTAGAGAGATCTGTGAGCAAAAGTAATGCCGCATTGCCCTCCTCGATAATACTGGTGATATTAGATTTCAGATCCAGCAGAGCTGTCTCAGTCGCATGTTTAGGACGGAAACCAGACTGCTGTACCGCGAGAATGTCCTGATGCTTTACAAACATTTGATACTGATTGTAAGCGATTTTGTCTAGGATTTTGACTACAAAAGGAACATTCGTAATAGGCTTATATTTACACACATCAGGTTCTCTTTTTTCATTAATGGGGTGACCCATGCTTCCTTAATATTGTCTGAGACGAGAGCTTCCTGAAAGGATCGGATAACAAACCTGGTAACGCTAAGGTCAGGATAAAGTCCTTAAATAGTGCGGCAGGAAATATGTCCCTCCACCCCCCCTTATGTACCACATCCACAACTTCCTCTTCTGATACTTCCTTAAAAGTGAACAGTAAAGTCTCAGAGTCAGATCTGTGGTCAAACGACACATGGCGTCGGCAACGCCATTCAGTGATTTCATTTAGTTTGCTATATTTTTCTGATGTTTTAGCGTTTTCTCCAGATACCCATTGTGAATGCGCTGACACAAGTCATTGTCAATAGTCATAGGGGGATCAGCAGTGCTCCCTTTTGACTCCGGTAAAATGCAGAATAATTCCTTGGGTCTTGATTTGGCTGAAAAATGTTAACTGCCTGGTTATATGCAAGGAGATTGAGATACCTTCTACTTTATGTTTAGCTGTTTTGGCGTCAATAAACCATGCATTAGAGACACCCAACCTCTTCTGATGTACAGACTTTAGAGGTGCCAGAAGATCATAAGTGTGGTTCGTAGCCTGTCTAAAAAGAAATATAAATTCTTCAAGAGGAATATTTTCTTCGTGAGAGAGAGGGAAGTAGAGAAATAAACACTGCCTTAAAGGTCTCATGAGTCACATGTCAGAGGATCCTAGCAAGACTGGGCAGTTTGGTAGGATGATGTTTTCCATTAGAGGGATAGTGAAAGCATATATCAAAAGATATACAATGGTGGTCAGACCAAATACATTAATTTACAAATATAGGAGATATCTTTTGGTTCTTGGATAATACCCAGTTCAGCGTGTTACCACCTATGTGAGTAGGCAGGTCAACATGCTGGACAACGTCCAAGGCTTGAAGTGTCTCCAGCATCGATGTAGCCTCTGGATCTGAAGGATCATTAGCCCACAGGTAAAAATCGCCCAGGATCAAGAGTGCAGATTGCTGTTTGGAGATGCTACCCAAGAAAGGGAGCAATTGCTCCTTTAACCTGGGTGTTGTTATAGGTGGTCTATAAAGTAGCAATAGACTCAAAGTTGTAACAGGATCAATATTTAGTTTCAGTAATAGGGCCTGTCAATGATCAAAAGGCAGGATATCTGACATATAGATCTTAAGTTCTTGTCTGAAGATTAAGGCCACAACCCCACCTCTATCATTTACGCGATCAAGGTGTAAGAACAAGAAGCCAGGTGGAGTTGCCAATTGAAAGGAGTGTTGGGCAGCTTCATGGTGACAGCCAAGGCATTAACTTTGGTTTGTATGATAAAATCAGCCACTTCCACTGCATATTTTATTAATGAGCAGGTATTTGACAAGGCACATTTAAGTGAATGTGAAGAATATAATGCTACATTAGTATCATTATTAAAGTCCATTATCTTATGAGCTGATGCCTGTGCGATAGCGTGAGTTTCTAAAGTAGTGACTGATGATGATGATCCTGCCGTGTATACATTAAGATCACTAGCTAGTGGTTTGCAGTTAGATACCTTGCCTTCAATCAGGCTAGGTTTGTCGGATTTGTCAATTGATATAGCCATTATCCTAGCCCTGAGATTCCTTTGTGTGTCAGATATCAATTCACAACGAAACTGTATTTTGTTTTCTGAAGCTGGCAAGTAAAAGACCAAGAAATCTGATATACGGGTGGAGGGAGACGAGGAGGACGCTTTAACCACTCACCTTGTCATGAACTGACACAAACTGGCTTTGACCAGCCGGCGCTGATGCGCCTGACAATGCCAGAAAGCCTGAGGAAACTACAAGGAAGGTTGGGAATTGTAGTTTCTACTGCCAATGGTCGAAGTATTAGAATAGCGTATTTTATCAGTGAAATATGCTTTATGAGCACGCCGGACTTAGAAAGTCCACAAACACAGAAGAAAATGGAAGATTCTATATAGAAGCTAATGTTTAAAGGTTACAATCAATTGATAAAAGCAGTTCGTAAAATGCTGTTTAAAAGTTAATTAAATTCAGTAAAATGTAATCAATTAAACTCCAAGGTTAACAACGTACATTTTGGTCATTACCATCACAACTGCTACAACTGGAATGTGTCTAATGTGCTAACCGTGCAGATTTACAGGTTGGCTTGCATGCAGCGGCCCATTGTAGTGACTTGCCCGGGTGTGGTGGGGTGGGCCAACCTTTATTTCCTGTGAAGGACTTTTGCTTTCAAAATGTAGCTATTTAATACTATGGGCCTGATTCACAAAAGTGTTTTACAATGGTGCACCCCCATAGGAAAGCATTCTGTGAATCAGGCCCTATATCCGCCATGTTAAACGGGTTACAACTTATTAATTTCCAAATTGTCTATTTAAGGATATTTTCAATTCATTGGCCGTGCATTAGACTCGCAGCATGCTCTTTAGAGTGATGCTTACAAATACTCATGTAACTGTGACTCAACAGATTCCAGATAAAGCATCAGCATATTATTTGAACGCTCAAACTGCTACATAGTAATTCATACACTGACATCAGATAATATTGATGTCTGTGAGAAACCTAAAGGTGTCTCACCTGCTAGTCCCCGGGGATCTGTCATCCAGGTGGCCAGGTCATGGCCATCACTATTAGATCCAGTTCCTGGGACAGACCAGTGTGGGAGGATCACCTGGATGGGGGTCTTCAGGGAGTGGAAGTGGGGCACAGAAGGGTGAGACTCGGTATCCCCTTCCTCATGACACCTTTTCACCATCCAGTAGGATACTTAGAAACTCTACCCCCTCTTTTCCAACACAAACACTTTCTCACAGCGTGAATGTCAACGGACTAATACTCGAGCCGTTTACCTGATGTGTCCCAACACAAGGGTCAGGCAGAGTGAGGCAATTACTGACAACTGCACACACCTGACTACCCTTCCCCTTCTCCATAGGGAAAAAAGGTGCAGTACAAGAGCACACTCCGAGCAAGGTCAAATGCATGAGGAAGCAGCCATTCCAGGATGGCAGTTCAAATGGAGGAGAAAGGTGGCAAAACCTGAAAGGACGTCAAAGATGGAGTTGCCCTTGCCCTTTTCAACCCAGATATGCGAAGCCTCAGATAAAAGCAAAATAAGCCCAGGAATCGCAGCTGGCAAATGGTGCAACGGATGTCGGCAGTACCTGGAACCCTCATGCACTGATAGCCTGGGTGGGGAGAGGTGGTTATCATCGTGGTAGGGTCCTTGACTCCAGAGGCAAAGGAACCGCCAATAAGTTCAGCAAAGCCGGTGAGTCGGAAGAACAAGATAGTAAAACAGATTTTGTTAGGCTCAAGGTTGCACTGGCAACATTAAGAAAATAAATAGACAAGAGGTAAATTGTGAACAAACTTGGTACCAGAGTCAGAGTGGTCCAGCACCATGTGGGCGCTCAGTCGAAGGTCTCTGGCTGCTACCCCTCCCCTGAGCAAAGAGACGGTGTTGAACATTGTGACTTATCTAAAGAAAACTACACGTATCAAGAGGCCATAGGGAAGGCCAATAAAAGGTGCTAATGTGGTCATACAAGGGTCAAGCCAAATCCCTTGTACAATCGAAAGTCCTTGACACATTGCAGAACTTCTGATATTGTGAAACAGGCATTTGCGCACGGCTGAGGGGAATGCTGTGCAAACTGTGAAGGTATGAAGCCTGCGCTTGCTGTAGGCTAACAGAGTGACCCAGCGAGATGAGATTGCCCTTCGGCAGTCTCTGTTTTAATTGGCAAGTGCTCTGGTCGGTCTGAGCCCAAAGTAGGGAGGCTGGCGAATAAGAGAAGGAGCGGAGCCTGACAGAGGGGATCCAAGGGTGAAGGGTAATAACCAGACATAACGGTTAACAGAAGGAACTTTTGTTTTGTTGTTTTGGCATATCAGGCCCTCTAAAACAAGAGACTTTGCATGAGAAGAGACTTGGACACAGAAGGCCCTGATACTGAGAAAAGGAACTGTAAGCTTGTGCTGGAGAAGCCCAGGATTGTGATGTGCTAGAGAGTCCCGCCTTGTCCTGCGGTAAAAACGTGGTGAAGGGACACCCTGACCATAACATCCTTACACATCATTTTATGAACACTTCTTTCCTTCTTATGAACATTATCCCACACTCTTTTATAACAGAGCGGTAAGGATTGGCAATATTTTCTTTTCTCGTATAGACCCTTATTATTTAGCTAGACTCCACTAGGACTGTATTATTTTATGATGGTCGTATTTTAGATTACAGTTTAATAAACATCCTTGAACTGTGATCACTTGTTCTGTCTTACTTTGATGCCATGCCTTCCTTACAGCACATACACACTAACCAATGTGTCAGTGCCTCATATTTATAAATCTTCAGAACAACCAATTGCTTCTTTTAAGGCATAAAAGGATTGTGTGCACTTCATTATTATTAATAAGGGGAGCAAACAATTTTAATGTCATTGCTTTAGACTCTGCTAACATGCGGCATCAGTTAATCTTATATCATGCATTTAGTTAATTTCTTTTTCAAAACAATTTACGTCCAATGGGATATCACCTCAATATTGGTCACCACATAACTTTATAAATATGACACAGTTTGATTTATCAGTTAGCCACAATTCAACATAGTAGGGCAAAGATGGCACCCGTAAATCTGAGTACAATTGCACATCTGTACTGCCAGTCCATTTTCTCTTTTCATGGTACGACTCACCATGGAAACACATTGCTACTATTATGTTTACATTTCCAGTGCTCCTGCGCTAGGAACGGTCGATGAGAGACTGTCATGCTGGGAAACCGGCTATCTCAAGATGCAAGGTAGGCTTTATTTAGATATTGGGGACACCATATTTTAAGAACCAGACTATTTTATCACCATGATATTTGCAGCAGTTCACTTAATTGCTACGAATTCTCGACCGCGGCAATATATAAATCCATATTTACAGCAGTGATTCATGCTTAACTTTCTAACTTGAAACATAACTTATATAAAAATAACCAATATTTTAAACTTTTTTATTACAGCTCAGTGTTATCAGGTGTGCAAGCTAATTCATATATAGCTCACCTTCAGAGGCGAGCGCCCCCCTCATTCCGCGCCAAAATATGTGAGCTCACCACACTGTTATTACCAGTGCAGCGTGATTATATTCAAGCCACTAGAAAGCATCAGAATAGTGGAGTAAGTAAATAATCATATTTCTTGTGCCCACCACACAGCATTTGTATATTGCTAATGTATCACATTACTTTCAATCCTGCAATCTACATTTATTTGCAGACAGCTTTTATTGAAAAGCTTCCACACCACCAGAAAATACCAATACACTACATCATTGCAACAGAAATTCGAGTACATTTGGAGAGTGCAAATTATTGGTAACCCTAAAATCTATGGCAAAACGAAAAGGTGATGGCTGGAAGATTTTGAATAAATCATAACCACGGGCACAGCTCTGGGCAACCCTCCGGACCATCGTTTTTCAGTATACAAAGCCATTACAGAAGGGGATAAACCACATGCAAATCAGGCTTGGTCCTACCCCAAAAGGGGCAGTCCAGCCCAAACTGTTAGGTCATATCCCCTCTGCATGAGACCACAAGCATCCTGAGACATTTTTCGGCCTTGTTGGGCGTCATCAGTAAGGAGTAGCTTGGGTCTCTAGGCCAAGCAGACTCGGGACCCATGTCAGGGCATACCCGTCCCACTCGGGGTGACTTTGGCAAAACAAACAGGTGATGGCTGGAATGTTTTGAATAAATCATAACCACAGGCACAGCTCTGGGCAACCCTCCAGACCATCGTTTTTCGGTCTGCCAAGCCATTACAGAGGGGGAAAACCCATATGCAAATCAGGCTTGGTCCTACCCCAAAAGGGGCAGTCCATCCCAAACTGCTAGGTCACATCCCCTCTGCATGAGACCACAAGCATCCCCAGACATGTTTCAGCCTTGTTGGGCATCATCAGTAAGGAGTAGCTTGGGTCTCTAAGCCTGGCAGACTCGGGACCCAAGTCTGGGTATACCTGGCCAACTCAGGGTGACTTTGGAAAAACGAAAAGTTGATGGCGGAAGATTTTGAGTAAATCATAAACACAGGCAGAGCATTGGGCACCCCTCCAGACCATCGTTTTTCAGTCTGCCAAGTCATTAAAGAAGGGGAAAAACCATATGAAAATCAGGATTGGTCCTACCACAAAAGGGGCAGTCCAGACCCAACTGCTAGGTCACATTCCCTCTGCATGAGACCACAAGCATCCCCAGACATGTTTCAGCCTTGTTGGGCGTTATCAGTGAGGAGTAGCATGGGTCTCTAGGCTCGGCAGACTCGGGACCCAAGTCTGGGCATACCCGTCCCACTTGGGGTGACTTTGGCAAAACAAAAAGGTGATGGCTGGAAGTTTTTGAATAAATCATAACCATGGGCACATTTATGGTTAATCCTCCAGACCATCGTTTTTCAGTCTACCAGGCCATTATAGAAGGGGAAAAACCATATGCAAATCAGGTTTGGTCCTACCCCAAAAGGGGCAGTCCAGCCCAAACTGCTAGGTCACATCCCCTCTGCATGAGACCACAAGCATCCCCAGACATGTTTCAGCCAAGCTACCTCTAACTTATGAGGCCCAACTAGGCCGAACATTGTTTGGGGATGCTTGTGGTCTCATGCAGAAGGGATGTGACCTAGCAGTTCGGGCTGGACTGCCCCTTTTGAGGTGGGACCAAACCTGATTTGCATATGGTCTTTCCCCTTCTTCAATGGCTTGGCAGGTGAAGAACGATGGTCTGGAGGGTTACCAAGAGCAATGCCAGTGGTTCAGATTCATTCTAAATATTCCAGCCATCACCTCTTTGTTTTTGCTTTGTCAACCCTAAAATCTAACCAATTTAAATCAAGTTATTGAGGTGACGGGCTTACTATGCACGTCGTAGGTTCAGTTTAAAATGATCAACTCCAACACAAGGTGTTTTTGCTTTAAAATATTGGCATCATGTTTATCAGCATTAGGCATTTCCACACATTGGGACCATTAATCGGGTTGTGCACACCACTTAATCACTCTGGGGCACTGAGCAACTATGGGATTCGTTAATGCGAGTCACTTACTTCAAGCCACTTCCATTGCTATAAGGGATTAACATTAATTGAACTGTAGGTGGACTAACAATGAGAAATAAAAGTATATTTGAAGAAATGTAACATTTAGTTTTTCTCCGTTTTCTGTCTGCATGTCTTTCTCCCATCTTCTAACAACATTTATCATTATAACTACATGTCTAATTGATATTGTATATATTACTACAATGGTTTTTTCTTTTACATTATTGTGGTGTGTGATAAAGTCATAGACAGTAGAGAATATACTGTCAGCATTTATGTTATTCAATGATTGTAAAAACCACACACAGAATACTAACATCACAAATGTGAAATATATGTGAATTTGTTTTGTTGACCACCTGAGTCCTGAAGAAGAGAACGTATTCTCGAAACATGTGTCAGCTCATTGTTTCTCAGGCTCATTACAATTCAGTCTGTTAAATCCAACAATAAATAACAACTATATACTTTTTGACAAAGAGACTATTTGGATGATTTATTTCAATTTCTCACACCACTACTGATATAAGTAGTTGAGCACATTTGAAACGTGAACCCAAGTGAGTATACCTTAGGCCAAGGAGTCGATATAAACGGTCTGGAACCCTGTTGCCCCTCCACTGCAGATGCCTGAGGGGGTGAGGCTGGGCAAGAGTATGGCTCCTTGACTGCCTTGGCCTCCTGCATCGTAGTAATCATCTTACGCTCACTATTGAGGGTACAGACAGAGGGAAGATCCCAGCAATACCGTAGAGATTTGTCTTGTAGTGTGACAATTCTTCAGATGGCGTCACTTCTCCCCAGGGGAAAACCCCTTACTATGAGGCTAGGGAGGTGAGGCTGCTAACCAATAGTCCCCCTAGGGGTGGTAATATGCAGGAGAATACAATATGATGCGATATGCTATTTATAACGCGCCTGTACACAAGTGTGTCTAGGCATGACAAGGGAGGGAAGACAGAGGGAGGACAAGACAAACAATCTTACTAGGCCTTGTGTCATTCAGATTGTGCAAGTGCAAATGCAAAGTGCAGGGGGAAGGGAGAGAGGTGAAGTGCTAGGGGGAGAGAAAGGGGAAGTGCAACCAGGGCAGCAATGTTATGGGTAAGTGCAGCCAGTGCAGCGTGGCTTGGGTAAGTGCAAGGAGGCAGGGGACTAAAGGGTTATAGTTACAGCCCCTAAGTGCGCGGGCCCACTAAGAGAGACTCCTCTCCTGGGGATAAGAACGCAATTGGGAGGCACAGCCCCTTTAAACACCAACCCAGTAGGCTGATGATAGGACCTGAACCTTATGAGTTTAATCTCATGTCTAAAACCATGTTCTACTATGAAACATCGAACCACCCTGATGGTTTAGGTACTGAGATGAATAAGCTCTCGAGAAAGCATCAAACGACTGGAAAAAACACCATAATAGCTGTAGTCAATGGAATGGCCGTTACACCAGAGTGGGCCATACTATATCTAAACAAATAGAGGGGGAAGAGTACCAAGAAGTGTGACAAGGAGAGGACAGAGGAGAGTACCACAGAGAGTACCCAGGAGAGAACTGGAGAGAGAAAACAAGATGGAGAAGAGTAGTTGTAGGTGGAGAAAGAAATCAAGAACCAGAAAGAGATCGAAGCCAAGAGAGCACACAAAGACATGCCCAAGAAGCTTGAGCAAGAGATGTGGAGGGTGCAGTTCAAGGGAATGCACGAGGACGTCTCGCAGAACGACTGGGTGTTGGCCGTGGAGAAAGCAGAAAGGAAGAAGGGAATAGGTGTTCCGCATGGAGGCAGAATGCCAAATGCTATACAACTGAAGACTGATGACCAGTGAGTGGAAGTCAAGCCAAACAAGAGAAGGAGTGGCGGAACACCCCAGTTAACCAGAAGTGCATCGTTCATAAGAAGAGATGAAAGTGAGATACCAGTCAGCCGAGAGTTGTCCCTACGGAAGGGCGCAGAGTGGGTCATGGTACAGTGACCTGTAGTGTGTACAAGAACTGTGCCAAAACCACTAAACCTAACCATTTGCATAGCTACTTACAGAGACCTGAACATTATCCAGAGAGGGGGTGGCTGGACGATTGATAGAAGGAAGGAAGGTCGAGCCACAGGTCTGCTTCCCGACAGCCAGCTATACAGGGCCTAAAATGCAAACCCCAGTGAGAGTGGGAAAAGGCGATTGACCGTCAGGAAAACCCAGCCCGAAATGGTGAAGACTCCCGACACCAAGTATCAGGTTGCAGGAATTATTAAAGCCGGAAGAGGCCCAAGGAGAACCTAAGAGAGCCTCAGAGGACATTAAAAATAGCAGGAGGGTGTGATGGATGGTTAGCTGAAAACACACAAACGTTAAGTACAGTAAAAAGCTAACCCTCACCTTGGCAGTTGTGATTAAAGTCTGTCCGTGCTGCTTTGCAAAACAGACATCCCTTGAACCATATTTAAGGGGTTACCTTCTCGAGTATAATACGAAGAAACCAAAACGCGTCAACAGGTCTTCTGGACAATCATCGATGAGAACAGACTTCACACGAAGGGAAATCATTGATAGAGACATAGAGGTCCTCCTGGGCACACCCCAGAATAATCCAGGGCTGGTTCATCGAGCCAAACCCCAATCATCTTCAGTCATCACTCTGCTACACATTGCTGATCGGTCAACAACCGATCCTGCCAAGTGTCACAACTTTTCAGCTCATGACCTTAACCATGCCTTCCTCAAGATAAGAAGAAAATCATTATCTTTTCTATTTTCTTCACTCTGGAAAAGCCAGGAAAAAAACAGCACTTTGAGACTGTACTCAATAAGGAAATGGATAAAACAGTAAACCTTTTTGTAATACAGTTCCCAGTCCAGTTCTACGAGAGTGTGATGCTGGAGGGTTGGGAGGGACTCTGGGGAACAGCTTCATCGTCCCAGTGGGGCGGATCAGGAATTGTGCAGAACCTAGAGATTGGGAAAACCTCCATAAGGTAGCTATAAACCTTACAAAGAACTGTGAAAGATATTGGCAACCACCTAGGAGGAGGGAGTCCTTCTCCTGGACCCACAAGAACTTTATTGGATTGTTTATTTTCTGTTGGGTTACGCAGAGCCTGGAACTATTATGGAACCTTTGCTTTGAACCACGTGACAGGCATTTGGACACTTTACATCCAGGAGAAGGGAGTCATTCTCCTCGATTATGAACAATAGCTGGACTTTATGGTGTTTTGTTGTAGTGACAGGGATAGAGTAGGAGCATTTGTGACTGGGACAGTGCCTTTTTATTTTGACTCACACAGACCTCCTGACGCGAACCTATGGTCCTTTAGTTTAGGTAGGGAAATCCCCTTAGAGTTAGGGGTAGACAGGTCCGGTTTATAATTTAATCAAAGTTTATAGCAACCACTGCGGCACTACTTGGTCAGTCTCTTCTTTTTTTGTCATCATATTAGCGCTGGGTGAATTCACAGAGGCATCTCCTCTTTGCCAAGGTGGACAGGGCCAGTTCCTCCAGAAGCATTAACTTTGTGTCCCGGAAGACCCGATCAGGGACAGCTCTGGAGGTGAACATTATGTCTTCCTTGAAGCAATAGTGGTGCACCCTGGTCAGTACGTCGGGAACCAAATTATTATGTAGCTGGGTGGAAGAGTATACCCGGTGGATACGATTGAGCTCTAGGTCATGATCGTCAGGCCAATGTAGGAGGGATTGAAATAGGTTGAGAATGTAAGGTTTCAAGTCAGTGTCCAGAAGCTGTGCCAGGACCCCTCACACACAGATATTGTTCCACCTGGACCTGTTCTCCAAGTTATCCTGTTTTAACTGCAGTAAAGCATTGCATGACTCAAGCTCTTCCACTCTGTTGGTCAATATGGAATGTTCATAGGCCCACTTGCAGGTCCTGTTCTCCAGGTCATCAATCCGAGATGCAGTGGCGGCAACTTTCTTGTTGACATCAGCTAGCTTTCAACTCAGCTCCTCAAATGCCTCCTGCATATCCTTCTTGACCCCCATTTTCAAATCCACTAGCCACGATTGGAGATCAGACCTGGTGACCGGACCGATACATGCAGGGTCCTCTGTCACCTCTGCATGCACCTGGGTGATGATAGGAAGGTCTGATTTCTTGCCCTTGGTCTGGCTATGGCTGTGCATCAGGGCAAGGATACAACTCCCTTGCCAGATATTATGATTTTCATAGACATCTTTCTGGACAAAGTACGGGTACCCCAGGCAGCCAGCCGAGAGAAGCTTAGTAGAGGTTTTAGCCTGTCACAAGAGGAATGAGGAGTCAGGAGAACCAACCAGTCAATAAAGTGACACTACGACATCTCAATGTGTTCGCCCAAAAACAAGCAAGCTAGGCCCCGGATGCAGGCATCATCCACCAAGTCTTCGCCCTCGACCGACAATCCTCAAGGTGCAAGTGGGTGGGGGAAGGGCCTACAGTACAGATCCGATGGGCTGGAATTGAAAAGGAGGTCAACAGAAATCAGCATGGCTCCCATCTCACTCTGGGTCGTAGTTGCAGGTGCCATCTTGGTTTGCCACAAGGGTCTGATTCGACAGCCCGATGTTCGAAGGTCAGAGGCCGGGATCCAGTCAGGATGGATGCAAGGAGCTCCTAGGAGTCTGGGGACTCAGATGGGAGAAGATCTGGTGGATGCAGAGCGGAAAAGGGACTAAATCACAAGGCTGTTCACAGATCCTCCATCGAACGCGTCAGATGCGGTGCTCGGAGAGCCTCACCCCCACGTTTTCTTATATAAGTAGACACAGACACAGTTTTTCCTATATCACTCCCACCCACATATCTACAACAGTAATCTTCCTCTCTTCCCTCTCTTGCCTCCGTAATTTGTTGTGTCAACCTTTTAATAGTGATCTCTGTTACCTACCTAATAGAACTTGAGACACCTTTTTGGGTCGCATTATGAGTTTGACGGTGTGGCCAAAAACGTTGGTAATACAGTAGTAACCGAGTTACCACTGCGTTACTGCCGCATTACCGCCCCACCAAACTATGTGTTGGGAGGCAATGTGGAGGAAAAACCTCCAGCAGAATTCCTGGAGACAATTCCTACGCCTTATTGTCCCAAAACAGCCAAATCAGTGGAATTACCACAGGCAGAATTACTGTTGGTGGTAATTCCACCGAATTCCCCATGGATTCCTATGGATTCCAATAAATGAGGGCTAGCACCACGTACCAACACTTGTAATATGGCGGTCATTCCATCAGACCAAGTGGTGGTAATGGTAAATCCGTTTGATGGTATTTCAGCAGATTTACTCCCGTAATACCACTAAACTTGTAATGAGGTCTCATAACATACCTCTCTGCCCGACAAGCTGATGATTCATGGTGAGACAACACAATGGCCCTTATTATGAGTTTGGCGATATACCGCTAGGAATTCTGCCGGAATGCTGCCAAAAGGAATTACCGTTACCACCACTTGGTCCTACAGACTTACTGCAGGATTACAAGTGGTGGTAGTTGGTGCAAGTCCCCATTTTATGGAGTGCTTAGGACTCCATAGGATTGGGGTGGAATTGCTAGTTATTCTGCCAGCAGTAATTCGGCTGATTTTGCTGATGTTTGCCTGTAAAGTAGCAGATTTCCAATTTTTTGGTGGAGGAAAAATCCTGCACCTCACTTCCAAACCTGTGGTGCGGCAGTGCAGTAATGCAGCGTTAATGGAATTACCACCACGATACTTCTGTTTTTTTACTGCACCACAATACTTGTAATGAGGCCCAAAGTGTCTTCCTCTGCTACATGTGGGTGATAAAAGTGTGTTAGATGTGCCAGCATATGAGCAGTTAATGGAAATGTGCAGCCCTTTAAGTCTGTGCACTGCAAACAACGTCAGTGTACCAACTTGCAAACGTATTGTGGTTATGAAATAAGTTGAGTCAATAATGCGTTGCGTTTTTTTATTTTGTTTTTCTGCATGCCAGGTCAAACACAATAGGGTTTGCACGCTCATTTTAATTAAATTTGCAGAGAGATTGGTGGAAGGATGTTTGGATTGGATCATTTATTAAGCATACTCTATGAACTAAATCGTCTCTTGCTGCTGATCATCACTGCAAAGGGCAGAATGGTAGGCAATACAGGTTATTTATTAATTTAACTTTTTCTGACGCAATCCTAACACAAACAATAGTACAAACTCCCTCATTAACCTAGGTACAAACTATTTATAAAATAATGGCCAGGTTTATCCAGAAACGGACAAATAAAATATCCCATAGTGAGAGTTTAGAGAGCTTCTGGCAGTGAGTTCCAAAGAATTAGGGTATGCAGTAATAAAATGTTGGCAAAAAATGTTGCCTTTACAAAAAATTGCGGCAAAAATGCTGTGGTTGGACCCAATAAAGGTGTACCGCATTACACTATTTAAGGGGAGCGAAGGTTGCAGGGGTGTCCCCCACTCCTCTTAAATGGTATAATGGGTATGTGGGTTGCGAGGGTGTCCCCCCGCATCCTTTACATGGATTGCGGCGGCAAAACCACAGCCTTTTTCCCAAGATTTTTTGTGTAAACAGCCATTTTTGCTGCAATTTTAACACGTGGAACCAGAATTAGAGCATCATAGAAGAAACCTTTTTTGCGAGTCCCCACCGCCATTTAGCTTTTAAAATCTTGAGCCCTAAATATTAGTACTACGAGTTGCATGTATGCTGTGTCGCATCTGAAGCTTTACAACTAAATATAGAGGTTTTCCTAACCTGATAGTCTTATAAGAGAGTTTTTATTGTGAAATTAACGTAAAGAGAAACATTTTTAAGAGTGCTCTAAACTGGAGTTAAGAGTCTAACCAAAAAGTTAAGAGATGAAGATTCCAATGCTTTCGCCCCCACATGGAAAAAGCATTGCCCACCACAGGCTGTACAATACAACCGAGAACAACTAAGAGACTGAAGTGCTTTTGATGGTTGGTAGCAACTGATGAGCTTGCTTGCTTTGATATATGGGGCAAAGCCCCAGGGACTTTTATGCACTAGACACGGTATCTTAAAGAGGATCCTATCCTTTGCCTGCAGCCAGTGAAGGGATTTCCGGGTGGTATTTAGCCAGTCCTATTTTTTTCAAGTTAGTGATCAATCTCAGCGCCATGCTCTGCATCACTTGAAGCTTGAAGCTTGGAGATAGGGTAGAACTGCAAATAAAGACTTGCAAAAGTCCATGGCGCAATTGACAAAGGTTTGCACTATGATGGCACGATCTTATGCTTGAAATGAAGAGCCTCATTATGAGTTCTGGGGTAAGTGGAAAAAGTGGCAGCAATGGAATTACCAAAATACCAATCCAATTTAATTCATCATCGTAATAATTCACTAAAAGTGCATTTACTTCCACCCAAATGGTGGAGATAAGTGAATGCAGATAATGAAAATGAAGACACAGGTGCACCCAATGGGCCCCAAAAGGGTAGCTAAGGCCCACAACCTCCCCAAACACACTTCCCAACATTATCCTCACACGAGAAGTAGTAAACCTGGAGATCCACAACCTCTTGCTGTACATTAGCAGCACAGAGAGCATGCAGCAAAAAGGCGGATGACTGATGGGCAACTAATAACACCTTAACAAAGAGACCATAGTTAAGCTACTCACCCTTATAGAAGATTATCAACAGGCAGGATCAACATAAGATCAGCAATGCCAGCAATGCTGAAGGTTGTTTCGGTGCTGCACTTTCTCACCAGAGGAACCTTCCAGCACACTGTGGGAAGGATGAAATGCATGCCCACATTTTCTATCATGCTTGGCCAGGTGCTGGAAGTGCTCATACAACATGCACCCCAGCACATCTCGCTGCCCATCATCCCGGCACAGGTAAATGAATCAAAGGCACAGTTCTATGCGGCTGTCCATTTTCCTAATGTCACAGAAGCTCTGGACTGCACGTATGTGATGTCGGTGGCCACCCAAGCATCGGAAAAGGTGTCCAGGAACAGGAAGCAATGACATTCCTTGAATGTACAGATAACCTGTGATGCAGACTCCACTGTGACATATTGCTGCATCCGCTTCCCATGTTCCACCCATGAAGCTATGGGCATGTGAAACAGTACACTGCCAGAATATATGGATACCCACAGAGTGCAACACACCTGGATCCTGGGTAAGTACAATCGCCATCATACAACACACACTGGCTTCTCAAGGGAAATTGGTACCAACGAAATGGGGAGGGGGAAACGCACACCTATTTGATGTCAATGAAATGCCTGCTCTGTCACAGCCCTATGCATGAAGTACCTGACAAGTGACACAATTGCACAACACCTAAGAAGCAGCATCCCACTGGACAAGAGACTGCAGAACAACGTCAGAGCTTGACAGAAATGCATGATCCAAAATGTACAAAGAAGTCTATTAGGGGGGAACAATAGGGACCACAATGCATAGGGAAACCATACACACACAGGACACATCACAGTTTTCCTGTGCATGATGACAGCACACCAGTGACAGGCAGTGATGTCATGTATACTACAACCCATGGATGTCATTTCCCAAGAGCAGGAGCACTATCACAATGTTCAGAAATGTATCAGAAAGCTTATAAGAGCACATGCAGGAGTACCCAGTATTGAATGTCCACAGACAACATGTTTATTGGCAATCCAGTTGCAGTGGATGACTGTTACCTCTGGTGGGGCAGTGATGCATGAAATGTGATATTTCCTTTGTGACATTTACCCTTTCCCTCCTTATTCCAAGAGGCCTTTATATAATGAAGGGAGAGAGACAACTTGTGAATTTAAAATGTGAAATATATACAGTAGCTGACATGTTGACCATCATGACATGACTAATTGTTACACTTGCTCATAGTTATGTTCCCAACACCTATCCCATTTGCCTTTGCAGCTGACTCTGGCTATCCTCAGCTCCCTTGGCTGATGACACCTGTCCGGAATCCATAGACAGCCCAGGAGGAGGTGTACAATGAGGCACATATAAGGACCAGGCTCTGCATAGAGTTTACCTTTGGCTTACTGAAGGGATGGTTCCTGTGTCTCCGTCAGATAGGGGGCACCCTAATGTTCAAGCCAGACAAGGTGGGCGAATTGTTGTGCTGTGTGTCATGCTGCACAACATGTGCATTAGGATCATGTCCCCAAGTCCCTGGATGTTGACATGGCTCCCCCAGTGGATGATGACACACATGCCAGGAAACACTCCCCACCATGCAGTGACCTTGATGAAGGCAGGGATGGCTATCTTGTGTGCCAAAAAGTGATTGACAATTTATTTTCAGGACGTTTTATCACACATGCATCACAGAATTGTACATAGTCATATAGTACATTTGTCACACCCACTTAACAATGACTGTCCTCACATCGGTTCAAGTGTTAATGTGATTTGATCTGTACTTAGAAAATACATATGCTCTCCGTCCACCCTAAATCCTCAACACACATGCCCTTCATACATCCTCACTCCTCAACATCCATGCCCTCCATCCACACTCAATCCCCAACACCCATGCCCCATCCACTTTCAATCCCCAACACCCATGCCCTCCATCCACCTTCAATCCCCAAGACCTATATCCCCCCCTTCACCCTCAATCCCTATGTCAATGTCACCTTGGAGACTGGCAATCATTTTTTCTGGCTATTTTCTTGGCCAGAAGGCACTCTTTGTGTATGAGGTGTGGTGTGCCATGGTAGCCGATGGGCACTTCCTGCTTGTGACCCTTCTGTGGGGCTAATGGAGGGAGAGCTGACTGACTCCAGACCATGCATGTGTTGCATTGTAAGTAGAAATGCCCTCTGCATATTCTCCTGGCCAGCTGACAGTGTCTCAGTAAGTTCCCGTACCTTCTGGCCACTACACGTTGTGTCACAGTCACCTCAGTTAGGTGGTGGTACTGATGTGCAATTTCCCTGGCTATTCTCATTGAGACCCCCTGCACAGCATCCTGAATGTCCTGTGCATGCTATAGTTGAAGCTCTGTGAGCTGTTCCATCCCCTCGTGCTGCTGCTCCATTATTGTGAGCTTCTTCCAGATAGCAGATAATACATCACTGGGCAGCCATCAGGTTGGCAAACCGTTGAGTGGGTGTGTTTGAGAACACTGTGGTCCATTGCTGTATGGCCACCCTCTGAAGCCTCATCGCCATCTGTGTTTACAGTGTCATTATGCTGTGAATGCTACTGCAGGTCATCAGTGAATGGGGACTGGGGAGGAGTTGTCACAGGAGACACATGACCTACAGCGGGGGCATGGACGAGGGCAGGACAACTCCAGCCCCACCATTGACAGCTGACAAAGGCTTACACTGGAGGCCAATTCAGGCTGACTGGTGGTTGTGGTCGCTGCAGGCACTCCCAAATGACTTAAGGCAGGCTCACTGCTGAAAGTTGCAATGAGGGATGGTTCAACTGGCAAGATTGCCAGCTAAAGTGGTGATGAGTGCAGCAGCAAATATGGGGGCAGGCAGCTTGGTGGTGGAGGGCTGCGCAGATGTTGCTGTGGCGGTTTGAATGCTGGTAGAGATCGCAGATGCTTCCTGGTACACATTGGCTCCTGCTTTTGTGGGTGGGGTCCTGTGGCAGTTGTCCGATGTGGGTGGTTGTGTTTTCTGATGAGGTTACAAACACAGCATGTGGAGGCACTTCAGCATTGCCACTGGTACCTTCACCCTGGCTGCCTTTTGTGCCTGTAATGCGAGGAATGACTCAGAATCAGTTGTCATGTGTACAGGGGCAGGCATATACAGGGCACACAGGAAATGATCAGTGAACTTGGTACATCGACGTATGTAGGTGTTATGGCTGTCTTGTACACAGTTCAATGGGGCCGAAGAAATTAGCACTGCACTTACCACATTACTTAGCTGGTGTAGGAATGATACAGAATGCCATTATATTGGTGTGATGGCTAAGAAGTGTCCCCTGGGTTTTTGGCGCAGGGGGCTGCAGTTATAGGTCTTATTTTGTGGAGGGTGTCTGTCTAGCTCTATTTAACTTGGCATGATTGTAACAGTTCGCTGACTACCTTCTTGGTGGTATACAACTTTCATTGTAGGGGTAGAGCATGGTGCCTGACACATTTGTGTGTAATATGACCCTTTGTACATTTTTGCATATATGTTGGCTCATGTGTGGAGCCAAGCTACTACATTCACCTGGCATGGTGGATATGACATGACAGGGGGGATCTTTGGGTTGATGTTTACAGTCATATTTCTTTCCATTCATTTCATGGTGTGGCTTCCAGGTTTACACATGGAATGGGTGGTCATCTCTATTCCTGTGGCATTGTAGACGGTGAGATGTAAGAGACTTAGGGCCTCATTACACGGTAGGCGGAGGACCAAGGTGCTATAAGCACCTTGGTCCATGCCGGTAAATTACTGGCACCGCCTTGGAGGAAAGACGAATTACCGCCCTATTCCAAGGTTGGCGGGGAGGTAACTCCCCCTTCCTCCATTGCCCTTCCCCATTCCCATTTCTGCCCCATAGGGCATAATGGGAATGGGGAAGGTGCTAATTACGGTACCGCAAATTGCGGTACCATAATTAGCACCCTGGTCCCTTTGCGGGTCCCTATTTTAACGTCTGGTCTACACCAGCCGTTAATGTCGGGTCCCGCAAAGGGACCTTGTAGTAAGGCAGTAAGGGTTAACTGTCACCGGTACCATTACCGATGACCGTTAACCCTTACCGCCTTCCGTGTAACGAGGCCCTTAGTATCAACAATTTCACCTGAGTGTGGGCCTAATTATGGCTGGGACAAACACAGGGCTTCACATAGCCCTGTCTTCATGATGTATTTTTATGCTCACCTGGTATGGCTTGTCATCCTGCTCCCGCATCTGCTGCTCCTACTCTCTTGATCCCCTCCATGTGCAGGGTGCTTGCTACTTCCTGCTACATGGGGTGAGTTGCAGCAGCTCCACTGTGCCTCCTCCAGTGGCTGACGTATCACAGTGGTGAGCGGTGATGGGACTGCGGACATACACATTGAGATTGTTCCACCTCTTCCTGTTGTCTTCTACGTCTTGTGCACAGTGGCTACCGTCACAAACTTATCGTTTATTTCTGTCCATTTTGTGGTCTTGCAGTGGATGGATGTCTTGCGATGGTGACTTCCAAAAATCTCTTTGGTATTGTCCACCACCTCATCTGCTAAGACCTGCAGCTCAGTTTAGGCACAAATTGATGTAGTAACCCTGTGGGAGACTACACAACACTTGTCCTCTTTGTATTAGGTAACCCACCTTTTGGCATAGGCCTGTACTACACAAGTTGGTAGTGTGACTGAGCAGCCAGGCCTATCTCAAGAGGGGTAAATGTGAGATGTAGAGCTGTAGCAATGAAATTAGCAAATACAAGTAGTCAAGTAACACTTACACTCAAGGTTTCAGTTATAAATAGTTATTTATTTATTTAACGCCAGTTTTTAAATAAGCATTCTTTCAAAAGGGCAATATCTGTAACAATCAAATATACTTTAAACTACTTTTACAGAATCAGCATAAGTTTAGTGGATTCTCTTTAGAGATGCTTTGTACACACTTCCTACACCCAAAGGTGACTTCATTCACAAGGACAGTAATGGCATTTATATATCACTAGTACACTTTCCAGATTCTGAGGTTTGCAGAAAGTAAAGGTTAAAGGAAAGGTTAAAGGAAGGGAAAGGGTTAAACAGGTTCTCGGGCATGTGAGTATACTTAAATCCTCCAATGAAGTCTAGAGAAAATCTTTCCCAGCAATAATATTTTTAAAACCAAGTTATCACCACTGATGGACAAAAAATATCAAGGTCAATAGACTAGAAGAGTGTGCAGAGAGCCAGGACAGCCAAGGTCAGTTGGAGCACAGTGAATGGAGCTGAGGCACTTCGTAGGTAATAAAAGTCTTGCACAAAGTTGGAGAGTTTGGTAGAAAATCATTTTAGGGTCACAAGCTGTTACATGTGTGGAGGGTAGAGCCAAAATCAACTATAAAAAAGTAGCTATTGCAAGTCTCAACTGAGAAGAGCAAAGCACAAGACACTGAGTTAAGTACCCCAAGTCTGAACAGTATCTCTGGTTTGAAGAAGAGTGGTCCAGCTGGATTCTGTTCTGTTGCAGCTTTGCAGATCCTTGGTTCCTGAGCCTCAGTTGTGGGGACAAGAGGGAGGACATCTGGAGGACTCCGGCAGCAGCAATTTGGAGGTCAGCAGCAGTTACGGGCTCTTTTTTTTTTGGATCAGCAGCACTTCCGGTTTCAGCGCATGGTAAAAGCACCACTGCAGATCTTGGATTCCGGTTGGGCTTCCTTCACTCCTTGAGTCCTGCACTCTGGTGAGGGGACTCGATCTCTGGCCATCCTGCTTCTGGAGATTCCTTAAGAGACTCCTGGAGCGTCTGGTTGCATTGCAGACATTGCACTCGACTATGAATATCTCGACCCCTGGCACTCGGTTCCTGCAGCAGCAGCAAAGAAGTACAGCCAGTCGGGGAAGATGGTTCAGTGGAGTTCGTCTTGGGGGTATTTGGTCTCTCTAACCCAAGGGAAGAAGTCATCCCTTCTGGAGCTTCTCTTGTCGATCAGAAAAAGGAGATTCAGCACAGCAGCAGGGCTTCACCGGGCAATTCAAAGGTCCAGGAGGATGCAGCAAGTTTTGTTCATGGTTTCTTCGTTAGGTGTTCTTCCCAGTGGTCGACTCTGCCTCTAATCCCAAAACCCTTGCCTTTTAAGCAGGTTTCTCCCATTCATGCACAGCCCAGGCTCTCACTCAAACAGCATGGTGGCTGTCCAGCCAGCCAATCAGGACTGCGTGCATTCACGCCTTCCTAAAGACAAAGGGTAGAGGAGTTTCGGGAACTTCCCTCACTTCCTGCCCTTCCAGACACACTGGAGCCAGAGGTGGGTTTCAGTACTGAAGCCCGCCAAAGGCAAAATGAACAAAGGGCTCAAACCTGGCTTGGTACGCAGAGTAAAACCGAAGAAAGACCTCACAAACAGAAAATGGAGAAAAAAGAAGACCAGGGCCATTTTGACAAAATGGTCACCCATGGGTGCTATACTGCAGCTGAGGATTCAGCCTGCGGTAGAAAAGCACAATGGTAGGAAATTTAAACCACTGCCACCAGCTATTTAAAGTATATGAGGGCAACATAAAAATGTCACATGAGTAGGTGGGATAAGGGGCTACTAAGTAACCCCCCCAGCACTCCTCATAAGATAAGATGGTGTGTACTGGACCTACAAAGAGAAAAGGTAAGTAAAGTCAATGGGGATCATTACAAAGTTGCTGGTCCGGAAACAACGGTACCAGTAAGCTTGCCGGTACCATTGTTTCTGGACCAGCAAACTACGAGTTCTGCGAGCGGGTGCCTTTCCGCCTGCCAGGTCTGACCTGGTCTGAACTGGCAGGCGGAAAGGCACCTGCTCGCAGACCTTGATGGATGCACCAACACTGTTGCACACAGTGCCGGTCCATCCGTCCTCCCCATTACCATTGAGTCCAATAGGACTCGAATGGGAATGGGGATTTTCTTTTTCTGGCGCCTGTAGGGACCACTGGGGTCGTAATGCCCAGGTAAGTCCCCATTTACCAGGTGTCTGATAAATAATGAGGCCCAATTTCACTTTACCAAAGAAAAGGTATTTAAACCTCATGAGAAATCCAAGGGATTTCTCTGGGACACTGAACTGAAGGTGCTGTGTCTCACCATACAAAAAGTAGATGCCTGTGGAGTTTGTCAAACGCCAAAAAAAAAAGGAAACACATAATCCAAATCAGGTCAAAACACACAAGGCAGTGAGAAAAAGGGCTCACTCACTCCAGGGTTAAAATGAAAAAGTCCTAAAGTCCAGCAAAAGAAAGAGCTTGGGGTCTAAGTTTGAAGGGAATTAGCGCAGAAATGAGAATTCTCCCAACACTCAGCCTTGCATAATTTGGTTTTACGAACCCTCATTTCAGGAAGCTTCGACTTGCCCTTTCCTCCTGGCATGCTTCAGCAAAGTTTGGCTGGTGGCTGGCTATCGGACGTGGTGGATTCAGGAGGGATCGTGTTTTTAAAGATGGTCGCCGCTCAGCTTCCCATTTTCGAAATAACTCTATTTTTTCTAGGCGGTAATAACATTGGCGCAATTACCGTTTGGTATTTCTTTCAACTTTCCAGCGGTAATTCCACTGTAATTTGGAGGAAATACTGATATATAAAATTACCATTTTTCGCAGATGGTAGCTGCATGCACCTATCCACTCATAATGCGGCATTAATTCTGCCAGACAATGCAGCGCTAACAGTAATTCCACCGGTAATTCCATCCGGCAGATTTACCACCAAACCTACCGCCTTACTCATAATGAGTACACATGTCTATAAAAATTCTTACTGCAGATAGCAATTGTTTTTAACATTATAAATCTGAAAACAAACAATACGCATTTTTGTAAGAAACGCGTGTCCGCCTGTTTTAAAAATCCATTTGCAATTCTTTATTGAGTGTTTTCACTTAAGATTGGAAGCAGACAATATGGCCAATTTTTAACATGAATAATTCCAGGCAAACGATCAGAATAATCTGAAAGGCCTTGAACATGGCTTGGACAGTCAAAACAGATACTTCTCCAAAACGTTCAGCGATCACTGACAGTGACAGTTCTGGACTTGTCAGTGCAAAGTACTCTCAGAATAATGAAGCACAAGGGCGGATATACCAAACCATTTCAACGTTATAGCAAGGAAAGTGGGAAAATAACTTTGACTGTGATGTGCAATAGAAACAAAACATCCCGTTGATAACTTACCTGCTGACTTCCCCCATTCATTCCTTTTTCACTGCAGGATCAATGATCCAACTTGAAGTTGTAGGCAATGTGATAAAAAAAACACGTGACACAGAAGTGCCTTTTAAAGACTGTATTTACCTTCATTGGGATGGGTGGGGGAAACGCCTAAGGTATTAGGTGCTAAACCACAACAAAACAAAACATTCTTCTTTCAGAGCTATCTAAGCAAATGGTGTCAGGATGGGCGTCAACTATAAGGTGTCAGGGTTCGTAATCTAATAGGGATGCTGGTTGACTAAGCTAAAGCATAGGCTCCGGGACATAGCGCCCAGTACGATTTCTAGCCACCGTTCGCAAATAGGAAGGAGTTGGAGTAAACAGCTAAACTGTTTTCAGTTCACAGTCACTGGGGCATAGTGCCTAGCCACTTTTGTTTCCAAAGGTCCTCTTTTAATGGTTATGGGCTCTTGCTCACTATTTGTAAGACAAACCGGAAGTATAGAGTCTGCCACAATGTTCCCTGATCTGGAGTAATCGTACCCAAGTTTACAATAAGGGTTCAGGGCCCTCCTCACTCATTAAAGAATGCCACTCCATTCTCTTCCTCTCAACGAATATAGTGTTCTTCTAATTTCACTGGTTATCTCATTTGTTTGCCTTTTATAAGGGATATGGTGCTCTTCTCATCCATAAGGTTTCTCTTGCTCTCTCTTTCTCTGTCCTGTGGGATATATTGTCCTTCTGACTCTAGGGTATATCATGTCCGTCTCACTCTAAGCAATATCGTGTCTTTCTCATCCTGTTAGGGAGTTCTTCTTGTTTCTCTCTCTCTCGTGTTAGCAAAGGAGGATATACAAATGCCCTTGGGATTGGTGCGCTATATAAGCAACAAAAATAAATAAATAAATACATATTGTGACCTTCTGACCTAAGGCATATAGTACCTTCTCCACTTTCTGCCAGGGAGTTATAGAACTCTCCAGTGATACTGCATTTACTTTCTCCAGGCTCCATTGAATCTCTCAGCACTCCTGGCCACTCAGATCTCCAAATACCTCTGCTTCTCCTACTTAAGAACATCCAAATTATCTGCACTCCTACTTCCATCACTATGACTGAGGAGACCAGGCTCCGTGTACCCTTTCTGAGCCAGGTATCAGGTCTCTGAATGGCTGGGCTAATCAGGTGCCCTTTACGACAATCTGTGTCTGTGGCAGTATGATTTGATATGAAATATTAAATGATATGATATTATGTGGCATTTATAAAGCGCCTGTACACAAGTATTTCTAGGCGTGACAAGACAAGGATGGGGAAACAAAGGGAGGACAAAATAACAATCTTCCCAGGCCTTGTGTCATTCAGATTGTGCAAGTGCAGGGAAGAGGGAAGGGGAGAAGTGCCAGGGGGAGCGGAAGTGGGCAAGTGAAGATAACTCACAAGTGCAGCCAGCGGGTGGCTCATAAGTGCAGAGAGAAGAGACTCTTGGGGTGCAGATACAGACCCTTAAATGCTGGGGAGCTGGAGGCAGTGCAAGGGCAACTGGATATGCAGGAGGCTCGGCCCAAGTTCAGACGATGACCAGGTGACCAGTCCGCGGAGCCGTCAGGTGCATCAGCAGGAGAGAGGAAGAGAAAAAGCGGAAGCAAAAAGGAAGGTCTTCAGTTGCTTCTGGAACCGGAGGTGGTGTAAAGACCGGAGGGGGGTGTCTGTACTTCTGCTCTCTATATGGCAGAGAAGAGGCACAGAGGACCCCAGCCAAGATTCTCTATAGGGTAGCGCTGGTCGAGCAATCAAGGCCTAGCTTCTCAGGAGGTGATGCAGGCTGGTTCTTAAGTACAGTGCAGTCCCCAAGCCCCCACAAAGGAATGTCCGCACACTGTATTAGTAAAAACACAGTATTTATATAATTAATATTCAAGGTTATGTACAATATTACGATAACTCACTTTGTACTCAATTATCTATAATGGCAAATATACAGTTCTATGTGGTACCACAATTACTATTAGATCTCTTTAATGTGCAACAACTGTGTGGTTAAATGTCACACAAATCAGTTCATAAAGGAAACCAACAATAGATATAAGAGGAAAGCAGTTGGTTAGAACAATTGGCAGAATACTGACCCCATTACCTAGACACAGTTCTGTGTGGGGATCCCCCCACCTGGGCAACCTGTAGAATAAAGATATCTCACAAGCCCCAGTCCATATATTGTTCACAAGAGTCTTTCCAATAGTTCAGCAACCCCAGAGTACCTGGCGTTGTAGCGTTCCTCATCAGGGAATCGACGGCCCTGCTTAAGTGCCCTCCCTTTAAGGCAGGAGTCACGGGTCGTCTAACGTCTGGCGAAGAACAAGGTGAACTACGGCGGTGAAGTGGCAGCTTCTTTCTTAGCAGTGCTCGTCGACAGGGAAGCTTAAACATCCTGCAAGGAAGAGGCGTGCGGGGCACCTCGGTGTCGATAGTTCAGGACCATAAAGAGTTTGAAGAACTGTGGGCCAGCAAGGGCGTCGAGTCATCGGCATCTCTGTGGTCTTTTGGGTGGCGGGAAACCCACCGGCGGATGCTCCTCGGCGCGTCAACGGCCTGGCCTTCTCAGACGGGATAAGGCAGGCGGCGGTGCGGACGAGCGCATCCATGAATCGAAAGTTCTTAGGCAACGGGAGCACGGCGGCTCCGGTCGGCGATAGCGGTCGGCGATGGTGGCGGACAACAGTCCGGGCGCTTCTCTTTGGGATTCCGCAGCAGTCCCCATCTCCGGTCGGCAACCTGTCTTAGGTCTATCTACCAGGGAGCTTTGGCAAAGATCAGCTGGTGCACAATGGTCTCTCGTAGCTCGGGAAGCCAGTCCTTGGAGAAACAGCAGCTTTCAGATTGACGAAGTAGAGCAGCAGCACGACTTCTCTTCCAGCAGGGCTTCAAGGTTAAGCTTCAGTTTCACTCCAGTTACTCTTCGTAGTTTGGACTTCAGCTTCTGAACACAAATTCTAGCAGTGAGAGGCCCCCAGATATACTAGTTGATCTCCCATTCATTCTGCTGGGTTTCACTCAGGCAACCAATCGGTCAGAAGGGCATTCCTGCAGGCAGGCAGCCATTCAGGTGCATAGTGCATTCAGGTGCATTCAGGCCATTCACTTCTCTCCAAACACTTTCAACAAGTTATGTGTATTGGGAAAAGTACCCAGCCTTCAACACTCCACACTGCATTCATACAAGTTTCGGGCAGTGATGTCTCAGTCATTGTGTCAAACACCAGAAACCAGACATCCACAATAAGAAGTGTATACTGGTCACACACTCCATTCACCCAGGTCCCACCCACAGGGTGTACCCACAACATACAGTCAGTGGGAAGGCTCCAGCGAGACTGGCTTGTACTTCACAACAACACCCTATATGGAACTTCCACCCAACAGCGGGTCAGGGGAAAGGGACAGAGTCAGGGATTCCCATGACTTTGGAAAAACAAGGTAACAGGCAATAGAAAGCAAAAGGCCACAGGGGCCATCTTGTTTCCTATCACGATTCAACTGATTCCAATGGCAGGGTCTGGGTATCCCAAAATGGAGGATATTCAGAGCACCTGTCAAATTCAGCATGGAGCTGCGGAGCTGCCACCAGCCCGTACCCTGCTCTGTGGGCCACACACAGGTGCCCAAAAACATACACTGGGGGCACAGGGTTGCCCCCCCACTCAATGGTGCCATAAGGGTATCCCATGGGTATGTACACCAAACCAAAAGAGAGGGCTGCACTGCCAGGAGTCCCACATGGACTCCTGCACGGAAAACACGACAGAACACACGATGAAAAGCAGTAAAGGATAAAGATACAGAGTTCCAGTCCCTCCGATGCATTTCCAGCATCACAGTTATGCTCAAGTTTGAGAGGGGCAGGGAGTTGATTCCAGAGGGAGGCCCCAGCCGAGGAGATAGATCTGACCTTAAGTCTCTGCATGGAGAAGTGTCTGACCCTGCAAGAGTTGGAGGTGGATGAGCAGAGAGCTCGAGAAGGAAGATGTTTTGGAAGAGAAAGTTGGAGGTAGAGTGGTCCCAGGCTGCTGAAAGCCTTGTGGATGATGTACAGGATGTTGAACTTGATTCTTGCAGCCATTAAGAGCCAGTGAAAAGATTTCAGAGTGGAGAGATAGATTGCCTGGGCTTGAGGCCAAGTATAAGTCTTGCGGTTCTGTTCTGGATAAGATGTAACGGTCGAAGAGTAGAGGCAGGAAGATTTGGAAAGAGGCTGTTGTAATAGTCCAACCTAGAGAGGACCAGAGCTCCGGAGATAGTGAGCTTCTGAGGGAAAGTGAGAAAAGGTAGAATACCTCTGAGGAGGTGCAGCTGATAGTTTGACTTCTTAGAGACGTCAGAGATGTGAGCAGAGAAGGAGAGGGTGGAGTCAAAGATGACACCAAGGTTCTTAGCCTCACAGGAAGGAGCAGGAAGAGGGCCCAGAGTGGGCAGCAAGAAAGGGAGGAAAGGAGGGAGCTGGTGTCCTAAAGAGGAGGATCTCAGTCTTACTAGTATTACGGTGCCGAAGAATACAGGACCTCTCAGGAGTTAAAGAAGCAATACACTACAAACCTTAAGTGAAAAAGCCCACAGGATGGATAAAAAACTCTGTGAGACTCCCCCCCCCCCCAAGGTAGGAGTGCTACGTGACACACCCCCTATCGCTGGATTGGTACTTTCAGGAGCTGTAACAAGGGAGACAACAGAATAAAAGATAAATAACAGAATGAGGGAAACAATTTTTCAAAGGTAAAGAATAATAGAGTCTGTTACCTGGAAAGATAGAACTCCTACGGTGGGGGTCATTCCAGAAAGTTACTGGTATGGTATGGTAATGGTTATTTTTAAAGCACCTATACACAAGGCAAGTGTTTCAAAGCGCTCAAGGAGGGATGGTACAAGGGGAAAAACAACAGTCATTCAGAGCCCTTGAATTTCTGAACGATACAAGTCTGCACCAGCAGAGTAATTGCATGTAATACAATAAACAGTGTACATAACAGCACATAGGTCTGATAACGATTCTGCAGTTTTTCCAAGTGCATAGGTAAAATACTGGCTGTGGAAAGAGGATAGGGATGAGACAATGCTTGGAAACTAGGACTATGAACACTAAACACCTAACTTGGACGAAAAGAGCACTGACACGAATCGAAACCGATTCATTGTGCTTGCAAATTAGACAGTTGCAAGAACAACCACTCTTGTTTCCTTTTTTAGGTTTAACTGTCTTTGATTCCATGGCAGCAAGGGAGTGCACGATCAGCGGATTAGAGGAAATAACCTCTCTCCCTGGTCACACACTATGCTCCGTTAGGATCTGAGGAGAGGGCACACTAGGTCTGTAAGAATTGTGACTGGATGTCTTCCGTCTGTGACCCCCCCTCAAGGAGGACGTGGGTTTTCCTAAAATGCAGTAAGTATGGAAAAAGGAGCGAGCCACGGTGTGTGCTGTCTAGGGTCATTCTTTGGACCTGGAAAAGGCCTAACACTTCCCTTCCCCCTTGGGAATATCAAATTAGGTTTCCCAGGTAGATTACAAGGGGTGTAAGTAAGTTTCTCCACATTAGCATGCCCTGTATGCCCTGCTGCTAAATAGTTGAGTGAGTTTTTCCAGTGTATTTCCCAGCTGAGTGAAGGGGGAAATATTATCAGTTCATGGGGGGCACGGTCGGTGTGTGCTTCACTTTACTGGTTCGGCTCAATATATCTTGCCTCTGAACCCCTCGGAATAGGGACAGTGGTTCCATTGAAATCATTGGAATGTAATACTGCTAGATGTAAGAGTGCCAGGGATGGGGGTTCTCCTGTGGTCTACCTGGGTTTGTCCCAACATGTCTGAGGATGTCTTGCCTCAAAACCCAATGTCAAAGGGAAGAGGACTCTATTCAAGTCAATGGAGTCACCTAGATCTTTCCTGTTCTGACCTCTTTGGACTTTGATGCTCTTCTGATGTGGACAGTAATATATGCCCTGGCATGGGATCAGGATAGTGACTTCAAAGGATAAACAACGTCTCACAGACACAGTCACATGTGGTTTTAATCATTCCAAGCAGGTGGTCTAAAAGCAGTGTCGATATAAATGTGCCAAAACCAGATATCTCTTAAAGATGGTTGAACATCACAGGCACAATTTTTCCGATTAAAGCTCATCAGTGAGATGCAGTTAACAACCTACATGAGCACTCTAAAAAAACAATTTTAATGTGGTGTTATAGAAAAATGGTGGAAAACATGCAAACGTGTTACAGGCATAAGGGGCACGTAGTTATAGAAGATCATTGGGACTACTTCAATTCTACTGCACATTACCATGAATGTAATTCCTATGTTTTTACTTGCTATAACAATTTTGTTTCCAAGATTCTTTGACGTATTGTTGTGTTTGAGTTTTATTGTGATGGGTTATATTTTACATTAGCTACTGTTGTTTCAGATGTCTTAACTGAATGGATCGCTCTTCATTGCTATGCATATGCATGAGTTTAAATAGCATGGATGTAGTACTAGTGGTCGTCAAGCAATGTACTATTCACAAACAAAATAAAGCACAGGCAAAAGTTCCGATTTTTGTGGCGTCTAATGCTGGGGCTCTGCCTGCCTGTTATGGAGATATTCCATTTGTAACAGGTGAAGATAATATGGCACAGGTAAAAGTAATTGCTTGCTCAGGATCACCCAGTTAGGTGGGGGGAAGTTGAGCTTCAAATCTCAAGGTTCCAAAATCAGGAAATCACTCACTTGGCCAAATCTCGAACCGTAGAGTCTGATCACATCATCATCACTTTATTAAGTATTGTTACACAAGGCTCTTAAAGTTCTGATGTACAGCTTCACATCACTTTAGTGCATACAACAAATCACATTACCACAAGAAATGATTCATAAATAGAGCACACAATGAAACAAACAAATTCATCTCATTAGCCAACGAAGCACTCAAGAACTAAGAAGTAAAAACAGGAATTACCATGCTCTATTAAAAAGCAATTTTAAGGACTTTAAGAACATTTGTTTTGTTGGACAGCATACTAATGAAACCAGGAGAATTTGCCAAGAGGTAACAAAGACCCCATGCTTTTAAACATTTCTCACATATCATCTTGTCTTTAGCTGCAATTCTTTTAATTTATTTTTAATTTTTATTTGCATTACAATTGAAACAACTATTTTTTTAGCAAAACCTAAAACTAAATACAATACAATTCTAGAATTCTCTTTAGCTGCAATGGTATTCAGACGATGGAGAAGCCTAGTAGTCTCATGGACATCAAGGCACAGCCAACTTTGAGAGAGAAGGAAGTTCAGAATCTATTGTAGCTTTCCAAATAATAGTAGCAACTTTCAGCTTGATCTGCTGATGAATGGACATCCGGCCTAATGTATTCCCCAAAGGAGCAATGCGCTCCAAGATCAATAAAAAGCTTGGTTGTGGTCGAGTTGAACTTGATTGAGAAATGTACTGGCCAGCTCCATGTTAAGGCTATTACATACAGCATTAGATCCTGGTAAGAGCCAGAGCCAGTATGAAAAAAGCTGTATCCTCGGGGCCTAATACAGGACACACTTGGCAAATGAGGCTGAACTGTAAGTGAGCAGCCTCACAGCCGCGTTGACCATTGCCCCAAATGTCAAGGTGGAGTGAAACAAAAAAACAAGATTCTGCACCACCTTGACTAATCTTGGTAGATCTGTGAGTTTGTCTAGCCAGAGAAAAGGTAGCCTCTGCAGTTGTCCATCAAGGCGAGATCAAAACTAGACAGGAGACATCCCAGCATTCCCCCTTTGTACCTTTTATAATTTCTTGTTGGGGAGCTGCTTGTTTCAATGCACTAGAAAGTGGAAGGCAATAATGGTGCATTAACAATCTTGAAAGGCTGTCACGCGATAATGAAGTCACGGCACGTTTAAGGCAAACAACCTTTAATGACAGCAACTGAAACCAGGTTAGGCCTTCTTCATTTCTATGCAAAGTAAAGTATCAAAATACATTCGAGCAGTTTTTGGTCGAGCAATAGACCCACTACAACCATTTTAGTGTCAAATGCAATGCCAGGTTTAAAAAAGAAACTGCTGTTATTTGCAGACCTGTGCTTGGCAAAGGGTCTGGAAAAAAATTATTCAAAAATGAAATGGTATATTTTGGGAGTAAAAGGAAAGCAAATGGTCTACGCTTAGCTATTCATGATTTTACTATTGAGGAAGTATCATTTTCCTGATAACCTAGACATCAGATTCAATAAAAGAGTCTCTTGGCAGGACCAACTCTCCAAATCAAATCTGAGTTTAATTAAGAATTCTGCAGCAGTTTCAATGTTTGCACGAGAACAAATGAAGAGAACATTAAACCAGCTTTGAAAGTATTGAAAACAATCATGCATTTATGGTGATGAGGTTTGAGGCTACATGGAATGTATTTTATTGACCGAAAATCAAACAAGTTCTTAAAACAGTTTTCGGGACTCCCACTAATAACCTCAAACCCGACCCTTCACTCTCCACTGGGGTGGTCCTCTATTGAATTCATGGTGTGTTTGAAACCTATTGCGTATTGAGCAAAGAAAAGCCAGATCCCCTTTGCTGCTCATTTATAAGGAAACTAGGATTGACATGTTTAACCAAAATGGGTGGTTATCTGTACCTTGGTTTAGGCATGTGAAAAATACCCTCCGATCCATTGGAGTCCCTGAATTTTCAGGAAATCTAAACATTATAAACGATACAACTGCTCCGATTGTCAATGTGGAGAAATGCTTACTTTGGTGCATGGAGATCTTTTTATCATCACTCCCCAAACAGAGATTTTTTTTTAATTACTTGTTAATTAAAAGTACTACTGGTTTTAAAGAAATAACACAAACAAAAACAATTCATGGAAACATAATAAAAAAAACTATAGTTAATAATGAATTCATATTCTTAAACGTAATAAAAAAATGCACAATCAATGAAACACCCACACGCTAGCGTTAAATCAGAATGAATAGCACATGTGAAAAATGGCAAAGCATCTAGCATATTTAAAAGATTCTGTGTTCTTTTACCATCTGTTTGTTTCAATGAGTTTCTTTACAAATATTTTTCTGCAAAAAAACTAATTGACATTATTTTTATATCTGGTGGTCCTGCAAGCCCCCTTCCCCATTATTGTATCCCTATCCCTAACACTCTACCCTTTTTATCCCCTTACGCAACCGCCTTTCATTTTTCGATGAGTTTTTTCACTGAATTTTTTTCATTAAAAAACCTGGCGGCAAAACAATTGTATGTCATTTAAAAATGTACACGAGAGTAGGTAGGTAAAACTTGTTTGTAATGGCACTGACAGTTATCTTGGCATCTATAGTGCAGGTCACATGTGAAAAGAGCCAACACGTGTTTCGACCGAAGTCTTCATCAAGGCTGTGCATGTGTGGTGATGTGCAAGTGTATGGTGACAAGGTGAGTAAAATGCAACACAACAGATTGGAATCATATACATGAATTGTGCAAGCATGAATAATATATGCATTGTGGGTAGTGAGGTGAGTGGTCCCATAACAGTTACAGGTACATTTGATCATTGAAATAGCACATGTTAATCAATTATGAGACCACATTGGTTGGTTGGTCTTTGATTAAGGAAAATTGAAGGTCACGGGGTAGTTTAGGTTGTCTGGTCCTTCATAGGTGATGCTGATTAGCCACTGTAAAGATGGGAGAATGAGCATCCGTTAGGGGTAATGAATAAGTACAGGTGTCTGGCTGGTATTGGTGCATGTACTATTGTAGTAAATGGCTGGGAGTGGGCTGCAATCTAATGTGAGTAGTGGTAGGGTACGGAGAAAAGAGGCATTGTATGGCATAGGGTGCAGATTTGGTAGGATATGCAAACATTAAGCGAGTGCTTGGATGTGCCAGAACTGTGGGGTCTGGTGGGGGCGGTCTAGAGGCAAGGTGGGAGTAGTACTTGTGTGAGGTGTGCCTATGGTGGGGGAAAACTACTATGGGGAATCCTGTGTGGCTGTGAGAGGACTTGGTGCAGTAGCCATGCCCACGCACAAGGGCAGGCTGGCGAGCAGCGGTGACATGTGAGGATTATGTGAGGAGGAGTACCGGGGGTCCTGTGGGTTGGAGCATGATGTCCCAGAGTGAGGGTTTAGCAGGGGGAAGTAGTGAAGCACGGGAAGGCAGGGGTAGCAGTCCCGTGTTACTGGGCAGAAGGATGAAAAACAAACAGCCATACTAATGATGCGTGCTTGGGTGCTCTGGCTGAGAGGGTCAGGATAATAGTATGAAGAAAATCCCCTTTGTCACTCAGATCATTCAAAAGGTACTTACAGGGGGTACACTATCCAATGGATAGCAGTTTAGAAATGTGCCGCCACAGCCAGTATAGTACGCTATGTAAGCTTTCAGACTCCTCACTTCTTATCGAGTCATAGCTATGAACATATCTATTGTACGTGGTCATATACAGAGAACCCAGGCCTTTACATTCAGTAAATACATGTCTATCTGTTTCAATCATGCCTGGCATTTTTACACATGCGCCATACCCTTTGGGCTAGTGGAACCTTAAGATATGCTCCTCGTAGGGCAAATAAAGGCAGTTTATTTATGCGCAATCTAAGAATAAAATTGAGCACAGCCAGACTTGAGCTCTGTCTAAGGTAAGATTGAGTTTTAAAATAACTATTTGAGACCTTTGATACGTATCTGCAGGATCGCAAAATGGAGAGGCGTTCGTAATTATTTAGCCAATACCATTGATTCATTTTTCTTCTGAAGATTTTCTTCAGGATTGTGTACTTTGTGCCCCGAGTAAAGTGTGGGAGCCAGTTAATATTATCATATGATGTATAGTTAAACGCTGAAAATGTGCTGCCCCTGTGTTCCAATTGTGGTCTATTATCTCCCGCCACTAGGGAAAGTAATTGTCATTTGGGGCTGGAATTAGCTTTCATGTGAAGCTTGCCTCGCTTGGTCAGTAGTAGGCTCCTCAGTGAAGTCAGTCCCAATTCAAGCCTGAGGTATTCCATGGTGGTCGGGGGAGATAATTGTAGTACTCTACGCCAAAAGTGCCCCTCTAGCTTGTCTAGCCACGTCAAATCCCCCATGGCCAAGGCTTCAAGGCCATATAAAACTATGGGGCAAAAACTTTGTTTATATAAAATGATAATGCCCTCAATCAAGTAGCCTGCCATCTGTCTGTCCACAATGTCTATCATGTGGGTCAGACGGCGGGCGTTTATCTTTTTAGTCTCTGTTAACGGGCCATACAACATATTGTTTCTCATTTCTAGGCCCATATGGCTATAATTCTCACCATAATCAAGGGTGCCCAACGATGTATGGAAAGTCGGGAGACTTATCTTCTGGGCTAGGGCCACCATAGCTGTCGTTTTATCCATATTGATTGTCAGATCCTTTTCCACTGAATAAGAGGCGAGTGTTTCAAACACCCTCCTTGTGCCACTAAAGGTGTGGTTAAATATCACCAAGTTGTCGGCATATAACATATATGGTAAAGGCACACCTCCAACTTTTGGATAACAGCCCACTACAGAGAATTGCAAGGAGAGGTGGGACAGATATATGTTAAACAACACACATTCCTGTTTGATACCCCTCTTTATAGCACCCAACTCCGACAAAGTACCAGAGTCATCCAACCTCACTCTACACCCCGTATTCTGATGTAGTCCCTTCAATATACACAGTAACCATTTTGGGCAGCCCCACTGCTCCAACTTACACCATAGCTTTTCACTGCAAACAGTGTCCAACGCTGCCTTGAAGTCCACAAAAATAATATACAAGGCAGACCCACCTTTGGCAGATGATCTCCAGAGTAATGTGCCCAGGGATCTCATATTATGGGTGGTAGAAGTCCCCAGATAAAAGCTGGTCTAATTAAATTGAAGTAGGTGATTTTCTCTACCCATTTCTGCAGGACACTCAGGACCATATATGAAAACAAATTCCTGGTCACGTCTAAGAGAGACAGCCATCTATAATTTGTCTGGAATTGATCTGTCTCCTTTCTTGTATATTGGTAATAAGATGGTTTGCTTCCAGGACTCCGGAATCTCCTGGGAATGGCAAACCCTCTTTAATAGGATGTTTAAAATCCATGCCCAAACTAAAGGGTCCTGTTTTAAAACAATGCTAGCGAGCCCGTTTGGGCCAGGGCACCTCACATTTTTTACGTTCATAATCGTTCCAACTATACCCTTCAAAGTTATCAATAGAGACTAGCCACTGAGGCAATATTCCTGTTTGGCGGCTATAGTGTAATCTAAAGTTTTTTCGTTTATTGTGTGAGGAAATCAGGGATTTAAGAAACATTTTATTTGCCAAATGTACTCAAAATTCTTTATTCATTACTTAAGCAATAAGCCCAGAGCGGCGGGGGCATTACCGACTTAGGTAATGCCCCGGGGCCCATAGTTATAGGCCCTGAATGAAGCGAGGGCCTTAATAAAGGCCCCGGGCATTACCAGAGTCGGTAATGCCCCTGCCGGGAGGGTCATATAGCTATTAGTACCCCAGTCCACAAAAACTGCGTCACTGGGGCACTAAAAGCTTTATTTTTTTCCCGAAATGCTGCAGCGTTTCTGAAAAAAAAATAAAAGACGTCAAAGAAAATGGCTGCCATGGAAAGGGAAAATGGAGTCTGTTTTCCCTTTCCATGGCCGCCATCGGGAGCAGACGCGCTGGAAACAGAAGCGTTTCCAGCGCGTCCGCTCCCGAAAAAAAGAAGGTAAGTGTGGTTGGGAGGGCGGAAGGGAGTGAGGGGAAAGGGGAAAAGTACCTGGGTCCCCGGCGGGGGACGATGGAAGTCTCCAGCCGTGTGGAGGCTCAGAGCGGGGATGGCCCCGCTCCGAGTCTTCACACGGCTGGAGGCTTTCATCGTCCCCCGCCGGGGACCAAGGCATAGAAAGTAAGAGGGATGGGGAGGGCAGGGAGGTGGGAGGAGGGAGGGAAGGAAAAAAAAGCCTTACCTCTGTCCCCGGCAGGGGCCGAAGGTAGCCTCTCAGCCGTGGGGAGGCTCGGAGTGGGGATGGCCCTGCTTTGAGCCTCCTCATTGGCTGAGGGGCTGCCACGCCCCCCGCCGGGGACAAAGGCTGTGGAATCCCGACGGAGGGATTCCCGGCCTGGTAACGACTCTGCGAGGGCCAATTAGAATGGCTCTTTCATTCTGATTGCACCCTCGCCGGGTACTAATACACAATCTTTTTGGAACTGTCTGAGAAGTGGTGAGCGAACAAGAAGAAAGCTCTTCGGAGAGAGGTACCGTTAATACATAGATCACATATGATCACTGCAGACAGTAAGAGCAGAACTTTAGACACTGTACACTGTATTGAAATTGGTGCAGACATTAGGATCATTACATAAATAAAGCCAATTGGAGCTTTCTATTTGTTCTACTGAAATCTAACTACATTAGAAAATGTTGCCACCTTTATAGGAGGTTTATGGCTGTGGACCACCCTGAAGAATTGAATCCTATATCTGAGGACAATCCAGCTGTGCAAATTGCATACCTATACGTCGACATTAAGTTGAGTAATGAGGCAGCCCTGATCATGGATACTCATGTCCTTGCATCGATGGTATTCAACATCTCAAACACCAAGATTATGCTCATGGGAAGATTAGAGGGTGCTATATTGGAGGTGGTGAAATTGTATAATTATCTGGGCAGCTCCCTTAAATCTTGTCCCATTTCCTAATTCCTTGGTGACTTTGTCACTCAAAGGTGCTTAAGAAGTGGCTGGTCATCCGTAGATGTATTGCCAGGAAAGGGGGATACAATCAAAGGCGTAGCCAGTATTGTCTTACAAGTGAGGTCTGAAGTGAATGTAGTTGGGACCACGCAGTGACATTAACATCTGTAAATGCGCCTCTGAGTGAGCATTTAGAGATTTTGGGTGGGCCTTGCCTGCTAAGGTCCTTGCCTATCTACGCCTCTGGATACAATTTTGAAGGTTTCTTGGAAATCTGTAAAGTCGAAGCAATTCCTAGCATACTATACGGTCTGGAGTGAACCGTCAAAATTGGTTAATTGGTTGGACCAATTTGAATGTAAATGTCTGCGCTCGGTATTGGGCATGTCCAATGCTGTCCCCGTCGAGGCTTTGAGCTGGGAGCTCGGTTTTCTTTCCCTGACGGCCCACTGGATGATATTACAGACCAAGTTCTATCTCACATTTCGTTAGGCCAGCAGGGAGGGTAAGAAGTTGCTAGGCCTTATTGCACAGAATGATTATAACAACTCCCTGAATCAGTCCTAATGCTATCTGAAGCAGATGGTTACTCTCCATCTCGATTCCATTGTTCTCATTCTTCCTGACAACGCATATCCTTTCCCTTATTTCCAAGAGCTGAAGCCTGAAACTGTGGTCTGTGACAGGCCATATGACATTGCCAAGTTGAGCTCCAAACGATTATACAGTGTATCTAGCACACAGGGTTTATGGGTTTATAGACAAAAAGTCGAAAACATAATGTCGAATAGCAAAAATGTCGAAAAAAAAATGTCGAATGCAAAAAAGTCGAAAAAACATACATATAATAGGAAAAGTCATAATTTCGAAAAAAAAATGTAAAAAAAAAATTGAAAACCCAAAACACTCTTTTTTTTTTTTTACCCAGATAGTAACATTTATTATGGGGGGGGTCCCCCCCCCAACCCCCCATCCCAAACCCCTACCCCAACCCCCCCCCCCTCCTCCCCATCCCCCCCATCCCCCATAGATATACCTTTAATTATTTTAAAAAAATCTTTAATATAATATTAAATAATTAATTAATTATTTAAAAAACCATCCCAAACCCCTATCCCCAACCCCCCCATCCTCCCCATCACCCCCACTCCCCATGGAAATACCTTTAATTATTTTTAAAGAAAAGTTTAATAAAATATTTATTATTAACACATAAAATCGAAAAAAGTCGAAAAAAAGTCGACATTTTTGTTTTTCGACATTTTTGTTTTTCGACTAAATATTTTCGACATTTTTACTTTCGAATATATTATATTCGAAATTATGACTGGATACCGGTTTATGCCCTAACACAAATTGCTCGTAGCTGTTAAAACCATGCTCTTTGGATCTCAAACGCTTCATATGTTATTTGCGCTTCAATATACTGCCAAAAGCTGAGTACACTGGCGCATGGCGTGGAATTCGTTGATGAGGAAAGGTGTTGCAGATCATGTAAATGTTCTATTGAAACCAGCCGGCATATCCTCACTATTTCCCCAGCATTATGGGTGAAATATAGTAAGGGCTTGGGGATACAACCTGTTCTGTGACTGGCTGGCAGTCTGACCAATTTTGGAGTGCTGTGTATTCCGCCGAAAGTCTTGTAATCACTGCAGCCGCGTTCCACACATGGAAGGAAACTGTCATTTTATTTAGTGAAGCTCGAATGTAACTGAATGTCTTGTATAATTGTTAATTTTGAAGCTGTAATTTTAGAATCTATCTGTTTTGTATCAACTGACTGTGAATTGTGTACAATTGTATGTACTGTAGTGCTGAAGGTTTTGTTTCAAAGCCACTATGCACTTAAATAAAAATAAAAAGATAAGTGGTGAGCGAGTCTCATTAGTACTTACACCAATTCAATTTTTTATTAACGTCTTTGATCTTTTAGGGGAGACATTTTTTTAAAATGTACTATGGAATATGTTTATTATGGATTTAAATGAACTAATTTATATCTTTTAACTTTTTTTCCTAAAACCGTAATAATGAAATAAAAACAAACAAAAAGCACCTGAAGCTGTTGGTTGCTCCCCAGTGGACCTTGCCCCTGCACACACTCGCCCACTGCATATTCCTACCACATTTCCCCCCTGCATTCCTCGAGCGCCTCCCCTTGCACCTCCTCCCCTTGTGCACCATTCCTTTGTAAACGTTCAGCCTCTTTCTTTCCCATTTCATCTTTTCTCCCAGTGTTTCCTCTCCTCTGGGCTCCTCCGCCCCGCTGAGTACATCCCCCCACGGATGCGCTTCCAGAAAGCCAGCGAGTGTTCAACAGAGCTCAGAAAACTGCCGTTTCAGAAATGAGCATTTTGATTATTTTCAAAAGTGTGTATAAAAATATCTTCTTTTTAAACTGAAAAACATCTGTTCATGTACTAAACCCCAACACGTTCAAACACTGTGGTGCATTGCCCCTGTTAGCAGGAAGATGTATTGGGAGGAAGGTCATTCTGCCGGCCTTTCCGATTTGCAGTTGCTCGCGTCCAATGCTGTAATAGCTTTTATGAAGACTAAGGGGTGCACTTGGCGCAGCGCGCAGCATAGAAGCACTTATATGGAGTCAGGAGAAGCATTTAAATGGACACAAGTGGCATTAAAAGCCACCCTTCAAAACTGGGAAAAGTATAAAATAGCCATCAATAAAAGTGAATCGTTCCAATGTCAGCAGGAAATTCAAGTCTTACAATGAACGCACTGTGGCATTCGATTGATCCGGTTTCTAGAGAGGGAAGCATTCATATTTATTTTCAGACATGTAGGTATGTGGTCATAGAGATTATTATGAATTCATATTGCACACTGGGGACACTGGGGAACTATGGCAGTTAATAGAGTGCACCTTCCTACCAGTAAGAATGCATTCAGGTATGTCAAAGTTCATGACCACTATGTCAGAAATCATTGAAGAGTTCCAATCCAGTGCATTTTTATGCACTACCAATTCACCAAATGTTTGAAGGATTTTTTTTTAAAGACTATCAAATACCGAAAATTAAGTACCCCTTTTGACTATGAACCACTTTGCAACCCGCAAAACAAGTTCAAAGTTTAGAGCCTCAGAAAATAGCCAGAAGTGTGTAAAATGGCAATACACATCTCAAATATAAAGTATTACATGTCAGCACATTGTATCGGACAGTGTAAATGCACACACACAGGTCAGATACTTATATAGTTAGCATGACAAATGTTTTTTGACGAGAAAAAAACGCTCTTTTATGATAAATTCCTAGTAGGGCCAACTACCCTATTCACATTGTTTTTAAAACCCAAACATGGTACATTTGGATAAAATATTGGGGGAATGGCTTAGCCATCAGGGTGAATGCATCTAACAGAGTGAGTGAGACTTGGACCTGGGAAAGGAGGGATTTTGAAAAAAGGCTATGGACAGCTTTCTATCTCATAAAAAGGCTGGAAATCTATACATAAAAAACAGGTCAAGGAAGAGTTAGCAGCCCCAGAGACGATTCTGGAAACCAACATTAGGATGGAGTCTTTTCACCCTTTCCTCCATTGTCAATAATTCAAGTCTGGTTAAAGGATTTAAAATGAGAACATAAAGCAAAAGTTTAAAATCATAAACAGTAGACAAAAAATGAAAGTGGTGACATTTCCCCCCAAAAATAATTCTAAAGGTCAATTAAAAATGTTTTTTTTTTTAATTAAAAAAAATGTTTCAGTTTACAGTAAACTTTTCCTTTTGTCTTATCAAACTTATTGCATTTTAGTAATTCATTTCAATCAGTTCCCATTTTCGATTCTTTCCATAATCTTCTTCCAAAAATGAAAAATTATGTATATCATTCGTTTCTCAATCCCTGACAGTATCCAAGCCCATCTTTGGTCAGAGCTCATTGTCTTTTGTGTAGACTCAAAGTAAGATCGACATACACTTCTTTCTTTGACAAGGGCAGGACATAACATCGTCAGATAATGCAAACTTTCAGTTTCGTCTTGATTTTTGCATATCTGACAAAAGATTTCTTTGTTATCTTGCTGTTTAGTTCTTACTAGTCTTTCCCTAGTGGGTAATATGTTCAACCGAAATTTCATAAAAAACATTCTTATTTCTTTATCAGGGAATATAAACAATATTAAAAATGTTTAATAGGCATATTATCACAAAAACGTCATACATATGACTTTTCAAAACAAAATACAGACATTAACATCACACCACACAAGTGATATTTCAGACCATTCATCAGTAAGGAATATTGCCCCCATTTCTACTAGGAGAAAACAGATTGTCCCTTTGGCACTGCAAGTGTAGGAATGTGCAACCAAGCTGACGTCACTGTGAAGAAGGTCTAGTTAGCCCACCATACACACAGAACATGGAACATGCTCACCAATCGGGATGGTTAGTCGGGCGATAGCTACTAAGGGGGCACTGGGATTGGCTCTCTAGGGTACCACTTGACAATAATCCAGTCAATTTCATGATTTGCAGTTTGCAGCCAGTCATGCCTCGGGAATATTTTCAGTCGAGGGGCCTAAATTGCTCCAAAATTAGCATGTAGGGTCCAGCATAGCCAGGGAGCCCCAACACATTTTGAACATTTTCTGAGGTTCTCCCTTCCAAGAAATTTTTTAAATCACACACATTTTCAACCAAATTAGGTAAACAGCCATACAATTAGTGGTTCTGTAGGGTAATACTGCGACAAATTACAATACATGCCATGCCACCAACAATACTCTTCATATGAGAAGTTTACACCATTTTCACGAGGCTACGGACACAACCTATCTATGCCAGTAATCGTCCATGTGAAGCACATGCATGAGGCTGCAGTCACAGCCTATCTCTGCCAGTAATGGTCACTGTAAATCCCTTGCATTAGGCTGGTCACTGTAAATCACATGCATGAGGCTGCAGTCACAGCCTATCTCTGCCAGTAATGGTCACTGTAAATCCCTTGCATTAGGCTGGTCACTGTAAATCACATGCATGAGGCTGCAGTCACAGCCTATCTCTGCCAGTAATGGTCACTGTAAATCCCTTGCATTAGGCTGGTCACTGTAAATCACATGCATGAGGCTGCAGTCACAGCCTATCTCTGCCAGTAATGGTCAGTGTAAATCCCTTGCATTAGGCTGGTCACTGTAAATCACATGCATGAGGCTGCAGTCACAGCCTATCTCTGCCAGTAATGGTCACTGTAAATCCCTTGCATTAGGCTGGTCACTGTAAATCACATGCAGTAGCCTGCAGTCACAGCCTTTCTCTGCCAGTAATGGTCACTGTAAATCCCTTGCATTAGGCTGGTCACTTGTAACGCTCACCTGATTCCCGCAGAGGCCCCGGTCTTGACTGGGTGAATGCCGTATCTTCAAAGGTGATGTGTAACACACGATTGGCTCTTTGGGCTGGACCTCTGTGCACTGTATGTCTGACTCGAGGAGTAAGATGTCTGCAGATAGAAAATATGGGATTAATGAACTGGGGTTATTGGGTGCCTTTCTCCTCTTCCCTTTCTCTTCTGTAGAACCCCAAAGGTTAGCACCCTCACCTTAGGTAAGTGAACGCCGAGCTCTCCATCTGCCTCGGGGCAGGGTGCCGTAACCAGTTTCTTCACTGGATAAGGGTGCAGGCCTCTTGACCTCAGAGGACTGCTGTCCGTCGTTAACTGCACGAACGGTAAGTTCTGGGCACTTCAAATGTCTTAAAAGTCTTTTGTAATGATATCTCTTGTTTTGCAGGGTTCCGGCGATGGCGGATGGCGGGCTGATGAGAGTTGAGGATCGAACCCGCGTGAGGAATAGAAGCGCCTGGAAGCACGTAAGTAAGCGCTTGTAGCCTGCTTCACGATGCGCACTAACTGTCCCTTTTATCTTGCAGGTACAAGTTCGGAGCTTTAGAGAAGCTGAAGGGTGCTGGAATACCCACTGGATTCGGCGTGGGAAGAAGTAATGGCACGTGAGTAATAAAGTTGCCCAATGTCTTTAAACGCACCTTCTTTTGTCTTTCAGATGCGGGATGCAGCGCCGAAGGCCTCCGGAGCGTGCGAAGAGCTGGTAAGCTTTTGTCTTTCAGATGCCGGAATGCAGTGCGAAGACCTCCGGAGCATGCGAAGAGTAGGTAAGCCTTTGTCTTTCAGATGCCGGAATGCAGCGCGAGGCGTTGGTGACAGCCGATGGACCAGGTAAGAGATGCGCTGCCACTGAAGACCGTAATGCTAACCTGTTCTTTCTTTGTCTTTACAGGTGCTGCTGAAGACTGGATTCCAGGATGGTAAGCCTTTGTTCCCTTAGGCCCAGGATCAGAAGCAGAAGACACGATGAGCGTTCTGCTGCAGAGAATGCAGAATAACGCAAAGCAAGATTCATCCATCGGGTGTGGTTTAAATAGCCTCCTGTGGTGCTTAGGTGTCTCCTTCCACAGCCGCGCCTAAGAAAAGAGTTCCTGCTTTCCAGAAGAGTTCCAGTGTTCTGAACCTAGGGAGTGGCTCCTGCCCCACCCAACAGGAAAAGTAGTCCCAAACAGAAGAGGATCAGGGGTTCAACTGGCAGGTAAGTAAGCAGCATGGTCTGCTGCAGGTAAGTCCACCCAAGCATTATGAGCCCGGCGCTTCCAGCGCTGGGACTGGGCATCTTTATGAGCCTGGTGCCACTGGCGCCAGGACAGGGTCCAAAAGGTCCCAATTGGGACTGGCTGGCACTCGGAACCGGGGTTATGGGTCTGCTTCCAAGGGAGTCGGGCAAGTCCTGATCTTTTGGAAGCAGAGATCATGACATCACTGTAAATCACATGCATGAGGCTGCAGTCACAGCCTATCTCTGCCAGTAATGGTCACTGTAAATCCCTTGCATTAGGCTGGTCACTGTAAATCACATGCATAAGGCTGCAGTCACAGCCTATCTCTGCCAGTAATGGTCACTGTAAATCCCTTGCATTAGGCTGGTCACTGTAAATCACATGCAGGAGCCTGCCACCACAATCTCTGTTTGCAAGTAATGGCCACTTTGAATCACATGCATAAAGCTGCTGCCACAACCTACCTATTCAGTAATGGACACCACTGAAAATCATTTGCATGAGCTTTAGGCAACACTATCCATGCCAATAATGGTTACTATAAATACCTTGCATAAGACTTCATACATAACCCTATTTAAAGTTACCATTAAATCCTGTGCAAAATCTGTAGCCACAATCTCTGTTTGACTTTAATGGTCACTGCAAATCACTTACAAGTGCCTGAAGATACAACCTATGTTTGCTAGTAATGGCTACTCTAAACTCCTTGCATGCGGCTGCAGCCACAACCTATTTATGCTAGTAATGCTAACTGTAAATCCCTTGCACCAGCCAGAGTGAGGCTACAACCTTCATATTCTAAGAATGGTCAAGGGAGCATACAAACAGAACAGAAATCTGCATTGGTCTGCCACCCCCACCACACAAACACATACCCACACACAATCATACTCGGACACCCAAGTACTCAGCCGTAAACACGTGCACAAACACTTGCATGCTAACATACACAAAAACGCACAACTACAGCCTCACTCAACTTGACTTACAGCCACACACAATGCATGAATTACATTCAAACAGACATGCAAGCATACGTTAATTGCACAAAAAGTAACCTTATGTTACTTACTTCACTAGCCCACTAATAGTGACAGCTGGCTGCTCGTTGTTATGAGAACTGCATTAAATATGTCATAGCGATTATTGCCTTTATTAAAAAATGATTTTAGTAAGAATTGTTTTTAGTTAGATTTACCTTTGTAGGGTTGCTTTTTTTGTACACATCATTTTTAGTCAAATGTTCTTTTAGGAAAAGTTGCTCTTACTAACTTTGCGTTGCTGAATTACTGCATTTCGCCTTCTGCTGAACTGTGTTTCATTCTAAATTGAAAGGCACTTTCATTTCCTGTCTCAGTATGTGGTAGCCCTTGAACTACAAGTCCCTTGACTTTTGTAATTCCCGCACTATATTTAATTGTTGCCAGGCGTGTCAGCGCCGGCTCGTCAGGGACAAGCCACCAGATAGTCTGTGTTAGTATATAAAGGCTCTTGCTCACAACGTGATTCTTATTACTTTACTAGCCCACTAATAGTGACATCACACTGCTCATTTTTATGAGGACTGTTTTAAATATGTCATTGTGATTATTGCCTTTATTCAAAGGTATAGTTGACTGTGTGCTCTTGAATTGTGACAGTGTGTATGAACGTAGGCAATTTAAATTGTATTACATCTCTTGTCGTAACTGCTGCTAGTAACACGTTGTGCGCGCATTAAGGGTGATTGTTGTGCTGGGACAGGTCGGCGTATTATTTACTGTTAGGAATTACCATATTTGCTGAGAGAAAAAGCACTCTCCTTTCTGTCTAGGACATAATTTACTGTCTGATTGCATATTTGTGCTGTGCACCACGTGTGAATGGAAAGTTACTTTCACTTTCTAGGAGCATAACGCTCTGTGGTAAACTACACTTCACAGGCTCCCTGGCCAGCACTTATAGATATGTCAGGTGCATCAGCAATGACCCAGTCTTCGCCGGTCATTATTTATTTATTTATTTATTACATTTATATAGCGCGCAGGCAGCCCAGGGGCATTGTGGCACTGTTACTTGTAAGGAGACTTAGTTACCATGGGTACAGTTGCGCCTTGGGTTACAGTGAGGCGGTGACCTGTGATCAGATATCGGTGGTATCATACAACATAATACATCATACATGATATTCATGAGGGCTTGGTCGTATGGTGTTGGTTAGGTGAACAGGGTAGTTTTCATGGCTTTACGAAAAGCAGTCAGTGAGGGTTCAGAGCGCAGGGAGGCAGGAAGGGTGTTCCAGTGTAAGGCAGCGAGGTACGGGAAGCTGGAGCCCCCTGCTCTGGCTCTTTTTACCCTGGGTACTGAGAGCATGTTGGCATAGGGTGACCTAGTGGGTCTTGTGGAGGAGCACTGAGTTGCATAGGCGTCTAGGCAAATCTCTTTCCCACTAAACAGGTAACTTCTGCCGTGTTAGGCCTTATTCTCCTTGAGGATCATTGGCTATCCACCAAGATGCTCAGTGACCTTGGCCATCCAGGGTTCTGTTTGGTTGGCATATATTAATAAGCTTAAGTTGACAAAACTGGACGCATCGGTTGTCCCACACCTTCCGACCCCTCCATGTGATTTTCGGACTACCTCTCTGGAGTTGCGGGTTACACTGTGTCAAGTTGGCTCGACTCGTGATCAGGAGGCCTGGTAGAAGAACTCGAAGTGTAGCCGTTGAGTTCTTCCTACCAATGTGTCCCTTTGTATTTCTAAGTAAAATTACAAAGGAACCAATTAGTCGAAAGATAGTTCTATTGTTGCAGCTGGAGATGGAGACAGACGCCGTGGAGCGTAGACAAGCAGGAGATCAAGGAACACTGTAACGATGGCTGATGTACACTGAGAATAGAGGCTGTAGGGGTTAAACCATATATCAGAAGACTCAGAGCATAGAGCGGAAAACAAACAATTTCAGGAAAGAACAAAAATGACAATCAGGAATCAGATAATAGGCAGTGAGACTTACCAATGGTAGACAAGGGAAGGACACTACTGAGCAAACTCTGCAAACCCAACCTATCCTAAGTCACGACGAAACGAGGACGCCTAACGACCTGAGCGCCTGGAATCAGTCTCTAGTTCGTTGCGCTATTCTTTCGGGCATGCAGATTTGGTCAGGTAGGTGATGATAGTGCCACAGTGTAAAAACAGTTGTTGTTCCTTAATCCGGCGTGTTGAATCCGAAATGTTGAAAAGGACTTTGCTGGAAAGCCGGTGCGAACAGTAGATGCAGAGCAGGTCCAATAACATTCCGGGGTTCGGCAGCGTGCGGACAATAAGGCAGGACAGAATCAGCAGGCAAGGCAGGTCAAATAACGTTCCGGGGTTCGGCAGCGTGCGGACAATAAGGCAGGACAGAATCAGCAGGCAAAGCAGGTCAAATTTCGTTGCGGGGTTTGTCAGCGTGCAGACAGAGATGCAGATCAGAATCAGCAGGCAAGGCAGGTCAAATAACGTTCTGGAGTCTAGCAACGTGAAAGCAGTTCAGGAGGTAACAAATAGGAAACAGACAAGGAAGCAAGAGTTCAAGAAACACAGACTGCAATCAAAAAAGGCCAGGAAAGGAAAAGCGCAGTCAAAGGAAACAAGACGTGGGTTCGGGAGCTTGCAGCGATTTTGACGAAAATCAGAAGCAGCGAGTAGAGCTACCCAGAAGGTCTCTAAACAAGCATGTCCATGACATCCATGACCTAATTATAAACAATAATTTAGACATATTGTTCTTCACTGAAACATTGGGTTACATACACTAGCGGCTCAATGATAGACCTTGCTGTTCCCACGGGGTTCTCAATTCTCTGTGGGAACAGAGAGCTAAGATATGGTGGGGGTTTAGCAATTATTGCTAGGACTGCTTTAGGTCTTTTCTCTTCTCCTTGCTCTTGCCAAGGCTGTGAGATTATTCTTGCAGAAATTACTCTCTCAAACCATTCATGTATCAACTATGTGCTTATCTATCAGCCACCCACCAACATGCCTGATTTTAATGATGAAGTCATTCAAATCTTGAATAATATTTCTGGTCCAAACCGCATGAGGGGACCTTAACCTTTGGTGGGGTAATAACTTAGATAAGGAAGCTATTGCTTCAGAAGCCTCTCTGAATAACATTAACCATCACATTCAAAATATAGACCCAACAATAGCAAATAACATTTTTGACTGGATTGTTACCGGGAACCTTAACATCAATATTGAACAGATCAGGCCATGTGTGTGGTCGGTCCATTTCAGAATCGACTCCCACATCTGTCCACTTCATCTCCCATTCAAACCTAAACACGTAACTAAGATTGTCTGTAGCCATAGTTTTAAAAAGGTACAATTACAGGACAATCAAACGTGCCTCGATTCCATCACAACCAATACCTCTAGTTGCTCCGCAGCTGGTGACCTGGTGGATGATTTTGCCAGGAATCTTTAAACAATGTTAGACAAATCTGCCCCAATCAAATCAAAGTTGGTGAGAGAGAACCCAGGGAACCAGAAAGGGATTACCCCACAACTCATGGCATTGAAAAAGCTAAAATGCAATCTAGAATCTCACTGGCTGAAGCATCCTACTGAGGAAAACAAAACTGCTTGGAAAGTGGCAGAGAAAACCTATAGACTTCAAATAGAGAAAACTAAAAAACATTCCTTTAACTCCCAGATAGACCAATCGGCTGACCATACAGGTAAACTCTTTGAAATTCTTAAATCATTGGAAAAACCCAAGGCTGCGCAGGTTCCGTTTCAATGAACCAACCAGGACTGCATGAGAGTTCCGGGGTTTTTGAAGCTAAAGTCAATAATGGCACAAAAATGCAATCTGGAGCAAGTACGTCTTCAGGGGTCCTCTATACAGGCAAAGTCCAGCCTATCTCCTATTTCCACCACAGAAATGATGAAAATGCTCTTATCTATGTGCTCTACTTCTTGTGCTGAAAATCTATTTCCACCCAAGATTATTTGAGAGCACAAAGATATTTTTGCCCCTTTTTTGACTAGGTTTGTAAATTCCTCTTTTAAGTGCCTGCCTGCATTAAAACAGTTACTGTTACTCCTCTTCTGAAAAAAACTAATCTTGATCCTAAGGAACCCAGCAATCCTAAGCCAATCACTAATTGTAATTTCCTCCTGAAAATTCTTGATAAGTTCTACAACTACAACTGAAAAGTTTTGTAGAAACCAATTCCATCCTGCATGATTGACAATCTGCTTTCTACCATCCTTCAGTACCAAGACTGCTCCAGTTGACTTGCAGACCCATTTGTTGGGAATGGTAGATGAGGGGAAAACAGGTCTGCTGATGCTGCTTGACTTGTCGGCAGAGTTCTACTTAGTGGATCACAATCTCGTTCTCTGTACTTTCAGTAACTTGGGTCAATGCTCAGAGGAAGCCATTGGATGGTTTTGCTCCTTTCTTACCACCAGGGAGTCAAGAGTCAAATGGGGCAAGGCCTGCTCCCTCTCTGCTCCCATTTTATGTGGAGTACCGCAGGGGGACTGTCTTTCCCCCTCTTGTTTAACTTGTACATTAGATAACATTAGATCTCTTTGTTTGCTCCTGGAACACCTGGGTGTGGTGTTTACAAATTATGCGGATGACACCTAGGTGGTCATTAAGCTAACATGCGACTATGTTCAAGACCTGGCCACCCTAACCAGAGTGTATAATCAAATAGAATCTTGGATGTCCGTAAACTTGCTCTGTTTGAATGAAAACACGACAGAACTTCTTCTGGTGGGATCTCAGCAGGTTCTGACCAAATTGAGTCCCAGCTACAAATCTTTTGAGTTAGGCTTAAACACCATCAATGTCCAAAAACTGGTCAAAACCTTGGGTATGCAGACTGAATCCTCTCTTGATGCTTATGCCCATGTAAACCAGCTGACCCACACCTGTAATTACCATCTGTGCTTGCTTAGGACTTTGCGCCCCTTTATCTCAGAAAACAACTGCACCATTGTTGCTCAAGCAACTATTTTGTCCAGACAGGACTATTGCAACTCCTTACTGATTGGAGTCTCCTCGAGCAACCTGAAAAAATGTAAGATACTGCAGAATGATGCTGTACGTATCACCAAAAAGATCCCAAAAAGATGCAGCATCAACGAGCACAGTTTATCCTCTTTAAAAGCCTTACCATCGCTCACCGGTGCATCTTTGGAATTGCCCCCAAGTATTTAACAGCTTTCTACGTTCAAAGTAGAACGCTGCGCTCTTCATCTCAGTCGCAACTTTGTTGTCCAACTCTCAAGAGCACAAGAGGCATGGGAAGATCCTTCCCAGTTAGAGCAGCTAACTCTTGGAACACTCTGCCCCCTGTTCTTCGACAGGAAGTAAACCTTTGAATGTTTAGGAAATTGTTGAAAACATTTCTGTTCAACTAATTTCCAACCTGATTGATTCCCTGAATGATTACTTTCGATTGTCCTGTTTTTGATGTTTCCCAGTAGATGGCAGTACTTGAACTACAAGTCCCTTGAATGTAGTTTCCTTGCTATATTTTATTTATTTGTTGCCAGGCGCGTCAACGCCGACATGTCAGGGACAGGCCACTAGCAAGTGTGTGCTAGTCCGCATCTGTGCGTGTGAATACTGGATCACCGGGAGTTGCTCTTCCTACTCCTTTCAGCTTGGGGTAAGTCTTCATTTCAAATCATAGATATAAGATGCATCAAGAAAGCTTCTGCTAACTATGGGCCAACATCCTCATTTAGTTTTATTATTAGCAGCAGAGAAGCTCCGTCGGGAAGCGATGGTGAGGAGTTATGTTGACAAGTTGCATGCGGAACGCATAACGGCTCCACTCTACAATTCAAGAGGAAATGTGAATGCAGAACAAGCCCCCCTTAACACACAGCTACTTTTCAATACTCTGTCTACACCTATTACAGCAGAGGATTGCCTTGAGCTCCGTCGAACGACCAGCCCACAAGCCAGGAATATGCTAAAGAAATGGTGTGGGGAACTAATAGTCCTTTAGTAACATCCCCACTATCGATTAATATACCCCAAGACAAAAGGAAAGACCAAATGCCAAGCTCCCAATGCACGGAACCATTTAAAGGAAATGTCACGAATAATGACCTAACAGCCTATTCCCCTGATAGGGATGACAGGAAAAACAGGGAGGACTTCACTGGTTGGAGGTTAGGAAATACACCTAGAAATCCTCACATTCTGAAATTATCCTTGCTGAACACATACTCACTTCCTAAAAATGCGGTGGACATATATGATTACATTACTGAGAATAACATTGACATCATATGTGTAACGTAAACGTGGCTACAGACATCTTATGACGCCAAAATAGATCTGGCAATAACCCCTGGTTATGACTTGTTTTGTAAAAACCCCTAAAAGGCACTGCGGATGGGGGGGGGGGTTGTAACTATACTGAGATTGGCATATATGAATCCAACGCCGAGTGTGATGGATGTAAAATCATCCACTTGAAATTCACTACCAATTAAAAGAACTGTGTCAACCTTGTATTAATCTATCAGCCACCCATGGACATATGGTCGTTCAATGAGGATTTAGGGCACCTCATAGCCCCACTGAATACACCTAATAGTCCTACTATCATGCTGGAGCTGGGGCACCTGAATAGATCTATGCAGGGGGGATGTTGGGGACAAGGAAGCCATTAGTCTGGAACGACATTTAAATGATATTGGCATACATATACAAAACAACAAACCTACTCATGTGAAAGGAAGCACCCTGGATTGGGTGTCATCTAAGAATATCACCATAGAGACGATTAAAACAATACCATGTATTTGGTCTGACCATTTCTTCATAGAGTGTAATATACAACTATGAGGGAAATTACATCCAAATTGTAGTCATCCTAAGAAAGTGTTGAGTAGAAACCTGAATAAAATAAAATCGGAAGACTTAATTAATTGTCTTGAAATGATTATGAAATCCTTCTCAGATCAGGACCCCCGCAAGTAAATTGCTGGAAGTACATGGATCTCACATAAAATCTTTCCTAGATCGACGGGCCTCTATTAAATCCAAGACTATATGAGATTGACCATCAGAACTGGTTCACCATGGCCCTGACTATACTTAAAAAGTCAAAGAGACTGGCTGAATGAGTTGGGGAGAAAATAAGACTAATGAAAATGAAAGGGCTTGTAAATATCTCGATAGAGAATATAAACATAAAATGTAAAGCTTTTAAAATGAGCAGTTTGAAAAAGCCGACAACAACATGGGAAACCTTTTCTACATTTTCAGAAAGTTGGAAAACCAAATGCCCTTGAACGACCTTTCTTATCAGATAACGAGGATTGTGCTAGGGTACAACAAGCTTTCACAGACAAGATTATGCTAGCACGGAATAAAATCACAAATAGCGTGAACAAGAGCTCCTTCTGGAGGACGATTTAAGTAAGAATGAGAACACGAGAAATTATCAGTTCCTCAACAATTTGAAATCAGTCTCCATTACAGAAATGGAGAAGATACTAAAAAACATGCATCCAACTTCACGTCCAGGTGCTCTTATTCCTTCTAAAATCATTCTGCGGAACATGCAATCTTTTTCCCCATTTCTCAGGAGATTTGTAAATGCCTCCTTTTTTCACTATTCGGTCCCTGCTGCAATTAAGGAAGTGGTGGTGACTGTGCTATAAAAAAAACAGGATTGAACGCAAAGGAGGTATCCAATTTAAGGCCCATTACAAATACCCCTTCCTACTGAAGATCATTGATATAATTGTGGCATGACAATTGCAGGAACATTTAGAAGCATCACAGTCCTTTCACATGAAGCATTCAGGATTTCGTAGCAACCGTGGGACTGAGAATGCCTTCTGGGTCTGCAAACCCAGATGCTGGGAACTCTGCATGCTAGTAACTCTGGGATGCTGATCTTATTAGACTTATCAGCAGATTTTTTTGTCTTACTGGATGACAAGCACTTGTTACAAACACTAGCCGATACAGGGATACAGGAAACTTCTCCAAGCAGGTCTTCAAGTGGATTGACTCGTTCTCGAGTGATAGAAAATCCAGGATCTGCTGGAGTAATGCTACTGCTGAGCCAACCCAAATACATCATGGTGTGCTACAAGGCGCATGCCTATCCTCTGCTTTATTCAATGTTTCTATTAAACACCGATGTCATCAAATGGCACAAATGGGTTTACATTTCACAAACTATGTTGATAACATTCAGCTAGTGATGGAATTTAGCGGTAACCACTCAACAGACTCAGAAAAGCCAACTCCTATCTCTAGTTCGATCAAACGTTGGTTGACAAAAAATGTGATGTATCTGAATAGCTCTAAAAGATAGCTCATGATATATGGATCCAAGCAAGCAAGGGCCAAACTGCGACACAAATATAAACAAAGTTTAAAGTGGAAGGCTGCCAAATTCCTGTATATGACAAAGTAAAAACTTTACGTGTCTTTATGGAAGCCTCCCTTAGTACTGATGCTCATGTAAACGGGATGGTAAAAAACTTGCACTACCACCTTAAAGTATTCCAGCAGATCAAACCATTAGTCACTCGCAAGAACTGTGAAACCTTGGTTCGTGCTGTCATAATGCCGAGGCTGGATTATTGTGACGCTTTGCTCGGTGGTGCCAGCAAAGAATGTTTACAAAGATTACAAATCATTCAAACCCCCAGGAGGGAACAAATAACCAACTCCCGGAAACAACTTCACTGGCTACCTGTGGCCGTGAGGGTGCATGTTAAAATACTTTCTTTAACCCATAAATGTATATATGGGGAAGCCCCATGTTACCTGAAACAAAACCTGGCACATTATAAACCAAGTAGACCCCTACGCTCCAGCACTGCTCAGCATCGTACAATCCCCTGAGTAAAAAGATCAAGGGGTAATGGCAGATCCCTTCCGCTACTGGCATGCCACGCATGGAATGATCTCCTGATAGACCTACCCCAGGAGACGTCTGAAGACTTTTTGAATAGATTGGTGGCTAATCCGTTTTTATTAGATTATGTCTCATCTAACTGAAATGTCTATGTGTTTATGGTGTGCCCTGATGCCTACGGGCTATGGCACGGTACAAACTGATAAATAAATAAATAAATAAATAAATATGCCCTCTCTCTTGAGGCCGAGGTGCATGAGACAGATGCATGGGCACTGCACTGGGTGGGAATTAATGGGAATTAATCCAGGTATGCAGTCCTGGTGCACCCCGGAAGGACTACAAAACCCAGAGCGCACCAGCACTGCTGAGCAAAGTGGTTGCTAAACAAACACATTTGTGCACACACATATTAAACATTGTTTTAACTAAATTTGAGAAAAAAAACTTAGAGCACCAACCATGCTCAGTTATGTAAAGGCATTTTGCTTCCAATATCTGCTCCTCTGAAGGAGTTATGAATGGATTATTCCTACACCAGCAGCAAATTCACAGTCAATGTCCTCAAAATACTGTTAAGGGCTCCACTGTTTTGGCTAACATGTCAAGGAAAATCAAAGTCTTAGGCATGCTGTTAAAATAATGATTGCTATTCCAAGAGTGGATGATGTCCTTCAGAATGTTTTCATATCATTCAGTGGCATGCCAATTTAGATTTCTGGGGCAGGTCTATACTGGGTGTGCCAGTTGGCAAAACACTCACATGATGTTATTTTCCAGGAAATGTAATGAATATTTATCTTTCATACAAACTGTATAAAGAGCATATTGAGTTTACCAGTTTAAATTACATCTCCAGAAAACTCACATTAAAGTCATGGCTGACTGATGTCAGTTTTCACGAGATGTAAATTGCTTACAGGTATAAATGGTAACACTTGTATTAGCCTCCTTGTGATATTGAAAACTCACATAAAAGCCAGGGTTGATTTTGGTGTTATTTTAGAGGAGATGTAATTCATTTTTATCTTTCATAAAACTGTACCAAGAGGAATGTGCATTCCACCATTCGTACATTACCCAATTTACATCTTCTGAAAACTCACATCAAAGTCATGGCTGACTTTGATGTCAATGTTCACAATATGTAAATAACAAACAAGTATGAACTGTATAAGCCATATGTGCCTCTTTAGAGCTCACTTTAATGTGAGCTTTCATATGTTTAGGAGCATGCAATGCATGAGCAGAATGAAGGCACATGTGATATACACACGATACATGTAGGTGTGGAAGATAAATATTTCACAGCAGCAGTGGCTGCGAGGATTGAGTTCAAAACCCTCTGCATTGTACACAAGGCCTTCTGGGGCCTGGGGCCAACATACCTTCAACTCTCTCTTCCTAAATATCTGCCCTCTCGTGCTCTTCGCTCATCCGCCTCCAATTCCCTCAGGGTCAGCCGCTTCTCCAAGCAACGAGCTTGGGGTAGATCTCTCTCCTCGGCAGGGGCCTCCCTCTGGAGCAACCTTCCTGCCTCCCTAAAACTTGAGGAGAACCATCTCAGGTTCCGGAAGCACCTCAAAACCTTCCTCTTTGCTCTTGCTTCTGCTTTCTCTCCCCCTCTCCTCTGCTAAATTCCTGACTGAAATTGCACTGTACCTGCAACTGGGCCACTCTCACCGATTTCGGCCCTTGGCCCAGCCACTCTCCCCTTGCACTGCCTCCCTGGCAACCCCTGCACTGCGGGACTGTCTCTGTATCCCTACAGCCCCCCTTCCCAGCACTTGTCTGCACTTACCTTGCACTTGCCACCAGTTGGCCCTTATTATTATTTATCTTGTTATTCTACTTCCCCTGTACTGCACTGTCCCTTCTCCCTTTCCCTTGCACTTTTCCCTTCCCCTCTACCCTTGCACTTGCGTGATCTGAATGACACTTGGCCTAGTAGGATTGTTGTCTGTCTTCCCTTGTTCCCTCCCCCTGCCTCGTCGCGCCTTGAAACACTTGTGAATAGGCGCGTTACAAATAACATATCATATCATATCATATCATACACTAACACACACTCTTACTATGCAGGCTCATTCAACATGTGCTCCTGCAACACGTGTTCTTGTGGCACATACTCCTATGACAGATGCTCCTATGACAGTGATAATACGGCACAGACTCTTATGACACACACTCCTATGATACCCCCTCCTATGGCACCCACTCCTATGAGACACGCACCTACAAAACATGCACCTATGACATGTGCTTCTACTGTGAACACTTTTATGACACACACTGTTGCTGCAACGCACCTGCTATGATACATACCCTGACAATACGCACGCCGAAGACAAGTGTGACCACACAACACACTCCTGACTCGTGCTCCGACAACACATGCTCCTATGACACACTGTCTTCCGACTCAGTGCTCATAAGGCACGAGTTACTAAGACACACACTCCTTTGACACACACCATACATGCTCTGAAAATGCAGACTCGTAAAACACACACTTCTGAGACACTTACACCACATTCTGTTATGCTATTGCAACACAAAAAACTTGGAATCAATGTACACCTTATAAACAAAATGTACATGCATACATAGAATATGTAAATCACACATGCTGGGAATAAATGTACAGCTTCTGAAATTTTATCTTTTATCCAAACTATATAAAGAGGCGTATGAGTTTCACAGTTTGTACATTCTGCAATTTACATCTCCTGAAAACTCACATTAAAGTCAAGGCTGACTTTGATGTCAGTATTCACAAGATGTAAATGATGGCTGTATGTGATTTTAACACTGGCAAAACGTTGGTATGGTTAATTAATGAAACTTAAATACCTTTCAAAAAATATCAAGATACCTTTTTTACCAAGCCTAATATCTACATGCAATCTGGATCTATAGTGTCAGATTGCCATCTAGTGGATCTTTCAATAATTCAAATATATTTGCAAAAAAGCTTTTATGGTTGTTAAATGTAATTTCCCTAACAAAGCATACATTCTACCTATACTTGATTAACAAATATCTTTTAATGGGGGGATACCCCAAACCCTCTTGAGTCTTCTACCCCTGAAGCCTCAATTTCTCCCCCCATTTCTTATTTCTTACCCTCATTATTCACCAAAACCAATATTTATTTTTCTATATTTTTTCAATTAAGTTTTTTTTGGTCAACAATATCACTGGCTATAGTAAATGGCATACAAGTACTAACTGTAAAAGTCATATATGCCTCTTGTAAGTATTTGAAAACTCACATTAAAGGCAGAAATCACATTAATGTGAGAACTCATATGTATAGAAGGCATAAAATGAAGGTACATTTTATATACAAAGTTTACACACCCATGTGAGAGATGAAGTAATTTATAATGCGCCTGTACACAAGTGCTCCTATGACATGTGCTCTTATGGCACATGCTCATATGACATTGTTCATATGATACACACTCTTATGAAACACTCCAATGACACACACACCTACGAGGCACAAGCACCTATGACACATGCTCCTACGACACATGTCCTACGAAATATACTCCTCTGAAACACGCCCCATGACTAATGTTCCTATGAAACACGCTACTATGACACATGCTCTTATGACAGGCACTCCTACAAAACAAACTCCTACAACATATGCTTCTATGACACATGCTCCTTTGACACATGTTCCTACCACACGTGATCCTACGACATGTGCTCCTATGACACACATGGTTTACGACACACCATTACAACACACACTGTTACAGCACATGCTCCTATGACACTCACTCCTACAATGAACAGCCATATGACACACTCTCTCCCAATACACATGTGTACAACACACTCCTAAAATGCAAACTCCTACGACACACTCCTATGACACACATTCAGACAGCACAAACTGTACACACTCTTTCAATGCACGCTCTTAGAGCACACACTTATGATACACTTACACCATGTGCTGTTATACTATCATGACAAACGGTCAGAATCAATGTACATCTTTAACACCAAATGTACAGTGTTATGAATCTCATGATGTCGTCCCTGCTCATTGAGGGGGAGACCTTTCCTTGAGGCCAGGGAGGTGAGGCTGCTACCCAAAAGTCCCACTGGGGTGGTACTCAGCCAGTGGATCTCATGGGGAGGGATTACCCCTCTGGGATACAGAGAGGACATAAGAAGCCAATGCAGAACAACACACCTTCACCCACCCTTCTTTCCTAATCTTCTTTGCCTTCCCTTGATAGTATAGGTCTATTAATACTGGGACAAGGAAGATTGGGGCTGACTCCACTGAGCTTCCCCCTCAAGGTACTGGGACAAGGATGATCAGGACCGACTCCACTGAGCTGTCCTTTCAAAGTACTGAGACAAGGAAGATCAGGACCAACTCACTGAGTCATCCCCTAAAAGTACTAACATGAGGACGATCAGGACCAACTTCACTGACTCAACCCCTCAAAGTACTGTGACAAAGAAGATACATGGAGCCCTAACCAAACCAGAGTGAATAGTCTAGTTATCCAGTCACAAGTAGCTTAAAGATGGAAGAGGGACTGACATTGTTGTCAGTCCCTCCTTGGAGGCACTGTGAGCAGAGGTTCTTGCCTGCACCGAAAGAGCTGTCCTGCAGCTGCTGATTGGGATGAAACGGGGAGAGATCCAGAGTCCCTACCTACTTTACCGAAGTGCGACGGGCCAAGAACAAGTACGCCAGAAGGCCCGGTGCAGGAGAGCACTACACAGCGCAGGCAAGCAGGTATGAACTGTGAAGCCCAACAGGAGAGTAGTGGAGTCACGTAGAACAGTGCCAGAACAGGAAACAGCTGAGAAGAGATGCAAAAAGATGAACAGAGACCCAAGAAAGCGGCAAAGGACTGGGAGCCCCGGGAGAAGGTACGGGCGCTGCACAGGGACCTCTGGTACACTTAAGAAACCTGTACGAAGTGGTCTGAGACCCGCAGTTAAGAAACCTGTACAAAGATGTCTGGTACATGCATTTAAGAAACCAATATGAAGGGGTCTGGGACCTACACTTAAGAAGCGAATATGAAAAGGTTGGGGACCCACATTTAAGAATCCAATGCAAAGGGGTTTGGGATCCGCATTTAAGTAAACAATACAAAGGGATCTGGCATCCGCATTTAAGAATCCTGAATAAAGGTGTCTGGGACCCTCATATGAGAAGCTAGGCCTAACATTTCAGAAAAGAAGACCCTGGCAGGAGAGTACACCAGGGCAATCAAGTGAACTGCCAACAATCCCCCAATCATAGTGAATCACCTGAGAAAAGGCTGGGGAAGTGAGACATTCCCCCAAACATAATGAATCACAGAGAGAAGCCTGGGAAAGGCCTGGGAAGGGAGACATTCGGCCAAACTCAGTGAGCTGCCAAGAGAAGCCTGAGAAAGGTATGGAGAAGGGAGACATTCCCCCAAACACAGTGAACTATCTAGGGAAGCCTGAGAAATGCCTGGGATGGGAGACATTCCCCCAACAACAGTAAATTGTCAAATGGAGCTCCGAGAATGGCCAGAGAATAAAGACATTCCCCCAACCACATTGACTTACCAAGAAAAGCCTAAGAAAGGCCTGGAGAAGGAAGATATTACCCCAACCACAGTAGACTGTCAAGTGAAGCCTGAAAAAGTCCTGGATAAGATAGACATTCTCCCTACCTGCTTTGCAAACTATACTGTCCAGAAGAAGGGAGCCATTTTCTGGACCCTGAAGAGACAAATCCATTTTAGTTTTGTTATAAGTGTGAGGGTTAGAAGTAGGATTCTGACACAGGATGGTGGACATTTTAGTTACAGCCATCCTGGCATGTCCTTAGTTTTATTTGAGGCAGGGAAACACCTCTTAGAGTTCGGGTTAGATAGGTTTCTTTATTTCTTTTAGTATAAAATGAAAGTCTTTGCCCAAAAGCATGCCTCCTGTGTGTCAGCCTCCTCCTTCCACACCCTCACAACAGGTACATGTAGAAGATGTACATTTTGTATATGCTTGCTACTATACATATGAAGAAACACATTGTAAATGTAAAGCGTATGGCTCATATTTCACATGTTATTAAAGCCATATGGCAAGCAATCATACCTCATACACTCACACACTATGCACCGTACTCCCTACAAAAACACTGACATTATAAATTAAAATTATCTTTTTTAATAAAGAGTTAATGTTGGTCTAAAAAAAAGTAAAGCATACGAAGAGTAGCAATAACATTTTAATAGTTTTACATTTTCTATATGTACTTGTTTATTTGCTCTATATTGTTATTATTTTATGATATTATTGTATGCTTCTAAGTTTGTTTGTGAGTTGATATTTGATTTTAATGTCATTTATCTTTTAATGTATTGATAACATTTACTATGTTGTCACCCTGGTAATATTATTTCACATTTTTATAGACTTTAGGTTTTTGTTGGTAGAACCTTAACTCTTTTGTAAAACAGTTTTTAAAACTAATTTCAACTTTTACATGGTTGCATGATTGCTTTTTAATTTGGAGTGATATCGAGTGTTTACATTTGGAGTTCCATAGTTCAATTTGTAGAGTATACAGTGAGTGTTGTTTAACATTGTTATTCCCACTCTTTGTACACTTAATATATAAATATGTTCGAAAGAAAAAGTAATTCTGAAAGAAAGGGAGGTAGAAAAAAACCCATCAAGATACTGAACTGTAAAGTGATTTGTAACTTACCACACATACTGATTTCTCTTCAAAGATTTTTCTTTTGCATAAAATAAAGCTATTGATAAAAATATAATTTAATATTAACATTGAAAATGATAAAAAAAAAATAGGTATGCTTTTTTGCCTTTCATGCTAGTAATGTCTGAATGCAGTGCATACTCTCAGTTCCCTGCTAAGGATGTAAAGATTAATAATATGGATGTAGAACAGAGAAACTATGTATTGGAGAGCCATAAATCCTCTGCTTCTATTTACAATAGTACATACATAAGATACTTTGATATTAAAATAATACTAATAATTCTATGTAAGATATCAAATTACTGTCTTCTAAATGCCGTTCTAATATTTTTAAATAAATTATGTATACAAAAACTTTAATGTTGGCAGGGGCATTATGGGGCCAGATAATGCCTTGGGCTAGTTAGAAGCCCAAGCAAAGCGATGGCTTTAACGTAGCCAGGGGCATTACCTCACCGGGTATTGCAACTGCAAATAGGTGTTTATTTCCATTAGTATCATGGCATGTTGGACCGGGATACTAATACTTCATTATTCAAGTTGGGAAACAGCGTGTCAGTCATTTCTCAACTTGATCAAAAATGACAAAACAAGATGGCCATCATGGATCAGGGAGAAGGGACCTACGCATAGTCCCTTCTCCCTTTCCATCTTGGTCATTGCCACATCGGGGATGCACAAGGAAGACTAGTGTTCCCAGTCCCAGCGAGGGATTCAGGAGTGGCAGGTAAGTGGGGTGGGGGAAGGGGGATCTAAATATGTGGAAAAGGGGGTGGGGACAGGGGATGTGGGGGAGCGCAGGGACTACTTACGTTGGACCCGGCGGGGGAAGATGGCATCCTCCAGCTCTGAGGAGGCTCGGAGCCAGGGCTTTACTATTTTATTATTATTATTATTACCTTGTGGTAAAGGCCCTTCATTGGTTGGGAGGCCACCACTCGTCCCAGGGTACTAATATTTATATATATATATATATTTATTGATGCCATTCATTGGACCATGGATACCAGTTAACCTTTTTGAAGAAGAAGTTATTTAAGAAAGCATTTAACTGTGACAAATGCAAGAGCATTAAGCATCTCGCCAGTACGAGAACATTGCTTCAGTACAGCATACTAAGTTGTCCTTATTTAACTCCATTCAAATATCTGATGTATATGGTGGACACATGGCTGCAAAGATTTAATATGCTGCTTCACTTTAATCTCTTAGCATCATTAATGGTGCCCCTAGGTTAAAAATTCCCCATGAGCAGAGACCTTCTAGGGTATACAACATGGAACTAGAAACAACGTGCCACCTCTTGCGAGCTGCTGCAAGTTGCTACCCAACTATTGTTTGCACTAAACAAAATAGTGGAAGCCGCCCACAGGGTCATTACTGATCAGTTTTGGTCTTATATTTTAACAGGGAATTCTGTGGTTTTAATAAATCCAGTGTATAATTTATGGAAAACAATTGAGTTGCTGATAAGCAAATGAATTTCCTCCTCAATAGTTTGAATTGAAGTATTAGGAATGTCTCTCGTTTAGCAAGTAATGCATTTTCCATTACTATTTGTTTGTACATTTGATGTGATATGCTTCAGAAAATTGTATTTTTTTGTAATGTTGTACATAGTTTGAAGTTTTATTTAAAAACCAATTCTCTTAAACAAAAATATATGTTTATACCTTACCACTGTTATTCCCAATGTTTGTACACTTCATATATACATTTTTTTTAAAGAAACATTAATTCTGAAATAAAGGGTGGTAGCAGAATAAAGCATCAAAGATACTAAACTGTAAAGTGATATGTAACTTACCACACATCGTGATTTCTCTTCAAGGTTTGTTCTTTTGCATAAAATAAAGCTGTTGAGAAAAAATATATTATATTATGAGCATTGAATATGATAAAGAAATATGTATGTGTTTAGCCTATCATACTAGTAATGTTTGAATGCAGTGTGTACTCTCAGTACCCAACCTGATTGAAAAGATGAATACTATGGATGTCGAAAAAAGAAACTACTAATTGGAGATATAACAAAAAAATCTAATTATATTTACAATAGTACATTCATTCATACGATACTTTCTTAATCCAAAAGTACTAATAATAGTTATTACGATAATATTAACTTTCTGTCTTCTAAATGTCCTTATATTATTTTTAAACAAAGTGTGTACAAAGAAATGTGTAAGTATTTACAGTATAACAAGTTCTTATATTTTCCTAATGTGTTCTAGCATTCTTACATGTTGCATTAATTAACTACAATTGATATATATTACATATTCATTGCATTACAGAAAGTAATACTAAATTACAAGACCAGTAAAGAAAACATGAATGAACACATTCTCGTCACATATAAGCCATGAAATCATTCACTCAACACATGTTTTCAAATGTTAAACTATATACAAATTGGAAAAGCAAATCACATACACTGTGTAATGTTTTAAGTGTATATGGTTGGGAGCAACTTAGGTCTGTCTAAATCCATTATGACATGCACAATACTAGAATCCACTTGGCTACACTATTACTCAACCAATTTTACTCATCCCAAAAGGGAACTCCGAGAGGATACTCGGCTGACGGGACCCTTGGATCTAGCAGCCTATCCTTGGGGAGAAGAGGCTCTGCTTTGGGCTATTTCAAGGTCCAAGGTGTCTAGAGCCCCCGGTCCAGATGGTTTGGCACCTGTTCTACTGAAGAGAGACCCTCAGGTTTGGGTGGGACCATTGGGGTCATACCTCTTATCTATTTTCTCTACTCATATCTTTCCTCCCTCCTGGCAACAATCAATCATTATTCCTATTTTTAAATAGGGCCCTACCAATGATTCAAACAACTACACGCCAATAGCACTCCTAGATGCGGCTAGCAAAATATGTTCCTCAGTGCTCTAGAGAGACTGGAATCGCTCGCTGGTGCATCTGGGAGTGCTAAACCATTTCCAGGTGAGCTTTAGAGCAAGTATGGGCACAATCCTTAACGCCACATTTAATGAACACTTATTGGAATCTGTCAAAAGGGGGCCACAGGTACCATCTATATGGATTCGCTTGATATGAGTAGTGCATTTGATAGAGTACACAGAACTCTTCTGTGGAATAAGCTGCTTGGGTGGTCAGTACCTTTGAAATTAGTTCAACTAATGGCTAATTTGCATAAGAACATGACTATTAAGATCAGGTGGATGAAAGAGGGTAGTGTGTCAGGCCCAGTACAGACCTTTGTGAGTCTCAGACAGGGATGTGTCCTGGCACATAGCCTCTGTTATGTATCTGTTAATATAATGTCTTAGTAATATACTGGAGCCTTTCTGTGTACATCCTTATTCCTTTAATACCATAACATATCTGAACAGTTCAACCCCCACCATTCCAGATTCCCTTCTCATCATTCTACATTTCCATCCCTCACTCTACAGTATCAACCATATCAACATATACATATAACAATATAACACCCCCCTTACTTATCATCTAACTTTGTACGTATAAATTAACAACTTTACCATTTCAGTTACTCAAATATCACATAATGTTGTACTTATAGATTGACGACTTCACATCACATCTACATTTGTTCAATTAATCGATCTGGCTTGCGAACCACCCAACAAGGGCGGCTCCTCAGGACTACGTCCTGAGATCCAGAGTTGTTATACCACTCTGACTCATAGGATCTTGAACTGACAGGAACAATACCCACACCCACAAGTTCAGCCTGTGCAGGAGCAACATGAACATCACCAGAACCCATGGAAACATCATCCACAAAAGGAATGTCACACATATTAGTTCCAGCAGGACTCTCTACACCAGGCTCTTCATAATCATCAGAGACATTATTAGAATCTTCCTGAAATATCCGCCGGAACAATGAAGCATTCCTTGTAACCCCATAGTTGTCCTTTCCCACAGCAGTAACCATGGGTCCTTTCACTTTCTTTACTCTTAAAGCCATAGGTTTGTATCTTGAATCTAATTTCGTACGCTGCCTTTGTTGTACCAATACAGACTCTCCCACTACAATTCGATGATCCCTTGCTTTTCTCTTCTGATCAGTCCATTCCTTAATTTTTGTCCTTTTTAACCTGTCTCGCTCCCTGATCTCCTTGTCTTCTGCCGGTGTGTAGTCATCCAACTGAGGGAGTCTAGTCCGAGGCTTGTACCGTATCATTAACTATACGAGTACCCTGTCATATCATGATGAGCGTTATGATAACTTTGGAGCATCTGGGAAATCGCTTGTGGCAGTGACATGTTATCCACAATGGCCTTTTGTCAGGTCCTTTTCAAGTTCTGCATAAACTTCTCAACCATGCCATTTGCTTGTGGCCACAGCGGCATGACCTCTTAGTGCTTGAAGCCAGATGTGCCACAAACTTTACAAACTGATGTCCTTGAAAAGGTGGCCCATTATCAGTTTTAATTACCTTGGGAACACGCCATTCACTAAATAACTCATCCAGATCCACAGCCACATGATGAAACGCAGTTGACATCACATGTTTCAACAACGGAAATCGAGAGTACTCATCCAGGGCTACTAGGAGATATCCTCCCTCTTCCAAGGGCCCATAAAAATCAAGAGCTGCTCTATTCCATGGACCATCAGTTAATGGTACAATCTGAAGAGGAGTTGCATTACTGCTAGAGGCAGACACCTGGCACGCAAACATTTTTGTAGAATATCTTCAATAATCACATCCATACAAGGGAACCGCACTTGATTTCTCAATATCTTCTTTGTATTTACCACTCCCCGTTGCCCTTCATGTACCAACATCACAAGGACTTTTCTTAGACTTCTCGGTGGCACAAGTCTATTTCCCCTCAGCAGCACTCCTTCATCCGTTGCCGTCAATTCACTGCTTATTCTTGCTAGCCTTTGCAGATCGTCCTTATCCACCCCTCCTTCTGCACTTTGCTTCATATCCAGCCCTCCCTACTTGCCAGTCCTCTTGAGCTGAACTGCTGCCTGAATTGTAGGATAATTTCAACTTTTTTCCACAAACATCTCTTTGGTAACTGCTGGTGGTAGAGCATTGTGAGACAAATACGACACATAATCTTCCGCCTCTCTTTGCATACCGGCATCAGGCTCTTCTTTCAGATGTCGGGACAAGTAGTCCACGAGATTAGCATCTTTTCCTGGCTTATGAATAATAACATAGTCACACTCCTGCAAGCGTATTCCCCATCTCTCTATACGTGGAGGCATTTTAATCCTTGGGTTCCCAAAAAGTGAAATCAGCGCTTGATGGTCTGTAATGAGGTTGAACAGTCTCCCGACCACAAAGTGATGACATTTTTCACAAGCCCACACAGCAGCTAAACTTTCTCTTTCTGCTTGCAAGTATGACTGTTCAATCTTGTTCAGAGCACGACTCGTATATGCTACAATATGCCTTGCACTTTCCTTTCCTGGTTCTGCCTGTGCCAAAATCGCTCCTAGTCCCACCGGGCTGACATCTACCGTAATCTCGGTTTCCCACTCTGGATTGAAATAGGCCAATTGTTGGTCATTGACGAGCTCTTTCTTGATCAATTCAAAGTTTTCTTTACACTTTTCATCCCATATGAACGCCACTTCCTTCTTCAACAATTGTCTAAGAGGATCAGTCAGTGTCGCATAATCAGGCACATATCGGGCACAATACCCAGTCATTCCTAGAAATGACCTTAACTCAGCTACATCTTTTGGTGGCTCCAGTCCAAGAATAATGTTCACCTTATCTGGGTCAGCTTTTATTCCTTTTTCCGAGAATACATGCCCAAAAAATCGTAAACATTGTTTGTTTACATCACATTTTGGGCCATTTAAAGTTAACCCACTATTCTGTAAGACTTCACAAACTTGTTTTAATGCGTCATCATGTTGTTTTTGGCTAATTCCATAAATAAGTATGTCGACACTATAATTGAATGAATTTTTCACTGGTGCTATGACTTTTCTTATTGATTCTTGAAATATTTCTGCAGCAGATGAAATGCCAAAACGTAATCTCTTATATCTGAATAAACCATCGTGGGTGGTAAATGTTGTTATGGGTCTGGACTCCAAATCAATTTCCAACTGATGGTACCCCTGATTCAAATCCAGCTTTGTAAACCTGGTTGCCTGGTTCAGTTGAATGATCATGTCCTCAATATTGGGTCCCGGATGTCTCTCTCTCTTAGTATTGCTCTGTTGGAGGCTCTCATGTTCACACATAAGCGAAGGCGGTCATCTGCCTTTGGTACAACCACCAGTGGAGATACCACTCTCTCAATGATGTGATTATTGAAAAGTTGCAGTTCTTGAGATACCTTCGCTTGTAGATGGAAGCCTATTCGTCTTGGATGTTGTGGGACCGGATGAACTTTAGGATCTATGTGCAAGTGTATCGTGTCCCCTTTCAGTTTTCCTACACTACTGAAGAAACTATGGAACTTCTCCTTCAGCTTTCCCACATCCAATATCTTACATATTCCTGGCTGTATCTATCAAATTCTGGCTATTCTTTGGTTATGCATTCTTCTTCTACTGTTAGGTTTTCATATGGGTATCCATATGATATTCCTTCTTGGCTTTCATCTTGGTACAATTGCATGGCCTTATTTTGTTCTTGCTCCACTTGGTCTGGGACTTCCACTTGTAGATTATCCATAGCCCTCACAAATCCTGGTTGTTGCGCCTACTGATTCAGATTTGTTCTTGGAATCCCATTTGACCTTGCAAATTCCTTCTCGGCATATACTTTTGTATTAAAATTCCTTTGATTGTTATACCTTCAATTTGGCAGTGTTTGTGCATTTGATCTTTATGCAGGCACCAATGGCATTCTTTCTCAGCACATCGTTTGAAAGGGGTTTTCCTGACCGCATCTTAGACACATTTGGCCCATGGCAGGACATTGACCTCTGTGCAGAAATTCAAACCCACACCTGTAACACTGTCATTCTAGGGTGTTTTTGTGATTGTTATTGTTCCGCCCTCCTTGGCGAGGTATTGACCCAGTTGGTATGTTGGAATATCTCTTTTGCCATTGTGCATTTTCACTTTGATTCATGGCAGCAATAGTATCCAGTCTTTTTGGGTTTTCTATGTTCGCTGCTTGCGTTTATACTATTTCATAAACCCTCGCTAATTCCAATACTTCTTTCAATGGAAGTTTTTATTTTTAGTAAATGCTTTCTAAATTGAGATGCTACACAACCTTCAATGACTCTCAATTGGATTGCTTCATTGTCACCAAAATGTGTAAAGTCACAGTACGTCGCCTTTCGCTGGAGGCTCGGCACAAATTGTGCGATGGTCTCATGTGGGCTTTGTGTGCACTGATTGAAGATGTATTGCTCATAATCCCGATTCGGTGGAATTATTATCCTGGTATTTATTGCGGTCACCAAAAGTTGATACGTCACCTTCTCCTCCAAAGGTATTGTTTTGATAATGATTTTTATCTCTTTTCCAACTAGATTTATAAAAATATTAAAAAATTTGAGTGGCATTTTGGTCTCCAGCTGCCCTTAAAAATTCTTCGAATTTGTCTAGCCACTCCTGCCATCGTTGTCTTTGGTCCTCCTATGGCTCTAAATTGAATGGATTTGGCCTGGGTAAATAATTTAATGGGTTCGTAGATATGGATGTTCCCAGCAGGGCTTCATCTATGAACTGCATCTGTTTGAGAGTAATTCCTGTTTAACTCTATTACTATTTCATTAGTTTCTGTTTCTCTCCATGTCGACAATTTATATTTATGCTGTCCGATGGCCTTTATAATATTTTTCCTATCATGCTTATTTTCTTTGAGAGGTTTGATCTGACTTTGCTGCACCGTTTCGTTTCACTCGCTATTTTATGCACCAGGTTGCCATGACAACCTTTACAAATACATTTGTGCTTAAATATGGCGGCACGTTTTCCGACGTCCTTGGGTCCTTTCCTTTAACACCTCTGTGTCTTCACATGCACTCGTCACTCCATGCTTGGCGCTCGTGCTGTGTCCTCTAAGTAAGTTTGTTTGCCGTTCGTATAGTAAAGAGTAGGATACACCGGATGTCTGACAAGGTCAAGGACACCCTCAAGGAGGAACTCCTAAATACTGTACTTGGGGTTATTGAGCCATCCTGCAGCCCCTTTGCTTGCCCAATGGTACTGGTCGCTAAAACGTCCAGTAGCAGGAAAGCTGAAGTCAGCTTTTGTGTGGACTACAGACAGATGCACATCCGGTACCTAGGGAAGACAAACGCATTGACAGATTAGATGCTGCCAGGTTCATGAGTACCTTTGGCCTCACGAGAGAGCATTTCCCACTCCAGAAGGGCACTATCAGTTCACTGTTATTCCCTTTCGGTTAAAGAATGCCCCTGCCACCTTGCAGAGAATGGTAAACCAGGCATTGCATGGACTGGAGGACTTCAGCATTGTCTACTTAAATGATGTTGCAGTGTTCATTCATACCGTGGAAGGCCATCTATCCCATCCTTCAAGCCATGCAGAGGCTGGCTTGACTATCAATTCCTCCAAGTACCAGATAGTGAAGGGAACCCATGACACCAAGTGGGTGGTGGTAAAATGCAGCCTCTCCAGGCGAAAGTCCAGGCAGTGGTGGATTGGGACATCCCCACTACCCTTACCCAAGTGAGAGCCTTTCCGGGCCTCATGGGCTACTAAGGGCCTTTTGCCAAAGGGCATGGGAGACTTGCCACCCCCCTTAATGAAGTCACTTCTAAAAGGTTGGCGGAGAAGGTCACTTGGGGACCTGCCTGTCAGACATTTTTTCCGAGCTTGAAGGATCATCTGTGCAAGGCCCACATCTCATGATCAAAGACTATGGGCAAGAATTCATAGTACAGATAGACGCCTACAAATATGGAATTGGTGCAGTGGTATCACAGCTGAATGCAGAGGGGGTAGAACAACATTGTGCATACCTAAGTAGGCACTTGACCAAGCAAGAGTGCAACAGGGCCACAATTAAGGAGTCATTTGCAGTGGTTTTGGCAGTAGGAACGCTGAAACCCTATATTTCGGGTCTCACTTCACTTTCCAGAGAGACAGCAGACTTCTTAGGAGGCTTATGCCCAGGCAGGAAGAAAATCACAAGTTATTGTGTCGGGCCATATCCCAGCGGGGAATGGACATGGACATCCAACAGAAACCTGGGTTGCAGCACTCCATTTCAGATTAACTCAGAAGGTATTTCTGGCAGGAGGATGAGCCAGACCCTAAGAAGGGTGAATCAAAAACCTTTGTGGCTGGGGCATGTGTGAAAGATTGCCACCTGGCTAGGGTGTAGAGAGGATGGTCTGATAACTAGACCCCCCTCTCCACAAACTCCATGCCAAAAGCATAGTACACGCCTGTGCCCAGCTGAAGCAGGTGCTTGATCTGCAGACCTTGCTCTTCCATGACACAGAGTGGGGTCAGAGCACAGGTGCCCTCATAACAACTGCAGTGACAGCCAAGTCAATGCAGCACAGGGACTGCATTTAAGATATGCACCTCTGTTCTGAAGACCCATCATTTTGAGTTTACTTTCCTGGTGGCATGTTACATTTTAAATGTAAGCCAGACCTGAGTTAGGATATGGCGGATGATATTTCTCATAATTATTACAACCACTGCTCTGTGAGCACCACTCTACTATGTAAGGTTATGTGTATTACCCACAATGTTGCTGTCTCTGCTTCTCTCAAGCAAGAGTGCAACCTTGGGAGTTGCCTCTGTGTGGTCCTTTGTGAGGGCAGACAGCACCCTCCCCAGAGTGACAGCCACTCCACAGTAAACTGTAATGGGAACAGGAATTAAAGGGCACACCCATTCTCCAAAGGAGTAGCCTCACACCAGCGTGCTGCATACCAAGAGGCCTTTGATTCAATTGAGAAGAAAAGGGGTGGGGTTAGTGTACGCAGAGTGCTTTGATCAAACCAAATTTCAGAGGAGCTTTTGGGTGCCAGGGCACACCCACATTTTGCACCATTTGTACTCATTGATGACTCAAACTGGTCCTTTGCAGGACAGGTACACAGAAAAGGGTCTAGAGATCAATCTGTTAGTGGGAGATACTGTTTTCACATGTACAGTTTGTAACTTAGGGGAGACTAAACCAATTGCTTATAAGTCACAAGTATTCCACACCTGAATTAAGATGTACACCTGAGGAGAAGATACTCTCTAAGTTCAGATCATCATTCTTTGTGATGGCTCTGCAATGCCAGCTGTTGCAACACATTTAAAGTATACAGCTGATGAAGACAAATGTATACATTCTGATATTACAGCAAAGCACCTGGGAGACATGTCCGCCCAGACTGCTGAATTGCATGGATTGTTGCTTGGATTGAGTCAAGCAAACTCAGAGAAGCTCACACTAGTGTTCTCAGATTAAACCTACATTGTTAGGGCTTATAACAACAATTTGCATTGATTGATTTAAAATGACTTTAGAGACATCAGGTATAAAGAATTTGCTTCCAGACAGTACTGGAGACAAGTTTGCAACTTTAAACAGACTTTCCCTTTACTATGGGTGATACAGACAAGAGCACATTCCAAAGGGTACATTCATAGTATTGGCAATGCATTGGCAGACAAATATGCCAAAGAGCACACAGTGGGAAAAATAGTAGCAGCCATAACTCGCTCAGCAACTGCAATGGATGAGGAAATAAAGGAAGCTTGTTTGGGTATTCTACCCAGGCCAAATAGCTTCGCAAGTAATTACATTTATGACATTGAGAATAACAAAGTACTAGTCACAATTCCTAGGAAAAAAGGAGATCCTATTCAAAGATGAATCCCCAATGAAGCAGACAGGGAAAAGCTAATAGCTGCCATGCATGCTGGACTTGCATCTACCTGGTGTGGTGTTAGTGCAACCACACAGCTGTTTCTTGCTAGGTATCGGTGGCCAGGTTTAAGGCAACAGGTTAAAGTATACATAGCAAACTGTGACACATGTCTGAAGACGACTGTGGATCTCAATAAAAAAACAACAGGGGCTCCTTTAAGAAAGACAACCCAACCTTTTTAGATTCAATGTTTGGATCACATAGGCCCACTACCAGTAATAAATACGTACAAATATATTCTAGTAATAGAGAATTTTTGCACTAGGTTCACCTGGATGATTGCCCAGAAGAGAGGAGACTGCAAATCTGCCATACAGGCACTCCGGGGTGCAGTAGCCATGACAGCAACTCAAACATTCCATGCTGATAATGATCCAGCTGTCACAGGGCAGGCCCCTAGAAAGGCATTAGAGGCTTGGGGATCAGAGCTGCCCTTTTCTAACCCGTTTCACATTGAGACAAATGGAGATATAGAAAGGGTAAATCTCTCCATAAAGTTGTGCCTGATGAAATGCATCCTTTCAATGGCTGGTAACTGGGTAGACCATGTGGCTCTAGTGATCAGAAGTTGAAACAACTTTACCACGCCTGTCTTTATGCAGCGGTAAAACTCCATTTTAACAATGAAGAAAAATTATTATGGCTGATCTGAACACTCTCCACAGTCCTCTCTCTAGACAAGAACAACTGCTGGCAACCACGCTGCTGAGGGAATTCCTCCGGGTGGAAGTGCCAGGGCCAGTCCTGAGACCACCCTCAAAGCAGGTGAATGGGTCCTCGAAGACATCCATGACAAAACTCAGTTTGGCCCTTCCTACAGACCAGCAGTGCAAGTAAACAGATGCAAGTTCACTCTTTTTCTATGATTGATGAATACAGACTTTTTGCAGCTAGTCATCCTGTGTCCAGAACATATGGAGAACTGTTAAGAACAAGGCTCCAGACATTTGCGCAAAATGCTTTGTTTGATTCCCATGTGTGTTATCTGAGATATTACAATGCCTTTTTGTTTGTCAAACGCAAGCACAGTTTCCAAATATTTCACTGAAGCCATACCAAGCAGGGAATTACAAGTTTAAAAATCAGTATAAATTCCCTCTAGAGCCAGATAATGCACAGGCTATATATGTGGCAGAATCCGTTGTTTTTGACAGAGAATACTTTTCAAACATGACTGAACAAACATGGCGGGAAACTGTCCCTCTTTGGTCCACTTGGGGTCAGCAAATATGGCAAATCAAAGGTGTTCACACATTAGACATGCCATGTATATTCCTACATTTTATGTATTTTTTAAATTATATGCAGTTCCAGACCACTTTCAGTAATAATAGCTTGAGCTTCTACCCTAAGTGGAAGAGGGAAGAAGGTGAGTTCTGGAGTGAGTTATATATAGAATAAAAGGAATGCAATGGCACCAAGCATATTACCTATGCATCAGGGTGTCCTGTATTGTGGGCTGTTCAAGCAAATTAATGCAATAAAAGAAAAGCAAGAACCGGCATCGGCCCATATCAACCTTGGAATTCCCATAACACTTCCCTGACACATGCTATATCAATAGGTAAGCTGTGCCAAGGAATGCTTTCACAATCTAACCTGAATGTGGTCATACAATCCTTAGATAATTAGCTATCATGCAGACAGATGCTGTTCGGAGGCGCACACATAGTGGGCATGTGAGAAGATCAACCGCAGAATACCTTTCGAGGTGAGACAAGCATCAGTAACAGGTAGAACTTACACCTGGTCACAAGCAATAATGGAAATCCTTCAGACTGAAAGTAAGACCGTGCAACAGTGATTCCATGCAACATATTCTAATGATCTAGCGCTAGAACAGAATGTCTATGTGCTAAGGGATGTCATTACAGATGTAGTAAAATTGGTTCAAAATGACCTGTCTATCATTAGAAGCAACCAAGAAGCAGCAGTAAATCTTTCTGTTGTCACAGAATTCGTGGACACTCTTGGCAGAGGAGTCTGTGAAGGGCCAGAAATGGGAGACATACACAAAGTAGCATTTTTATCAACATTTGCCATATTTATTCAAATTAAATGGGGGTGAGATAAATGCCTGTCTGTCACTATCCTAACAAATATGTTCCTACCTCGCAACCTAAGCTAAAGAAAGATAACCTTGTGTCCAAATGTATCTGACCCTCCTACTATCATGTACAACCAAAGTGCATAAGGTACATGTATTTCAGTTCAACAAAAATGTGCAAGTGTTCCAATTTATAATTCCCAATCAACTCCCTTCCAAATCAGGAAGACCTTTGTAAGCGCTTTGTTTCAACAGTGATCTGTTTAGTTCAAAGGAAAATGTCTTTTCATCCAACAAATCTTTCAAATTGGTAAAGTAAATGTCTTTGTCACAAAACAGTTCAAATAAAAAAGCAACTATTTTTTCTACAAAGTATTCTTCCCAATATGTATAGTGATTATTTAAAAGGATATAACAACCAGTATTTTCGTAGAATACTTTTGTCAGGACAGCAAAGCAAATGTCTTTTTTTGTACAATAGTTTGTCAGGATGATAAAGTTAATAGTTTCTTTCCACAACAATTTTTACCACAACCACGGTTCTTCAAAGAAACAATTTCTTTCCTTACTTACTCACCTGCCATGATTAGCCTGTTCTTCACACAACTTGTTCCTTTCCTGGTTTACTTGGCTGCCATGAATAACTTCTACTTTCATACAACTTGTTCCTTCCCTGTTTACTTGCCTGCCAGGAAGGATTCCAACTTTATACAACTGCAAATGGTTTCTTCCGCCGGTGGCAATGTTTGTTCCAGGTTTCTCCACACCAATATCTTGTATGAGGAGATTTGTACAATGTTTTCCGTTGTTATAGTCTCTTGGCTGGTGGAAATGTGGGTTACATTTTTCCCCAAACTGATATCCCATGTAAGGAGAATTGTGCTTGCTTTGCTCCTTTATCTCTTCTTTATAGTCTCTTGACTGACGGCAATGCGGGGTACAAACTTCCCCAAACTGATATCCCATGTAAGGAGAATTGCGCCCTCTTTGCCCCTCTTTTCTACTTGGTCGGTATTCAAAGATTTCTTTTTACTTCAACTGTTCATTTTGGAGTGTCCCGGGGTTACCTTTTCCATTAGGCCAACTCACCAGCTCCTTTCAGCATCTCTGTATCCCTTGTTGGTTTAGTAGTACCATATCGATGTGCCAGGACTTCGTTACACTGTTAGACCCACTGGGGTCTGGCAACCCTGTTGACAGCTCTCCGGTAGTTGTTGCAGCCTGCACAGCACTTCCCGGGAGCTCACCAGACTCCATCGTGTCTCTGGGTATGCTGGTACACCAAAGTGACTCTCTGAGGTTCAGGAGTACCTCTCCCTTCCAGCTGGTCTTCTCTCCCAGCTGCTGTCCTTCGGGACTTTGCTTACTGCTGCGCATACTTTGTAACACTGTATGAATTCTCCTCCAGTGTCGGCTTGAGCTGGCGCTTCCACTTCTGCTTCTGCTTCATCTGCTGCTCCTACCTCCGTGGCTTTACCAACTTCTTTAGCTTCTCTGCTTTCTTCATCTCCCAGCTGTAGGTGATCTCCAAGTTTAAATGTACCATGTGCTGGCTTGGAATTGCAACAACTAGACAGTGCAGTCTCCTTGGCAGCTCTATTGATCATCATTAGCTCTTTGTTCCTCTTCCTAGTCAAAGTCCCATAAGCATTACGGGGCTCGACATCCATAATGGTGTTAGAGTTTTCAAGGCTATTTTTGTTCAACTTTTTGTTGAACTGAAGGTTATTAGAAACAGGAGGTGTTATGTGAATGGTATGTGCATATGTGCATTGATATTGGGGTTAGGGCTGTTACCTGCAACAGAACCATTAAAATTAGGGGGCATTCTGTGTGACCCATAGATTCCGAAAAGGGAAAACCTATTCCGTTTTGGTAATTTCTCATATACTGTTCTCATCCTCATAAGAAGACGAAGACTGTGTCTCTCCGACAGGAGTCATCACTTCTCCCTGATAGCCATCTCCTCCCATGTGATCCTCCCTCATAATACCAACTACAGGGTCAGGATCAGGTAGCAGTGGCATTCCCCTGGACAAATGGGAGGAGACCTTAGGCTGGGAATCAGTGATGACTCCATAGGATTCATCCCATGTCCCAGATTGGAATGTGAGTTCATGACCAGAACAGATAAATGCACTTCACTTGTACAGGGTTGCAATATGCCAGGCACTGTCAGGCTCTACCTTTTTGTTGCTTAGTATACTTATAAGAATTTTTGTGGCATCATCTGCCTGTGTACTGGGTTTGACTAATCGGCTTTTGCATGGTGTTTTAAATATAGCCCTTCAAACTGCAAATTTCATGTTTTTTCAGGAACCACATTCCTGGTGTAATGTGTACTTCATTAATAACATTTAGATTAGGGAGGATTATCTAGTGCCTTTTTCACATGCCTGTGTTTCACCTTCAAGTCCTGAAATAACACTGTACTCATTACGTGAATGCCAAGGTTTCACTCGCATAGTTTGTGCGCATGCTGCACAAATAAATTCCTGTAACAATAACACTGAATGCAAACTCCATGTTACACCAATTGCATTTTTCTACAGTCAAGTACATAGCTTATCTTGGCTCGTATCTCATACAGTTCAATGAATCCTGTTGTAATTTTAAAATCCAGGTACCAACCCTGGTCACTGTAGGTACACAAGTTAAATGTAGCGGGTTTATTTTGAATCCACCCAGGCCACCACATTTCAGGTCCCCTGGCCAAGCCTCAAGTTAAGGCCCTTACAATTTCCAAATTGAGCTTGTTTTTGGCACGCCTACAACACATTTGTCTAAGAGCATGCAGGAGTGAGGAATCTTACCTCAAAGCACAATCTGCAATGGTCAAACAGCCCCCAAGAGCCCCAAGCATGCTCCCACCAGACATCTGCTGCTGCCTGCCTGCTGCCCACGTGCCCTGCTATTTGGTGCCTGCACGTCAGCCATCTGCAGGGGTCCAGTTGCTGTGTCCACCCCTGCTGGAACAGAAGACTCCCGACTGGGATACCATCACTCCACAGCCCAGCCCCAGGACCCAGTTGCCCACCCACTCCTGCCTCGGGGATCGCCATGTTGGGGCAAACACCATCTGAGACCACTGGCGACCCACAGCCAGAGAGGCAGAGGGCCACCAGCTACATTGAGAAGGAAGGAAGTTGGTGTCCTGGTGAAGCATGTCCTGGGGCATTATGATGCCCTCTTCGGAATATCACTCACCAACAAGGAAGGACGGGAGAGGGTCTGGGAGGTCGCAGTGGTTGCCATCAACGCAGAGGGGGTGGCAACCCGCGACCTCAAGCACGTCCGGAAGCGCTGGGAGGACTTCAGGTCCAGGACCCTCTACAAGGCCCAGCGCCTCGCGAAGGCAGAGGATGCAGAGGGGTGCCGGGTAAGCATGAGCAACAACCAGATGAGGGTCCTGGAACGCGTAGGCCCAGCTCTCCACGCCCAGATCCTTCGGAGGCAGACCCGTCTGGAGTTGAGCGGTAAGTGGCCAAGCATTGATGTGTGGGACAGGGCATGTTGCAGTGTGCTCGTAGTCTGATACTTGCCTATATGTGTGACATAGGCCATGTATGGATGTGTGTGTGCAGGGACATCATGGTCATGCATGTGAGACCAGTAATGTGTGAACCACATGGATGGTGCATGTGTTCCAATGCAACATGGGGAGCTGCATGCGGAATGCACACATGAATGCATGCCAGTCTCTGTTCTTGGACATGGAGGGGGGGTGAGGGATGGGTGCTGCTCTCAGGTACATGTATGGTGCACATGTGTGTGTGTCTGAGAAGTGTGTGTGTGACTTTGAAACGCCATGGATGCATGACACATGTCTGTGATGATGTGTAGATTCACTCATGCAGTGCGGTCACCGTTGTATCCACTGTGTCTATCCACTGTGTCTGTGGTGTAAAAGCCATGATGCATGACCCTCCAGTGATGTGTGTGCATGGGATCAGTGTGAGCCATGATGCATGTGAGTTTGAAGGCAACATTTTGGTTAAAAGAAGCCCTTGTACATGGATGCTGATGTTGATTGCAGGCGCCGTGCCTGTTTCTGCATGTGTGTTGCGTGCATTCACCCATGTATTGTGGAGGGACAGGATGGAAGTGACATTTGACAGAGCCACTCATGTGTTATTGCTTCCCTTCTAGGGGAATATTGTACTGTAGCCTAATGCTTATGTTCTATGTCTCCCTCTATGCAGTGTCAAGTGAAGAAGAGGGCAGAGACGGCGCTTTGGAGCCAAGCGGCAGGGATGCCTCCACCGGGCAGCGACGCAAGGCCCAGCCACCCTCCCAGGAATTGCCATCATCCGGGAGCGAGGGGACTGGTGCCGCGTCTGCCACTACGGCTGTAGCGGAAGGGCCGTGTGAGCCCCCACAGGGGCTTGCAATGGCGGAAGACAGTGTGGAGACATCCAGGTTGGTGGTCTCCACAGAGGAGGATGAGCCCGCTACTGAGCGCACATGGGGCCTGGTGTGGGTAGTTTGTTTGTTTGTTTGTTTATTTATTTGGTATTGCGTGCCAAACCCATTAGGTAGCCGGGCGCAGTAGAGGTCAAGACAGCTTAAGCTTGGTTACATAATGTGTACAAAGAAGCATAAAATATACAAGACAGTTTGAAAATAGGTTGCCAGGATGGTTACAGTGGCATACAGAAGGAAGCAAGTTAAGAGACATGCAGCAGAGACAGGAGTGCAAGGTACCGAGAAGGTAAGCTAACAGTCATGCGTTATTTACATTGAGTCTAAATTTAGGATATGGTTGTTCCTTTCTGAGGTCATACGGTAGTGCATTCCAGGTTTGTGGTGCAATAACTGGCAAGCTAGATCCTCCAGCAGTAACACGTTTAAATCTAGGCGTTTCCAAGGTATGGGCATTGGCTGTTCTCGTTGGGCTTGTGGACGATCTTCTATTTATCCTTTCAGCAAGGTAGGGTGGGGCCAAGTGGTTTAACCATTTGGAGGTAAGGGAGGCTGTTTTTAGAAGTATCCTGTCAGATATTTTAGCCAATGAACCTCTCTTCTGGCATCAGAGATGTGTTCTCTCCTAGGGATATTCAGGGCTGCTCTTAGGGCGTTGTTTTGCATTCTTTGTATTTTATCGATGATATTTTTGTTGGCACCTGAGTAGGGAGCATTACAGTAGTCTAATCTCGACATTCCAAGGGCATTGGCCAAGGTGATGCAACTCGAGGTAGAGAGGAATGGTCTGCAAGCTTGGATAAGCTTACAGGTATAAGCTGTGGAGGATGCGAGTGAGTTGACTTGTTTCTTAAGTGAGAGAGTGGCATCAAGATAGAAGCCTAGTGTTTTGACCACTGGCATCACCTTGATGAGATTGTTGTCGATATTGAAGGCAGTATAGTTAGGGCTAATTTTTTTTATGTTAGTTTCAGAGCCTAGGATTAGTTTCTCGGTTTTATCGTCATTCAGGCAGAGGCCATGAGATGTCATCCATGTCTGAATGAGGAGGTATACTCTGTTTACTAAGGCTGTGTCCTCCAAAAAGTTGCCCGAAAGGGGGATGAGGATCTGGGTATCATCTGCATAATTAGTGTAGGTGATACCCAGTCTGTCCAATTTGTCGAACAAAGGCTTATTAAAGATCCTATACATAGTGGGTAGGACAGAGGATCCTAGGGGTACTCCACAGGAGATTTGAGCTGGGTCAGCAGCCGTTTGTGGGGGAAAGACTTGCATTGTCCTGTTGGCCAGAAAGGATTGGACCCAGGCTATGGCTTCCCCTGAGAAGTGCGCCGCCGACCTGAGATGGTTACATACCACTGGTGCAAGTGGTGCAGTCCAGGGCCAGGAGGCAGCACAGGTCACCGTGGAGGGGCCTGTGCATGTCGCTGTCCTTGACCCTGTGACTGCACCACCATGCACCAGCAGGGATGCCCCGTCCCAGGCCCGTCCGCAGGTAGGGGGGAGTGCCACATCATCTGCCTCTCCACTACCTGCGGACGAGGGGTCCTACGACCGTATGGGCTCCGTCCTGGTTGGTGTCGCGTTGCGCACATGTGACTTTCGTGATGACGTGCGTGCTTCCTGGGCGGAGCACGCGTGCCATCACGAACAGCAGCGTCGCGACGTGGCACTGTTGGGAGGGGCCCTTGTCGGAGGGTTCCTACATGTGTCGCGCACTCTGGCGGACCTCTCCTCTGTGGAAACTATACGCCAGTCGTTCTCCCTGCCGTCTTCCAGCCCAGATTCCACCAGGGCCCCCTGTGGACCTGGCCTGACCAACACAGCCAGCTTGGTGGAGATCCCATCCCTGCCACAGTCGGGAGTCGGCGGTCCAGCAGGGGTGGACACCACAACAACTGGAGACCAGCTGATGGAGGATGTGCAGGCATCATCGGACAGGGCACATGGACAGCAGCAGCAGGCTCTAGGTGGGAGCAATGATGGCTCGGGCCATCGACATCAGAGGGGCAGGCATCGGCCAGAGGGCAGGAGAACCCTGGAATGGGTTTGTCTTCCGTGTGGCTGCGGTTGGGCCGGCGTATAGATGTGGAGTGGTGACGGGCAGAAGAGGCATGGCTCACAATGGTCAGGGCGAAGAACTCCATGTGGAGGGCACTGAGGCGGGCCGAGTGCTTCGAGGCCATTCGCAGGGAGTTGGAGTCCAACATGGCATCGTCCCTGCGAACCCTCGGGGCCATGGAAGAGGACCGCCTCCAGGACATAGAGCAGGAGTTTGATGATGCCCTGGTCCGGGAAATCGGAAAGTGAGCCGTCGGACTAGCCCGCCGCCATTGTATATAGTTTGTAGTTTTAGGTTTCCTTTATCTTTTTCATTCATTTGGGGCGCTTGGACTATGCCCCACCTATTTGTATATAGTTCTTTATTAGGTAGTTTTTTTGCTAGGTTTCATTTCATTCGTTGGGCTCATGGACCCTGGATTACTTCTTTGTACATAGTTGAACAGTGGATTTATCTATTCTTATTTTTCTCACCATGGAGCAATGGATTATGCTGTTTCTGATTCCTTTGGATTTGCTTTGGTGGCCGGAGACTTTGGACACATTTTCATTTCGATTTATTTGGATTCAGACTTCATGTTTTTCTTTTTGTGTTTTGGACATGCTGCATTTCATCTTTTTTTAAAACATTTTTTGTTATGTTTTCAATTGATTACATTATTTTTGTGTTCAATACATTTTGGTTTATTACTTTGATGTGTGGTATTCTCTCATTGGTTTCATGCATGTCACGGTGTAGGTTTTCACAATCACCAGCACCCATTGTGTGTGTGTGACAGACATGTGTTGATGTACATTCTTGCCAGTTGGGTTGTATCATGTAATGGGCATTTCAATGTGGGGTGGATGGGATACTTGGTTGCGTCTTTGCACAGGGGTTGCATGCGGTGGGATTTGGGAGGCCATGAGGCCCATGATTGTGGATCATGATGACGTGTTGGGGGGACATGAGTCGGGGCCTGCTGGCAGGTGCCCCTCACTACTTGATGGGTGGGGGTGCTGAGGAACAAGAGTCAGGGCCTGCTGGCAGGTGCCCCTTACTGCTGGGTGGGTGGGGGATATTAGTCAGGGCCTGCTGGCAGGTACCCTCACTGCTGGGTGGGTGGGGGTGCTGGGGGACATGAGTCAGGGCCTGAGCCTCACTGCTGGGTGGGTGGGGGTGCTGGGGGACATGAGTCGGGGCCTGAGCCTCACTGCTGGGTGGGTGGGGGTGCTGGGGGACATGAGTTGGGGCCTGCTGGAAGCTGCCCCTCACTGCTGGGTGGGTGGGGGTGCTGGGGGACATGAATCAGGGCCTGCTGGCGGTGCCCCTCATTGCTGGGTGGGTGGGAGTGCTCGGGACATGAGTCAGGGCCTGAGCCTCACTGCTGGGTGGGTGGGGGTGCTGGGGGACATGAGGTGGGGCCTGCTGGCAGGTGCCCCTCACAACTGGGTGGGTGGGGGTGCTGGGGGACATGAGTAGGGGCCTGCTGGCAGGTGCCCCTCTCTGCTGGGTGGGTGGGGGTGCTGGGGGACATGAGTCGGGGCCTGAGCCTCACTGCTGGGTGGGTGGGTGTGCTGGAGGACATGAGTCAGGGCCTGAGCCTCACTGCTGGGTGGGTGGGGGTGCTGGGGGACATGAGTCGGGGTCTGCTGGCAGGTGCCCCTCATTGCTGGGTGGGTGGGGGTGCTGGGAACATGAGTCGGGGCCTGAGCCTCACTGCTGGGTGGGTGGGGGTGCTGGGGGACATGAGTCAGGGCCTGCTGGCAGGTGCCCCTCACTGCTGGGTGGGTGGGGGTGCTGGGGGACATGAGTCAGGGCCTGAGCCTCACTGCTGGGTGGGTGGGGGTGCTGGGGGACATGAGTCAGGGCCTGCTGGCAGGTGCCCCTCACTGCTGGGTGGGTGGGGGTGCTGGGGGACATGAGTCAGGGCCTGAGCCTCACTGCTGGGTGGGTGGGGGTGCTGGGGGACATGAGTCGGCGCCTGAGCCTCACTGCTGGGTGGGTGGGGGTGCTGGGGGACATGAGTCGGGGCCTGAGCCTCACTGCTGGGTGGGTGGGGGTGCTGGCGGACATGAGTCACGGCCTGCTGGCAGATGCCCCTCACTGCTGGGTGGGTGGGGGTGCTGGGGGACATGAGTCAGGGCCTGAGCCTCACTGCTGGGTGGGTGGGGATGATGGGGGACATGAGTCGGGCCTGAGCCTCACTGCTGGGTGGGTGGGGGTGCTGGGGGACATGAGTCAGGGCCTGAGCCTCACTGCTGGGTTGGTGGGGGTGTTGGGGGACATGAGTCGGGGCCTGCTGGCAGGTGCCCGTCAATGCTGGGGGGTGGGGGTGCTGGGGGACATGAGTTGGTGATCACTAATGCAAGGTGACATGTGGGCTGGCTGGGGGGCATGCCCATGGTGGATGGGCTGCCTGCGGGACATGACCAGGGGTGCATGGTAGTCCCCTGTGGTATGGGTTGCCTGCAGGGGCTGTGGAGGGGGTAGAGGGCACACCGGGGAGGACCCACACTGCCAATTCACGTGTGGGACTCCCTGTGCACACCACTGGATACACGTGCCCCACTCTGATAGCAAAATTGCGTGTGAAATTCACCACGAATCCCATTAATACACGTACCCCGCTCGCACAGGGCCAATCGCGTGTGGACCTCCACGCGAACCCCAGTAATACATGTACCCCACTCGCACAGGGCCAATCGCGTGTGATTCTCCCCGCAAACCCCAGTAATACACGTACCCCGCTCGTACAGGGCCAATCGTGTGTGGAACTCCCCGTGAACCCCAGTAATACACGCACCCCGCTCGCACATGGCCAATCGCATGTGATTCTCTACGTGAACCTCAGTAATACGCGTACCCCGCTCGCACAGGGCCAATCGCGTGTGAAACTCCCAGCGAACCCCAGTAATACATGTACCCCGCTCGCACAGGGCCAATCGCGTGTGGATCTCCCCGCGAACCCCTGTAATACACGTACCCCGCTCGCACAGGGCCAATCGCGTGTGGAACTCCACGCCAACCCCAGTAATACACGTACCCCGCTCGCACAGGGCCAATCGCGTGTGATTCTCCCCGCGAACTCCAGTAATACACGTACCCTGCTTGCACAGGGCCAATCTCGTGTGATTCTCCCCGTGCAGGGGTGTACGTGTATTCGGAGGGGCGCACGGGAATTTTACAGGCGTTTTCGTGGTTTGGGGCCTGTATGCTGGTCCACTGGCCTGTGCGCCATGGACGGGATTTGTGCGCTGTGCATGGCGCACGGTGAGGGGTTGGGGGCATAACTGGCGCTGTTGCTGCGCCACTCTGCGCCACGGCTGGTAATTGATGTTAAAATCCATGAATACACTGTGTGCGCGGAAATGGATTTTGGCGCACGCGGCTGGCACAGACTGTCGCACGCGCACACTGTGCGCCAGCCGCGTGCGCCACTTGTGCACTGAATTCTATGAATTACCGCCTTTATTACTTAAGTACCCATTGCACAGTGTTTATACTCCAGAACGGCATGATATGGGGGGTTTATCATAAGGCATTAACACCCTCTATGAAACCATTCCTGACTATTTGTAATTCGATTCATAGGAAAAGTACTAATGATGGTTGCTGTGGGGTGGAGGAAGAAGAACAGCATCTAGATATGCTGTTGCTAGGTGGCACTGGAGAGTAGGGGGTGACATAAAGGCAAACATAAGATGAGATTGGCGGGGCAGAGTTAATAATGTACAGGAGCGAGTAGAAACATCTTCCCAGCACCTTACAGTCACATACTTGCCAACATGTACAATAGCGTTTTGGTGAGACTTTTCCAGCAGCAAATACTGGAGTACCCCTCATTGTCCCATTTATGAAACAAAGGCCTCAGAATGCAAAGTAACATCTTGGCCAACCATTTCCTGAAAAATAATTGGGCATGATGAAAAAGCAAATAGATACCTATATTGCATAAATAATTGTTGCAATTAACAATACAGTGGTAGGAACATTCGTATATTGAGTTAAGTGGGGGAGGATTGAACTGACAGTTGCTGTGGTTACTTGCTTCCCAGGCGAGTTTTCTAACCTCTTGCCGAGGTCAGAGGAGAGGCAGAGACAGAGACACAATCATCTCATTGGGTGGCCGACCATGGAGAAGCTGTGGTGGGCCGGCAGGCCTGTAGCTGACACTGGGACCAGGCCGCCTGAGAGAGGCTGGGTCCTCGAGCTCCTCACATGTCAGACCATAGCTACCACGCCAAGTTGCAATGGGGAGAGACAATGAGGTTAAGGGAGCCTGAGAAACCTGACAGAGACATTGAGTGAACCCTACGAGAGCCAATCAGGTTACGGAAAACAGAGAAACCTGACAGAGACATTGGGCCTCATTATGGATGTGCTGGTCCAGTAACAATGGTAACGGTACTACTCTGCGGACGGGTGCCGTCCCGCCCGCCAGGTTCAGACCTGCCAGGCAGGATGGCACCCGCACGCAGAGTTCTCACAGGAGCACTGGCACTGCGGTTAACATTGGACTCCATGGGAATGGGGACTAACAAAATTACTGGCCCCCACGGGACCTGGAATAGCTTGGTGGTACCGGGAAGTCAGGCACCAGTAATTAATTACGGGTCTGGCGGCTACCTGCTGGTTTTACCGGCACAGCTACCACCGGACCCGTAATGTGGCCCATTGAGTGAAGGCTACAAAAGACAACGAGGTTACAGGAGAGTGAGAAACCTAACAGAGAATATACCGTTAAAAGGAACAAATATTGTGTGTAACAGCTGGAAAAGCTATCAAGGTTACAGGGGCCTGACAAACCGAAATGTGCAAATACCCTATGAGAGGGGTATTGAAAGAGACATGAACAGTGTGATGAATGTCTGAAAAAGCTATCCAAGTTACATGAGCCTGAGAAACCAGAGTGTGCAATACCTCATGAAATGGGGAGTGATAAAGATGCAAACATTGTGAATAAGAGCTGGGAAAACTGTCCAAGTTACGGGACCCTGAACACACTTTGAATTAAGGTTGAGAAAGCAACACAAGGTGCAGAACTTTGATAAGACAGGGTGAACAGCAGCCCTATGTGAAACAACTTGGATACAAGAAAATAAATTATACAAGGATCACAGAACTTTGGGGAGAACCCAACACCATGATGGAGGACGTGTTTTTCTGTTTGGCTTCCAGAAATCCTGAAGGAATGGAAATGTTTCCAACAGGAGACAGTTTATTTGTTTACAGGAGAAATTGAAACCCTAACTTGATACATGGGAAGAATATCATGTGGTGCTAAAAAAAATGAACTTTTGAAACCCTGAACACAGCAAATATAAATTGGGCCTGGCAGATGCCCTGGTGAGACTATTGTGCAAAGCCTCCCATTTCCATTTTAGTAGGATTCAGGCGAAATAACTTGGCCTTTAAAGCACACCTTTAGCTTTTATTTTGTAGGTAGGGGTCTTCCCACATAGCGACAGGGCTAGTTAGAAGTTTTGACGCTTTTATTTTAATAAAACCTCTTTAGAATGAACTAATTGTCCTAGTCCTTCTTCTGGTTCGCCACAGCGGGTATGAAGTAATGAATTGTGGACAGAGAATTAAGGTGCAGGAATGTTGACCCCTGTTGAACAACCTGCTGGGAAGCCTTTTTTTGTCTCTGTCAGATTGTAGAAGAGGTGCAAAGTCCCCTTTACAGTCCAAGCACTGTAGCTCTGCACAAAGATGGCCACTGGGGGGGACTGACAGTAAAGGGTGGTGATGTCAAGCAGTGACTTTCACTGAAGATGCTGTTAAGTAGTGATTATAAAAGTCAACTTTAGTCTTTGCTAGCGTTGGGGGGAATCACCATCTCAGCAGGTATGGTCTAATTTAGTTAGATGTTTTTTTCTAAAGTGGTAGCACCAGTGGATAGGATTCAGGTGAAATAACTTGGCATTTAAAGCACACCTTTAGCTTTTATTTTGTAGGTAGGGGTCTTTCCACATAGCGACTGGGCTAGTTAGATGTTTTGACGCTTTTATTTTAATAAAACTTCTTTAGAATGAACTAATTGTCCTAGTCCTTCTTCTGGTTCTCCACAGCGGGTATGAAGTAATGAATTGTGGACAGAGTCAGACTGGCGTGTAACTGCAGGGATTGAACCTACAAGTGAGCTGGCCTAGACTGGCAAATTTTGGCCTGGACTGGTTCGAGGGTCGGTGAGTACTTGCATCACTTACGAGTGCCCCCCAGAGCAATTGTACTTTATGCATGAGCATCCCTAAAAAGATACTCACCTTAGCTGGGCTATCCTGCACTCCCTAGCTATTCCTGAAACTCGAAAGTCCTCTGCCTGCAAGGGTAGACCTTCCTCAAATAGTAGAACACTCTTCTTCATCACCTCAAGGCCCTTCCAGAACTGCTGCAGCTCTCTGAAGAGGACCCACGTTCTCTCATATGGCATGATTGTGTGTTTTCAACGCACTGCTGTATTTTTGAGAATAAGGCTCCCCACTTCGTAGGACTGGACTGCTTAAGTTAGGGATCGACTCTGAAGAACTGTCTAATGCTATATTTGTGTTAATTTACCCTTCTGTTGCAGGTTGTGGTAGTGTTTTCTCATTTACTGCATTAGGCGAAACATAATAGTGAAAGGCGTGTGTGGTAACTGTGATATTACTTTGGTAAATTCATGTTTAATTATTAAGGCCAATAATACATGTATATGTATTTATTATATACACTTGTTTGAGCGTATGTTGTGGAGTTGTACTGTGTGTGCTCACTGTGGGCTTCTGAACACTCTCACCCCTCCTGAGAAAGTCTTGGCCACCTGCCAAGCTACTGTAGATTGGTCTGGTTTGTCCAGAAGGTTCCCCTGTTTCACTAAACTAGGGTGGCCTCCTAAGCTTCCGGCCACCAGGTCAGAGTTTAGAAATCCATCTTAACACTGCCTTATCCATAAACAGCTTCTTGCAATAGAAAAGTGAGGGAGAGGGATAAGGTGGTAGTCAGAGTGATGCCTACCTAATATTTCAAATTTTGCAAGATTTGGAATATGTCTTAGGGTGAATTTCAAAATTGTGTTTGCATAGCTTTGAAGCTAGTCGCAAAGGCTACATGATGACATGTTTTGGCCATGTGGGCATATTTTGATGAGTGGAGAAAGCATGGGATATATGAACTATGTGTGTAGGAAGCAAAGTGACTTGGAAATCAGGGTAGAGAGAATGGTGCATGTATTATGGGGACAAAGTAGAGGGACTCATTGGGCCTCATTGCGGGTATGGAGGCAACCATGCCCTTATTAAGGGCATGGCTGCCTCCATACCGGGTCCCAGTACTGGGTTCCTTCAATGAGGAATAACCGAGTCATTCCGACATTGGAGGACCCGGTAATTCCTCCTTGAAGGAACCCATCCCCATTCCCATTTGAGCCCCCATAGGGCTCAATGGAAAAGGGGAGGGAGCTAATAACGGTGCCGTTAATAACGGCCCGTTATTAGCTCCTTGTTCCTCTCGCCGAACCCGGTAAGGACGCCTGGTTTTACCAGTTTTACCAGGCGTCCTTACCGGGTCCAGCAAAGGGAACCTCATAATTGCGCATCCCGTAATGAACGGTGCCGGTCCCGTACCGGCACCCTTCATTACAGGAGCGCAAGCCTCGTAATGAGTCCCATGGACTTTGAGTGGAAAGAGCATGGGGGCTCACAGGGTATGAGTTGAGGAAGCACCGGGACTCATACTATGAGTGGAGGGATCCTGGAGACTCATGGATTATGGACTATGAGTTACGGTTGCATATAGGCCCAAGGACAATAATACTCTAGATTGGGGACTCAATGACTATAAATGGATGAAACATGGGACCTATGGAAAATGAGTGAATGGAGCATAGGGAGTCATTGACTGTCACTGGAATACGCACTACAACTCACACACTATGAGGCTCATTTTTGACTTCCTCATTATTTTCCAGTGGGGACTTAACCATAGATGTGGATGTGGCTTGTGAAGAGTGCAGGAGAAGCTGCTGGAGCAGGAGACAGGATGCTGGGCCACCTGAGGATGATCCAAAAAGGATGGAAACATATACATGTCGTGCCTGTTATAATATCATTGCTGCCTCATTTTCGGAATTTAATGAAAACAAATTGAAAATGGGCCTCATTACACGGAAGGCGGTAGGGGATTACCAGCACCGGTAAGAGCACCAGTTCCGGTAATCCCCACCGCCCTACTACGCGGTCCCTCAGCGGGTACCGTCCTTAACGTGTGGTCAGACCACACGTTAAGGACGGGACCCGCTGAGGGACTTCAGTGCAAATAACGGTACCGCATATTGCGGTACCGTTATTTGCTCCTTCCCCATTCCCATTGAGCCCTATGGGGGCTCAAATGGGAATGGGGAATGGTTCCCGGAATGGGGATTTACCGGTCCCGCAAAGGTCGGAGTAGGCCGGTAAGTCTCTATTCGGAAGCCGGCCTCCAACGGCGGTAAGGGAGTAGCCATGGCGCTAATAGCGCCATGGCTACCGCCTTCCGTGTAATGAGGCCCAATGTTTTGAAATAACACATTGAATATTTATTGGAACAAAGAAGATTTAAGTGGAAATATAGGTGATAATACACCAAACAAATGAGAGGCGTATCATCGGAGAGCAAATTAATACTGCTGATCTATTTCAAAAACAGTAGATAGCTCATCACTGCCCGATTAAGGACAGGAAGAGTTTACAATGGATTCCTATGGAGTCTCATTGATTTTTCATGTTGTAAAAAGCCAACGGACTCCATGGGAAATTCCTCAGCATTTACGCCAGCAGAAAAATGTGTTGCTGGCATCGATGCTCGAGTATTTGTGTAGCGGTGGGGAACTGGGAGGTGGAATCGTAAGTTACAATCCACTCAACCTCTTCGCCATAAAAAATGAATGAAAATGTTGTCCCCCATTCTTCTTGTGGCCATTCACTAGTGACTGTAGTATATTCATTGTCTAATGTTCTGGCTCTGTGCCCAGTTAATCTTTCAACAACTTTCTCAAAAACACATTTTTTTTCACTGACCATATAATTATCATTGAGAAGTAAACTCAGCATGGGCCCAGAAAATGATACTTTGAACATAGTAGAGTGGCTACTGAATCATGGCTTTGAACTCTAATTTAGTTATTTTTCAATAGGGGTTTGAATACCCGTAGAAGAATTAGTCATTTTAGACATTATCTTTTTTTCAAATTTATCTCATGACTCTATGGGTCTCATTATGTCTGTTGCGGTAAGGCAACAACTGCGCTGGTAGTGCTACGCCATGCCACAACATTATGAGTTTGCTTGCGGGTGCCGCTCTGGACGCCTGGTCAGACCAGCCGTGCAGATCGGCACCCGCAAGCAGACCAGGATGGTAGCAACTGTACCGTTATGAACGGTACCGCTGCTACCATCCTCCCCATTCCCATTGAGGCCTATGGGGGCTCAAATGGCAATGGGTACATACCGGCACAGGGTCCCGCGAAAGGGAAATTACTGGGCCCTCCAAGATCGGAATGGCCCAGTAATTCCCCTTTCTCGGGACCCAGAGCCAGACCCGAGTTTGGGGGTAGTCGTGCCCTTACTAAGGGCACGGCTACCTCGAAACTCGTAATGAGGCCCTATGAATTTAAGGAATGTCTATGTAAAAATGCACAGTGGTATTGCTAGGTGGCCTTGTGACATGTAAGCTAACGGAGTACATATGCAAAACAAAAGATCGGAGGCTGGAAGGTTTGGAATTAATACTAACCTCTGAGATTGCTCTGGGCAACCCTCTAGACCATAACTCTTCACCCTGCAAAGCAAAGCCATTACAGAAGGGGAAAGATCATATGCAAGTCAGGCTTGGACCCACCCCAAAAAAGGCAGTCCAACCCGAACTGCTAGGTCAGATCCCTTCTGCACGAGACCACAAGCATCCCGGACATGTTTCAACCTTATTGGGCACAAAGGCTGGAAGGACAACTGCCTTCCCTAACCATTAAATAACAGTAATGGTACACAACATAAACGGCTCTTTGGGAGAAAAAAGTGTAACCGAAATCAAAACAAATGACTGTTAAGACATTTAGCAAAACACATGGGGCAAGGAATGGGCTATCTGGCCCTAAGGAAGAACACCCTAGCCCTAGCGGGGTGCCTGTCCCTAGATGGCGAGTGATGCAATGCCTATCTAAGAAGGATAGGTAAAAGAGACTTCCCTAACTCTAATCAATGTGTGCGAAGGGATGAATTGTGTCTTAATTTCAGCAATATCCTGGCAACAACCACCAAAAAAGATTCACTGCAGGTTTTGTCATTAGATCTCGTAGAGAAAAGGCTGAAAAGCTAGCATGTGGTTAGTGGTGCCGTGGGAATTTCATCTGTATTTTTATTCACCCTAAGGCCTACTAATCGACTCATGTCGGTGGTTGCATGCAAAAACAAGTCAAAAGAATTAAAAGATGATGCCCATCAGGATGGGGCAAACTTAAAAAGCTCACAGCATTTGAGTATAGTTAACTAGAATGTACCCCCTGTACATTTGGGGAGTATCTAGTTGGTTGTGGTGGAACCACACCCAGATAGATCGACCGTTTTCGATGGTGCACTTTCGGTTAGGCCATCTTCTTCAGGATTGATAATTTGTAAGTGTGGTCAAATACATCTTCCGGCGTGTCTCAGAATGAGGCAGCATAGGCGAGCTGCTTCGTCCCCTGTAGGGAGACACAAACAACATAGCAGAGTAGGCATAAGTGTACCTAGTGCTAAAACAACTTATTTGTTAACTAAAGACCAGCTATTGAATGCTCATTGTCTTGTGTATTGGCTATGAATGCCGGAATCATGGGGTGCATATCAATATACAAGGCCACTAAGTGTGTGGCATGGCGTATACACTGGGGCCCGTGGATGGTGAAGGGAAAGGGGGTGAAGGAAGGAGGAAGGGCTAAAAGGAATCAATGATGCCTGGCACCCTGTGGCAAGGGGCTGGATGGAGGCCACAAAAAGACAATGTCTGCCCACCTGCAGTTGGAGTCAATCTGCACGGATATCTGGAATCCGCCTGGGCAGGAGGATGCTGCAAAATGGCAGGAAGATGTCCTGCAAAGAATGCACATCACCAAGATTAATGCATGGTTTGCTGTGTGTAATCAGAAGGCAGGTTTTTTAGCTACAGAGCGGTGAGCCAGCGTCTGGCCAGGCGTCTTTTACCTTGTGAAATCCCAATGTCGTGATCTGAAAGAGCCCCCGCACGAAAGAGAACACTGCTTGCAGCGTACGCCGTAGCTATGAATGAAGCGTCCGTGTATGTCAAAGGGGGCGTGGCCGGTAGTCAAGGACGCGCTCCGTCGTGCAGGCTGGCGGGCATGCACGGAAGCAACAGGAGATGCTTCCGTGTACGTCAGAGTGGGCGGGGCCGTCAGAGCACACTGTGGGCGCACATAGCCAAAGTGGTGTCCGAGGCCTGCTGAGCATATGACGGGGTGCGGTCAGGGCCACAAAGTGCGCAGATGCATGTGAGTGGGCAGAATCAAAAGGGGCTGCACAATGAAAAAAATAATAAAGAATGAAATAATAAAAAAAGGTGATGGAAAATGTATGATAATTAATGAAGGATGGAGATGAATGGTGAAAAATGATGAATATATAGTGTGTGTGCACACAAGTCCCATGCGAATTCCTATGCACTGCAAGGAGAATCATGGAAGCGTGCTTCAAGGAGTGGTCCGCCAAACACCTCGGCAGATGCAGGCTCCTTGTGAGTAGTCAATTGCTGGAAGGGATGTCACAGACATAAATGAATGTATAGTGATATCAGCAGGATGATGAGGAGAGCAGGTGTGCTCCTTGTGGCTACATGCAGGACGTGTGGGTTCATGGCGGTGTGGAATGAGTAAGCCATTTGAGGTGTCAGGGAGGGGAGGGGGATGGACGAAGTCGGAAGAGCACTAAAGAGTATAGATGTAAATGCACGTTGGACCCAAATGGAGCACTATATAGAGATACAGGGCACGGTAGAGTGGTGCTATGGGTGTTGGTGTGACAGGTGGGGCTCACTTAACGGGCAAGTGGAGCCACCTCCTGCCACTGTATGGCTTTGTTGAGGCCTTTTCGGCATGTGTTCAAACAGAAAATCCACTTCTGTTCTTGTCTGAACAGTAGGCCATGAAAATGCATTTAATTAATTATCATACATTTTCCATCACCTTTTTTTCTTATTTAATTCTTTATTATTTTTTTCAGAGCGGCGTACAGTTATTTCACTGCCAGCAGCACCTGGTAGAAATCACCATACCATCACAAGTGTTTCCTCAGGTGAAGCCCCTTTTGATTCAGCCCACTCACAGGCATCTGCCCACTTTGTGGCGCTGACCGTGCCCCATCATACGCTCAACAGCCCTCGGACACCACTCGGGCTACCGGCGCTCATGGTGTCCTCTGACAGCCCCGCCCCCTTTGACGTACATGGAAACATCTCCTGTTGCTTCCGCACATGCCCGCCAGCCTTTGATTTATGCGGAAGATTGTTTCATAGCTACCGCTGTAAAGGAGGTCCCAAATAAAGCCTGCACTCCAGTCGCCCATTTGAAGTACCAGGAACATTCACCCCAAAATGTGTGATGTATGATAAGCCGCAGTAGGGCTCTGCCCAGTACCTATCAGATGAGCAACACCTATTGATGTACCGATACCCAGAAAACCATGGACAGTAAAGGTATCCATTAAGAAAACCCTACCAGCAAATGAGACGAAATGAAGATCGCCTAAGTACTGTCCCGGAAGAAACCAAAAAAGTCTTAATGGAAGACAAATGGTGACATCACAGGGACCCGGACAGACTCACAGATAGAAGAAATGACGCCTGAGAATAACACAAAGAGACGAAGCGCCATGAATAAAGATATCGTGAACCTAAAGTGGAAGAACAATGTTGAAATGCAAAAAAGTTCAAGCAGTAAGCAAGATGAAGATATTGAACCAGTTTACACCTGTAAATATGCTTGGAACCACAAGAAAGCTAAGAAAACAGTGCTGCTTGCTATGCTAAGTAGAAGGATAGTGCGGCAAGTGCCATTATACATAAATCTACCTCAAATGAAGTACGTTAGTATAAGTATATTCCACTTTGCAAATGAAGCAGAATCAACTCAGGTTACTAAAAGCCGAATGAGCAGAGATTCATATTCTAACAAAACGAGAAGAGACAGCTGAATCGAAACTCGGCAGATGCAACTCGTGCCAGGAGAGCCAAGGTCATACCAATAGAAGGAACGAACAGTAGCTACATATAATGTAATTAAGAACAGAATATCCTGTCTCTGAAAAGTCAAGATAAGGAGACGTAGGCAGGTGGCAAACCAAATAAGAATCAAATGCACAAATTGAGAGAAACTAGACAAATTCACGGTGTGGGAAGCACGTGACTAGCCGAGCGAGAAGAAACACAGGCTCACACCTACGCTTGGCATCCACCCAGGCAGAGATATCAGAACTTTTCCAGACAGAAGATGCAGTTTCGAGGCCAACCACAGCGAAATAATTGACACATAGTTGCTGAAGCGATGATTGATTGTAACCTTAATTGGAGATAGGCCGGGAAACTAGGAGGCACCCCGCACCTGGCTGACCGTTCTGCGTGCTGATAAGCGAAGTGGAAGAATATGCATGGGGTTGGTGCCAACCCAATCACAATGGACCAAACAATCTGAGGGTCCTGTAGTTAGTGGAACCAATGGGACGTCATACTTTTAGTGACATCTACAGTAGTCATTTTTGAAGGAAGGGCTTAGACGCCCATCTGACAGTGTTTACCCAGCCCCCTCACTCCGTTATCATATACAGATATAGTACCTATAATAAAGTTACCTTTTCCTAACTAATAGAATTGCATGTTAACTTTTGAGTGTTACACGTCAATTATGAAGAGTTTTGAGTATAAATGTTCCAACTTCTATGAATCCGTTGGAGTTGAAGCGAGAAGGACGATCGCATCACTGCTGATTTCCATGACGCCCCGTTTTTTGTACTTGTCATTAAACGGACTCCCTTTGCCAAACCATTGAGTTGTCGTTATTAATTGATGTTGGAGTAATAAATTGTCTTGTGAGTTGATTGTCGTGAAGGAATAAGAGACCTCCATCCCCAAGTAACACACAGAGAGCAATCAAGACCACTCGCTGTGCAGTCCTTGAGGCCACAGGTGGAAGGTGATGACAAATCCGAACCACGGAACACTGGGAACCCCGAAGCCGCTGTAAAGGAATCAGCTATTAGTAACAGGCAAAAAACAGTAACCAATAGTGTGCAGTACGAGAAGGGAAGAGGCTTACCAAGTGATGATAGCGGGGCCACTGCTACCCATGCGAGGCTGGGACAAAGGGTCCATTGTGGGGCACGTGTGCAGTTACCTCAGATGAAGGTGAGGGTGATGCAATGCCCAGTGGAGTGTAGGTTAACACTGAGATCCACGTGTGACTTGAGCTGAAGAGCGATACCAAATGTCCGTAGAGAGGCCCAAGTGGTCACTTGACAGGTAGCGGAAGTCCGAATACCGAAATGCCAGAACAGGAGAGGAAGATCCGATGGAGTCCAAAAAACAGTCCTGAGATCCGTCAACGGTAGAGAGCAGTCCGAAGCAAGGTACCAGAAGCAAGAGGCTGATCCAAAAGAAGTCCTGTAGCAATCCGAGGTCATAGGTTTTCAAAGCAGACTAAGGTACGTGGCGCCAAACAGAGTTCAAAAGAACAGCTGTGAAGCGATAAGCATACAGCCAATCGACGCTTAAATACCCGTTACTTCCTCATCATGTGACGCACAATAACCTCACGTGAACGGGGAGTCGAATCACATGGATGAGAGGAGGCGGTCACGTGACGCGGAAGTGTTTGTCTGCGTCTGCTGGGTCCCAAGCGCCAGGCCAGTTGCCAATGGAAATGCGGGCGCATTCGGGAGTACACAACATGCCGTGCCCGTCTCTGAGGGGTACCTAGCTGCACACGTGAGTCTTGACCCAGGTGAGAGAGATGTGGAGAAGCAGCGTGATGTGGCCATGCTGTGGAACCCCAGGGGTGATGGCGGTACGTACGGGAGCAGGTGTGGGAATTGTGACATAAATATGCACCCCCATCCATCTCAAGGGTGCAGCCATCTCGTCTTAACGTACTTCGGAGCACACCTCGGCCGGGGGTCTCCAGAGTACACTTGGTAGCAGAGATTGATGGTTTATTGATTATCGATTATTGATTGGAATAAGACACCATTGACCGCAGACATAAAGCAACTCTAGGTCTTCGGCAATATCACAAGTCCTTTGCCATTCGGCTGAGTAGACCATGTAGCTCCCCCTAGACAGTGGTAGTGTAAGAAAAACTGCAGACCAGGGCTGAAGGGACCCGTGTTCCCCACGTCATCCCTTCCCATTCCTACGGGCAGCTGAGCGGGTGAAAAGCCGAAGAAGGCGGTAACGAAGGCGTTGATCCCGAGGGTCCAGAGAGGAACAATGCGAACGGTAAGTGAAAAAGATTGACAGGCCAATTCATGGAATAAATGTGCGCCGAAAATCCCGGCGCAGAGGGGCCAATACGTGCGCTGCGCCGAAAATTAGCGAAAAGCGCAGGGAAACCAGCGCACGTCGATTCATGGAAGTCCGTGCGCAAGAAAAGCAGAGGACGTGCGCTGAAAAAGCGCGCGGCGCAGGCCGGCGCACAGGTCAACCAACGTCGTGCGCCACGGCCACTGCGCTATCACTCCGAGCGCAGCGCACAGCTCTAAAGTAGGCGGAACACAGGGCGGGACACTCGGAATGGGGAATAAAATGGGGCACAACACTCGGAATGGGGAAGAATGTGGGCGGCACGGGAAAGTATAGGAGGCAAGTGCGCGGAACGCCCACACGCTCGCATACAACACGTATTCATGGAATAGAATAGGGCAAAAAAGCGCACGCTCAAAGCAGCGCACAGGCACAAACAGGCACAAACACGACCGCCACAAGAAAGCAGGCGGTAGCGTCTCTGCGCCTGCAAGAAATGTGCGCTAAAAGGTGCGCCAACAAATAGCACCTATATACAGACATGATCAATGTCCAATACTGTGGCCCTCCAGGACAAATGACGTACAAAGGGGTACCCACAAACACAGACACGCGCTGAGAGAAAAAATAAACGTGTGCGTGCATACCGGGGTGCGCGGGAAGTTGCACACGCGATATGGCCGGGTACGTGGATTACAGGGGTGCGCGGGAAGTTCCACACGTGATTAGTCAGGGTACGTGGATTGCAGGGGTGCGCGGGAAGTTCCACACGCGATATGGCCGGGTACGTGGATTTCAGGGGTGCGCGGGAAGTTCCACACGCGATATGGCCGGGTACGTGGATTGCAGGGGTGCGCGGGAAGTTCCACACGCGATCAGTCAGGGTACGTGGATTGCAGGGGTGCGCGGGAAGTTCCACACACGATTAGTCAGGGTACGTGGATTGCAGGGGTGCGCGGGAAGTTGCACACGCGAAATGGCCGGGTACGTGGATTTCAGGGGTGCGCGGGAAGTTCCACACGCGATTAGTCAGGGTACGTGGATTGCAGGGGTGCGCGGGAAGTTCCACACGCGAAATGGCCGGGTACGTGGATTTCAGGGGTGCGCGGGAAGTTCCACACGCGATTAGTCAGGGTACGTGGATTTCAGGGGTGCGCGGGAAGTCCCACACGCGATATGGCCGGGTACGTGGATTTCAGGGGTGCGCGGGAAGTTCCACACGCGATATGGCCGGGTACGTGGATTGCAGGGGTGCGCGGGAAGTTCCACACGCGATATGGCCGGGTACGTGGATTGCAGGGGTGCGCGGGAAGTTCCACACGCGATATGGCAGGGTACGTGGATTTCAGGGGTGCGCGGGAAGTTCCACACGCGATATGGCCGTGTACGTGGATTTCAGGGGTGCGCGGGAAGTTCCACACGCGATATGGCCGGGTACGTGGATTGCAGGGGTGCGCGGGAAGTTCCACACGCGATTAGTCAGGGTACGTGGATTTCAGGGGTGCGCGGGAAGTACCACACGCGATATGGCAGGGTACGTGGATTTCAGGGGTGCGCGGGAAGTCCCATACGCGATATGGCCGGGGACGTGGATTTCAGGGGTGCGCGGGAAGTCCCACACGCGATTAGTCAGGGTACGTGGATTTCAGGGGTGCGCGGGAAGTACCACACGTGATATGGCAGGGTACGTGGATTTCAGGGGTGCGCGGGAAGTCTCACACGCGATATGGCCGGGGACGTGGATTTCAGGGGTGCGCGGGAAGTCCCACACGCGATATGGCCGGGTACGTGGATTTCAGGGGTGCGCGGGAAGTTCCACACGCGATATGGCCGGGTACGTGGATTGCAGGGGTGCGCGGGAAGTTCCACACGCGATATGGCCGGGTACGTGGATTGCAGGGGTGCGCGGGAAGTTCCACACGCGATATGGCAGGGTACGTGGATTACAGGGGTGCGCGGGAAGTTCCACACGCGATATGGCCGGGTACGTGGATTGCAGGGGTGCGCGGGAAGTACCACACGCGATATGGCAGGGTACGTGGATTTCAGGGGTGCGCGGGAAGTCCCACACGCGATATGGCCGGGTACGTGGATTTCAGGGGTGCGCGGGAAGTTCCACACGCGATATGGCTGTGTGCTCCCAGGCATTACCTGTACCCCCTCCACGGCCCCTGCAGGCAGCACACACCACAGGGAACTACCCTGCACACCTGCTCATGTCTCCCACCACCCCCACCCCCCATCCACCAGGGACACCCTCCACCAGGCCCCCACCCATGTCTCCCACCACCCCCAGCACTGTGGGGAACCTGCCAGCAGGCCCCCACCCATGTCCAACCCATGTCTCCCACCACCCCCACCCCCAGCACTGTGCGGAACCTGCCAGCAGGCCCCCACCCATGTCCAACCCATGTCTCCCACCACCCCCACCCCCCATCCACCAGGGACACCCTCCACCAGGCCCCCACCCATGTCTCCCACCACCCCCAGCACTGTGGGGAACCTGCCAGCAGGCCCCCACCCATGTCCAACCCATGTCTCCCACCACCCCCACCCCCCATCCACCAGGGACACCCTCCACCAGGCCCCCACCCATGTCTCCCACCACCCCCAGCACTGTGGGGAACCTGCCAGCAGGCCCCCACCCATGTCCAACCCATGTCTCCCACCACCCCCACCCCCAGCACTGTGGGGAACCTGCCAGCAGGCCCCCACCCATGTCCAACCCATGTCTCCCACCACCCCCACCCCCAGCACTGTGGGGAACCTGCCAGCAGGCCCCCACCCATGTCCCCCTGGCCCCAGGTCCTGACGATACACAATCATGGCAGTAATGGCCAGCATACCCAGCACAAACACCCAGGCAAGGATTGCATGCACCCACATAGTGAATGCAATCACATGACACAACCCCAAAGGCAAGTATGCAAAAGAACACATGTCCGTCACACACACATACACAATGGGTGCAAGTGAATGTCAAAACCCATATCATGACATGTAAGAAACCAAAGAGAAAATAACACAAGTGTAAGATAATATAAAAATGTATTAAAAACACAAATCAAGTAAACCAATAAAACATACAACTATGTGGCAAAGTAAATAAAAGGTCCATGTCCGAGAACAAAAATGATAAACCAAAAAACAAAGGATTAAAAAATCAATATAATTTGTCCAAAGCAAAACCATGTAGTAGGAAATCAAAGAAAAACCATTACGTCATGGTGTAAACAATAAAAAAATTAAAAAATGTATCTCCCAAAATATAACAATATATACAGGAATGTTCCAGGGTCCATGAGCCCAACAGCACAAATGAAACCTAATACTAACTAATAAAATAAATATGTACAAAAAAGTGGCCATTGTCCGAGCGGTCCAAAATAATAAAAATAAATAAAGGAAACCTAGCACTAACTAACTAAAAAACTATATACAAAGGCAGCGGGCTAGTCCTGCGGCTCACTTGGTGATGCTGGCCAGGGCATCCTCGAACTCCATGTCAATGTCCTGGAGGCGGGACTCTGTCCTGGCCCCGAGGTCTCGCAGGGACAACCCCATGTGCTCACCAAAATCCCTGCGAGCCTCCTCGAGGCACTCAGCCCGCCTCAATGCCCGATGCATGGAGATCTCCGCCCTGGCCATGGCGAGCCGCTCCTCTTCCGCCCGCTGCCGCTCCGCACCTATCCGCTGGCCAAACTCCTCCCACACGGAACACACCGCCATGCCAGGGTTGCCCTGCCCTCCGGCCGATGCCTGCCCCTCTGATCTTGATGGCCCTGAGCCATGATGCCTCCCACGTCGAGCCCGCTGCTGCCTCCGACGCCACTGCCTCTGCCAGCACGACGGCATCCAGGCTGATGGTAACCGCCGACGCCGTCGTGCACGTGCCCTGCCCGATGATGCCGGCACATCTTCCATCTGCTGGGGTCCACTTGCTGTGTCGTCCACCCCTGCTGGACCTCCGACTCCCAACTGTGGCAGGGATGGGATCCCCACCGAGCTGGCTGCATTGGTCGGGGCAGGTCCACAGGGGGCTATGGTGGCATCTGGGCCGGAAGACGGCAAGGAGAACGACCGTTGGATAGCCTGCACAGAGGAGGAGAGGGCCGTCAGATTGGCCAACACATGCAGGAACCCCCCGAACATGGCCGATCCCAATTGGGCCACGTCGGCACGGTGCACTTCGTGATGACGTGCGTGCTCCTCCCGGGAAGCACGCACGTCATCACGAATCACAGCCGTGCGCATCGCGACCCCAATCAGGACCTGCTCCACGCGGCCAGGGGTTCCCACGGCCGCAGGTGGAGGGGAGTCAGTTGACATGGACATCCCCACTACCTGCGGACGGGCCTGGGACGGGGCATCCCTGCTGGTGCATGGTGGTGCACTCACAGGGTCAGGGACAGCGACATGCACAGGCACCTCCACGGTGACCTGTGCTGCCTCCTGCCCCTGGCCCTGGACTGCACCACTTGCACCAGCAGGGATGCTCCCACCAGGCCCCATGTGTGCACCAGTGTCGGCCTCCTCCTCCTCTGTGCAAACCACCAACCTGGATGGCTCCTCACCGTCTCCCGCCGTAGCAGGCCCCTGTGGGGGCTCACCCACCCCTTCCGCTGCAGCCGTGGGGGCATCCCCGCCGCCTTGCTCCACAGCGCCGTCTCCGCCCTCTTCTTCACTAGCCGCTGCGTAGAGGGAGACAAAGGACACAAGCATCAGGCTACTGTAAAATGGTCCCCTAGACAGGAAGCAATAGCAGATGAGCACCCCTGTCAAAGTACACTTCCATCATGTCCCTCCACAACACATGGGTCAGTCCAGGCAAAACACACACAGTAACAGGCATGGTGCAAGCCATGCACATTTCCATGCATGTCCAATTGACTCTTGAAACATTCAATGATATGTGACTCACATGCATCATGGCTCATGCATATCACATGCACACACTTCACCTCAGTCACATCCATCTGGCCCCAAACACAACGAACACAGGCGAAACAAGGGTTAGTTGGGTGCGTCACAGAATCTGTGCATTGTCACACACATGTGTCATGCATCCATGGCATGCACAAGTCACAGACACGCAGGTCAGGCACACAGACATGGCTACCATATATGTACCTGGCATCAGCACCCATCCTTCACCCCCATCCATGTCCAGGTACAGAGACTGGCATGCTCTCATGTCCTAAATCTGCATAGGGCTCCCCATGCCACATTTCAACACATGCAACAACCATGTGGGTCACACATCACTGGTCGCACATGCATTACCATGATGTCCCTGCACACATACATGCATACATGGCCCATGGCACACATACAGGCAAGTATCATAGAACCAGCACACCGCAACATGCCCTGTCTCACACAGTAATGCTTGCACACTTACCGCTCAACTCCAGACGGGCCTCCCTCTCAAGGACCTGGGCGTGGAGCGCTGGGCGTACGCGTTCCAGGACCCTCTTCTGGATGGAACTCATGCGGGCCCGGCCCCCCTCCACGAGGCGCCGGGCCTTCACAAGGGTCCTGGACCTCAAGTCCTCCCAGCGCTTCTTGATCTTCTGGACGTTGCGGGTTGCCACCCCCTCCGCGTTGATGGCAACCACACAGTCGGCCCAGATCCTCTCCCGTCCTTCCTTGCTGGCGCGGGACGATCCAAAGAGGGCATCATACTGCCCCAGGACATGCTCCACCAGGACACCAACTTCGGTGGCAGTGAAGCTGGTGCCCCTCTGCCCCTCTGGCCTGGGGTTGCCACTGGTGCCAGATGTCGAAGTGCCCGACATGGCAACCCCAGAGGCAGGTGTGGGTGGGCAACTGGGTCCTGGGGCTGGGCTGTGGAGCGATGTAATCCCAGTTGGGAGTCTTCAGTTCCAGCAGGGGTGGACACAGCAACTGGACCCCTGCAGATGGCTGATGTGCAGGCACCAAATGGCAGGGCACGGTGGCAGCAGGCAGGCAGGCAGGCAGGCAGCAGCAGATAGCACGTGGGAGGCTGCTCAGGGCACTGGGGGGGCAGTAACTCGGCCTTCTGGGCAGGAGCGTGGTGTTCCGTGTGTTTTCGGGTGGCCAGCTTGATACGGAGTGATTTGGCACGTGAAATTCCTGCACGTCAGCGTGAAATCCGAGGAAAGGGCCTTAGCGCGTAAGTGCATCAGCACGTATACGCGATTCTATTGGACCAGAGTCCCTCACCGCGTAAGCGCGTCTGACGTGATCCGCACGGGCGTTCCCCACTCAGCACGTGATGACGGAGCACACGTGGAAATACTGCACGTCAGAGTGTCATCGCGTGTAATTGGCCAAAAGTGCGCGTACACGCGATTGGCCAATGTACGTGTATTACATCGCGTGTAATTGGCCAAAAGTGCGCGTACACGCCATTGGCCAATGTACGTGTATTACATCGCGTGTAATTGGCCAAAAGTGCACGTACACGCCATTGGCCTATGTACGTGTATTACAGGGGTGCGCGGGCACTTACACACGCAAGTACGTCAGCGCACCTGTATGCCTGCTGCGTGGGAATTTCCACACGCTATTGGAGTGGGAACTAGATTCCAGGGGTGCAAGGGTCACACGCTCGCCTAGAACACGCGCAAGGCATTAATTTGCGCACTTATCAATAAACAAGCCAGATGCCAGGATGAACATACCGTTCCTAGCAGCAGTGGCAGTGGGCTACCAAAGGAGGAGGAGGAGGAGAGTCAGGGCCAGAATATTCACACCCAGAACCAGCCTATTCGGGATGCCTGATGACCAGGTGTATGGGAGGTACAGGTTTCCAGCACACATCATACTGGACCTGGTCAGTGAGTGGGAGGATGACCTCACATCACCCACCCTGTGCTCCCAAGCACTCAGCCCCCTGCAGAAGGTCCTGAATGTACTGCACTTCTTGGCCACTGGATCCTTTCAGCGGACAAGTGCCATAGTGGGTGGTGTGTCACAGGCCACGCAGTCACGCTGCCTACACCAGGTCTTGAACATCATCACTGCACGGCCATCAGTCCGCAGGCACATATATCTCCCCAGGACTCATGCAGAAAGGCGGACGTGCATCCAGGAATTCTATGGTGTGGCTCAATTCCCCAAAGTGCTTGGTGCAATTGACTGCACACATGTGGCTCTACGTCCACCCAGGGCAACAGAGCACATCTATAGAAACCGCAAGCACTGGCATTCCATCAACGTGCAAGTTGTATGCAATGCCAAGGGAATAATCACATCAGTATATGCCAACTATCCCGGGTCCACCCACGACAGCTTCATCTACAGAATGTCTACACTATGCCGGGACCTGGAGGCTGGCCAGCATGGAGATACATGGCTGCTTGGTGAGCATGAATGCCACTGCACATGCATGCATGTCAGATACTGGGTCATGACACAACACCACTAATGATACCCATCACCACCTCCGCAGGGGACAGTGCCTACCCTATCAGCCCCCACATGATGACCCCAATCCGGAACCCCACCACGCCACCCGAGGTAAGGTACAACACAGCCCACATTGCAACACGGGGCATAGTGGAGCGCACATTCGGAGTGCTGAAGTCACGCTTTCGCTCCCTTGACCGTTCTGGCGGGCAGCTGTTATATGCTCCCCGAATAGTGTGCAGGATCATAGTGGCAGCATGTGTCCTGCACAACGTTGCAACACGCCGGGGCCTGCCCGTGGACATGGTGGTGCCCCCACATCCACAACCACATGCACGCCCGCTGCGCATGGGAGGGGAAAGGGCACGGGGGGTGGCAGCCCGTACGCAACTGGTGGCCAACTTCTTCACCTAGGAATCACAGTGCTGGCTAGTGCACACTGCTCTGGCACATACCATCTGACAATCAATGATGACACTACCTGACAATGTCACAAAATTACTTGACAATAAACTGTCAGATACACATCAGCCTGAGATTGTTAACATGGAAGTGTCACTATGTGTGCACCCCTACCTACACATACACCAGCAATGCATCACAACGAGAAGACACAACTCCAGCAATCAAATATGCATTGCCACAGGCGATTCACTACATGACAACATTGCCATGTCACCCATTCCCTTCACAGTCCCGCCACTGAGGACACCATGTCATGGTATGTGAGAGCAAACAAACTGGCCATCACAACATGACACCGGTGTCACAAATAGCAGTGCCCGAAATGGAACATAGCCGCACTTGAACAGCTAACCGCGCTGGAGCCACTACTACACACCTGTGTAAGAGTAATTTCAATCAAATTACACACCAACCCACCCTGAAGCCCACCCAAACAAGACACAATGCATGTAATCAATGGTAGTCTCATTACCTGATTCTGCTGGTATGTCCTCACCGTCCAGATGTACAGTGATGGCGCCACGCAAAAGTGTCAGTGCACATCTACCGACATGTAGTCTGACTCCAGAGAGTATGCCCGTGTGAAGAACTGTGTGAAATACCTGCAAAACATGAGCAACATATGTAAGTAGAGGCACATATCAAACCATCATGCATAGTTAGGTGCAACAACAATGTACACTATGAATGTCTACACAGTATTGACTATGGACTGGCCAACAGCTCATGGGAGTCCAATGTCACCGTGTAATTTGCTGTCACTTGGGCACACCCTTTGCAAGCCCATGGAAACGGAAGCAGGAGGGGTGTGGATGTCTGCTACCCAAGCATCTAAACCAAACTCAGGACAAGCCTGCATGTGCCCAGCCACAATACAGTGTATGCCCAGGTACCCACACAAGGCAACACTCTTGGAAAAGAAAAAAGAAAATTGAGAAAAAATGGCCATGAAAGGGCCGGCGGGGGGGGGGGGGGGCACCTATGAGGTCCGAGGACAGGATGCACGCCACAATCCACCTGTGTGGATCATGGGAAACTAAAACACCCCATAGGCTCGTGGCCCACACGGCTACTCTGTTGTGGGAGATGAGTCGCTATCGCTCTGGCCAGACCCTGCAGCTGACTCAGGAGGTGGGGGAGCTGCCTCAGAAGATGGTGTGACAATGGGAGGCAGCCCACGCAAAGCACGAGTTTGCTCCTCCATGGCTGCAAGCAGGCGGGTCTGGTAGTTCTGGTTCTGGGTTATAATCATGCGGAGGTCCCCATGCAGTAACTCCCGGGATGACCTGACCTCCGCACGAGTTGCCTGCATCTCGGCCGAGAGCGTCCGTGTCAGACGCTCCAGCTGCTCCTCTGTCCTTCTATGGGATGAAGCCTCAAGCTCTAACAGGGTCGACCTGAGGTGATGAAATTCTTCCCTCAGGCCTTCCCTGTGGCGCTGGGACTCCATGGAAAGTGATTCCCGCAGAGTCGCCAGTGCCGCCCGCCTGTCCTTGTTGGACGCCAACATATCCTCCCTGTGTGCCTGGCAGATGGACCCTGTAGCCTGCTCCAGTCGCTCCATCAGCCTTTCTGGGGGGACAATGGAAGTGGCCACCCTATCCATGGCCTGTGCAATCATCTCGGATGATGCTGCCTGTTGGTTGGCCATACCGTAGATGGATTGCTCCCAAGCGGTATTGCCAGGTGGCATACGGCCACCACGTTGACGGGCACCACACCTGCCTGGGGCAAGGCGGACTGCGCCTTGCTGTGCCGGCAAGGCCTCAGGCTGCAGGACTGCATTCCCTCTCTGATCTGCAGCCCCAGGAACAGGATCAGAGATTGTGTGGTGTGGCCCTGCATCCGTAACCACCGGAGGCTGAGCTGCCGACACTGACATCCCCATTGAGGGCAATGGCCCGGCTGCAGGTGGGTCGGACAGAGGAGATTCTCTCCCAAGAACACTCACCTGCGACTGCACATAGGTGTCATCCTCCGAGTCTACACCTGAATACTGCTCGGGGGAGGAACCCCCAGAGACACCCCTCGACAGCACGACCTGCAGCACTTGTGGGTTTTCACCCACAAACACACCACGTCCCTCACTTGTGGAAGGTCGGCCCGGGTTGCCCTCCTGGGACGGCTCAACCACCACATCCCCAGCATCAACAAGTGCTTCGTCCCCTGCAAAGACATGAAAGAGAAAAATGGAAACAGGCATTAGCACCATGGCATGCAACAAGGGCTGATGAACAACAGAGGCAGTAGTTCTACGACACATGTCCCACATGACTGGGAGACCTCCTATGCATTCACCATCACTGGGTCTGTAGGGGAGGCTCAGGGCATACAATGTACAGATTGGAGAGCAACGCCTGCTCACCATGCTGCCTAGCACTGCCATCACACATTGGCCGGTGATTGCCATGTCAAAGGCACATGCCATCACACACATGGCATGTGACATAGCCACCAAGTGAAGAGGGAGAGGAGGGCAACTTTTTTGGATTTCTACCACTCTGGTCCTGACATTGCATCATCACATCAATAAGTTGACATGTTGTACATGGATCTGCTAGTCCAAATTGGCCACGATGCACAGTGCCTTGTCTACATCAACAAAATGCAGTAAACAATGAGATTCCACCTCCCCATCACCTGTAAAGGAATCATATAGCATTCGTGAAGCACCGGTCCAGAAATGTATGAAGGTACAGCGGAGCACTGAGGGGTGGTGGGGCAGTAGGGGATGCCAGTCAACAATCCTACTGGTGCTGGTGTCATTCATGTCACGCAAGTGCAGGGGTGGGTGGCACAATGAAGTGCAAGGGGAAGTGGCGGCTGGAAGTGCTGTACAAGGTAAGTAGGACTTAACGTCAAGGGCAGATGGTGTTAGGCGCAGACAAGTGCTGGGGGGGTGGCCTATAGGGGTACAGAGACAATCATGCAGTGCTGTGGGCTCGGAGGGGACAGGGGAGGTACACACTGCATCTGGCTCGGCAAGGTCCTTGCAGATTTCTATGTGTCCTGCAGAGTTGTCACATGCCGCAGATATGTGCCCTTGGATTGGGGATCTCATCTTGGTGAAAAGGGTGAGGCGCTATTGCCTTTGGAGCATGTGGCAGGCCAGTTTGCCAGAGGATGAGCATGATGCAGGACATTCCCTCTCTGCCACACGGCACCTGTGGTCTGGGTTCACAAGATCCGAGTCATGCCAGGACTCTGCATTGGCATGGGGCTTCAGACAGGTGGTCATGACCGTGGCAAAGACATCCAGTGTACCTGACATAGAGTGGAGCATGGAGTGGGCCCTGTCAGGATGGCAGTGAGCCTAAGGGGGAGCTGGATGGGGGGGAGATTTTGGCAGCATGAGCCTCGACTGACACACACTTCATGGGTTGGAATACCAAGAAGGTGTGTGACAGTGGTGAGGGTGGCTTTGCCTGTGGGGTGGTGAGGGTGAGCTGGGAGGAGAGGAGAATGTGATCACTCCAGGAGAGAGGAGTGCAGAGATGGACGGAGAGGGGAAAGTCAGATGAGATCAGAGCATCAAGAGTGTGCCCTGCAGAATGAGTAGGGACAGACGGGAGTCTAGAGGGTGAGAGGGAGTTGCTGAGGTCACAGAAAGGTCACGTGGGGGGGTCAACAAGCATGCAGGTGGATGCGTACAGCAACAAGGAAGAGGATTTCTGTGTCTGGGGACATGAGTGAGGAGGAGAGGTGAGGACACTCAGAAAGGAAGTAGTACATTTGACCAGTTTTCCCAGACACAGTACGCACAGTTTGTGAATGTCAAGGTGTGGTAGAGAGAGACGTCACACAAGCCATTCCAGAGTGGAGTAGGTCTAAGTAGGAGTGACAGTGGCAGGAATACCCTCAGGGAAGCCAAGGGCACACCCCCCCTGCACAGTAGTGGCGGGCCAAGGAGAGGGTCTCCTGAACATCAGGTAGGAGTGTGTGAAGGATGCAGACAGAGCTGGCCGTCAGACATGTTTCCATGAGACCAAGGATGTCAAGGTGCATAACCTCATGTAAGTGACAGATATCGGAGGAATGCCTGATGCAGCCGCAGTGAAAGGAGTGTAATTGTGGAGGAGGTTGACAGCCTTGGAGGACTTACGGGGAGTGCTAGAGATCAGAGGTGCAGCATGTGTAGGAGTTGGAGTGGGAGGCGGAGAAGGATCATGGGAGGGTGCAGGGAGGCAGTGCAGGATTGATGAGGAGAGAGGAGGGGGGACAGCAGGAGAGGAAAGGAAGTTGATGAGATGTGGCTAGCATTTCTCAAGGAGAATGAGGTTGGCCTAAGGGCCTTGGACTGAGATGCTCCCATTACCATGCACATCAATTGTGGCCTCTGAGGATTGGAAGGAGGCCAGGAGTACACCCCAACGGGTCCCACCATTGATGGTGGAAGAGGAGCAAGGAGAGAGGACAGGGACCATGTGAAGGGTCTATGGGACAGGCAAAGGCATGTATGAGCAGATGTCAGTGAGAGTTGGCTTTGAGTAGGCTCAGATGCACTTGTCAGCAATAGGGTGGGTCGCATTGGAGGGCAGGGTGCCCTCATTTGACTGTTAGCAAGCAGGTGTCGTGAGTAGGGCACGATGGTCTGAACTGTAGAAGTCAGGGAAGATTGACCATGAAGAGCAGCATGGAGTGTGAGGGAATGGGGCTCGAAACCAGACGGTACCAAAGCACACAGGTAGGAGGTGGATGTCAAGGCAACATCCACAGTATGACAGCATGTTGGTTGGCCTTTATATTCAGAGGACGCATTAGCATGTGGTATCATTGCATGTCAGGCATGTGAAGATGAAACTTGATTGGCTGGGGGAAAGTATAGGAATGGTATGTAAGACATCAGATGAATAGACAGGGGAGCATGAGCAACAATGTAGTGACAAAATGACAATTCAAGGGCAACTTCCATGGTGTAGGGCCATATGTGCACTGTTGCCAGTTGGGATAGTGCTGTGGGCAGATGGTGTTGCACTGAACATACTGGATGAGGCACATGGGTGCCACTATCTACTCTGCCACACACCCCCTTGACAGGCACCCAACATGAATGCTTCACACACACACCATGCACATGGATAATACACACATGCATGTGCACTCACCGGATGATGCCTCGTAATCAGGGAGATCTCCCACACCTTGGAGTTGTCCCTCGGTGACGTAGGATCCAGCTACGGACTCGTGTGGTGTGAGTTCTATTTCCTGTGCTGGGGACCCACCTCCAGTCACCAAGGTTGCGGCATGACTTGAGGCCAGCTTATCCTTTGCCCTGCGCTTAAGGTCATTCCAGCGCTTCTGGCAATCACTAGCTGTGCGCCTCACTACTCCAAGGGCACTTATTCTGTCAGCAATGGTCTGCCAGTGTGCCTGGCGTCTGGCATGTGTGGTCTTGGACCCTGCAACGATGACCATTTCCCTATCATGATCTGACACATACTGAACAAGTGCATTCAGTTCGGCGTCTGTGAAGCTTGGCTTCCTTGATGGGCCGGACTGTGCAGCCGTGCCTGGGGAATCAGCCTGTGCCGGACGTGCACTCTTCCTCTTGCGCTTGGAAGGGGGTGGGGATCCAGAGTGTCCTACGCCGCTGTGGACACTAGGGGCAGGAGCCGTGGTGGACTCAGTACTGGGTGTGTGGGATTGCACACTCAGCATGGGAGTAGGTGCAGGCATTGGGGGTAGTGGGATGGGGTCAGGCCTGATCTGAGGTGCATGAACTAGGACCGACACAGTCTTGGCAGGGTGTATGAGAGGTGGGGTGGATGGAGCCACACCCTGGCTACGGGGGCCAGCAGATGACCTATCTGGCATAGATGCGCGTGCCCTGATGACACCAATGTGCACCGGTGCACGTGCAGTGGACCTGCTGACCTGGATGTCAGCGATGGGATCACCCTCGGACAGGTCTGCTGCCACAATGGGCTGGTCCGACAAGGGCTGATCAGGGTTGGTATCAGCCACATGACCCTCAACTGGGGGGGCGGGGGGGGGGCATGGGTGTCCCTGACTGGTCCTCCAGACTGGGGGGGACAGGGGCACCCTGCAAGTCACAACCACGTCCCCTAGTGGATCCTCCACGGCCACCACGTGTGGCTCGGCCACCTTTGCCACCCTTACGGCTTGCACGCCTCCCAACCATGGCACTGATGTTATTGTGCGTATGGGAGTCGGTGTGCACAATTGTCCTGGGCAATTGGGTGTCAAAGGGGTTGGGTACCAGATGGTATTCGTACCCTAGTGCAGTGGCAAGGCTATATGACACCCCTGGGGAAAGATGACGGGTCACGCAACGCACAGGCACCCCAGAAAAGTTAAGGAACGTGCACAATACCCCTCCTAGACCACGTGTGCTGATGGAAAACCCTGCACTACGCTGTGGCATCCAGTAACACAATGAACGTATGCGTGTCACACGCAGCCTAGAATGACCTCTGAAGGGGTAGGCTACACACGGGGCAAGCACAGAAGTTAGATACGTGCGTGACTCACCGTCTGCCAGGTAAAAGAGCGTGAAAAATGAGCGCGTTTGGTTGGCAACACCCCCGCCAAAAGAAGATGTGTACGCTGTCTGAGGAGACAGGACAACAGTAGAAGGGGACACTGTTTGAGGGAACAGGCCCAGGTAAACCAGTACAAGAGGAAAAAGAGAAAAAGCTGTCAGAGGTAACAGGGAGTACGAACTGGAAACGCCGTGAAGTAAATCGCGTGTGAAACGACAAGAAGTACAGAATTCACCCACTCGCTCTCCACGAAAAGCACGTACAAGGAAATGGTGTTCTACACTACCTTATATACAGGCCCACACGTACAGCGTCACTTACGGCGTGTACGTGCTTGGCCCATGTTCACCAATCACACGCTTTGTCACTTCTGCGTGTGGATCCTTTTTCACCAATCACACGCTTTGACACTCCTGCGTGTAGCTCACTTTTCACCAATCACACGCTTTGTCACTCCTGCGTGTAGATCCATTTTCACCAATCACACGCTTTGTCACTCCTGCGTGTAGATCCATTTTCACCAATCACACGCTTTGTCACTCCTGCGTGTAGATCCATTTTCACCAATCACACGCTTTGACACTGCACGTGCAGGTAACTATAGACGCACATATGCTGGTGACGGGTTTTCGCGCGATTCGCTGAGTGTGGGGTTTTCACGTGCAAAATCACTCCCTATCAGGCTGTCCACGCGTTCAAACACGAAAGACCACGCTCCTGGCCAGGAGGCCAAATTACAGTCCCCCAGAGCCCTGAGCACGCTCCCACCTGCCATCTGCTGCTGCCTGACTGCCTGCTGGCCACGTGCCCCACAGTGCTGGTGGGTGGGGGTGGTGGGAGACATGGGTGGGGGCCTGGTGGAGGGTGCCCCTGGTGGATGGGGGGTGGGGGTGGTGGGAGACATGGGTGGGGGCCTGATGGCAGGTGCCCCTGCACTGCTGGGGGGTGGGGGTGGTGGGAGACATGGGTGGGGGCCTGGTGGAGGGTGCCCCTGGTGGATGGGGGTGCAGGGGGACATGATCAGGTGTGCAGGGTAGTCCCCTGTTTTGTGGGCTGCCTGCAGGGGCCGTGGAGGGTGTACAGGGTACACCTGTGAGGGCCCACCCAGCCTATTCGCGTGTGATAATTCGCACGCACCCCTGTGATACACGTACCCTGGCCAATCGCGTGTTGAACTTCCCGCTACCCCTGTAATACACGCACCCTGGCTGTTCGCGTGTGATAATTCCCGCGTACCCCTGTGATACACGTTCCCTGGCCTATCGCGTGTTCTACTTCACGCGTACCCCTGTAATACACGTTCCCTGGCCAATCGCGTGTTGAACTTCCCGCTACCCCTGTAATACACGCACCCTGGCTGTTCGCGTGTGATAATTCCCGCGTACCCCTGTAATACACGTTCCCTGGCCTATCGCGTGTTCTACTTCACGCGTACCCCTGTAATACACGTACCCTGGCCAATCGCTTGTTGAACTTCCCGCTACCCCTGTAATACACGCACCCTGGCTGTTTGCGTGTGATGATTCCCGCGTACCCCTGTAATACACGTTCCCTGGCCTATCGCGTGTTCTACTTCACGCGTACCCCTGTAATACACGTTCCCTGGCCTATCGCGTGTTCTACTTCACGCGTACCCCTGTAATACGCGTTCCCTGGCTGTTCGCGTGTGATAATTCCCGCGTACCCCTGTAATTCACGTTCCCTGCCTAGTCGCGTGTAGAACTTCCCGCGTACTCCTGATTTGAAGATTGCCCGCTTTGCTTTCCTTGTTTGCCTGCCCTGTGAAGTGGTCCAGGGTTAGCGCAGCCCTTAGCGATGATTTAGCGATTTTGATGGCTTTTCCTTGCGCGAGGGCGTTCTTGGGGGCGTTACTGGCGCTGCTGCAGGCTCGCTGCGATTCTCTGCGCCACGGCTGGTTTGGGAGCATGAAATCCATGAATACGCTGTGCGCGGAAATCAGTTTTAGCGCACGTTCCTGGCGCAGACTATCGCTGGCGCACGCTGTGCGCCAGCTGCGTGCGCTACTTGTGCGCTGGATTCTATGAATTACCCTGTGAGTGTTTTGGCAAAAGTGCATGCCTTAGAACAAGTTAAGGGAAAAGGTAACGGAGGGAGGCGGGAAAACAAAATATAGTTAGAAGTAGAGAAGAATGTTTATATTTAAGGGGATAATGACTCGAGAATAATTAAGTAAATAAAGGTTACCTTGGAGGACACCCGAGAAGAGAGAGGTTACCGGGGAAGATGCCCGAAATGTGAGAGGATTTGCCTCATTCCTAAGCTTTTAATACAAGCGGCTAGAAGAAACGTGTACCCATAGTCCCAAAGAAAGGGGAACAAATAGACTATCACAGCGATTAAAGACTCCGTGAAAGGGGTACGTTTAGACTCCATGAAGGGTAATGATTAGAGGCAGAGATTCTTGTGACCAGCTGGTGTTCGTCTAGTCTGTTAAGCGTCTGGCTTACATGTTTTTTGTTGTGACGTCATACATTGAAAAACTTTCCTTGAGAAAACTGATTTAAATTTTACACGATTGAATAGCTGAGATAAGATTGCATACGAATTGATGTTTTTTGTGTAAAATAAAAGGTATGAAATTTTGTGAAAAATCTGGATTGGAGCTTGCGGTGTTGGTGCTCACTCATATTGTTGGAACTGTTTAAGGTACGCAAAAGTGTTGACAAGTGTTATATAAGAGGAAAGGGAACAGATTTAAGCATGGAAGACATAACTCCATTGACACACTTATGCAAACAGTTGCCAAAACACGCACCCAAACTGAAGAAATGTAGTACAGAGTGGGTTAAGGGAACCGGCCACAAAATGTTTATAGGAGGTAAAGTCCAAATGTGGGGAAGATACAGATGACTGTGTGCTATTTTCCAAACTGCAATGTAGAGACTATCACCAGCAGCGAAAATCTTGTAAACTAGGAGCCCCCCACTGTGGTTCAGAGAAAATGTAAGTAGTACAAAAGTGTCACAAGACTATATTCGCGCTTGGTTTAGATTTAAATCAAAGTGTCCAAATACGTTCGTATATAGTCAAATCTCAAATTTCCTTTTGGATGCAGACAACACCATCTCTCATGAAAGTCAATGGGCCTCATTACACGGACGGCGGTAAGGGTTAACGGTCACCGTTAATGGCAACGGTGACCGTTAACCCTTACCACCGTACTACGAGGTCCCTTAGCGGGTTGGTGCTTTAACGCCTGCTTTTTGCAGGCGTTAAAAACCAACCCGCTAAGGGACCTCGGAGCTAATTACGGCACCGCAAAATTGCGGTGCTGTAATTAGCGCCTTCCCCATTCCCATAGAGCCCTATGGGGCAGAAATGGGAATGGGGAAGGGCAATGGCGGAAGGGGGATTTACCGCCCCACCGACCTTGGAATGGGGCGGTAAATCCCCTTACCGCCAAGGCGGTGCCGGTAATTTACCGGCATGGTCCAGGGTGCTAATAGCACCCTGGATCACCGCCTTCCCTGTAATGAGGCCCAATGTCTAGTTTTTTTTTTTTTTATGGTTTACAATCTATGTCTCACAGACATGAAAAAAACCTTTATAATTTATTATAATAAACGAAGGAAAAGAAGAAAGAGAGAGTTCCTTCTATAAAACTGATGAAATAGACAAATTTCTAACCCCTCTTAAGAAGGGGGAAAATAATAAATTCTAAAATATTAAGAAGTGAGCAGAAAGGAGAAACAGGTAGCCGAAGAAAGGAGGGCTAAGAAAAGAAACAAGGTAAGCGCAATGTGGAAGGGTGCTTGTCTAGTAAAGTGGCAGGATAAAAGGAAGAGAGAAAGAAAATATAACAGAAGAGAAGGAAGAGAAAAAAGGAGAAGAAAAAGGAAGAAAAGGAAGAAGATAAAGACAAGAGGAGAAAGAGAGATAAAGGAGGAACAAGAGAGAGTGAGCAAAAAGTCCACAAAAGCATGACAGCCCTAAGTTCGACAATATAGAATGGAGGCTTTGCGGAAAGCCCGCCCAACTCTTTTCTCTTCTCCAACTATTGTCCAAGTGGGTTTCAGCTCAGTAATTCTGCAGGTTCTGTTGTTTTATTCTTTCTTTGTCCTCTCTTCTGTCTTGTCTTCCAGCCGCCCCTACTCGTCGTTTCTTCCAGACCCAAGACTTTGATTACACTTAGAATTCTGATTTCCTCTTATTCTATCTTTTGCATATTGATATTGTTTGCTTCCTCGCCTCTTCTCTCCTCCTTTGATGTTCCTCAATACCAAGTGTAGGGACTGAAGTAAGTTCACCACTGCTGCTGTCAGCTGGATCTCGTGACCTGCGATTATTCGGTGCCACGTATTTTCCAATGTTAGCCAGTCGGCTCTTTCTACGAATCTTCCTAGTTTTTTCAATCGCAGGTTCCACGTTCCCTTACATTCAGTGAGTAGGTAACTTAGGGATTGATTTCCTGGAATTGCACATTCCTTACAGTAGATAACTGTCCTTTCCGACTGTTTACGAGTGTTCAGAATTTCCCCTGTTAATAGTATATTCATTCTCGCTGTGAGAAAATGATTTCTTATTTTTGCGTTGGAAATTTTTCTAGGTATCTTGGAACTGTACATATTTTTTTATGAACTGTCAGGACGGTGTTCTTTGGTGTTAAAGATCTTGTTTTTTCTATTGTGTCTATCCAGTCTAATGTTTCCAACTTCCGTTTTATCTTCAGTGGGGTATTTACCAATATTTCCATGCTTGACTCTGTTCTCGATATTGCAATTTTTATTTTTTGGTCAAGGCTCTGTAGAATTTCAGATCTTAATTTGCTATGATGTTCATTGATATCCTCATATAATGAGACTTTTTTTAGGATTTATGATTTCTCTATAGAGGGATGTTAGTTTCCATTCTGCCAGACAGTTCAATGACTTCAAACCTAATTCAAAGCGTAGCTGTCTCCCTGATGTACTACATGGCAGATTTAAGGCTTTTTTTCCAAATTCTTCCTTCTATTTTATCCCAGTTGAAGTTCCATAGTTGTGCTTTGGCTTCTAATCCGTATAGCAGGACTGGAACTATTTTGCTCAGGTAATATTTTACCATTGGGACCACTGAGAATGTACAGAATCTATTCCTAATTTTGATCAGGTGAGGAATTAGCACATGTGCTTTGGTGATGATGTCTCTCTCAATTTTATAATTGGCTGGGCTTGCATAGATCTTATACCCCAGATATGTAAGATCTTCAACTTGAGGAATTCTTTGCCCATCCAGAACCCAGTGTTTGTATGATGTCTTTTTCTTGGGTGTTTAAGTACTAATATCCTTGATTTCTTAGGGTTTATTACCAACCCATTTTCCTTGGCGTATTTGTCCAGTCCGTCCAAGAGTCTTTGCAGGCCGATGGCAGTTCTGTCCAGCAGGATGATATCGTCCACATAGGCCAGCCAGAATATTTTTCTTCTATTTATAACTGGGCTCGCCAATGCGGACGAGAGCAAGTGGTCTCCTATATCTGCTAAGAACAAGTTGAAGAATATGGGTGCCCCCAAGCAACCCTGTCTTACCCCTCTTTCCACTGGAACTGCTTCGGAGAGGTGGCCGTTGTTGTCTAAACGTATTCTTACACTTGTTCCCCTGTGTAATTCCATTAGCATTGATAATAATGTCTCTGGTATTCCCTTTTTTCTGAGTTAGTGCCGTAGACTGGTTCTGTCAATTTGATCAAAGGCCTTGGAGAGGTCTATCCAGGCTCCAAATAAGGGTGTTCCTCCCTTAGCCATTTTTGTTTCACTGAGGATATTTAGTAAGGCTCCATTCAGAGCCCTTGACAGACCTTTTCTGAAGCCTGTTTGACATCTGGATAGCACCTCCTCCTGTTCTGTCCAGGTCGAGAGCTTATTCAACAGGATTCTCATGAATTCTTTACTATCAATGTCTAGGAGGGCGACATGCCTGTAGTTTGATGGATTTGCCCTATCGCCCTCCTTGAAGAATGGTATGATCAAGGCTGTTTTCCATGATGGAGGGAAGCTCTTTTGCTGTAATATCTCCTTAAAGAGGCTCCTCAGCAGCTTTGCCGAGAGTGTCGGATTTTCCCTGAGTACCTGACATGTAAGACCATTTGGCCCTGCCGCTCTTGATAATGAAGCTTTAGATATTATTTCCAAAATTTCATTCTCCTCAATTTGCAATTCTCAACCCTTGTCTAAGGGCGGGCAGGTTGGTTCCTTTAATGTCTTTCCAAAGCTCTTTGTGAGATATTCCACCCAGGTTTTTTCTGGGACCAAATTGCATAGTGTACTGCTAGAGTCCGATTCTAGCTCTCGTATCAATGACCAGAAGCTTCTCGACAATGAGGTTGAGACTAGTTTTAACATTTCCTCACCTTCTTTTTGATGGAGGAGATTTGTGGTTCTTTGTCCAAGCTTGATAATTTCACGTGATTATTTTCAGTTGCAGAGTGTATTCTTTGGTGTTCAATTTTTGGCTCTTCAGTTCTCTGATGGTTTTTCTCAGAGTTCTTTTCCTTTGTCTCATTTCTTCGTCAAAGCTATGGAGGTGTATGTGTTTTCCACTGTTTGATGGCATTTTTGGGGGGACAAGTGACCATAATATATTTACAAACTTGTCTGGTTTACTTATCTCTTGGGTCGTCTGTTCCGACATATTCTTCAGTTTTCTATTGAGGTTTCTCCCTCCTTGTCCATATTTTCTCAGTCTTATTTTGCCTTTTATTCCCATTATTTCTTGATTGTGAATTTGATTTGTGAAGCCGAAATCGTATATGATCGATAATTCCAATCTCGAGTGGTCACTTCCTCCTTCATTTCTTATTTTTAATTGTGATTTCCGGGTAAAAAGGCTCTGGCTGACAAAGATGTAATCCAAGACTGAGGCTGATTTGCCTATTTGCCATGTCATGTAAGGCTCTTCATCATCTTGATTTGCATTGTTCAACATTTTCAGGTCCCATGCCTTGGTGAATTCTAACCAAGATTTTCCTTTATTTGATAGAATCTGTTTACCTTCACCCCCCTGCTCCTTTTATGATATACATATTCTACGTTAAAGTCTCCTACTAGCAGAATGCCCAACTCTTGCCATTCTGTCATGATTTTCCCCATTAATTCTGCTAGCTTGACCTGAAAGGTTCGGATTTTGGTGGATGCCGGGTTCCAGTAAATATTTATCACGATGAGGGCGATTTCTTCTGGGTTAGTAGAGGAGTGGACTTTGCAGGCCAGGATCCCGCTTTCATCTTTCCATATTTGTGTGGCATATTTAAATGTACTATTTTTAATGGCGGTTATTAAACCTCCCACCGGCCTCCCTTTTGCCTTCTGGCTTGCCGGTAAACAAAAAGTTGTAAATCCCTCTATTTCTATTGGGTTTACCAGCCATGTTTCCTGGAAAGCCAATATGTCCATTTTCCCCAGTAGATAATCTTTTGTTTCTTTTGCCCTAAACGTGCTGGAGCCTCTTGTATTCCAGCTAACCACATTCCAGCTAACCAATGTGTAGTTTATTCAAGAACAGCTGTCTGTTCTTGAATAAACTAGACATTGGGCCTCATTCCGAGATTGGAGGTAGTCATGGCTCAATATGCCTCCAATAACGGGTCCGGCACCGGTATGGTTCAATGGGGACTTACCGGTGTAGTCTGACCTTTGCGGGACCGGTAAGTCCCCATTGAAAAGCCATTCCCCATTCCCATTTGATCCCCCTTAGGGCTCAATGGGAATGGGGAAGGCGTTAATAATGGTACTGCAATTTGCAGCACCGTTATTGGCTCTGATTTCCCTTAACGGGTCCCGGGACCCGCTAAGGGAACTCGTAGTAGGGCTGAATCTCCTTACCGGTGCCCGGTATCCCTTACCGCCCTACCCCGAATGAGGCCCATTGAATTTCATAAATGATTATTTACTAATTTATTTGAACACTTTGATTTAAATCTAAACCAAGCGCGATTATAGCTTGTGACACTTTTGTACTACACAAAATGTTTATGCCATGGCCACAAGGTGGGTCTTTATCTAAAGTTGTCTTGCAACATATGACAACATATTTGAATGCCACATACACGGGCAAAAAGCTGGACAAATGCCTAGCTATTTCAGAACTGTGGAAAATGTATGAAAAAGAGAAGGGAGAGGAGCCGCTAATACATTGGATACTTAATCCATGCACAGAGGGGGGTGAGACGCCTACCGCGCCACCAGCCCCATCTGAAACGAAAGTTGAAGAGAGTAAAGATGAGGGATTGTACCCGCTGAGCGAACTTAAAGCAGCTACGGGCTATAGCAAACCCACATATGAGTCACCTATGCAAAGTAGTGACGAAAATCAAGGGAAAGATAAGGACAAGGATATTACCTCCACAGTCCCAAGGGACAAGGGGAGACGCGATGATGAAAGAAGGGATCAAGCACACACAAGCGCATCTCTTGACAAAGAGAGAGAGGGGAAAAGATGGGAGGGAAACGAAGATAGAACTGATGAGATAGCATTTGCAAAAAGCGAACGGATGGGAGGACACATTTTATTAAAACGTGATGGTAAAGGCATTGATGACGTGAAACAAAAGGAAAGGATAGAGGATGCACAGAGAAAGGGAAAAGAGAAGGAGCTGAGAGATGAAAGAATAAGAAAGAAAGACAGACAAAGGCGAGAACAGCTATATCGCGAAGAGCAAGAAAGACAGCTTGGTCGCAAACGTAGAGCAGCAAATGATCATGACAGACAGGAACAGCAAAGATCAGAGGAAGAACAAAGAATATGAGAGAAAAGAATAAAGAGAAAAAGAGATGAGGAAATTCGAAGGGCAGATGAATGTAGAAATGAAAACAAAAATGAAATAGAAAGAGTAAGAGAATAGGCGAGGAAGCGCAGAGAATTCAATGACGATGCAGAAAGTAAGCGGAGACAGAGAGCATGCGTTCTTGAATATCTGGGGAGAGAGGTTCGAAAATCCGCTCCAGTAGTAGATTGGAAAGACATAAAAGAATTCTTTCCAGCGTACGATTCAAATATGGAAGATGACTTTGACACCAGAAGCATCGGAGAAATGATCGATAAAATATATGATGAAATAGGGCTGGAACAAACACCCCAAGGGGGGGCGAAGACGAGCGCCTGGAGAGCACCCAGCTCTACGACACTGAGGATGTCACCCGAAGTAGTGGGAATAGGGGAATAGGGAACTATCCCTGCATAGATAAGAAATCAGTAGGAACCAAGAAGATACAAGAAGTTGCATGAATTGGGGACAAGCAATGTCTGACTAGGAAAGGGAGGAGTGGGAGGAAAATGAGGAAGGGAGACGAGGCGAAAGGCTACTCCCAAGGGAAAAAGGAATAAGATCGTCAAACACTAGTGAGTCTGCACCAAGAGCATCAGCATCAGCCACACAGTTAGACCAGCATGAGGAAGTATCTCAAAGTCAGAGGGGGGGTGTCTTCAACCCCTACGTGGACAGACTTAGGTCCCTACCAGGCAGGCGACGATCGGAAACATTACCCCTGCCATAGATAGAAGACGCATGAGGGAAGAGAGATATAACTATGCATCCCAATTTCCGTTACGCGAGAAAGGGGGAGTAAGACCACAATATATTCCATGGCCACACATGGATTGAGAGCATTTGAAAAACAAGCTTCCAATGCTGACATCGGGAGCCGGAAAGTGGATACATGAGTTAGAAAAAATGACAGGAGGAAACACGCTAGCTATAAGGGATATCAAAGGTCTCCTAATCGCCATACTTGGTGAGAGAGCAGACGATGTGTCGGCACAAGCAGGCTACCCTGATTTAACCACAATTAATACCGCGCATGACAGAGCTCCATTTAACAATTGTAGAAACGGCAGTATGGAAAGCGCTACGAGTTCTATACCCAGACACTTCCGATATGGGAGCTATAATGACATGAAAAATGAAGGAGTCTGAGGATTTGTTAATTTACATACATAATTTTCAAGACGCATGGGTGCTCGAGACTCATGAATCTTGGGCAAATTCTATACCTGTGTTCAACCATATATTGTGCCAAGGGCTGCCAGAGCCAGTACAGAAACAGCTAAAAAAATTGGTAGGACTTGAGGGTAAGCATTGGCCAGAAATACAGCTGACCATCGCACACTATTGCAGATTGCTGCAAGAAAAGAATCGCAAAAAGGAAGCTGCACGAAAGGGGGAGGAAGCGAAATTGGTGCAGAAGAAATTGTCAAAATATGCTCTTGAAGGAGCCATGATAACTAGCGCAGCTGAATCGAGCATGCAGCAGGTGACCAAACCACAGCAGAATAGTCAGGGCAGTACTGGGTTTTATCCCAGGGGAAGAGGATTTATGGGAAGGGGATGGCAGAGCAATCAGGGAAGCTTTCAGAATAACCAAGGAGGTTTCCAGGTTATGCAAAATGGCAATCAAGATATGTCAAATGGACAAATGATCTGACCACTGCCAGTATGTTGGTTGTGTGGAATGACAGGTCACTTAGCGCACATGCAGAAACCAAGGAATGATGCAGATCTGCCAAGGGACAGGAGCAGGCATGGTGAATCCACCTGCAGTTTTGCACAGAATCACACGGTGCAACAACAATTGCCAGGAGTGCAACAAGGCGTGCAACCTCAGAATATGGGGAATTTTCCACAAGGACAATCCCAACAGGCACTGATGCAACTATCACAGACGATGAGCACAGGGCAGACCACGAACCCTGGAATGGGAAGTAACAATGGGAATGGGGGAAATCCACCAGCACACAGTGGGCCAAATTTGTATATGGACTAGGACAGCTCACTGGGAACCCTGATGTGTTCTATCTATCAGTGACACCAGATCCTCAAAGGGAACCTAGGGTGGATGTTGTTATAGGCGATAAAGTATATTCCTTCCTAGTTGACATGGGTGCAACACGCTCATGCACACGTGAAGGCAAGTTTTCCTTGTCGGGCGAGGCCATAAATATTCAGAGTTTTACAGGAGCTACAAGTCGTGTTCCCTTCACAAATGCACTTCCATTCTACATAGGAGAATGTGAAATAAATGTATCTTTACTATATTCACGTCAGATCCCAGTAAACATTTTGGGTTGAGATTTTATGACCAAGTTAAACATGACAATCTCGTTCACGGAGTAGGGCATAATATGTTCAACTCCAGGAATGCATTATTCAAATGTATGCAAAATTATCAGAGCATACGTGGGATACACAGCCATGATGGCTATACCGTTAGAGCCAGAAATATTCGCATATGGTATGTGTGTGCTTATGGCAGGACTGCCAGGCCTTGCAGACAGAATCATGTGAACCCCTGATGAATTCCTATAAAGACCAAGAATACCGATGCGCGAGGAAAAGGGACAAGTATTTCCCTTGATGATACACACAGCTGCAGTACAAGGGAGAATGGCCTTGATTGATGGGTATGATGACGAGGGCCGACAATGGTGCGCAGTTATTGTTATTGAAGAAGGATATCGATTGACTGACGTCACCGATGACGATCTTTTTGAAGAACAAGCAGATATGGGAGAGACAATGGTGGAAGTGAGTCTCACCTTTTGGGTAAAAATGCTCAAAAGAGAAGTGCCTCAGAGAATGATGTTGACACGAAACTGTCCTGAATATTTTGATGACGACATGGCCCAGGTGCCTGTCTCAGTATGGACTACAGGACCTTATGATGTAGGCCTCTTGAAGGGGATTGGAGAAGTGAAGATTAAAGTGAAACCAGGAGCAATTCTACGAAAAGCCCGACAATATACCATGTCCAGAGAGGCAGATGAGGGGATTTTTAAGACAATTTCCGCAATGATGGAGCAAGGCAGCTTAGTGACGTCAGAGTCGTCATGCAATACCGCGGTTTATCCGATCAAAAAATCAAAGGGAGGGTCTTGGCGTTTAATCCAAGATCTAAGGCCAATAAATGATATTGTTCAGGCCGAGTTCCCTCTAGTACCTAACCCGGCTACAATTCTATGTAATATACCCGTGGAGGGAAAATATTTCACGGCGATTGACTTGAACAATGCATTTTTCTCAATCCTGTTGCACCGTGACTCACAAGATCTGACGTCATTCACATTCAGACAAATGCTTCTGAAAAGCACGAGGCTACCCCGTGGGCATTGTGAGTCTCTATCAATTTTTAACAGAGACCTGCAGATGGTTTTGAGCAATATGGCACTAAAAAGTGTCATCCTGCAATATGTGGATGACATCTTAATTTGCAGTACAACAGAAGAACAATGCAGGCACGATTCTGTTCAGCTACTGACTATACTGGCTGAGAAAGGATATAAGGTTGACAAGGAGAAGTTACAATATTGTCGACAGGAAGTGCTGTACATAGGCCAGCTAATTTCACATGAGGGAAAGAGAGTGACCCCAGAAAGGGCTAAAGCCATACTGAACACAGCTAAGCCACACACGATAAAACAGATACAGAGCTTTTTAGGCCCATGCAACTATGTCAGAGCATGGATCTTCGACTGTAGCTCTTACACTAAGCCTTTACTTCAGGCCCTAAAGAAGGCCGAAGTAACGAAAGAAAAGATCAAATGGTCTGAGACCATGGAGAAAGGATTTGCTGAACTCAAAAAAGCCATTTGCACAGCACCAGTTCTAGGGATTCCCAATTATGCGAAGGAATTTTACCTGTTTTCAGACACGAATGGCAGCGCTATGATGGCAGTGTTCACACAAAGAACCACATTGGGGTAAAAGCCCCTGGCTTACTACAGTGAAAATTTGGACCCAGTAATGAGAGGTCATTTCCTGTGCAAACAAAGTTTAGCTGCCGCTGCGTTCACCATAGAGAAGGCTACAACCATTGTGATGGGATGCTCCATGACGTTGTACGTTGAGCACGCACTATTCGCCATCCTAGAGAAACCAAAGGGCATATTGACAACTCAGAGAGCTTCTGCTTATGAAGTAATCATATCAAATCCCTCGATTAAGGTAGTCCGATGTAAGACAGTGAACCCAGCCACGTTTATAGCAGAGCCAGTCACTGAAGGAGAGCCAATACATGACTCTGCAAATTATGAAGAATTCTATGATGAAATTCCCAGGGTGAAAGAAAATGCCTTGGCAGAAGGAGAGATCATCTTTATTGATGGTTCTTCGAGGATCGATCAAAGTGACGGACAAAGATATACAGGTGTTGCTTTGATGAAGCATACAGCAAATGGAGAATTTCGAGTACTTATTAGTGCGCGAATACCATCTCACTATTCAGCACAGGCTGCAGAATTATTAGCGTTGATACTCGCCATTGAGAATCACACAGACCAGGAATTAATGGCGTACAGTGACTCTGCTTATGTGACGTCAACAGTGCACGCAGGCCTAGTGCACTGGAAAAGGAGGGGCTACCTCCGAGCAGATGGCACACCAGTGCAGTACGCAGCCTTATTGGACAGGCTGATTAAGGCACTACAGCTCCCAGTGGGCATAGCGGTCGTGAAATGCACCGCCGACAAGAAAGGGACAGATTTTATCTCAGCCAGAAATCAAGCAGCAGACACAGAAGCCAAGCATATGGCATCCAAAAGTGAAATGATCATGGAAGAGGAAGTTATCCATGTCAACGAGCGACTGATGGTTGCATGAAATGCACCTAAAAGTTACAGTATTTTGGGGCAAACACAGCTAATGGAACTCCAAGGGGAGGCACCACAGGAAGAAAAGAGCCTTTGGAAACGTTGAGGGTGTTTTTTAAACCCCTCTGACAGCTTGTGGTGATAAGACAGCACTGGTAAACCAGTAATGCCTGTAGCCCTATTAAAAAGAGCGCTGGAGCAGTTGCATTATCCGGCACATATGACAAAAGAAAATTTAGCAGCAACACTTGCAGAAGACTGGTTCATACCGAATAACCCGAGCATGTTGCATTTTTTATAGTAAATTGTATAATATGCCAACAATTCACAGCTGGGCACACATTAAAAGTAATGAGAGGAGTCATCCCAAGGCCAAATGGGCCTTTTCAGCACTTGCATGTCGATTACATCGACATGATTCAAGTATGTAACGGGTAAAGATACTTAATTGTTGTGGTGTGTCCATTCTCAAGATGGATTGAGGCAGGTCCTTGTGCACACCCAGACTCTACCTGTGCGGCCAAATCTTTAGTGAGGGAAGTGTTCCCCAGGTGGGGGGTGTGTGAAGTCATGAGATCAGATAATGGAGCTCATTTTGCAAATGAGACATTTGAACAGATTAGGTTGCTGCTTGGTATGAAGCACAAGTTCTCGTTTGTGTATCATCCGAAAGGTAACGGATCCTGTGAGAAGCTCAACGGCTTATTAAAGGAAAGGATAGCCAAGTTGAAGCTTACTCTAAAGAAGGGATGGTTGCACTGCCTTCCTTTGGCATTGTATGCACTTAGGAACCAACCCGGTTCTGACTATCATCTTATGCCTCACGAGATAGCCACAGGAAGAAGAATGAGAACCCCATTGACACCCCGAGATAGAGCTAGATGTGATGCCCAATCAACAGGAGAAATTTTAGGGTCTGAAATGCAAAACTATCTGAACTGCATGACATCTTGCCTTACTGTAATTTCAGACCAGCTGCAGCGACGACGAAAGGGGTGCAGGGCAGCACGGAACACAGAAGGAGATACTACTACAGACGCATCTAAAGGACTTTGTATACCATCCATCTTCCCTGGAGACACCGCCCTTGTGAGAAACCATACAAGGAAAAAGTGGGACGAGCCAAGATTTAACGGTCCCTTCTCAGTGGAGGACTGTACTCCATCAGCAGAGAAACTACAAGACAGGGGGCCTTGGATTTTTCTCTGCGATATCAAACCCTACATCGGAGAAGGCCCCCTGCCTGCACCCCAATGAGAGGAATCATGGAACGACGGGGAAGAACCACAGCACGTGCAGACAAGATCCATGACGAGGAAAAAGGACGCATAACCAGCCAAACAAAGACAAAGAACTTTTTGCAAATTGTGCCTTAAATTGGACACTTCCTCTAAGCAAAAAAGGGAATAAGGACATAAAAACAGACACTCTATGCATCCTAGTTGCAGGGTGAAGAAGAAAATTGCACCTATAAGCCACAACATATCTGTTGACTTTAAACTTTGGACTGAGGCACCCTTAAGCCTTGATGAGAAAAGAATATGCCAAATTTTGACCGAGGACACTTACATTGGAAGCAAATACAGTATCCCAACTCATTCCACACCGAGACCCTATTAGGAATCACTTATGGTGTCCCACAGTAGTGACATCACAAAAGACGTGATCACTTATTTTAAGCTAGTGCTAAGATCATACCATTCATTGGTGGGAAGGCTCACCAGTGTCACTCACTTTCTTCAAGATCCTGAAAACGAAAAGATAATAAAGAGATTGCTTACTGTTATTGCCAAACTATTTCTCTTACTTCCTGAGTACAGTGAGAGAGAACCAAATGTCTCAAACACAGACGGAAATAAAATTGTGATCTTAGTTGCACTCCACACGAATGGAGAGTGCAGACTTTGTTTACATCAAAGAGAAAGCATACAATCCTGAAAAACTCAGCAAGACAGGACGGATGTCCCTGTCACTCGAAGACAGCAGGTTAGTTCACAATGTCCTTTTTCATCTAGTCACTGACTTTCCAGAGCTAGTGGGGAGACTGATCGACGTTGACGTCCTCACATTCATCAGAGACCCAGCTCATGTTGCACAGATGGGCATGCTCTTGCATGGAATCGTACTAGAAATAGAACTCTCGAACCATCAGCAGAACTATCTGAGGAGATACTAAAAGTCTTCCGCCGAGGGACAGATTGAGGAAGCAGTGTCAAGGACTTCACTTATTGCATTTGTTGTTATTTTGTCCTTACTCTTCATATTGATCAGCATACAATATGTCCTCAGGACTGAAGCAAATCCGAGGAGTGGACTGGGACCTTCACTTACTTTGAACATGCACAGTAAAAAGATGTACTGAGGTGTTATTTGATTTGATTTTTTCCCATAGTTAGCAAAGGAACTGTATCCTGAAATAAGAGACAATTCATCACCCACAAGAGGGGGCACACTTGTGGAGCACCTAACACTCTTAAACATAGAACCCGAAAGACACACTTGTTTAAAGGACTACGATAAAAATTGACATTTGGCGAATGATCGAGATGGGGATCCAGAGCAGCAATCTGGTTCTCCCACGGGAGGAGAGATGACCACGTTTCTCTGGAAGTAAATGCTGCTGTCTGACTTACAGGGGCATAATGTGTTTGTGTATCATATTCCTCATTATTTTACTGTCATTAACAATCTGAACTGCATTTTTTATTGGTGCACAAATCGTTCCAAATCCAGTGCACCCACCTAATGATGCACGCATGAAACCCACAAAAGCACCCAGCCCTTACATAGTCATTCCAGTCCATAGGAGATCTGATGGAGGAATAAATGAACTTGAAATGGATGTGATTAACAATGACACACACACACGTGTGGTAACAACCAAAAAGTAAAGCCGGAGACCGGGTTGGCAAAGAATGAATGAAGAAAGGTTACTGACAACCACACACATGCAAACACTGAATGCACACGAAATAGGCCTAGTGTAAATGACTGCAGAACCACAACCCAAAACAGTAGAAAAGAAGAGACTGCTTGCCATAAGAAATTCCACAGCAGAGGGTATGGAAAAACAAGGAGAAGCTGCCACGTCCGAAACTCTTAAGAAAACAAGAGCTAACTCGGAGAAGCTCTCTGCACGAACACAACTGATAATAGACTCATTATGGCCGTTCATAGCCAAAGCAAGGAAAATACAAGAGGAACTGAAGAATAAAACCGCAGAGAATGTATTGCCAAACATATATGTTCCAACACAGGGGACAAGTACCAGTTCCACAGTACAACCATATACTAGACCAATGCCAGAATGGATATGAATATTTTTAGCCCGACAGAAAAGGATGTATGAAGAAAGGGAAAGAGCTGCCAGACTCTTATCCACTCAAATGGCGCAGATGAGGAAGCCTGCACCGTGGACCGGGATACCTGAGAATCCTCCAGCAAGAAAAATCCATCCAGATGCATTCAGGGATGTAGTTATAGCCAACTACAGGAAAACACTAAGAATCAAAAGAAACATGCATGGATATGACAATGAACTAAACGACTACCTGGATAGCACAGCACATCTGGGAAACAACATTTGGTACCAGCACATGAAGGAAGTTGTAAGATGAAATTCAGAAGGGGAGTGCTTTGTTTGTGCATTCCTACCATACAGCATGGGGAAGTCCAAGATCTTCGTAGCTGTACAAATTGATGTCCAGACAGCACACTGTCTTTCACACGTAGCCATGTGCAAAACTAGAGGCCAGCTTATGGGAAGTGACGTGTCCCTAATATGGGCAACTGAAACAGCCTATCCCGATGAAGATGATTATGTTCAAGACATTTAGACCAGAAACAGAGCTCATACTAGGAATCATGTGATCAGGTATGAGAAGCCTGGAGATAAAGGAGCAGGAATAAGTAGGGAAGGGAACCCGAGACTAAGGGCCTCATTACACGGAAGGCAGTAAGGGTTAACGGTGACCGGTAAGGGTACCGGTGACCGTTAACCCTTACCGCCTTACTACGAGGTCCTTTTGCGGGAACCGACCTTAACGGCTGGTGTAGAACAGCCGTTAAAGTTGGGACCCGCAAAGGGACCTTGGTGCTTATTACGGTACCGCAATTTGCGGTACCGTAATTAGCTCGTTCCCCATTCCCATTATGCCCTATTGGGCAAAAATGGGAATGGGGAAGGGCCATGGAGGAAGGGGGAATTACCGCCCCGCCAACCTTGGAATGGGGTGGTAATTCCCCTTTCCTCCATGGTGGTACCGGTATGGTACCGGCGGCAACCATGGTGCTAATAGCACCATGGTTTACCGCATACCGTGTAATGAGGCCCTAAATGTCCAAGGAAAGACTTCAGAGGAAGCTCAAAAGTGGAAAAACAGAGCCCAAATGCAGATTTGGGGAACAGTGCTTTCACCAGACGGATGGGAGAAAGGAGTAGTGATATGCCGAGCATGGATGGTTTTTGGTCACTACGAACCTACCATCAACATAGTGCCAAATGGATGCAAGCCATTAAGGCCAAAACTTGCAAAACTATTGACATGGGTCGAAGACAGAGGAGGACCCTTACAGATAGTGCCACTAGAAAGCCCCAAATTCTGCTTCAGGAATAATGGCACTAGAAAGATGGGAGGGAATAAGAACTGTGGACGAGTTTTTGATGCTCCAGGAATGGTTCCTGGAACTGCAGTAATTATGGATCATTATTGGGCATGCAGATCCAAGGCATACATCAGATTGCCAAGAGACTGGGGAGGTATGTGCACAATAAAGCATTAGTGATCCCGAAAAGTGACCTGAATATTGACAGTTTCCCGAAAGCAGATGTTCACCTGAGGAAGAAGAGATCTGTGGAACTGATAACTCGAATGAAGAGAGAGAATTACTTCTCTGCTAAATCAGAAGAAGCCTTTCATGCAATCCCACATGAACATAGGCTATTCAGCCTCACCTCATAAGTGTACACAACGATCTTCATGCCAAGAATCCAAGTTGGAGTAAATACTAAATGGTTGCAGATCACCAGATGGGAGTTACTGCAGACCATCAACACGACCATAAAAGGATTCAATGCGATCAAGGAAGAGTTAAGAGCCATCCCACTGATGACTCTCCAGAACAGATATGTCCTTGACATGATCACAGCTATGGATGGAGGAGTTTGTGCAAAAATAGGAGAATCATGTTGCACATTTATACCTTCTCACAATGAGGAGAATGGAACCCTAACAGAAACCATAAGTATGCTGACAAACCTGCAGAACCAGATGATTGATGAAACTGACGAAATTGATGATGATAGCTGGTTTGGATCACTGTTCTCATGGTTCCCACAATGGATGGCGGATGCATTCAAGTTCTTGAGAGCCCTGTTAGTGATGATATTGCTAGGATTTTGTGTTATCAAGATAACAATCTCTCAGTGCCAGAAGACTGCAAAGAAAGCCATAGGGATGAAGATCATGATTGATGTAAAGCCAGGATGGAAGCCCAAAGACCTGACTGATGAAGAAATAAGAGACTTTGTGAAGGCCAGTATTCATGAACCAGAAGGGACAAAGATTCTCCATCCAGGAAGCACAGAAATTATGTGGGAAGATGGGTTTACTGCAGCCCAAATGGACAATGTCAACTAATGACGTAGAATACAGCCAAACACATAAGAACAGCAGGAAGCCTGAAAGGAGTAATAAAAATAAGGCCTGCAAAGAGACACTTCTTCAAACCATCATGTATAGACCCAGAAGATGAATATGGAATGAACCCAGGCGATGGAGTGAAGATAAATACAGAAGAACTGAGTAAGATGAATCTAAAAACGGAGGTAAAAGTGGTCGATGAATCGCCCAGAGGAGGGAGTTTAGAGGAGGTCCCAAATAAAGCCTGCACTCCAGTCGCCCATTTTGAAGTACCAGGAATGTTCACACCAAAATATGTGACGTATGATGAGCAAATAAACCAGCAGAGAGTGGCAGTAGGGCTCTGGGCAGTACCTATCAGATGAGCAACTCCTATTGATGTACCGATACCCAGAAAACCATGGACAGTAAGGTATCCATTAAGAAAACCCTACCAGCAAATGAGACGAAATGAAGATCACCTAAGTACTGTCCCGAAAGAAACCAAAAAACTCTTAATGGAAGACGAATGGTGATGTCACGGGGACCCGGACAGACTCACAGATAGAAGAAATGATGACCCGAGAATAACACAAAGAGATGAAGCACCATGAATAAAGATATTGTGAAGCTAAAGTGTAAGAACGATGTTGAAATGCAAAAAAGTTCAAGCTGTAAACAAGATGAAGATATTCAACCAGTTTACACCTGTAAATATGCTTGGAACCGCAAGAAAGCTAAGAAAACAGTACGGCTTGCTATGCTAAGTAGAAGGATAGTGCGGCAAGCGCCATTATACATAAATCTTCCTCAAACAAAGTACGTTAGTATAAGTATATTCCACTTTGCAAACAATGCAGAATCAACTCAGGTTACTAAAGCCCGAATGAGCAGAGATTCATATTCTAACAAAACGGGAAGAGACGACTGAATCGAAACTCGGCAGATGGAACTTGTGCCAGGAGAGCCAAGGTCATACCAATAGAAGGAACGAACAGTAGCTACATATAATTGAAACTTAAGAAGAGAATATCCTGTCTCTGAAAGGTCACGATAAGGAGGCGTAGGCAGGCGGCAAGCTAAATAAGAATCAAATGCAGAAATTGAAAGAAACTAGACAAATTCACGGTGTGGGAAGCACGTGAGCAGCCGAGCAAGAAGAAGCATGGGTTCACACCTACGCTTGGCATCCACCCAGGCAGAGATATCAGAACTTTTCTAGACAGAAGATGCAGTTTTGAGGCCATCGACAGCGAAATAATTGACAAATAGTTGCTGAAGCGATGATTGATTGCAACCTTAATTGGAGAAAGGCCAGGTAACTAGGGGACACCCCGCACCTGGCCGACCGTTCTGCGTGCTGCTAAGCGAAGTGGAAGAATATGCATGGGGTTGGTGCCAACCCAATCACAATGGACAAAATAATCTGAGGGTCCTATAGTTAGTGGAACCAATGGGACATCATACTTTTAGTGATGTCTACAGTAGTCATTTCTGAAGGAAGTGCTTAGCTGCCCACCTGACAGTGTTTACCCAATTCCCTCACTCCATTACCATATAAAGATATAGTACCTATATTAAAGTTACCTTTTCCTAACCAATAGAATTGCATGTTAACTTTTGAGTGTTACACGTCAATTATGACGAGTTTTGAGTATAAATGTTCCAACTTGTATGAAGTCTGTTGGAGTTGAAGTGAGAAGGACGATCGCATCACTGCTGATTGCATGACTCCCTGTTTTTTGTACTTGTCATTAAATGGACTCCCTTTGCCAAACCATTGAGTTGTCCTTATTGATTGGTGTTGGAGTAATAAATCTGCACCCCCATCCATCTCAAGGGTGCAGCTATCTCGTCTTAAAGTACTTTGCAGCAAACCTCGGCTCTATGGGCCAGCCGGGGTTCTCTGGAGTACACTGCGTACGTTGCAAGCAGTGTTCTCTTCCGTGCTTTGGCTCTTTCAGATCACAACATTGGGATTTCCCAAGGTAAGAGATGCCTGGCCAGATGCTGGCTCACCCCTCTGTAGCTAAAAAACCTACCTGCTGATTACACACGGCGAACCATACATTGATCTTGGTGATGTGCATTATTTGCAGGACGTCTTCCTGCCATTTTGCAGCATCCTCCTGCCCATGTGGATTCCAGATATCCGTGCCGATTAGCTCCAACTGCAGGTAGGCAGACATTGGGCCTCATTATGACCCTGCCGTTCCGGAAACAACGGTGGTGGTAAATCCACCACCACCGTTGTTTCCGGACCGGCTGATTATGAGTTCTGCAGGTGGAAGGTGTCACTCCCGCCAGGTCTGACCTGGCGGGAGTAACACCACCCCCCTGCAGGCAGAAATGGAAACACTGGCTCCGTCATAGACAGAAGCGGTGTTTCCATTGTCCCCATCCCCATGGAGTCCTTTGGGACTCCATGGGAATGGGGATTTATGGAATTCCGCCTCCAGAATTACCGGGTCACCAGGGTTGTAATGCCCCGGTGATTCCGGCAATCACAGAGGCGGAATGGTATTTCGGGTCTGGCGGCAGCCTGCCGGATTTTCCGGCACGGCTACTGCTGGACTCGTAATGATGCCCATATTCTTTTTGTGGCCTCCATCTAGCCTCCTTGTCACAGGGTGCCGGGCATCATTGATTCCTTTTAGCTCTTCCTCCTTCCTGCACCCCCTTTCCCTTCACCATCCACGGGCCCCAGTGTATACGCGATGCCACACACTTAGTGGCCTTGCATATTGATATGCACCGCATGATTCGGGAATTCATTGCCATTACACAAGACAATGAGCATTAAATAGCTGGTCTTTAGTTAACAAATATGTTGTTTTAGCACAAGCTATACTTATGCCTACTCTGCTATGTTGTTTGTGTCTCCCTACAGGGGACGAAGCAGCTCGTCTATGCTGCCTCATTCTGAGACACGCCGGAAGATGTATTTGACCACACTTACAAATTATCCGTCCTGAAGATGGTCTAACCGAAAGTGCACCATCAAAACCAGTCGACCTATCTGGTTGTGGTTCCACCACAACCAACTAGATACTCCCCAAATGTACAGGGGGTACATTCTAGCTAACTACACTAACATGCTGTGAGCTTTTTAAGTTTGTCCCATCCTTATGGGCATCATCTTTTAAATTTTTTTACTTGTTTTTGCATGCAACCACCGACATGTGTCAATTAGTAGGCCTTAGGGTGAATAAAAATACAGATGAAATTCCCATGGCACCACTAACCACATGCTAGCTTTTCAGCTTTTTCTCTATGAGATCTAATCACAAAACTTGCAGTGAATCTTTTTAGGTGGTTGTTGCCTGGATATTGCTGTTTCTGCTGAAATTAAGACAACATTCATCCATTCGCACACATTGATTAGAGATAGGGACAGTGGCCCTCATTACAACTGAGGTGCTAAGTGCACCAACTTTACCACCATGGTGTAAACTACGTTTACACCATGGTGGATGGCGGATTTACCGCCCCATTACAAGGTGAGTGGGGCGGTAAATCCCCATTTCCCATTTTCCCTTCCCCATTCCCATTTTTGCCCCATAGGGCATAATGGGAGTGGGGAAGGCGCTAATTATGGCACCGTAAATTACGGTGCCATAATTAGCACCAAGGTGCCTTAGCACCATGGAACTTAACGCCTGCAAAAAGCAGGCGTTAAGGTGGGAATCAGGCGTTAAGGGTTAACGGTGGCGTTAACCCTTAACGCCTGAGTTGTAATGAGGGCCAGTCTCTTTTACCTATCCCTCTTAGATAGGCGTTGCATCACTCGCCATCTAGGGACAGGCACCCCCGCTAGGGCTAGGGTGTTCTTCCTTAGGGCCAGATAGCCCATTGCCTTGCCCCATGTGTTTCGCTCAGTGTCTTGACAGTCATTTGTTTTGATTTTGGTTATGCTTTTTTCTCCCAAAGAACCGTTTATGTTGTGTACCTCAACCTTATTGGGCATCATCAGTGAGGAGTAGTTTGGGTCTCTAGTTCCAGCAGGCTTGGGGCCCACGTCTATATTGACCAGAGCAAGAACATGCTTTTACAATGGTAATGCTGGAATATAGTGGGCACAGGCAGCATGTATATATTTTTATAGTGTAATATTGCCATATATTATTGTGGACTGGCAATAGGGAAATTTGCTTTAAAGGGAATGTTGGCATATCGGGCCTCATTACAAGTTTGGAGGTATTCCAGCAGTAAATCCACAGAAATACCACCAAACTCATTGGGCCTCATCACAAGGTTGGCGCTCCGGTAATAACGGCACCAGTAAGGCAATACTGGCATCCATTACCGGGCCGGTGCATCATGACCCTAGATGCCGGTGCTACCGGCATCGTTAAGGACCCGCTGTGGCCGTGCACCACCGTACCGGCATGCGGGCACACGCACGGATGGGGAGGCCGTAATACCGGCATCCTGCAAAGAAGGGGACACCACGAGTCGCACAGAGAAGTACATACCGGAACTGAGATGCCGGTAAGAAGGGCCACCATGATGCCGGCAATACCGGCATCGCGGACCACCCGTAAACAGCAAACTGCTGTGTAACCAAGTGCCACAGGTACACACAATCAGCACAGGTGGAGGCAGTGGAGTCAGGGTCAGCACAAAAGGAGCACACCCACACACCACACCCCCTTCCAAGCCAAAATGCTACAACTTGTACTTGCCATACTGGGCCTGGATGACATGCCTGTACTGCTACTCCTTGAGCAGGCAGTACAACAGGAAACACAGAGGAGACGCAGGAGGAGAAGGAGGGTGAGACATGTCCAGCAAATCCCACCAGTGCAGGTAGTTGCTCCCCGCAGACAGCCAACAATTCCACGTGTAAGGGCCAATCCATTTGACTTAACCCCAGCACAGATCCACACCCTGTACCGGCTGGACAGAGACACCATCCCCAACATAGTGGCATTAATACAGGATGACTTGGTCAGCCTGATCAACATACGCACAGCCATCTCCCCTTTGCTGAAGGTGGCATATGTGCTCCACTTCCTGGCCACAGGCACTTACCAACACACAGTGGGCCAAATGCATGGCATGTCGCAATCATGCTTCTCTGTTGCGTTAAACCAAGACCTGGATGCACTACTGAAGCATGCAAGTGCCTAAATATCTGTACCAAGGACACCACAGGAGGCAAATGACACCAAAATAGCATTCCATGCACTGGAAGGCATGCCCAATGTAATTGGTGCCCTCGACTCCACCCATGTAGTGTCGGTAGTCCCACATGCCGTGGAGGGGTGGACCGCAATCGGAAGCTATACCATTCCATCAATGTGCAGATGGTGTGTGATGCCAGCCAAATGATAACACATTGCTGTGCCAGATACCCAGGATCCACGCATGATGCCATGGTGCTGCGGAACTCCTCACTAACCCGGTACATGGTAGGAGACGTTGTACGAAGTGGCTGGCTGTTGGGTGAGTCTGCTCCCTGGGCCATGGGAGGAGAGGGATGGGGGGACTACATGCATATGCAAGGTAAATGCACCCTGGGCCATGGGAGGAGAGGGATGGACGGGCTAAATGCATATGCAAGGTAAATGCCCCCTGGGCCATGGGAGGAGAGGGATGGGGGGAGCTACATGCATATGCAAGGTAAATGCCTCCTGGGCCATGGGAGGAGAGGGATGGGGGGGAATGGAAGTTTCTTGAGTCATACGCCGACACACAGCCCTCACATGTGCAAACAAAATGCCCCTAGCCAAGACATACATTGGGGGGCCTGGTGATTTCAAAGCCTAGGACCCTAGGTCGTGTATGTCACCCAAGGCTGCCTCCATGGATTGGCATGCACTGTACAGGGCTGACAGTCATGTGAATGTGGCTGCCATTGAGGAGTTTGTGCATATGAACTTGAATGATGTACAGGCTGAGCCCACTTGTCAACTGAGCCTCATCCTTACACATACCTCCTTCTGCTCCCATGTAGGTGATGCTGGATATCCTCTGAAGGCGTGGCTACTCACCCCTGTCAGGAACCCGCAGAACAGGCACGAGGAGGACTTCAATCGTGCACCTACACGTACGTGTGTGGTCATTGAGCAGACGTTTGGCCTTTTGAAGGCACTGTTTTGCTGCATCAGCAGGTCGGGAGGGGCACTCATATACGGGCCTGAGAAGGTGGGCAAGATCATCACGGCATGTGCAATGCTGCATAACATGTGCATCCGGTGGAACATACCCCTGCCACCTGACGTGGAGCTGCCACCACCTGGTGAAGTCGAAGGAGAGGAAGGAGTAGATGTAGGACATAGGCCAGGACGCGAAACACGTGAGGGTCGCGCAGTGCGGCAAATGGTCATAGAGTAGTCATTCTGATGTACTTTGATGCAGAGGGTGCCATGTGTTGGGAACTGTGGGCACTGGGTGTGTGGGCATATGTGCACAGTTCACCGTGAAGCAATAAATTGACAAACAACAAATCAGCAATGTCCACTCATGTGATGTTTGCTACACAACAGGTGTTTTTGTGAGATATTTTGTACAACATAATTCAACAACCCACACCCCCACCACCCTTCCACCTCCCCCCACCCTACTCCCACACCCCCACCACCCCTCCACCTCCCCCCACCCTACTGACCCACCCCCACCACCCCTCCACCTCCCCCCCACCCTACTCCCATGCCCCCCAACACCCCCGGTACTGAACACTACACCCACCACCACCCTCCACCCACCCCCTAACACCCAAAGTCAACTATGGCACGACATGTGTCTGGATGTATACCCAAAGAGATTCTGCAGGGTGGCCCTGCTACTGTGGATCCCCCTTCGGAGGTGGGGGTTGGATTTCTGAGCGCCGCAAACTTCACAGGGACATGAACACGGGGCTGGTCTTCCTCGAACTCGCTGGCATGGTTGATGCAGATGAGCCAGATGGTTGTGAGCCCAGAGGCAGGGTTTGCCGCTGCTCCATGCTGTCAGCAATCCTGGTGAGGATCTGACCCAAGGCATTTAAGCCATCGCGCACTTGCTGTGCACTTGAGTTGATGGCCTGGATTACGGCCGCAGTGCTGTCCTGGATCATACGGCGTGTTGTCTCCCCTTCAGCAAGGTACTGCTGCACATTGCCTTGCATCGCCTCCTACCGGGCCTCCATCCTGGACAGACGTCCCTCAAAGTCCCATATGGCAGTGTGGGTCGTGGGTCATGGGTGGTGGGTGATGTGGTGGCACTGCATGAATCATGGGGCTGTGCATTGCCAGAGTCCACTCTCCATGGCTGCCCTGGTCGGATGAGTCCCGCCGAGGTGTGTCCTGTGGGGTGACCTGCGGGCTTGGTGTGTGAACTACAGGCTCTGAGTGGACAAGTCCTGCATCGCCCTCATTGTCCGGGCCAGCTTCCTCATCAACACTATGCTGTGCCGATGCAGCCATCTCCCCAATTGTGCTGGCAGTAGCAAACTGTGTGCCATCGTCCATGCCTGTTGTGTCCTCAGCCTGTGTGGATAGTGTGTCCAGGTGTGCAGGGGCAGATGTCTGCTCGTCCTGTGTGGGTGTCTATGTGGCTGTTATGGCACTGGTTGTTGACCCGCGTGCCGCTTGGCCCATCCTTGGTCCACTTGAAGTTGATGGTCCTGTGCCATCACCTTGCCTCCTTGGCCTTTTGGCTGCTATTGTGCATTGTGCACTCCCATGTGCTTCAACACTGTCTACATCCATACCTGTGGGGGACAGAGAGTGGCAGGGCATCAGTGATGGTGGTGCTTGCATTAGTCTTTGAGCATGTGGCACCATGTGATCAGTTGCATGCCTGGCTTTGTGGCGGACTGTGTACATGCAAGGTTGGAGGGTGCATTTTGAAATCGTACAGGTGTTCGCATGTACACCATGTTGGCTGCTGTTGGGCCTTGATGTGTGTTGGGAGTGTCGCCCTGGGTGACACGTGCACGTCATCTGTGTGTCGGGTGTGTATTCGTGTATGGGCGCAGCATGCATTGGGATAGGATAGTGGTGGACCCACCATGTGTGTATGGATATGTGTAGGTGTGCATGATGGGCCATGTATCGGCTAGCGTTGCTGCCACATTTGGAGGACAATGAAATTGATTAGTTGTCGCGTATTTGTAGGGACACTCACCTTCATCTGCCAATGTTGGCACGCCAAACTCTGCTCCACCGACTCCTTCGATTGACTCCACATCTATGACTGAGCTACAGGTCTCCTCCCATCTGGCCAATTTCATTGGTGAGTGTGATCCTCCTCCTGTTGCCAGCCCCTGGCTCCGATTGGCCGACAAGATGTTCCGGACTCTCAGCCTGAGGTCATCCCACTGTTTTTTACAATCGCGCACTGTGCGTGCGGTGGTGCCGACTGCACTTACTTTCTGGGCTACTTCTTCCCAGATGGTCTTCTTCTTCAGCTGGGCTGGAAGCTTGAGGTTGTTGCAGAACACCACCTCAGCATTCGCCACTAGGGTGTCGGCTAACATGTTCAGCTCATCGTCCGTGAACCGTGGTTTGTGCAGGCGGGCAGCGCCTTTCTGGGTGGCCTTCGACATGTTGTCCGTGGAGGCCTAGGAGTTGTGGTGGTGAAGGTCCAGTATGTGGAGCATGGCAATGGGTTGTGATTTTGAAGATGGCCGCCATGGCATTTCCCTTTCCGGCGCGATGACGTTACTTCCGGGTCCGGTAATGACGGGCCCGTTATTAGCACTATGTTAATACCGGTACCGCTATTTAGGGGTTGCCGAGGGCGGAAGCGTTATGTGTGTATTCGTCGATGCCATTATCTGGGGGTTTGAGGGTCGTTACCGGCATGCCGGTACGGCCATTACCGGCATGTAGGGGTGCGCGTGCTCGCTCACTCTTAATCGCCCGCTATTTGCGGGTTGGAGCCAAGACGGACATGTTATTAACGTCATGCCGGTACGGGCTGATTTTTACCACCAACCTCGTGATGAGGTCCATTTACTGTTAATGCCACTTGGTCTTGGACTCCATGGGGGTTTTTCACAGATTTACCACTGGTGAATTTACTGCGTGCTAAATCTGCTGATTTTTTGCTGTGAAGTCAGAAACGTCTTCATAGGAGGGCGGCCCCCACATGGCTGACTGATACAAAGACTTCAGTGACCATTATTCTTTAAATATAAATAACACCCCTCAATGCATTTTGTGACACATTGTCGAGGTTAAGAAACGTACTGCCCTATTGTTTTTGACAAGTATATTGTTCTCTGATCAGTGAATCCTGTAATGCTTTCTGTGTTCACTCTGGCATACATAGTGTGTGCGTTCACTATGTCACAACTCCTGTAGCATTTTCACCTTGCTATGGGGAATATATTGATTAAGTGCAATCACCAAAGTTGAACAAATAAATCTGAGTGCTGCTATGGTTTAGAAGATAGCGCTACGTGCGAAGCATTTGTTACAGAGCTTTGTGTTTGCATGCCACTTCACAGTACCAAATACCAACTGGGCTGACTCAGCCTTTCCTATGTCTTAAGCCATTTATATAGCTTGCTGAATGTAAAACCTGATCTGCTACTAAACAACCATCCTGCAATACATTGTGGTAGCTTCATAAACTAGCCTGGCCTCGGTATGGTGAAGGTCTGGAACTCGATTCCTCCAGGTGGGGTTTGCAAAACCTGAACAGAAACCTGCAATGATGAGCATAAAATGCTAGCTGGTGATTAGGTAGCCACATTTGAGACTGTGGAACCAAAGAGTACCCTGCTTTGCCAGTGAACACACAGTGTTCTTCGACAAATTCTCTAATACAACTGTACAGTAGTTTATAGTCTTCCATCAAAAGGTTTGCCTTCTCACTTGCTGCTGGCATTAATTAGCCCATGCCTGACCTTGATTATAAATGGTCCTAGATAGAAGAGAGCGGACCAAATGTCACAGCCTCTGGTGAGAATATGTTCAGGTCCACCTATTTGACACAAAAACAGATTTACTTTTTTGTACAATTTGAAAGGCTCTTGTGTACATCATAAATAACTATCTGCACGTCTGTGTATTGGGTTATTTTAAGCTTATAAATACAAAAGAAAATCACAGATTAAGGGCCTCATTACATGGTATGCGGTAACCATGGCGCAATTAGCGCCATGGTTGCCGCCGGTATTTTACTGTGTCAGCCCTGGTGGATGGCGGAATTACCACCCTACTCCAAGGTGAGCGTGGCAGTAATTCCACATTCACCAAGGCACTTCCCCATTCCCATTTTTGCCCCCATAGGGCTCAATGGGAATGGGGAAGGAGCTAATTACGGTACCGAAAATTGCGGTACCGTAATTAGTACCAAGGTCCCTTTGCAGGCCTGTTCCTTAACGGCTGGTAAAACCAGCCGTTGAGGTTGAGTCCCGCAAAGGGACCTTGTAGTAAGGCGGTAAGGGTTTACCGGTACCGGTGCCCTTATCGGTACCGGTAAACCCTTACCACATTCCGTGTAATGAGGCACTAAATCTTTTAAGCTCATATCATTTAGTATTCTGGTACTTCTTTACTTTCATCGAGGATGGAGCTAGAATGATTCCAATTTGGCATAACATGCTCCTATATCGTTTTGTTTTTAAACATTGTCATGTTGGGTTATGTCATTTGTGTACTTTCCAAATCAGTTCTACAAAATGGTATTATTAGAAATGGGAAACAAAGTGCCAAAGTATAGAAATTGCAGACTGGGTTCAAATCCCAGCTTGACCACTTAATATGTGTGATCCTAGGAAACTCATTTAATCTCATATTGACTAACCTGACAAAATTGCCCTTCCCTAAACACTTTAAAATCATCAGCCCAAAATAGTGATTTTGTTTTCTTCACTCCTGGTTTAACTGTACATATTTTTTGCTCATATTAAATGCTAGTGGCCACTGATATATTACACACCACAGCCATTTGTTCCTTTGCTCTCTAATGGCAATACCGCTTAATGATCATAGCCCTCTTCTTATCTCAGTGTATGTTCGGAAGTCCAGAAACATGTACTTTCCTTGTAAATTCTAATCTGTGTCTGCTATGTATTCTATGGTATGTGAACCCTTCTCGTTGCTTCCAGTTGGTCTCCTGTATCCAAGCTTGAGAACCTTTGCATTTTGTGAGGCTGCTAATATGAGTCCTATGTCTATTCTGTGGTACGTACCCCTTATTACTATGACTACTAATATGTGTCCTGCATTTATATGTCAGCCTGTAATCCTTCTTCGTGGGTACTATTGTAAAGAAGTGTCTGTCCATGTACTGGGACACAGGTACCCTCGTCCCAGGCTGCTAATATTGCCCTTGAAATGCTGCTTGTTTTTTATTCTGAGTCCAGCAAGCCAGCAAGGATGAAGAAGGTAAGGGGACTGGAAGGGAGTACTATACTTTTGATAGCTACGAGGTAGCATATCAAGTTGTGGGCCGAGAGCCTGATGTGGCCGTGCAACCAGATATCCTGGATTCCTCAACTTCTTTGGTTCTCTAGAGGCGGGCTCCAAAAGCGTATGTGCCCCGGACCCCAAAATTGCTTAAGATGCCCCTGAGGAAAGTGGAGGATTTACCTCCAACAACAAGCTGGAGGTAAATCCTCCACTTTTCCTCTGAAAATCGGCTGATTTACTGTACTGAAATTCCGCCAATGCTAAATCTGCCCAAACTATCATTTGGTGGCACAGGAATAGTGGCGGTAATTAATTAATGACACTTTTTTACCGCACCACCAACGTTGTAATGAGGCCCATATTCTTGGGCATTGGCGGCAAGAACATGTGCTTATCAGGGCAATTCTGGTATATCTTGTTGAAACAGTCTTTACGTTTTTTTCTTTGGGCTCAACCAGCATCAAACATGTGCTGCAAAATGTTCCTGTATACTGTTGGTGACCTGGCATCTAGTGTCAGCTTTCATGGGTTCCTCGACAGAACCGATTGTAAATTGTACATCCCGTTTGTACCTACTTTTCCTTAATGTTTTACTTCAAAATGCATCGTATCAAGTCATTACAAAAACAAATGCCCCCTCCTGCCAAACCGCCCTCAATAATTCAACCTTCATTCTTGCACTCGGTAGGACCAATTCCCAATAAACATTTTAGCCCTCACACTTGTAAATTCATCAGCAGTTGTTACACTACTGTGGAGGAAGCCAGTCTTCTTGGCACCGTCAATATCGGAATCGGCTCGGAATGCCCCCACAATTCTCCAGTCTCTCAAATCATGGCTCTTTCAACAACACCTGATCAAGGGCTAATTCCAATGGACGCACGCACTGTACAGCGCTTCGCTGCTCTCGGGCTATGTCCACGCCTTAAACAATAATAAATAAATAAATAAACCTCCAAAAAATACTCTGTCTAAACAACATTGCATACATTATTTTCTGACTAAAGATTATAATATTCTTGGAAGGCATGCTATATTTGACTTCAGGTCCAATAAATATTTAATGGGAAATATTTTGCTGGGATTGGTGAATTGCTTGTGCAGATAGGCTTGATTTTGCTTGTGTATATTTTTACTTTCTTGGTGAAGGATAATGGCAGCTAAACTATGATCATGGTCCTATTATCCGTGATGGAGCTGAACGTCCGTGACATGAGCCAGTGCCGCTACTGCTGAGACAGGGTTTGAATTACGATGTGTTGCATTGCATAGTGAAGGATTAGAGTGTAATTGCTTATTGATGGTCTTTAATGTCAGCAACCCTTTATCTCTTTTTAATTTACTTAAACATTCAGTTCACATTTATAATCTCCGATCATCGTCCATCCCTTCATTATTTCAGCCACGTTTTTGGTGCACTTTCAGATGGAGGAGATTTCAATTTTCCGCTCCATCTCTTTAGAATAACATTCTACTTGCCTTTTTAGGGCTGGGTAACTTGTGTGTGTGTGTGCGAGTGTGCTGGGTTGTGTGTGCTGTGTTGAGTGTGTGTGTTCTGATTTGATTTTCCAAATACCCAGAAGATAAGAACATCAAAGCACACTTGAGATTTGTGTGTGCAATGCAAAGACTTTAAATACTGGTCCCTGGTATGTTTTGTTTGTATGCTGCCATTTCAGGCAGCTCTGTCTGTGCGTTTGTCTTACAGTTATCACAGTGTGGCTAATACTATAATCAGTAACAAGAGACAGTCACACATCGACCGGGGGCTGGGGGAAGTACGTTCTATTATTTGTGCTTGCAGGCTGGTCCTGAAACACAATTTTGTAGTCTGACATTGACATATTTTTTGAGAGAACTGCAAATAATAATGTAATGATTTATGAAAAACGAAAGGTTGCTACTGGTGTGGACATAAATGCATTTACACAGCCAACTGCTAATACAAGAAAAACGAAAGAGTAGCACATTTGTGCAATTAAACGGGTGAAGGTGTAGTAGGAGTGTGATAGCAGTGCGGTTTGTGCGATGCTGAACAATTATTGTTTTCTCTGTTCTTTATTTGGAAGTTGCCTTTGGATTTGAAGTGACATTTCACTACTCCACATGATTAGCAAACACGTGTATAAAGATGTTTTCTTTTTGGCAAAGAAAAGTCACATATATTCATTTTATAATACAAAAAACCTACCTTATTTGTAAAGGGCAAATTCAGTATTCACACCAGAGTAAGGGAGCTCAGCCAACCAGGTGACTGGAAATGCATTGGTGACCTGCCAGTGCACCGCCCACGTTTCATCAACCACCTGAACCTCGACCCCGGGCTCTGCTGTGTTTTTTCCCTGCTGTACCTAGCCCCTACCTGTTCCCTCCACCTTTCCCCCCAGGCCTCCATGACATCCCGCACCCCTTGCCCAGCCCTCCCTCTCTCCCCACTTACCGCCTGGACCAGAGCATTCTGCTCCGGTTGCGTCTCTCCATCCATGTGCTCAACGCCCATCATAGAAATAGAAAATTGACTCAGTCCCCATTCTTTGATTATGGTGACAGTCATCTTGGTTTTTTTTCAGAGGTGATTGGGCTCATGCAATATGCATGGAGCCATTCTCCTGTGAAAAAATGAATAAAACTAGGAGGTGCGAATAGCCATCAACCCCTTATCGGGGGAGGGGGGGGCATATCAGAGCCAGTAACTACCCTGATCCCTCACGAGGCCCAAGTGAGGCAGGCCATTACTGACCCTGGTATGCCCCAGACGTGGGGGTGATTGCTATATTAACCCTATGCTGCTAATATCTTCTCTTCACATAACTTCATTTTCACATGTTGCAGTTCAAACTCAAAACGTTTCCAAACATTACTGCCGTAGCATGGACTAAGCTACAAGAGAGATGGGTGGTCCTCTTTTTTCAGGGGCTGTGTGGATGAGGACCAGGATTATGTAATACACAAAGAGTTTTCAATTTGAAGGTTAGTGATATAGATCCAACATGTAAAAGATAGAGATAATAGAATGGTACCAGCTTTTAATAACCAATACTTTTTGTCTTGGTTTCATAGAGTTTTGTTATTTGAACATTTGCTATACAACACGTCATTTCTGATCAAGTTGTGCTATTAAGCAGTGTCCTGAAGTCCGGCCCATTAGATCACGTAAATGAGATGTATTCAAGTTCGTGCCACCTTGTTTGGGATCCAGAAACATGACTAAGTTTTGACACACATGACGAATCATAAGGAGGAAAAATTAAGAGGGTCAATACATTGTTAGAATTATACCCCTCACTTTCCTTACTAATCTCACTTTTCATCTTGATGATAAAACCTAACTTGGGCATTATTTGCTGCAGTTTTTTTGATCAAGTTTATCTGTGAAATTCAAACAACGTGTTTATTTTTATGTGTTTTAGTGTGTTGAAGAAAGGTTTTTTGTATATAACGATAAACAATGTATTATTTTATAAGAAAGTGTACCTCTGTCTAAATAAAATAAGACAGTTCTCTATTGTTGTCGAGTGTAGATTTTCATGCCTTGTACGTGTGAAGGTGGGTAGCTGTTTTGTGGAACCTCTTTGTGTATTACCGTAGCATGGAGCCAACATAAAAGACAATAATTACTAGTACAAGACAGTGTTCTAAACAGCTTGAGTGCTGTGCAAACCTGCCCCTTGCCACCAATCCCAGAGCTTCCACCCATCAAGCCGCCACATGCACTTTAGCACCCGTGACCCTGTGGTCCCAAGGCTCTTATCTAATCAAAAATACAAAAAAATGAACGCAGCTATCTGCAAAGCCGCTCTGATCTCCTGTCTGTTTTCTGTCTTGATGATGTCACTGTAATCAAAAAACAAAATGGACTTAAACCCAAAGTAAGTTTTACCTTTTCTTTTTTATTTTTAAATAATAAAAGCCTTTAGCATCCGTGGTTTGACATGGCAGATTCTAATGACGTTAATAACCAGGATGGTGTGAAGGTAGAGCTGTTAAGAGTAGTGTTTCTTTCTTTAAATCTTGATTCTAATTGTCCTGCTGTTCTTATTCTCCTCAACCTCTCCTCTGCCTTTGACACGGCCAATCACTCTATCATCATAAAACAGCTCCAAGACACTCTTGGAATCACTGGCTGTGCATTGGATTGGCTGACCTATTTTCTCACTAACTGCCCATCTCATTTGCAGCTGGGCCCTTTCACCTCCATCGCGTCACTCTCTACCTGTGGTGTCACCTAGGGCTCTATCCTATCACCATGGCTCTTCAATATCTATCTCGCCCCTCGCGGTCGCTTGATCTCTTCCTTCTCTCCTCATTTCAAGTGTTATGCTGATGACACACAGCTTTCCCTCAAACTTCCCTCTACTACTTCCTCCTCTCTCATTCCAAATTGCCAGTCCACCATCCTGGTATGGCACGTGGCTAATGACCTCTTTCTTAATGCCAGTAAGACAGAGATCCTTCCTATCCCCCTGTTTCCCTGTTTCCCTCCTAACCTCTGGCCACCCCCATCTTGGGCCCTCTACTTTCACCTTCCCTCGAGGCTATATACCGGCATCAGGTAATAAAATTGCGGCAAAAATGTCAGCGGTAAAAAAAAAGGGGAGTGGGGGTTGCAGGGGTGTCCCCCGCTCCCCTTAAATGGTATAATGGATCCAGGGCTTGCAGGGGTGTCCCCGGCATCCTTTACATGATTGTGGTGGCAAAACCACTGCATTTCTGCTGCAATATTTTCTATATACAGCCATTTTTGCCACGATTTTAAGATATGGAACCTAAATACCTTGCAGTCATCTTTGACTCCTCTCCTTCCTTCACCTTCACCCCTCACATCTTGGACCTTGCCAAGAAGATCCATATCTATCTTCACCTCCTCAGAGGCATTCTCCCTTTCCTCACCTTTCCCCAGAAGCTCAATGTTTCCAGAGCTCTGGTCCTCTCTATGCTGGACTACTACAACAGCCTCTTCCTCAATTTACCCCTTTCCTCCCTATGCCCCCTCCAGCTAATCGAGGATAAGGCTGCAAGACTAATCCTTGGCCTCAAGCCCAGGGACCAGATCTCTCCAGCCCTAAGATCTCTCTACTGGCTTCCGATGGCTGCAAGGATCAAATCTAAGACCCTCTGCTTCATCCACAAGGCTTTCTGGGACCAGGTCAAGCAGAGTCAGCCAGGGCAACCACTCACACTTGACTCCTGTTAACCCTCCCATCCCGTATAAACAGCAGAGCACACAAGCACACTCTAATCAAGCTGGGGATGATTGATAGTGCATAGAGGCAGGGAGGAAAGAACAGCAGATGGAGGAACCCTGGAGGGCCTAGAAGGAGAAGGACTGCCAGAAGACTGAGCCTGTGAGTACAGGGGAGGCTGCAGTGTGGCAAGAGAGCTGTGACTCCAGCTAGCCAAACCAGGGGCTGCTGGGGTTACTTGGCAGTGCCCAAGCCAGAGCTCCTCCCGTGGGTGAAATACTAAAGCCCAGGCTTTTGAGGGGCAGAAGGTGAGACCCTGACCTCAGGAAACATCCTATTAATACACTCTGCTACTCCTAAAACCGCCAGAATGCTAATCAGGGAAGCTGGCGAAGTGGGAGCCAAACAAAAGTGAAGCATTGTGGCACTTGAAGTCCAGACTGATTATTTAAAACTTGGGAGCAAGATGAGATACGAGAAGGAGCAGCTCAGCCATGACTGTGGGGAACCAGGCTACTGAAAACGGAAGGCCAAGGGGCTGTTAGACTGCAAGAGAGAGCATGAGGAAGCCACAGGAGAGATCTGTGTTTCCAAAAGGCCTGAGATGTTTGCCGTAAGAAGCCGTGGAGCTGAAGGGAATATTCCTTTGATGTGAAGACGCTAAAGCAGAACACAGCCGATGAGTTCTTGAATGTAGCGAGAGCCCTGTTTCTGAAAGGCGCATGTGATAACAGGTTATGCATCTGAAGTAAAAGCAAGAAGAGAAAGAGATAATAGTTCTGAAGTGATACAAGTTAGCAGAGTGGTACTGTGAAACGAAGCACAATGCAGAAAGTCTCTGTGAATCATGAAAAGTATCTCCCGGTGAAGAGAAGTGTTTATTAACTTTAAAGCGAATGCGATGAAAGTAAATCAAAGTGGGAGGTTGCAAGAAAGTGAACCGTGATCCCGAAAAACTTGTTAAATGTTTTTGTACTTTAATTTGCTTGTGAGAAAAGCAAAGCTAAGCGGAAGATTGCCAGAAAGTGAACCTACAATACCCGAAAGGCATTTCACGAGACAGGCTGAAGCCCAGTTTAGGGAAGCCTACAGTGGAACGGGGTTGGTCGAAGTGGTCATTCAGAGGTTTAGCAAAATCCTATGCCATTTCGAAAGTCTTCGACTGATGTGTTTAACTGAACAGACTCGAGCCCGACTAAGGGAAATCTGATGGTGAATAGACTCAAGCCCGACTGAGGGAAGCCTGATGGTGTGTTTTGTGTTTAAGCGTGGGGAAGGGAACCCCAAGAGAAAGGAAAGGCTTGAGCCTGGCAGAGCGAAGCCTGTAATTCAACTGTATACCTGCTTTGTTTAAAAACTCAGGGAAGAGAACCCCAAGAAAGAGAAGGCTCGAGCCCGACCGAGGGGAGCCTTAATTGTAAACTGTGATATATGAGGAAGACCTACAGACTGTGATAATTAGAAAAAGGACAAACTCAAGCCTGATTGAGGGAAGTCTGATTGTGAAAGAAGGAGACTCAGACTTGTCTGATAGAAACACAATGGGTCTAATTGAACTGTAAGCTGTTGAAAGACCTGACACAAGCTCCTAAGGCGTACCTGCAAGCCAACGTGTGGCACTGTGAAAAGACAATGCCGCTCACCTATCCTTACCACAAATCCCAAGATCCTGTGCTTTGAACGTGGGGAAGGGAAATGTAGCCAGTTCATAGAAGCCATTCTGACATTTATTTTTGAAACACTATTTTCCTTTGCAAACATCCTTTTTCACATTTGTATATTGATAGTGAGGGTAAGGTTAGGTTTCTTTAGTATAGGCCCCTTTTTGTTCTGACAAGACTGACTAGGAGTGTTTTCTTTTAGTTGATGGTCGAGATGACTCCGATTTTAGCTATAGGGCCAGGCAGGACGTCTCCAAACCTTTCTGAAGATATTAATAAAGGCTTTTGAAATATACATCACTTGTGTCTGTCTATCTGTTGATACCATACCTTCCTCACAGTAAGCACAAAATATAGTGATATAACTTTGGTGGCAGTAGGTCTGGCCCTAAGCAAGGACAAATGTGTATCCCGATTTGCTTATTGCGGCATGCGGCACGCCTGAAGTCCTAGGTTTCAATGGAAAAAGAAATACTGCTTGCGGCTACAATCCGAAGTGCTGGACAGGATTGAAACAAACTTGTGTGAGGAGCATCAGCAAGGACCTGAAAGCATGCTTTTGCAAATCTGTCCAATGTTTTATTTTTTCCAAAGTATCAAAATGTTAGTAACAAAACTAGTGATATAACTTTGGTGTCTGGACACTGGGCCAGGCCCTCGGCAAGGAGAAATGTCTTCTCTAATTTGCTTATTGGGGCATGCAGCATGGCCGAAGCACTAGTTTTGAATGGTAAAACGAGTTCTGCTTGTGGCTACAGCCTGAAGTGCTGGGCGGGAATTGCAGCAAACGTGCTGAGGAGCATCAGCAAGGACCTGAAAGTATGGTTTTGCAAATGTACCCTGTGTTTTATTTTTTCCAAAGTGTCAAACTGTAAGTACAAAAAATAGTGATATAACTTTGGTGCCTGGACGGTGGGCCTGGCCTTCAGCAAGGGCAAATGTCTATTCTGATTTGCTTATTGGGGAATGAGGCCTGGCCGAAGCCCATTCCCTATGGATTGTGGAGACTGGCCATGGCTGCAAGCTATGAGCACTAGACATTGGTCACATTATGAGGGTATAGTGGACACTGAAATAGGATGCAGGATAGGTGCAGTGGATAACAGGGGTGGTTTGGTGGTGCTGGGGTCATGGTCGAGCCTCATGCCACAGGCAATTCAACCATGACTTGCATCCCCTGAATGTGGTGCTGATAATGACACACAACAGTATGCGTTGCAAAAAACATGTTTGTTAAAGGAGGTTTATAGTTCTTTCTTGTATGTTAAAAGAGGAATTATTAATCACTTATATACAGCGATGTAACATCATGAAACATTTTCACTAATAAAAATGTATGACTTTAACTGAAAACACTTTGTTAAAGGGACCTTATGGTTAAGTTGCACTAATAAAAACCTATCAAATTCAGTGAAAAAACATTGTTGAAGGGAGGTTATGGTTAAGATGCAGTAGAAAAAACCTATGAAATTCAGTGAAAAAAAGTTGTTAAAGGGATGTTATGGTTACTAGTAAAATCGAAAAAACAAACAAATTCACCAGTTATGGTGAGCTATGCCACCATAAAACGCACCACTGCCATGCACGGCTAACACTAACACCCAGGACATCAAAGATGACATCACAATTGGCATCATCGATGACATCACCGATTACATCACATATCTGGGTTGGTTGTTTTTGTTTAGTGACAGTATTAATTTTAAACTGAGGACTTCATTCGGTTATACTACATTAATACCATGATACACATACTATAAAGGTACTGTGCATGTAGAGCTTGATCTTGTGCTATATTCTGAAGTTCTTTTCCCTAGGGTTTGCCCTGAGGTCATAATGCACAATCATATAACAAGAAGCAGGTCCCACGCAGATAATACATTTCTCAAGAATGTGATATGCTTCGACTTATCATTGTACTACCTAAACATACTATCTTAAGAATACTTTAGTTCTATGATCCATACTGCATTCATTGTTTCTCATTATGTATTATTTGATTGCTGTATTCACAAAAAACCTCAGCACACAGTTTATTTTTTTAAATAAGCACCTTTTATTTGACATGGAGTAGTTTATTAGAAGGCTACTAATCACCTTTGATATGTTGTAAATAACACTGTGAGTGGTATCCTTCATACAGATGTTCCATTTGCATTGTTACACTGTACTAATATCATATGTGATGTAATCAGCGATTTCATTGATGATGTAATTTGTGATGTCATCATTGATGTCCTGGGTGTTAGTGTTAGCAGTGCATGGAGGTGGCTCGAGTTATGGTTGCATAAATTACTATAACTGGCACATTTCTTGGCTTTTTTGATTTCACAAGTAACCATAATGTCCCTTTTACAATGTTTTTTCAATTGTTTTTATTTTATTAGTGCAACTTAACTTCATAAGGCAGCTCTGGAGTCTGCAGACAGTACGGTAGCCCATGGACACGTCGGGTGGCATTTAAAAGGCTCAGATTCATAGGGGAGACCCAAAAAAGATGTTCCCATAAACCAACAAACAGATGCACATAAAACCACAACTAATGTTTACAACATTCAAATATACCTTTTCGTACACTTAAGTTAAAAAATACCAATAATTTTTTTATTTAGCACACATTACAATGGAATGCACCAATCACAAACCATAACTGTACACTTCATATGATCTTCTCACTACAAATCTGCATACAGATTGAGAAACTCCATGTCCTTATTGGACTACAAATTCTCACGAAATAGTAAATGCATTGTATTTATTTCTCTATTATTAGCTTTTATGATATAAACATGTGTTTTAAGATGGAAGTCCTGTTTTCCTCACAGAAATGGCAAGCACACTAGAATGGTTAGAGGAGAACTTCCCAAAAGAAAAAATTAGCGAGAGACGATAACATCTCCAATGGTATACAATAGATATTTTAATGTAAACAAATAATGTATTTTGTACAGACCTTATTAAAATAATAATTTCTATTTCTTTTACAGTACATAGTTTTTTCATGAGGAAACCATGCCCCAGTTTAATTATACCCAATCCCCAAAATCACAAACAGAAGCCCTATCCCCAACTATAAATAATCAAATCATAAACCTGTCCAACAAATTAGATGAACTTAGTAATGATTTCAAAGTACTTTTACATTATGTGAAAAATCATGTGATTAAAAATGTTCCCTATCACTGTCGTTCTTACACCTGTTCCCCTTTTCCCCAGCAATCATCCCTAGCAAATTCTGAACATTTTGATGAAAGACGCTTTGATGAAACCTCACTTCCTTCCTCCCCTCATAATTATTGTACAAAAGTTACTGATTCTCCCATTTATGTTTCCCATTACGATACCCCATCCCTTTCTTGTATAAATATATTTTTTGTACTATAAATGTTTTGTTTATTGTTGTGGGATATTTCTTTTTTTTTTAAATGCCCATTATGAGTCCACGGACAGGCGCGGTGTCCGGACATGTCCGTTTTTATGTGACGCTTTTTTAATTAGTCCTTGGACACAGTGCCTGTTTTACGGACATCCAGAGCATGCGCCCTGCGATTCCCGCACGAAGGGTGTCCGTGGATGGCCATCAGGGCGGCAGACGTCATCATGTGACCGCACCAGTGCGGCGTGATGGCGGTGTCTGCGAACAGTGTCAGTGGCCACTGACAGTTTAAAAGTGCTTTTCCAACCATTTTAGAGTGTTTCAAGCAGAAACATTACCCATGCACAGCTCCCAGGCACATTCTACGTTGATCTGGCAACATTTTACAACATTTCAAGGCCTATTTTTGACTCTGTAGTCCGCGGTGTAAGGAACTCATGGTGGCAACAGTAAAGACAGACACAAGGGATCACAGTTCAAGTTTGTTTATTAAACTATATAATGGGTGAGAAATACGCATAATATAAATCTAAATCTAAATCTAATATGGGAGCAAGCTATGACCATCAAATAATAATGGGGCAGTCCAAGTGGCGTCTTGTCAAATAAAAAAGGGCCTATACTATAAAAAAAAACAATTGCCAATCCTTACAACTGTGTTACTAAGTAGTGTGGGATAATGTTCACAAAAAAATAAAGAAGTGTTCACCAAATGATAAGTCAGGATGGTAGGGCTGAGGCTCCCTTCCCCACATTTATTACATAGGACAAGGCAGGACCTTTGAGCACAGCACATTCCTGGGCCTCGCCAGCATGAGGTTACAGTTCCTTTCAACGAAGCCAGAACCTTCTGGGGCCAAGTCTCTGTCCTGCAAATTCTCTTGCCTTAGAAGGCTGGCTGAACCAAAAACAAATGAAAGTTCCTTTGGTAGTCTTTCACGTTGGGTGATTGCTCTTCACCCCTTTGGATCCCCTCAGCCGGGCTCTGATTCCTCTTGCAATGTTGGCCTCCCTCATTTGGGTTCACTATGGTCTTTCACTCAAAAACATGTAATTCAAAAATCTTAATGTCTTTTTAAACATATATTCCTTGTGGACATCCATCAGCTGGGTTCACACTTGTCGTCACAATGGTCACGTGTATTTCATTGTTTACACTCAATTCGCAGGCATCCCTCTGTCGGATTTACATTTGCCAGCTTCACCGTTCAATCAGTTTGGCACCCCTTTATTGGGTTCACGTTTGCCAGTTTCACAGTTCATTCAGTTTGGCAACCCTCGTTCGGGTTCATATTTGCCAGTTTCACAGTTCAATTAGTTTTCTCTCATGTGTACGAGGGGTTTTGCTCGACCTTTGTAGCACCACTTTGACACTTCACTCTGGCCTCTCTTGAGGCCTTTTGGCTTTCGTAGTTTCAACCTAAGATGTCTGACCACTCTGCTTCTGAACCTTTCACTAGGGTTTCTTTACAGTTCAATTACACAAGTTCCTTGTTCAACAAGATTGCCACCTATAACCGTGAGCCCAGCACAGTTCGGTTTTACTATCTGTCTTCTCTGACTCACCGGCTGTGCTGAACTGTTGGAGTTTCTTGTCTGGGGTGTCAAGGATGGCACCACTGTGGCAAGCGCTTCTCCCCGTTTTGGCTATCAGTGTGGGAGGGCCTTGTGTGCCATTGACACCTGTCATGTCACACGCCGGCTAACTTCCCTGTCTTATGATTTCCCTTTCGGAGGCTTCCCGGGTCTGAGTTGAAAAACAAGGGCAGTTGCTCCTTCGTCGTCCCTCAGGTCTCGCTGCCTTTCTCCTCCGTTTGAACTGCCGGTGCATTGTAGCTGTTTCCTCAAGCATTCGGCCTTGCTCCCAGTGTGCTCTCCTGCTCCGCCTTTTATCCCTGTGGGGAAATGAAACAGCCGTCAGGTGTGTGCAGCTATTGTCAATTGTCTGACTCTGCCTAACACTTGTGTTGGGACATGTCAGGAAAATGGCTCTGGTGTTAGTTTGCTGTGTTTCATGATGTAAGAAAGTGTTTGTGTTGGAAAAGGGGGGTAGAACGTTTGAATATCCTACAGGCTAGGATGAGGAAAAGGTGGTATAGGGAAGGGGGTACCAGGTCTCGCCCATCAGTGTCTCACTACCACTCCCTGAGGACCACCCATCCAGGTGATCCTCCCCCACTGGTCCACCCCCAGGAACTGGATCCAATAGCCATGGCCGTGTCCTGGCCACCTGGATGACAGATCCCCGGGGACTACTAAGTGAGACACCTTCAGGTTCCTCTGGCGGGACCCACCCATTTGTTTTCGTCAATCTCAATCTGGCTATCCAGGAGAGAGCACTTGTTAAAATGCTGGGCACATTTCTTTTGCAGAACTTGTTCTTGAAGACCATGGCATCTCTTATGGCCATTGCTTCTTCCCAGCCACCCCCACAACCACCACCACCATCATCATCATTAGGAGGGCCTGGAGAGGGGAACAGGTGTGGTGATATGGAATAGGAGGATCAAGAGGAAGAAGAGGATGAAGTGGAGGAAGTCCCTGTCACCAGTACTCCGAGTGAGTTCTGGGTGTGTGAAGTAAAGAGGGGCAATCTAACGTGTGTATATATATATATATTTATTTCCTTATTATTTTATTTATAATTGTTTAAGTATAAACATAAATAAACAAGGGACAACGACGTGTACGTCTCCTCCGCTCCGCTTCTCCTCCAACTGTCCCTTTCCCATCGTTCCATCTCCCCCTTCCATTCTTCTCCTCGAGCATCGTCTCGTGCAGACGCACGCTACACGGAAGAAGGATACTACACATCTCCCTTCTTTATATGGAAGAACTCTTTGGCATAGTTTCATCATCCCACATAGTCACAGAGATATCTTGGTGGTCTGGATTCTCTTCCCGACCTGGATCTGAACCTGTAACTCCAGTCCTGATACTCATCTGAATCTGTTGCCAAGGAAGAAACCCTCTTTGATTTTCTGTTCAACACTTCACCCTCACCTCGCACATTCCTATCCACATTGTCAACATTAGTACCAACTCTACTTCTCTCACTATCCAAATTTCCCAAAGCACCATACTGACTTCTCCATCTTTGACCACTTATATCCATTACCCTTTCATTGTTCCATACTCTATCATCCTGGGTTCTAATAGCATGGGAATAAACCTCTACCACTCTCACAGGCTTGGACCATTTGCAACCATCTCTTCTCAAATTCTCAGGTAGTTTTATCCTCACGCAATCACCCACCTGAAATTCAGGTAATTTCCCAAAGCGTTTTTTATCATGTATTTTTTTGTTGTCAATTTGTCTATGTCTAATATTTTCCTTTGCAATTCCTATTTTATTCTCACTACTCACAAGATCATTCATCCACCCTGGAGACATATTTGTATTGGCTTTCCTGCCCCTATTGAGTTCAAACGGTGTGACTCCAGTGGAGCTGTGAGGAGTGAATCTGTGGGCCAATAGAGTCTCTTTGACCGCTACCTTCCATTCCTTCCCATTGGCCCATGCCAGTTTTATAGCATCTTTTATCACTCTGTTAAACCTCTCCACAATGCCATTGGTTTGTGGATGGTAAATGGCGCACAACTTATGGTAAATGGCTTTACTTTTCAAATACGTCTCCATTTGCTCAGATTTAAATTGTGAGCCATTATCTGTGAGAACTGTTTTGGGATATCCCTCTCTCTCACACACCTCTTCCATGAATCTTATAACATCACTTGTGGTAACTTTAGGTAAAAATTCAACTTCAACCCATCTGGTTAACATGTCAATTATAACTAAACAATACGTGGCACACCCATCACTCCAGACGGGACCAATCACATCCATAGCTAATTCGCTCCACGGACTCTCAGGGACTTCTCTCTAAACCATTGGATATTCTGCACCCTTGCACACTTTATCGCTCTTAGAACAAAGGATACATTTTCTAACTCGGTCTTCGATCAGTCTATCACAACCGGGCCACCAATATGTGCTTCTGATTCTTCTTTTAGTCTTTACAATTCCCTGATGTCCTTCGTGAGCCATCGTTATAATCTTTTCTCTTAAGTTGGTAGGGGGTATCAATTTGTCTCCTTTCATGAGGCAATCACTTTGCAAATATAATTCTTCACGTACATCCCAAAAAGCCTTTGTTTCTGGAGAAAGTACTTTATTCTTCTTCCATTCCCCTTCTTTCACCATCTTCACAACTTCTAATAGTGTAATATCCTTCGTCATGCCATCGTTCCAATCCTCCTTGGATACTGTTTGGCTTGATATTTCACACACGGCTTCACTATCTCCAAAATCTTCTTCAACATCATTAAGATTGGTCAAACGGGACAAACAATCTGCCGTAATGTTCTTTGAACCTGGAATGTACATGACTTTGAAACTGAGCTCTTGAAGCCTTGTGACCCATCTCCTAATCCTGCTGGATACTCTGTCTAGACTTTTGGTACTGAATATTTCCACTAAAGGTTTATGATCTGTGTGTATGGTGAATTGTACGCCCCAAACAAAGGACCGGAATTTCTCAATGGCCCACTTGATTGCCAAAGCCTCTTTCTCAATTGTAGCGTAATTCTTTTCTGGTCCTTTGAGTAACCTAGATGCAAAGGCAATTACTAATTCTTGTCCATTATAATATTGCGATAAGGATGCACCTAAACCCACGTCGCTTGCATCAGTGGTAATTACAGTCTTTCTGCCTCTAACAAAACTTTGCAGTGCCGGGGCTTGGGCTAACGCCTTTTTTATGAATTGGAATTCTTTCTCACACTTCTTGTTCCAACTGAATTTCTTATTCATTTTCATTAGACTCCTCATTTCGACAGTGTGGTCTGAGAAATTCTCTATAAACTTGGCGTAATATTCTGCCATTCCAAGAAAAGTCCTTAGTTGATCTTTGTTGTCTGGGGTCTTCATGGATTGGATAGATTCTGCCAGGTCTCTCTTGGGTCTAATGCCATCACCAGTTATTACATGTCCTAAATATTCAATCTCTTTTCTATTGATTTTCGATTTGGCTTCACTCAAAATCATTCCAGCTTGGTGTAGTTTGTGCAACACTCTGTTCAGCCTCATATCATGTTTATCTTGATCATCTGCAAAAACCAATACATCGTCTTGAAAAAAAACCACACCTTCCATATCACCAAGTATGTTCTGCATTATTCTTTGAAAAACTGAAGCCGCTGATATTAACCCAAATGGCATCCTGCGAAATTGATAGAGTCCCTCTGGCGTAATAAAAGCCGTCAAAGATTTGGAATCATCATGTAGTTTGATTTGGTGATATGCCGCTGTGAGGTCTAGTGTAGAAAAAACCTTTGCTGGACCCAAAGTAGATATTAGTTCCTGTATATTGGGTAATGGGTGTCTGTCAGGAATCACACATTTATTCAACTCTCTCATGTCGACACATATTCTTATTTTTCCTGTGGTTTTCCTCACAATGACCAATGGTGAAACCCATTCCGCTGCATCAATTTTCTCAATTACTCCTTGCATTTCTAATTTGGTTAGTTCCTCTTTGACTTCCTTCTTAAGAGCCAATGGAATATTTCTGAGCTTTTGGGCTACCGGTCTTGATTCCCTTTTCAGCAGTATCCGATGTGAGAAACCTTTTAAACATCCTATTACATCATCTCTAAATATTTCATTCTTTATCTTCTGAATGTCACCCATGTATGATCCATCGATTTGGTAAACCATTTCATCAGCATTAGGGTCTAACCGAACCTTGAGTGATTTTTGGTGTGTCCAACTGAGAAGTGCAGACTCTCCGCTTTTAGATACGTAGATGCGACCACTTGCTTTTCTCCCTTTGAAGTCTAAGTTTGCAACAAACCACCCAAGCAATTCTATTCTGACTCCACCGTATGCCTTGGGTTTTACATCAACTTCATGTAAATATTCTGGGCCGCATTTCCTCCACATCTCTTCTGGTATCAGCGTATACTTCGCTCCCGAGTCCACCATCATATTGACTGGAAATCCATTCACTAGAATTTCAGCCCTGGGGCTCTCTATGTGCGTGTCTTCATCAGTGACCATGAAAACGCATTCTTCTCCATCATCATCATCTCCAATCCAATTAGCGGATTGTTCTTGTTCGCCATTTGGGTTGGTCCTACAGCACTTTGCTATGTGACCTTTTCCACCACACCTTCTGCAAATCATCTTAAGGGCAGGGCATTCCTTATTGTCAGCCCAGTGGCTAGGGCTACCACATCGGTAACATCCTCTTTGTCTGGTCCTTCCTCTACCATCCTGGGGAAACATGCTCCTGTTTTGACGTTCAGCACCTGACGTAGACGTCCTCATCACATCGGGTCTATTCCTCCTCCTAGACTCGACTCCGCCAGGTCTTCTTGTATTTGCTTGGTTATTGTACACATCTCTACCCTCGAAGGATCTCCGCTGTAAATTGCTGGTGTTGGGTATTATTCCGTCTCTTTGTGATCTCACTTTCTTTTTTTTGTTGCCTTTAATAATTCCAATTTCTTCTTCTTGATCTGATTGTACTAGACTGATCGACGATTTGACTGACAAGTCTTTCATTCTATTCTCTAAGGTAGAAACACATGTTTCTGTGTGCTCGACTTCCTTGGCCAATCTAAGTACAACATCAAGTGTGGGATCATCTTCAGACCAAAGCCTCTCTCTGACCTTGCTGCTCCGACACTCAAGCATAAATTGGTCTCTGATCCTTTCATCGAGTTGTTGGTTGAAATTGCAGTTCCGGGCCATTTTCCTCAAAGCAGTAACATATTGTTCTACAGATTCTTCTTTTTCTTGAACTCGCTTTCCAAATTTGTATCTTTCCAGAATGGTGCTCATTTTCTTGTCGTAATGTTTATTGAGTTTGGCAATTGCAATTTCATACATGTTCTTGTCCCTTGTTTCATCTTCTGTGAGGTCAGGCAGATCCTCAAATTTCTCTTGGCCCGCTGGTCCTAAACAATGTAATAGTAAGGATTTTTTCCTCTCTATACTGTAGTTTACCCCACAAACTACATGCGCATAATGTTCAAAAGCTTTAAGCCATCGCTTCCAGGGAAGTATAGGTTCACCAATTTCCGGTAAAAACATGTGTGGTGGTTGCACGCCTTGCATGGCCATTTTGATTGAATGTGATCGGTTCGAGGATGGAGCTTACAACTGTATTTTTGTAAAATCCGAGTCCTTTATGTTCTTCCTTCTCGCTGTGAGAAGGAAGAGTGTGAGGAGCAATGAGGACTTGATGTAAGTATTGAAAACTATGGCGTTGGAAACTGAGTCTTTATTTTCTTTTGTTTTTTTTTTTTTTTTTTTTTTTTGAATTTCCACTGTGAAGAGGAAGATCACGGAGAGTAATGAAGATTACCGATTACTCGGCGCGGAGTAATCCGTAATGGGTTTAAGCAGGCATAGGTGGCGCACGACAGTGAACAGTGAAGTGGTTGGGCCCGCCTCCTCTGAGAGCACGTAAAGTCTATTGGCGGTGAAAGTATAAACACACGCCGTGGATGGGCCAGGAATTAACAGCTGGGGCCAGGCCCGCCTCCTCTAAGGGCACGTACTGTCTATCGGCGGTGAAAATATTAACACACGCCAGTGAATGGACTTGGATTTAATAGCTGGGGCCCGCCCCCTTCCGAAAGCACGCAGTGCGCCAGGCGGGGCCCAAGAGCAGTGAATAAATTAACTCGCCCGGAGCCTCCACGATCCTTGCACAGCCTGGGTGGGAGCCGCGTTCCTACCTGCTGTGCGGACGGAGATCCTTCTCAACGGCCACTAATGCGTCTTCTTTTTTTTTCTTTTATCCTCGTCGCCATTGAAGTAAAGAGGGGCAATCTAACGTGTGTATATATATATATTTATTTCCTTATTATTTTATTTATAATTGTTTAAGTATAAACATAAATAAACAAGGGACAACGACGTGTACGTCTCCTCCGCTCCGCTTCTCCTCCAACTGTCCCTTTCCCATCGTTCCATCTCCCCCTTCCATTCTTCTCCTCGAGCATCGTCTCGTGCAGACGCACGCTACACGGAAGAAGGATACTACAGTGTGGCAATTTTTTACTACCATTGGAAATGTCCCAAAGGCTCTGGCAAGCAAGGTTTGATGCACTGAGTGCAAAGTTGTACTCTGGCATGGGAAACCTGGCTTGTATTCCTACGGGACAACTTCCATGAGGTGCCACACCAAATCGACCTATGCAACTGCTCTGAGAAGGGCAATACCTTTCTCAGGTAAGAGCAGGTTAACTTCCTCCACCCCATCATCTTCAAATGTCACCACAAAGGATACTCCTTTGGGGCCAAGGAAACCAGCGTTGGCCTCAGAGACCATACATAATGCTGCTGACCCTTACCTTTCAAGGGTCACAGTGCTATGTATGTACTGTGAAACACTGATCTGTAGGGGGGGCTTTCGAGGCTACAGTCAAGGAGCATGAGAAAAACCCTGCCACCTACCTGATTAAGGCATGCCCAAAATCTTCCTCTCTCCACCTGCCCCTTTGTCCCTGTGGTTCGTGCCCCTTCCCTCCCTTCCCTCCCCTCAGTCAACTTTGCCTCTCCTGAAAAAAATGCCAAAAACATACAAAATTGAAAAACCACAAAAAGAGGTTCCTTTAGGATCCACCTTTCACAGTTAAAAAAAAAAGTGAGAACGAAAGTCACAGGCCCCTGTGCAGCCTGCATAGTCCGCAGACAACACAGTAGTTTGTGTTAAAAAAAAGAGTGGCACTTAAAATAACCTTTTAATGTGCTTTTAGCTTTTATATTTTTTTAATTATGTTTTCCACAAAAATCAGATTACCCACATCAGTTAGATGGACTTCATCTCACCAGAAAATGTTGGCCCTATCAAATTTAGTGTTCTCATTATGAAACTATGTCATCCCAACATCTCGAACAAAAGCACACACAGTTCTTTGACATAGCGCCTCGATTTCACCATTTGCAGATCCAATGAACTGGAACGCATCAACATCTGTCTCTGGGCAAAGCGTGAAATTATTTTGGGGAATTAGGGAACATTTACGTCAACTTTCCCAATGTCTCCTTCATTGCAAACTGCAATGAAATTCCAGTAATGTTCCCCAAACTGTTCCCGTCCAATGAACAGTAATAATGTCTGAATGTTTCAAATCAACCATATTTGCACAAAATGGGAGCAAGTCCACCCACTGCATGCCCCGCACTCAATACCAGAACACTTTCATTTCAGTGAATCCAAGATTTTTGGCAATTCCACAATGCTCAGCATACGTCTTCAACCAATGAACCCAAGAGTCCCCCAAAATCCAAACACTCTGCCTGCTGAAAATCATTGCCGTGGCCATTTTCAATCCTCTCACAACTCCTACTAACAAAACTCCTGCTACTCTCTCTTTCTGTACCCGACACCCGGGAAACCTGATTGGCTGATCCTTCGATGTCTGCGGACACCACGACTGTCCGCATTCTCCGCAGTCCCCTTTCCATGCCAGGCAACATTAAAAGACCCAGATGTGGCATGTGCCATCCGTGGACTACCACGGTGTCCGCAGACATCGCAGCCACTGAATTGTGTCACAATACATACTCCTGACCCCCTCAGGTACAACAGCCCCCTGACAACAGTGGGGCTAGAGCCCTCCACAGTGGCTCCAAGGGCCCTAAAACTCTATCATTGGAATATATGGAGTCAGTCCTGGCGCCAGGCTCATTATCAGGAGTAAGGCAAGTATCCACTTTGGACCTTAATTCAACATGGAGGCCTGTTACACAGCTCAGTTCCTAGAACCAAGCTGTACAGACTAGTGTTTTGGGTGTGACCGGGTCTTCAGGTGTGGCTGGCTATATAAGCCACACCCAAACTGGAATCCACGCTTCGCATTATTCTGCACTCCTGCAGCATAACGCTCATCGTGTCCAGCTCATCTGCTTCTACCGGCGACCTGAACCTGAAGCCATCAACCAGAATTTCACCAGCTACTTGGAACAACAAGAACAGCATTAGCAAGCGGACACACTTACCTGTGAGTAGCAGGCCCTGCATCCATCCAGCGCTCATTTTGCATCACCCATCTCCGAGTTGCACCGCAACCTATAAAGGTAAAGAAAATAAGGACAGCATTAACCGTTACCTGGCAAGCAGCGGATCCTGACATTGCCTTGCGCTTCGTTAACCTCGCCCCAACTCCGGATTGCACCATAACCTGCAAGGGCAAAGAAGAAACAAGCAAACATTAATAAAATATTTACCTGGAATAGCAGCGCTTCGATCAACCATCATACCGGAACATCACCGCACCGCAACCTGCATGAAGACGAGAAAGGAATACAGGTTAGCAACTGATTCTAAATAACCAGCGCCGCATTCTGCGCTCAACAACTTACCATAGTCTTCTCCATTCGGCGCTGCAGCTCCGCAACTGCAACCATCCCTGTGGAGACAGAAGAGCGTAGTAGAGAAAAGTAACACTGAGAACACACAGAGAGCGAAGGAAAGAAAAGAGACAGAACAGAGACTGAAAGACTCACCTGAACACAATAAGCAGACTCGGAGTCACAGCCCGTCTAGACCCGACACAAGGGCACATGGACCAGTGAAGAAAACTAGGTCCTCGGAACGCCCCGCATCCATCACGCGCCCCTGCACAGAGACGCAGGACAGAGAGCTCAAAGCACAAAAAACCAAGGTGAGACATAACCCCAAGGGAAGGGACTTGGATCAGAGGGAGGTGGGAGTCCGCCTATCATGGGACCAGTATCTAAACCCTCCGTTCGCCTGTCTTAGGCGCTACCCAATGGCTGACATACAAACCAGGCAGAGAGGGGTCCAGGATAGCACACAACCTTCCATCCAGTACCGTGTGGCGCCCCCGTGGATACCAGGTGAGCGTAACAATGGGGTTGGTGGGAAAATTAAACACAATTTAAGTTCTTTAGGGCCTCATCATGAGTCTGGCTGTATCCCAGCTGTAATACCGGCAAACTGTAATAGCCTTAGCACCCACCAGTTGGGCGGTATTACCGCTGGATCACGGGTTGGGTGTTAATGGTAAATCCCCATTCCCCATTGGGTCCATTGGATTCAACAGGTCATTTTTGGCACTAATACTGCGAGCTAATAAAGCAAAAAGCTGGTTGTAAAAGAGGCCATTTAGCGGCCAAGTCGTGATAGGGCCAGGCCTTAAATGCGGCGGTAATACCGTTACCACCACATGTAAGGGCTACTGCTCAAATCGTGATGAAGCCCCTAATCTTTAGTGATGGCTCCGAAAAGAACCTTTTTTGGGGGGGTTTGTTAACAAATACCTTTGTTTTCCTTTTTTTGCTTTTATATACAGTAGTACTGTATGCTCTACATCTTCCTTTACAATTCGTTTTTACAGGTACCTTTTCAATGCATTCCTAACATTGTAAAGGAAAATTGCACTTCTGACATCTGTGAAGTGAACTCCATCTTGACAAAAACAATTCACATCATCAGAACTTATATTGTCATTCTCAAAAGATGATGTTCTTGCAGCATATACAAAAGCACATACCGCTTTATTAACAAGTTGCCTTGATTCTTCAATTTGTGGGCTGAAAAGGTGTGTTGGACATCTCCATGTTTGCCTCTGATTTATTTCAGAAAAATAACCTTAGCAGCAGGAAAGAGATGCATTAGGCTTTTAAAGAAATATTTCAGGGCAACCTGCAAAGAAACTGGAGTCACAAATCCCAAACTGTGCCCTCCACAATGCACAATCACAATGTCTGGACCTTTGAAGTGAGTTATAATCTCACAGAATAAAAACAAGCTTGCCCAGTTTAGCCACAAACTGCATGCCACAAAACTTCCACTTCTGCCAATCCAATATTTCTAAGGATGCTGTGATTTTCAGCATACACCTTCAATGACTGAATTGAAGAGCCCCCGGAATCCACACAGTCTGCCTTCTCAAACACATAGCCATAGCCATTGCCAGCACTCTCACAACTCCTGCAAACAAACCTCCTGCAACCTTCTCTTCCTGTACACCACACCCAGCAAACCTGATTGGCTAATCCCTACAGTCCCCGTTCCAATGCCAAGCATCCACAAAAAGCCTGGATGTGGCACGTGCTGTCTGCGGGCTACCGTGGTGTCTGCGGACCTCTGTAGCACAGGGACAGCCCTTCTACCCTTTCCACTTTCATGTTCCCGATCTGGCCAGGTAGGCCGTTCTTTGATAATCTGCATTCAATGGTGACGACGTTCGTGTGTGATGGGGATGCCACTAGAATGAAGTGGGAGAAACTTGTGGAGCCATACTAGATGGGCGGCATAGCGACACCGGATTTCGAGCTATATTACTTAGCAGCCCAGGCACAGTATGCCAAATACTGGCTGGACCCAGCAGACACTACACCGCATATCCCCATAGAGCGTCACCCAGTATGCCCAACAGACCTTTGCTCCATAATATTTACAACACGCCATAAATATCCATGCAGTTTCGACCCCGTAAGCACCACGATTAATGCATGGGCCATGATCTGCAAGAGGCTAAAAATAAACACACCTTACGACTCGGAGGCCCCACTATGGAATTACCCCGGGATTAAGTTTACATATGATAAAGGCATAAAAAGACATGGGTCCCTGAGTATGAGATCAAGATGAGAAATATGTTCCCAGATTGGAAATTTGTCACACCAGAAGACTTCGCAACCACGGTGCGGGGAGGCCAGCTCGGAATGCTACAATACCATTGTATAAAGTCCACATTTAAAGCAAAATGGCCATCATTTCCGGACGAACCCACCCCACACGAGTGTTCTTAATCCTTATATTCACAAACGGGGACCGGGATATCCAAGTTGTACAACATAATACAAACACACACGCAATCATCAAATATGATTAAAATCTCCTGGGAAACACATAGGGTGTGGTCATCGATGAGGAGAAATGGAAAAGATATTGTTTGATGTCAAAAAAAGTGTTGTTGAACGCAGGTCTTCGTTTAATACAGTTCAAAGTATTGAACAAACTACATTACACTCCGGCTAGAATGGCCAAATTTACAAGTACGATAACCAGAGGTTGTCAGAAATGTGGAAACCCCATAGCCGATTCGCTTCATATATACTGGGCCTGCCCATTGATCACCGTGTTTTGGAGGGAAGTAGCAGAGATACTTGAGGAAATGACAGAGATTCCAGCAGACCTCACACCCCAGAAATACCTGTTCAGAGATATAGGAAAAAAGCAGCGAGGACTAGAAGGTTATTCAATGTAACATGTGCAGGAGCTAAGACATGTATACTTCAAAACTGGAAAAGCCCACATGCACCACGCATAGACCACTTTCTTTGAGAACTTACTTATGTGAGGAACAGTATGTGATGATGCTGCCCAGAACCAGTAGGCCGAAAAACATTTGGACTCGGTTTAGAATATATTTATGTGATATGCTGCAAGATGAAAACAGCCCCACGAGAACGTAACCTGATTGTGTTAAACTAAAGGACCGTGATATGCATAAGAAATACCCATTTGTGCTGTATAATGAATAATACTGAATACGTACTGTAGCTGTGACGTGATACACAATTAATAAACTTTTAAAGAAATGTTCTCAACACTCCGTCATTGGCTGCTTTCAAAAAGACACACATCCATCCACAAATCACATCCAAAACCTCTACACCTAAACCTGTCATCTCACTTCAACACTTAAGATGTAGACTTGAACTCTCAGAGTACATATCTACTGTTAATAAAAGGCATCTACTTCAAAAACTACTGTTCAGCTGTCCAAGATGTCTATTCCCAGATTCAACAAGATCTGCATCTAACAAAACATAGTACATGTATGCTTATATTTAAACAACTAATTCTTCAACTCTATCACAAATATATATATCTAGAGGGTTCCTTCTACTTACTCTGTAATAAGCTTTTCAATAAGCATTTTCTCTTTTTTTAACCACTATAGCAAATGCTATGCATTTCAACATTCATCCCCTGCTGACATGAAGCAGCAAACAATTACAATGCGCTGCATTTCAAAATGTTTCTATTTACAATAATTGTGATGAAAGTTAAAACATGCATATGTGCATGTATAGCAGCACTGTGTCACTGCTTCATAAAATAAAGGAAAAGCAGATAAAATAGATCTTTAGACCATTTCTAAGTGGCACTTAGGTCTGCCAGTTTAATATGTTTGCAGCACATGCATACATCCCAACACCACCCATTCCAACCAATATGGCTTATTAAGTCTTTATTTTTTCCTTTGCATTCTGTCACTTCCAATTAACTTTAACCCATTATAAAACTCAAACTACAGGTCTCAGAATTCAAAGAAAAAAACACGACTTAACTTCAAGATTTAAAACGTTGGCATGCACATCAAATAAACATATACAATGTTGTGATTTTCAAAATATTTTTTAAAGCATTTTGATGTAAGTCGAAAAAGAAAATCTGCATTTACAGCAGCACTGTGTCACTTTTTCACAAAAGAAAGTAAAAGCAGATACAATAGATTTGTACACAATTTATAATTGCCACTCAGTGTGCGCCAGTTTAATATATTGACAGAATATGTATACTTCCAAACATAACCCATTCCAATCTTCAGCTGCTTATGTAGTCATACTTTTTTCTCTACATTCTGTGACTTGTACTCCAACTTTTACAATGGGAACAGTGGAACTTCAAGTCCAAGAATGCAAACTAAACATCTAGGACCACATACACACCTAGAGATTAGAATGCATCATGTTGACAAGTATGCATATACTCCTAACATATTAAACTTCCACACACCAACTGCCATTTAAAAGTGCATCAAGGAAATGTATTCGATCAGTATCCCAAGATACAGTTTTATTCTATCCAATTGCAAAGAAACCTTAACATTTGGTAATGCATACAATGCTTGCCATTAATCCAAAATGAACAATTTCAGTTCCTTCCCTTCAAGCTCCAGATGGTGACCAGAGTATTCAACAAAGATATGAGTCCAATGGTGGCACATTTACAAGAGAAAGGGATGTTCTTGTTTCCTCACCTATGCGATTTGCTCCTCAGAGCTCCAATGGAACAAATGCTGAAGGAACAACTGTAGGAACTATGCAAAGCACTACAGAAGATGGGACTACTGATCAATGTGAAGAAGCTGTAACTGGTACCATGACAAGACCTCCAGTTTATTGAAGCAAGATTTTCTGCAGTTGTGGATCGAGTGCTATTGCCAGAGGACTGTGTGACCATTTTGCAGACATTGTTAACCTCAATTCTATGAGACAAATGGTTGCATGCAAGATGGATGTTGAATCTGTATTGCCATATGGCATCCCATGTTTTCGTGATACCTTGAGCAAGTCTCAGCCTGCAACCCCTGGGCAACCATCTATTGCATCACTGGGATCTGAAATCGGGCTACTAGGAGAGAAAGGTCCTGCTATTGTTGGCCTTAAAAGCCAAACTCTGGTGGTGGAGTGGCAATAACTTCCCTTGAGCTTGCCCGTAGGAACATTCTTATAACAGATGGCAGCAGACAAGGATGGAGTGCATCTGTGGGCAACCTGCAAGCTGAGGGCAGGCGGCCAGCTCAGTACTCAAACAGGTCCTCCATTTGGAGAAAACTGCAGGCAATTCTCAAGGTTCTTCGGTAGTTCTCCCCATAGGCCCAGGGAAGACCAGTGTTAGTCAAAACAGACAACAGTACAGCAATGGCATACATAAATAATCAGGGACGATCACAGTTTTTGTCCCTGAATCAGGTGGTGGAAGAGACTGAGGTCTGAGCAAAGCCCAATCTTTTGTACCTGACGGCCCACATCATGGGGGATGGACAATGTCAAGGCAGATCGCTTGAGCATGATCTTCCCGTAATCATCTTGGGAGCTAAATCCAGGAGTTTTCTAAAGGATCTGTGCAAGGCATTGGGTTCTGGTAGTGGATATTTTTGCTTCCCCATAAAATTAAATGCGTCTTAGGTTATTAACAAGGTTTTCGGATCAATGGTGTCTGGGGGGGTAGATGTGATGAGAGCTCAGTGGCCTGATGATTGAGTTTATGTCTTTCCCCTCTTTGCACTTTTACCCAAGCTTCTGATAAAGGTCAAGTGCTCTGAGTCACAGTTCATTCTGGTGGTTCCAGTGTGAGCCAGGAGGTTGTGGTTTCCCATAGTATTGGATTTGGAGATGGAACCAATGTTTCTAATGAAGGGGAATATTAATCTGGTGATGATTAGGGGATCCCTCACACTAAACAGATGGTGAAAAGAAATAATTACCCATAGGTAAAATGCATCATCCAATTGTGTACAAATTAAAACAAATTTCCAACAACAGAATAAAGTTAGAAAATCAAAATTAATGAAAAGTAAATTACATACGTTACCAAAAGTGTTACGACGGTGAGCATCAATAATAATCAAAAAAACATACCACATTCCGATTGCAGGAGGGAGGGTTCAAGCAAGTGATGAAAAGCATTTGTAAATCAACAAAATTGAGTTATTGAGTTACTCATACTCATAAATGCATCCTAAATCCCTTTTAACAGAAGTTAAAACATTTGTGCCAAAACCCCAATTGGACCCTATTAGTACTTTATACATTTCGGATATCACCAACATTGAAGCATGAATCTCCTTAAAGCGGACCTCGTCTGCAACTGGTACCATCTGTAAAGATTTAGGAATTAATGTGAGGCAGCTGAGCATTAAAGAACTGAAACCTAATTCTAAATTCACCCCACAACCCATGTCTGAAAGCGTGATTGAAACAAAGCATTGATTGCAGATATTCGCACCCACCTTGATAAAGTACTAATAGGGTCCAATTGGGGTTTTGGCACAAATGTTTTAACTTCTATAGCAAAAAAATGTTTAAGTTTTAGTTTTCTCAAGAATTTAAAAATAGCAATCTGAAAATCAACAAAATCAGTTCCTGCACTTGGAGCAAAAGAAAGCCCTTTATTCAACACCGAATGTTCATGCTGTGACAAATTTCTACTGGATAGATTAATCACAAGATCAGAATCAATCACTTGCCCATGCGTTTTTTGGTATTTGAGTGGGTCAGAATCCCTGGACGAGTGCTGTCCTCGTCGGAAACTTCGCTTCGACTTCCGCTTGCCCCCTCCAACTCCTTGTGTGGCATTTGGTACTGTGAAACACTGATCTGTAGGGGGGGCTTTCGAGGCTACGGTCAAGGAGCATGAGAAAAACCCTGCCACCTACCTGATTAAGGCATGCCCAAAATCTTCCTCTCTCCACCTGCCCCTTTGTCCCTGTGGTTCGTGCCCCTTCCCTCCCTTCCCTCCCCTCAGTCAACTTTGCCTCTCCTGAAAAAAATGCCAAAAACATACAAAATTGAAAAACCACAAAAAGAGGTTCCTTTAGGATCCACCTTTCACAGTTAAAAAAAAAAGTGAGAACGAAAGTCACAGGCCCCTGTGCAGCCTGCATAGTCCGCAGACAACACAGTAGTTTGTGTTAAAAAAAAGAGTGGCACTTAAAATAACCTTTTAATATGCTTTTATCTTTTATATTTTTTTAATTATGTTTTCCACAAAAATCAGATTACCCACATCAGTTAGATGGACTTCATCTCACCAGAAAATGTTGGCCCTATCAAATTTAGTGTTCTCATTATGAAACTATGTCATCCCAACATCTCGAACAAAAGCACACACAGTTCTTTGACATAGCGCCTCGATTTCACCATTTGCAGATCCAATGAACTGGAACGCATCAACATCTGTCTCTGGGCAAAGCGTGAAATTATTTTGGGGAATTAGGGAACATTTACGTCAACTTTCCCAATGTCTCCTTCATTGCAAACTGCAATGAAATTCCAGTAATGTTCCCCAAACTGTTCCCGTCCAATGAACAATAATAATGTCTGAATGTTTCAAATCAACCATATTTGCACAAAATGGGAGCAAGTCCACCCACTGCATGCCCCGCACTCAATACCAGAACACTTTCATTTCAGTGAATCCAAGATTTTTGGCTATTCCACAATGCTCAGCATACGTCTTCAACCAATGAACCCAAGAGTCCCCCAAAATGCAAACACTCTGCCTGCTGAAAATCATTGCCGTGGCCATTTTCAATCCTCTCACAACTCCTACTAACAAAACTCCTGCTACTCTCTCTTTCTGTACCCGACACCCGGGAAACCTGATTGGCTGATCCTTCGATGTCTGCGGACACCACGACTGTCCGCATTTTCCGCAGTCCCCTTTCCATGCCAGGCAACATTAAAAGACCCAGATGTGGCAAGTGCCATCCGTGGACTACCACGGTGTCCGCAGACATCGCAGCCACTGAATTGTGTCACAATACATACTCCTGACCCCCTCAGGTACAACAGCCCCCTGACAACAGTGGGGCTAGAGCCCTCCACAGTGGCTCCAAGGGCCCTAAAACTCCATCATTGGAATACATGGAGTCAGTCCTGGCGCCAGGCTCATTATCAGGAGTAAGGCAAGTATCCACTTTGGACCTTAATTCAACATGGAGGCCTGTTACACAGCTCAGTTCCTAGAACCAAGCTGTGCAGACTAGTGTTTTGGGTGTGACCGGGTCTTCAGGTGTGGCTGGCTATATAAGTCACACCCAAACTGGAATCCACGCTTCGCATTATTCTGCACTCCTGCAGCATAACGCTCATCGTGTCCAGCTCATCTGCTTCTACCGGCGACCTGAACCTGAAGCCATCAACCAGAATTTCACCAGCTACTTGGAACAACAAGAACAGCATTAGCAAGCGGACACACTTACCTGTGAGTAGCAGGCCCTGCATCCATCCAGCGCTCATTTTGCATCACCCATCTCCGAGTTGCACCGCAACCTGTAAAGGTAAAGAAAATAAGGACAGCATTAACCGTTACCTGGCAAGCAGCGGATCCTGACATTGCCTTGCGCTTCGTTAACCTCGCCCCAACTCCGGATTGCACCATAACCTGCAAGGGCAAAGAAGAAACAAGCAAACATTAATAAAATATTTACCTGGAATAGCAGCGCTTCGATCAACCATCATACCGGAACATCACCGCACCGCAACCTGCATGAAGACGAGAAAGGAATACAGGTTAGCAACTGATTCTAAATAACCAGCGCCGCATTCTGCGCTCAACAACTTACCATAGTCTTCTCCATTCGGCGCTGCAGCTCCGCAACTGCAACCATCCCTGTGGAGACAGAAGAGCGTAGTAGAGAAAAGTAACACTGAGAACACACAGAGAGCGAAGGAAAGAAAAGAGACAGAACAGAGACTGAAAGACTCACCTGAACACAATAAGCAGACTCGGAGTCACAGCCCGTCTAGACCCGACACAAGGGCACATGGACCAGTGAAGAAAACTAGGTCCTCGGAACGCCCCGCATCCATCACGCGCCCCTGCACAGAGACGCAGGACAGAGAGCTCAAAGCACAAAAAACCAAGGTGAGACATAACCCCAAGGGAAGGGACTTGGATCAGAGGGAGGTGGGAGTCCGCCTATCATGGGACCAGTATCTAAACCCTCCGTTCGCCTGTCTTAGGCGCTACCCAATGGCTGACATACAAACCAGGCAGAGAGGGGTCCAGGATAGCACACAACCTTCCATCCAGTACCGTGTGGCGCCCCCGTGGATACCAGGTGAGCGTAACAATGGGGTTGGTGGGAAAATTAAACACAATTTAAGTTCTTTAGGGCCTCATCATGAGTCTGGCTGTATCCCAGCTGTAATACCGGCAAACTGTAATAGCCTTAGCACCCACCAGTTGGGCGGTATTACCGCTGGATCACGGGTTGGGTGTTAATGGTAAATCCCCATTCCCCATTGGGTCCATTGGATTCAACAGGTCATTTTTGGCACTAATACTGCGGGCTAATAAAGCAAAAAGCTGGTTGTAAAAGAGGCCATTTAGCGGCCAAGTCGTGATAGGGCCAGGCCTTAAATGCGGCGGTAATACCGTTACCACCACATGTAAGGGCTACTGCTCAAATCGTGATGAAGCCCCTAATCTTTAGTGATGGCTCCGAAAAGAACCTTTTTTGGGGGGGTTTGTTAACAAATACCTTTGTTTTCCTTTTTTTGCTTTTATATACAGTAGTACTGTATGCGCTACATCTTCCTTTACAATTCGTTTTTACAGGTACCTTTTCAATGCATTCCTAACATTGTAAAGGAAAATTGCACTTCTGACATCTGTGAAGTGAACTCCATCTTGACAAAAACAATTCACATCATCAGAACTTATATTGTCATTCTCAAAAGATGATGTTCTTGCAGCATATACAAAAGCACATACCGCTTTATTAACAAGTTGCCTTGATTCTTCAATTTGTGGGCTGAAAAGGTGTGTTGGACATCTCCATGTTTGCCTCTGATTTATTTCAGAAAAATAACCTTAGCAGCAGGAAAGAGATGCATTAGGCTTTTAAAGAAATATTTCAGGGCAACCTGCAAAGAAACTGGAGTCACAAATCCCAAACTGTGCCCTCCACAATGCACAATCACAATGTCTGGACCTTTGAAGTGAGTTATAATCTCACAGAATAAAAACAAGCTTGCCCAGTTTAGCCACAAACTGCATGCCACAAAACTTCCACTTCTGCCAATCCGATATTTCTAAGGATGCTGTGATTTTCAGCATACACCTTCAATGACTGAATTGAAGAGCCCCCGGAATCCACACAGTCTGCCTTCTCAAACACATAGCCATAGCAATTGCCAGCACTCTCACAACTCCTGCAAACAAACCTCCTGCAACCTTCTCTTCCTGTACACCACACCCAGCAAACCTGATTGGCTAATCCCTACAGTCCCCGTTCCAATGCCAAGCATCCACAAAAAGCCTGGATGTGGCACGTGCTGTCTGCGGGCTACCGTGGTGTCTGCGGACCTCTGTAGCACAGGGACAGCCCTTCTACCCTTTCCACTTTCATGTTCCCGATCTGGCCAGGTAGGCCGTTCTTTGATAATCTGCATTCAATGGTGACGACGTTCGTGTGTGATGGGGATGCCACTAGAATGAAGTGGGAGAAACTTGTGGAGCCATACTAGATGGGCGGCATAGCGACACCGGATTTCGAGCTATATTACTTAGCAGCCCAGGCACAGTATGCCAAATACTGGCTGGACCCAGCAGACACTACACCGCATATCCCCATAGAGCGTCACCCAGTATGCCCAACAGACCTTTGCTCCATAATATTTACAACACGCCATAAATATCCATGCAGTTTCGACCCCGTAAGCACCACGATTAATGCATGGGCCATGATCTGCAAGAGGCTAAAAATAAACACACCTTACGACTCGGAGGCCCCACTATGGAATTACCCCGGGATTAAGTTTACATATGATAAAGGCATAAAAAGACATGGGTCCCTGAGTATGAGATCAAGATGAGAAATATGTTTCCAGATTGGAAATTTGTCACACCAGAAGACTTCGCAACCACGGTGCGGGGAGGCCAGCTCGGAATGCTACAATACCATTGTATAAAGTCCACATTTAAAGCAAAATGGCCATCATTTCCGGACGAACCCACCCCACACGAGTGTTCTTAATCCTTATATTCACAAACGGGGACCGGGATATCCAAGTTGTACAACATAATACAAACACACACGCAATCATCAAATATGATTAAAATCTCCTGGGAAACACATAGGGTGTGGTTATCGATGAGGAGAAATGGAAAAGATATTGTTTGATGTCAAAAAAAGTGTTGTTGAACGCAGGTCTTCGTTTAATACAGTTCAAAGTATTGAACAAACTACATTACACTCCGGCTAGAATGGCCAAATTTACAAGTACGATAACCAGAGGTTGTCAGAAATGTGGAAACCCCATAGCCGATTCGCTTCATATATACTGGGCCTGCCCATTGATCACCGTGTTTTGGAGGGAAGTAGCAGAGATACTTGAGGAAATGACAGAGATTCCAGCAGACCTCACACCCCAGAAATACCTGTTCAGGGATATAGGAAAAAAGCAGCGAGGACTAGAAGGTTATTCAATGTAACATGTGCAGGAGCTAAGAAATGTATACTTCAAAACTGGAAAAGCCCACATGCACCACGCATAGACCACTTTCTTCGAGAACTTACTTATGTGAGGAACAGTATGTGATGATGCTGCCCAGAACCAGTAGGCCGAAAAACATTTGGACTCGGTTTAGAATATATTTATGTGATATGCTGCAAGATGAAAACAGTCCCACGAGAACGTAACCTGATTGTGTTAAACTAAAGGACCGTGATATGCATAAGAAATACCCATTTGTGCTGTATAATGAATAATACTGAATACGTACTGTAGCTGTGACGTGATACACAATTAATAAACTTTTAAAGAAATGTTCTCAACACTCCGTCATTGGCTGCTTTCAAAAAGACACACATCCATCCACAAATCACATCCAAAACCTCTACACCTAAAACTGTCATCTCACTTCAACACTTAAGATGTAGACTTGAACTCTCAGAGTACATATCTACTGTTAATAAAAGGCATCTACTTCAAAAACTACTGTTCAGCTGTCCAAGATGTCTATTCCCAGATTCAACAAGATCTGCATCTAACAAAACATAGTACATGTATGCTTATATTTAAACAACTAATTCTTCAACTCTATCACAAATATATATATCTAGAGGGTTCCTTCTACTTACTCTATAATAAGCTTTTCAATAAGCATTTTCTCTTTTTTTAACCACTATAGCAAATGCTATGCATTTCAACATTCATCCCCTGCTGACATGAAGCAGCAAACAATTACAATGCGCTGCATTTCAAAATGTTTCTATTTACAATAATTGTGATGAAAGTTAAAACATGCATATGTGCATGTATAGCAGCACTGTGTCACTGCTTCATAAAATAAAGGAAAAGCAGATAAAATAGATCTTTAGACCATTTCTAAGTGGCACTTAGGTCTGCCAGTTTAATATGTTTGCAGCACATGCATACATCCCAACACCACCCATTCCAACCAATATGGCTTATTAAGTCTTTATTTTTTCCTTTGCATTCTGTCACTTCCAATTAACTTTAACCCATTATAAAACTCAAACTACAGGTCTCAGAATTCAAAGAAAAAAACACGACTTAACTTCAAGATTTAAAACGTTGGCATGCACATCAAATAAACATATGCAATGTTGTGATTTTCAAAATATTTTTTAAAGCATTTTGATGTAAGTCGAAAAAGAAAATCTGCATTTACAGCAGCACTGTGTCACTTTTCCACAAAAGAAAGTAAAAGCAGATACAATAGATTTGTACACAATTTATAATTGCCACTCAGTGTGCGCCAGTTTAATATATTGACAGAATATGTATACTTCCAAACATAACCCATTCCAATCTTCAGCTACTTATGTAGTCATACTTTTTTCTCTACATTCTGTGACTTGTACTCCAACTTTTACAATGGGAACAGTGGAACTTCAAGTCCAAGAATGCAAACTAAACATCTAGGACCACATACACACCTAGAGATTAGAATGCATCATGTTGACAAGTATGCATATACTCCTAACATATTAAACTTCCACACACCAACTGCCATTTAAAAGTGCATCAAGGAAATGTATTCGATCAGTATCCCAAGATACAGTTTTATTCTATCCAATTGCAAAGAAACCTTAACATTTGGTAATGCATACAATGCTTGCCATTAATCCAAAATGAACAATTTCAGTTCCTTCCCTTCAAGCTCCAGATGGTGACCAGAGTATTCAACAAAGATATGAGTCCAATGGTGGCACATTTACAAGAGAAAGGGATGTTCTTGTTTCCTCACCTATGCGATTTGCTCCTCAGAGCTCCAATGGAACAAATGCTGAAGGAACAACTGTAGGAACTATGCAAAGCACTACAGAAGATGGGACTACTGATCAATGTGAAGAAGCTGTAACTGGTACCATGACAAGACCTCCAGTTTATTGAAGCAAGATTTTCTGCAGTTGTGGATCGAGTGCTATTGCCAGAGGACTGTGTGACCATTTTGCAGACATTGTTAACCTCAATTCTATGAGACAAATGGTTGCATGCAAGATGGATGTTGAATCTGTATTGCCATATGGCATCCCATGTTTTCGTGATACCTTGAGCAAGTCTCAGCCTGCAACCCCTGGGCAACCATCTATTGCATCACTGGGATCTGAAATCGGGCTACTAGGAGAGAAAGGTCCTGCTATTGTTGGCCTTAAAAGCCAAACTCTGGTGGTGGAGTGGCAATAACTTCCCTTGAGCTTGCCCGTAGGAACATTCTTATAACAGATGGCAGCAGACAAGGATGGAGTGCATCTGTGGGCAACCTGCAAGCTTAGGGCAGGCGGCCAGCTCAGTACTCAAACAGGTCCTCCATTTGGAGAAAACTGCAGGCAATTCTCAAGGTTCTTCGGTAGTTCTCCCCATAGGCCCAGGGAAGACCAGTGTTAGTCAAAACAGACAACAGTACAGCAATGGCATACATAAATAATCAGGGACGATCACAGTTTTTGTCCCTGAATCAGGTGGTGGAAGAGACTGAGGTCTGAGCAAAGCCCAATCTTTTGTACCTGACGGCCCACATCATGGGGGATGGACAATGTCAAGGCAGATCGCTTGAGCATGATCTTCCCGTAATCATCTTGGGAGCTAAATCCAGGAGTTTTCTAAAGGATCTGTGCAAGGCATTGGGTTCTGGTAGTGGATATTTTTGCTTCCCCATAAAATTAAATGCGTCTTAGGTTATTAACAAGGTTTTCGGATCAATGGTGTCTGGGGGGGGTAGATGTGATGAGAGCTCAGTGGCCTGATGATTGAGTTTATGTCTTTCCCCTCTTTGCACTTTTACCCAAGCTTCTGATAAAGGTCAAGTGCTCTGAGTCACAGTTCATTCTGGTGGTTCCAGTGTGAGCCAGGAGGTTGTGGTTTCCCATAGTATTGGATTTGGAGATGGAACCAATGTTTCTAATGAAGGGGAATATTAATCTGGTGATGATTAGGGGATCCCTCACACTAAACAGATGGTGAAAAGAAATAATTACCCATAGGTAGAATGCATCATCCAATTGTGTACAAATTAAAACAAATTTCCAACAACAGAATAAAGTTAGAAAATCAAAATTAATGAAAAGTAAATTACATACGTTACCAAAAGTGTTACGACGGTGAGCATCAATAATAATCAAAAAAACATACCACATTCCGATTGCAGGAGGGAGGGTTCAAGCAAGTGATGAAAAGCATTTGTAAATCAACAAAATTGAGTTATTGAGTTACTCATACTCATAAATGCATCCTAAATCCCTTTTAACAGAAGTTAAAACATTTGTGCCAAAACCCCAATTGGACCCTATTAGTACTTTATACATTTCGGATATCACCAACATTGAAGCATGAATCTCCTTAAAGCAGACCTCGTCTGCAACTGGTACCATCTGTAAAGATTTAGGAATTAATGTGAGGCAGCTGAGCATTAAAGAACTGAAACCTAATTCTAAATTCACCCCACAACCCATGTCTGAAAACGTGATTGAAACAAAGCATTGATTGCAGATATTCGCACCCACCTTGATAAAGTACTAATAGGGTCCAATTGGGGTTTTGGCACAAATGTTTTAACTTCTATAGCAAAAAAATGTTTAAGTTTTAGTTTTCTCAAGAATTTAAAAATAGCAATCTGAAAATCAACAAAATCAGTTCCTGCACTTGGAGCAAAAGAAAGCCCTTTATTCAACACCGAATGTTCATGCTGTGACAAATTTCTACTGGATAGATTAATCACAAGATCAGAATCAATCACTTGCCCATGCGTTTTTTGGTATTTGAGTGGGTCAGAATCCCTGGACGAGTGCTGTCCTCGTCGGAAACTCCGCTTCGACTTCCGCTTGCCCCCTCCAACTCCTTGTGTGGCATTTGGTACTGTGAAACACTGATCTGTAGGGGGGGCTTTCGAGGCTACGGTCAAGGAGCATGAGAAAAACCCTGCCACCTACCTGATTAAGGCATGCCCAAAATCTTCCTCTCTCCACCTGCCCCTTTGTCCCTGTGGTTCGTGCCCCTTCCCTCCCTTCCCTCCCCTCAGTCAACTTTGCCTCTCCTGAAAAAAATGCCAAAAACATACAAAATTGAAAAACCACAAAAAGAGGTTCCTTTAGGATCCACCTTTCACAGTTAAAAAAAAAAGTGAGAACGAAAGTCACAGGCCCCTGTGCAGCCTGCATAGTCCGCAGACAACACAGTAGTTTGTGTTAAAAAAAAGAGTGGCACTTAAAATAACCTTTTAATGTGCTTTTATCTTTTATATTTTTTTAATTATGTTTTCCACAAAAATCAGATTACCCACATCAGTTAGATGGACTTCATCTCACCAGAAAATGTTGGCCCTATCAAATTTAGTGTTCTCATTATGAAACTATGTCATCCCAACATCTCGAACAAAAGCACACACAGTTCTTTGACATAGCGCCTCGATGTCACCATTTGCAGATCCAATGAACTGGAACGCATCAACATCTGTCTCTGGGCAAAGCGTGAAATTATTTTGGGGAATTAGGGAACATTTACGTCAACTTTCCCAATGTCTCCTTCATTGCAAACTGCAATGAAATTCCAGTAATGTTCCCCAAACTGTTCCCGTCCAATGAACAATAATAATGTCTGAATGTTTCAAATCAACCATATTTGCACAAAATGGGAGCAAGTCCACCCACTGCATGCCCCGCACTCAATACCAGAACACTTTCATTTCAGTGAATCCAAGATTTTTGGCTATTCCACAATGCTCAGCATACGTCTTCAACCAATGAACCCAAGAGTCCCCCAAAATCCAAACACTCTGCCTGCTGAAAATCATTGCAGTGGCCATTTTCAATCCTCTCACAACTCCTACTAACAAAACTCCTGCTACTCTCTCTTTCTGTACCCGACACCCGGGAAACCTGATTGGCTGATCCTTCGATGTCTGCGGACACCACGACTGTCCGCAGTCCCCTTTCCATGCCAGGCAACATTAAAAGACCCAGATGTGGCATGTGCCATCCGTGGACTACCATGGTGTCCGCAGACATCGCAGCCACAGAATTGTGTCACGATCCATACTCCTGACTCCCTCAGGTACAACAGCCCCCTGACAACAGTGGGGCTAGAGCCCTCCACAGTGGCTCCAAGGGCCCTAAAACTCCATCATTGGAATACATGGAGTCAGTCCTGGCGCCAGGCTCATTATCAGGAGTAAGGCAAGTATCCACTTTGGACCTTAATTCAACATGGAGGCCTGTTACACAGCTCAGTTCCTAGAACCAAGCTGTACAGACTAGTGTTTTGGGTGTGACCGGGTCTTCAGGTGTGGCTGGCTATATAAGCCACACCCAAACTGGAATCCACGCTTCGCATTATTCTGCACTCCTGCAGCATAACGCTCATCGTGTCCAGCTCATCTCTTCTACCGGCGACCTGAACCTGAAGCCATCAACCAGAATTTCACCAGCTACTTGGAACAACAAGAACAGCATTAGCAAGCGGACACACTTACCTGTGAGTAGCAGGCCCTGCATCCATCCAGCGCTCATTTTGCATCACCCATCTCCGAGTTGCACAGCAACCTGTAAAGGTAAAGAAAATAAGGACAGCATTAACCGTTACCTGGCAAGCAGCGGATCCTGACATCGCCTTGCGCTTCGTTAACCTCGCCCCAACTCCGGATTGCACCATAACCTGCAAGGGCAAAGAAGAAACAAGCAAACATCAATAAAACATTTACCTGGAATAGCAGCGCTTCGATCAACCATCATACCGGAACATCACCGCACCGCAACCTGCATGAAGACGAGAAAGGAATACAGGTTAGCAACTGATTCCAAATAACCAGCGCCGCATTCTGCGCTCAACAACTTACCATAGTCTTCTCCATTCGGCGCTGCAGCTCCGCAACTGCAAGCATCCCTGTGGAGACAGAAAGAGACATTATCAAAGAGCGTAGTAGAGAAAAGTAACACTGAGAACACACAGAGAGCGAAGGAAAGAAAAGAGACAGAACAGAGACTGAAAGACTCACCTGAACACAATAAGCAGACTCGGAGTCACAGCCCGTCTAGACCCGACACAAGGGCACATGGACCAGTGAAGAAAACTAGGTCCTCGGAACGCCCGCATCCATCACGCGCCCCTGCACAGAGACGCAGGACAGAGAGCTCAATGCACAAAAAACCAAGGTGAGACATAACCCCAAGGGAAGGGACTTGGATCAGAGGGAGGTGGGAGTCCGCCTATCACGGGACCAGTATCTAAACCCTCCGTTCGCCTGTCTTAGGCGCTACCCAATGGCTGACATACAAACCAGGCAGAGAGGGGTCCAGGATAGCACACAACCTTCCATCCAGTACCGTGTGGCACCCCCGTGGATACCAGGTGAGTGTAACAATGGGGTTGGTGGGAAAATTAAACACAATTTAAGTTCTTTAGGGCCTCATCATGAGTCAGGCTGCATCCCAGCTGTAATATCGGCAAACTGTAATAGCCTTAGCACCCACCAGTTCGACGGTATTACCGCTGGATCACGGGTTGGGTGTTAATGGTAAATCCCCATTCCCCATTGGGTCCATTGGATTCAACAGGTCATTTTTGGCACTAATACTGCGGGCTAATAAAGCAAAAAGCTGGTTGTAAAACAGGCCATTTAGCGCCCAAGTCGTGATAGGGCCAGGCCTTAAATGTGGCAGTAATACCGTTACCACCACATGTAAGGGCTACTGCCCAACTCGTGATGAAGCCCCTAATCTTTAGTGGTGTCTCCGAAAAGAACCTTTTTTGGGGGGTTTGTTAACAAATACCTTTGTTTTCCTTTTTTTGCTTTTATATACAGTAGTACTGCATGCTCTACATCTTCCTTTACAATTCGTTTTTACAGGTAACTTTTCGATGGATTCCTAACATTGTAAAGGAAAATTGCACTTCTGACATCTGTGAAGTGAACTCCATCTTGACAAAAACAATTCACATCATCAGAACTTATATTGTCATTCTCAAAAGATGATGTTCTTGCAGCATATACAAAAGCACATACCGCTTTATATTATGGGTCCAGGCACAGTATGCAAAATACTGGCTGGACCCAGCAGACACTACACCGCATATCCCCATAGAGCGTCACCCAGTATGCCCAACAGACCTTTGCTCCATAATATTTACAACACGCCATAAAGATCCATGCAGTTTCGACCCCGTAAGCACCACGATTAATGCATGGGCCATGATCTGCAAGAGGCTAAAAATAAACACACCTTACGACTTGGAGGCCCCACTTTGGAATTACCCCGGGATTAAGTTTACATATGATAAAGGCATAAAAAGACATGGGTCCCTGAGTATGAGATCAAGATGAGAAATATGTTCCCAGATTGGAAATTTGTCACACCAGAAGACTTCGCAACCACGGTGCGGGGAGGCCAGATCGGAATCCTACAATACCATTGTATAAAGTCCACATTTAAAGCAAAATGGCCATCATTTCCAGACGAACCCACCCCACACGAGTGTTCTTAATCCTTATATTCACAAACGGGGACCGGGATATCCAAGTTGTACAACATAATACAAACACACACACAATCATCAAATATGATTAAAATCTCCTGGGAAACACATATGGGTGTGGTCATCGATGAGGAGAAATGGAAAAGATATTGTTTGATGTCAAAAAAAGTGTTGTTGAACGCAGGTCTTCGTTTAATACAGTTCAAAGTATTGAACAAACTATATTACACTCCGGCTAGAATGGCCAAATTTACGAGTATGATAACCAGAGGTTGTCAGAAATGTGGAAACCCCATAGCCGATTCGCTTCATATATACTGGGCCTGCCCATTGATCACCGTGTTTTGGAGGGAAGTAGCAGAGATACTTGAGGAAATGACACAGATTCCAGCAGACCTCACACCCCAGAAATACCTGTTCAGAGATATAGGAAAAAAGCAGCAAGGACTAGAAGGTTATTCAATGTAACATGTGCAGTAGCTAAGAAATGTATACTTCAAAACTGGAAAAGCCCACATGCACCACGCATAGACCACTTTCTTCGAGAACTTACTTATGTGAGGAACAGTATGTGATGATGCTGCCCAGAACCAGTAGGCCGAAAAACATTTGGACTCTGTTTAGAATATATTTATGTGATATGCTGCAAGATGAAAACAGCCCCACGAGAACGTAACCTGATTGTGTTAAACTAAAGGACCGTGATATGCATAAGAAATACCCATTTGTGCTGTATAATGAATAATACTGAATACGTACTGTAGCTGTGACGTGATGCACAATTAATAAACTTTTAAAGAAATGTTCTCAACACTCCGTCATTGGCTGCTTTCAAAAAGACACACATCCATCCACAAATCACATCCAAAACCTCTACACCTAAACCTGTCATCTCACTTCAACACTTAAGATGTAGACTTGAACTCTCAGAGTACATATCTACTGTTAATAAAAGGCATCTACTTCAAAAACTACTGTTCAGCTGTCCAAGATGTCTATTCCCAGATTCAACAAGATCTGCATTTAACAAAACATAGTACATGTATGCTTATATTTAAAAAACGAATTCTTTAACTCTATCACAAATATATATATCTAGAGGGTTCCTTCTACTTACTCTGTAATAAGCTTTCCAATAAGCATTTTCTCTTTTTTTACCCACTATAGCAAATGCTATGCATTTCAACATTCATCCCCTGCTGACATGAAGCAGCAAACAATTACAATGCGCTGCATTTCAAAATGTTTCTATTTACAATAATTGTGATGAAAGTTAAAACATGCATATGTGCATGTATAGCAGCACTGTGTCATGCTTCATAAAATAAAGGAAATGCAGATAAAATAGATCTTTAGACCATTTCTAAGTGGCACTTAGGTCTGCCAGTTTAATATGTTTGCAGCACATGCATACATCCCAACACCACCCATTCCAACCTATATGGCTTATTAAGTATTTATTTTTTCCTTTGCATTCTGTCACTTCCAATTAACTTTAACCCATTATAAAACTCAAACTACAGGTCTCAGAATTCAAAGAAAAAAACACGACTTAACTTCACGATTTAAAACGTTGGCATGCACATCAAATAAACATATACAATGTTGTGATTTTCAAAATATTTTTTAAAGCATTTTGATGTAAGTCGAAAAAGAAAATCTGCATTTACAGCAGCACTGTGTCACTTTTTCACAAAAGAAAGTAAAAGCAGATACAATAGATTTGTACACAATTTATAATTGCCACTCAGTGTGCGCCAGTTTAATATATTGACAGAATATGTATACTTCCAAACATAACCCATTCCAATCTTCAGCTGCTTATGTAGTCATACTTTTTTCTCTACATTCTGTGACTTGTACTCCAACTTTTACAATGGGAACAGTGGAACTTCAAGTCCAAGAATGCAAACTAAACATCTAGGACCACATACACACCTAGAGATTAGAATGCATCATGTTGACAAGTATGCATATACTCCTAACATATTAAACTTCCACACACCAACTGCCATTTAAAAGTGCAGCAAGGAAATGTATTCGATCAGTATCCCAAGATACAGTTTTATTCTATCCAATTGCAAAGAAACCTTAACATTTGGTAATGCATACAGTGCTTGCCATTAATCCAAACAAAACATGAATAGATTATACAAATGACAAAAGCCGAACAAAAGAATGCCCCTTAACATTTGGTAATGCATACAATGCTTGCCATTAATCCAAAATGAACAATTTCAGTTCCTTCCCTTCAAGCTCCAGATGGTGACCAGAGTATTCAACAAAGATATGAGTCCAATGGTGGCCCATTTACAAGAGAAAGGGATGTTATTGTTTCCTCACCTATGCGATTGGCTCCTCAGAGCTCCAATGGAACAAATGCTGAAGGAACAACTGTAGGAACTATGCAAAGCACTACAGAAGATGGGACTACTGATCAATGTGAAGAAGCTGTAACTGGTACCATGACAAGACCTCCAGTTTATTGAAGCAAGATTTTCTGCAGTTGTGGATCGAGTGCTATTGCCAGAGGACTGTGTGACTTTTGCAGACATTGGTAACCTCAATTCTATGAGACAAATGGTTGCCTGCAAGATGGATGTTGAATCTGTATTGCCATATGGCATCCCATGTTTTCGTGATACCTTGAGCAAGTCTCAGCCTGCAACCCCTGGTCAACCATCTATTGCATCACTGGGATCTGAAATCGGGCTACTAGGAGGGAAAGGTCCTGCTATTGTTGGCCTTAAAAGCCAAACTGTGGTGGTGGAGTGGCAATAACTTCCCTTGAGCTTGCCTGTAGCAACATTCTTATAACAGATGGCAGCAGACAAGGATGGGGTGCATCTGTGGGCAACCTGCAAGCTTAGGGCAGGCGGGCAGCTCAGTACTCAAACAGGTCCTCCATTTGGGGAAAACTGCAGGCAATTCTCAGGGTTCTTCAGTAGTTCTCCCCATAGGTCCAGGGAAGACCAGTGTTAGTCAAAACAGACAACAGTACAGCAATGGCATACATAAATAATCAGGGACGATCACAGTCGTTGTCCCTGAATCAGGTGGTGGAAGAGACTGAGGTCTGAGCAAAGCACAATCTTTTGTACCTGACGGCCCACATCATGGGGGATGGACAATGTCAAGGCAGATCGCTTGAGCATGATCTTCCCGTCATCATCTTGGGAGCTAAATCCAGGAGTTTTCTAAAGGATCTGTGCAAGGCATTGGGTTCTGGTAGTGGATATTTTTGCTTCCCCATAAAATTAAAAGCGTCTTAGGTTATTAACAAGGTTTTCGGATCAATGGTGTCTGGGGGGGGGGTAGATGTGATGAGAGCTCAGTGGCCTGATGATTGAGTTTATGTCTTTCCCCTCTTTGCACTTTTACCCAAGCTTCTGATAAAGGTCAAGTGCTCTGAGTCACAGTTCATTCTGGTGGTTCCATTGTGAGCCAGGAGGTTCTGGTTTCCATAGTATTGGATTTGGAGATGGAACCAATGTTTCTAATGAAGGGGAATATTAATCTGGTGATGATTAGGGGATCCCTCACACTAAACAGATGGTGAAAAGAAATAATTACCCATAGGTAGAATGCATCATCCAATTGTGTACAAATTAAAACAAATTTCCAACAACAGAATAAAGTTAGAAAATCAAAATTAATGAAAAGTAAATTACATACGTTACCAATAGTGCTACGACGGTGAGCATCAATAATAATCAAAAAAACATACCACATGCCGATTGCAGGAGGGAGGGTTCAAGCAAGTGATGAAAAGCATTTGTAAATCAACAAAATTGAGTTATTGAGTTACTCATACTCATAAATGCATCCTAAATCCTTTTTAACAGAAGTTAAAACATTTGTGCCAAAACCCCAATTGGACCCTATTAGTACTTTATCCATTTCGGATATCACCAACATTGAAGCATGAATCTCCTTAAAGCAGACCTCGTCTGCAACTGGTACTATCTGTAAAGATTTAGGAATTAATGTGAGGCAGCTGAGCATTAAAGAACTGAAACCTAATTCTAAATTCACCCCACAACCCATGTCTGAAAACGTGATCGAAACAAAGCATTGATTGCAGATATGTAACGCTCACCTGATTCCCGTAGAGGCGCCGGTCTTGACTGGGCGTATACTGTATCTGCAAAGGTGATGTGTAACACACGGCTGGCTCTTTGGGCTGGACCTCTGTGCACTGTATGTCTGACTTGAAGGGTAAGATGTCTGCAGATAGAAAATATGGGATTAAGGAACTGGGTTATTGAATGTCTCTCTCTTCTTCCCTTTCTCTTCTCCTGTAGAACCCCAAAGGTTAACGCTCTCACCTTAGGTAAGTGAACGCCGTGCTCTCCATCTGCCTCGGGGCAGGGTGCTGTAACCAGTTTCTTCACTGGATAAGGGGAGCAGGCCTCTTGACTTCAGAGGACTGCTGTCCGTCGTTTACTGCACGAACGGTAAGTTTCGAGTAATTCTAATGTCTTTGAAGTATTTAGTAATGATGTTTCTTGTTTTGCAGGGTTCCGGCGATGGCGGATGACGGGCTGAAGTGAGTTGAAGATGGAGCCCGTGTGATGAATAGAACCGCCTGGAATCACGTAAGTAAGCGCTTGTTGCCTGCTTCACGATGCGCTCTAACTGTCTTTTTATTTTGCAGGTACAAGTTCGGAGCGGCTGCAGGGTGCCGGAATACCCACTGGGTTAGATGTGGAAAGGAGTAATGGCACGTGAGTATTAAAGTTCCCCAATGTCTTTAAACGCACCTTGTTTTGTCTTTCAGATGTGGGATGCAGCGCCGAAGGCCTCCGGAGCGTGCGAAGAGTTGGTAAGCTTTTGTCTTTCAGATGCCGGAATGCAGTGTGAAGACCTCCGGAGCGCACGAAGAGTAGGTAAGCCTTTGTCTTTCAGATGCCGGAATGCAGCGCGAGGCGTTGGTGACAGCCGATGGACCAGGTAAGTGAAGAGCTGTCACTGAAGACCGTAATGCTAACCTGTTCTTTCTTGTCTTTATAGGTGTTGCTGAAGACTGGATTCAGGATGGTAAGCCTTTTTCCTTAGGCCCAGGATCAGATGCAGAAGACACGATGAGCGTTCTGCTGCAGAGGATGCAGAATAACGCAAAGCAAGATTCATCCATCGGGTGTGGTTTAAATAGCCTCCTGTAGTGCTTAGGTGTCTCCTTCCACAGCCACGCCTAGGAAAGAAAAGAGTTCCTGCTTTCCAGAAGAGTTCCAGTGTTCTGAATCTAGGGAGTGGCTCCTGCCCCACCCAACAGGAAAAGTAGTTCCAAACAGAAGAGGATCAGAGGTTCAACTGGCAGGCAAGTAAGCAGCATGGTCTGCTGCAGGTAAGTCCACCCAAGCATTATGAGCCCGGTGCTTCCAGCGCTGGGACTGGGCATATTTATGAGCCTGGTGCCACTGGCGCCAGGACTGGGTCCAAAAGGTCCCAATTGGGACTGGTTGGCACTCGGAACCTGGGTTATGGATCTGCTTCCAAGGGAGTTGGGAAAACCCTGACCTTTTGGAAGCAGAGATCATGACAGTACCCCCCCACAAGGCCCCTCCCAAACCGGGCTTCTCCGGGGGTTTTGGCTTGTCAGGAAATGTTCGGTGAAATCTTTTGATTAGGCGAGGAGCGTGGACATATTCGGCAGGTTCCCAGGATCTCTCTTGGGGGCCGTAGCCTTTCCAGTCAATTAGGTAAAATAGTTTAGATTTGGAGATCTTGGAGTCCAGAATGCTTTTGACTTCAAACTCGAGTTCTCCATCAACTAGGATAGGTTTTGGAGATTTAGTTAGTCGGGTTTGAGGTTGCACGGGTTTTAATAGAGAGACGTGGAAGACCGGATGTATCTTCATGTGCGGGGGCAAGTCCAACTTGACCGCTACTGGGTTTACTATGGTAGTGATGGAATAGGGACCAAGGTATCTTGGGTTGAATGTGCGTGGCCCTTTTAGAGGTAGATATTTGGTGGATAACCAGACTTGATCCCCTACTTGATATTGAGGGGATTCCTTCCGATGTTGATCTGCTCCTTTCTTGTATTGTTCTTTAGCCCTTTGAAGGTGAGAAACAGCTTCCTTAAAGGCTTGGGTGATTGTAGAATGCAGGTAGTCTACTGCTGGTGTTTCAAGATCTTGGAGGGGATCCAACTCCGAGGTTCGAGGGTGACTGCCGTACAAAAGAAAAAACGGGGTTTTCCCAGTTCCCGAATGGACAGAGTTATTGTAGGCATATTCGGCTATCCAAAGGATGTCTTTCCAAGTTTTTTCAGTTTGTTGCAGCATGCAGCGTAAATACTGTTCCAGAGTTTGATTGGTCCTCTCGGTTTGTCCCTCGGTCTGAGGGTGGTGACTGGTCGATAGTCTCACATCAATTTGAGCCGACCGACAGCAACTTCGCCAAAAATGAGAAATAAATTGACTACCTCGATCCGAAATTAGAACCGAAGGAAAACCGTGCAGTCGGACGATGTTTTCGAGAAATTCTCGGGCCAGAATTGCTGCTGTTGGCAAGCCTTTGAGCGGAATGAAATGCGCCATCTTGGAGAATAAGTCCACGATTACTAGAATCGTATTGTATCCGGAGCATGGAGGTAGATCGGTGATGAAGTCCATAGAAAGCGTATGCCAAGGGCGAGGTGGGATGTCAATAGGGCGTAAGAGGCCTGCTGGTCTTTCCTTTTGACTCTTGTTTTGGGCGCATACTCCACAGGACATTATAAAGTCTCTGATATCTTTTTTCCAAGACGGCCACCAGAAGTAGCGCTTGATTTTTTCTGAGGTCTTGGCCATACCGGGATGTCCTTCCATTAAAGAATCGTGATAACAAGAGATTACTTTTTTCTGTAAATCTGTGCTGGGTAGGTATAATCGTTCTTGGAAATACAATAAGTTGTCCTTTACTGCAAAGTCCTTTCACTGCAGATGCCAATTCTGTATGTCTGCTGGAGTTACAAGTTGCCTGGCCTTATCCTTAACTTCCTCTATGGATTCTGTGGCGATTACACCCAGAATTCTTTGTTCGGGAATAATTGGTACAGGTTTAGGGTTGATCAAGTGTTCTTCCACTCCCATCCGAGAAAGGGCATCAGCTTTACCGTTCTTTGTACCAGGTCGATAGGTAATTATGAAGTCAAACTCGGCAAAGAATAATGCCCAACGGAGTTGTCTAGAGGATTGGGCTTTTGCGGTTTTCAAATATTGCAGGTTTCGGTGATCCGTAATCACAGTAACGGTGTGTCGGGCCCCCAGCAGATAATGCCGCCAAGCCTTAAAGGCAGACTTGATAGCCAGAAGTTCCTTGTCAGTAATCGTGTAATTGATTTCAGGAGGCGAGAATTTGCGGGACCAAAATGCCACGGGATGCAACTGATTGGTTACCGGGTCCTTTTGTGATAGAACTGCCCCCATGGCAAGGCTTGAAGCATCAGTTTCCACGATGTAGGGGAGTTCGGGGCGAGGGTGTTTTAAGATTGGTGCAGAGATAAATTTAGTCTTCAAATCCTGGAAAGCTTGTTCCGCCTCGGTAGACCATTCAAAACGTTTCTTTTTCTTTAACAAGGCAGTGATGGGCTGGACTATTCGAGAGAATTCGGGGATAAACCTGCGGTAAAAGTTTGCGAAGCCTAACATGCTTTGCACACCTTTTACGGAGGATGGTGATGGCCATTTGAGAACTGCATCGACCTTCTTTGAATCCATACGCACTCCGCCAGGTGATAATATGAATCCCAAGAATTCAACTTCAGTCACGTTGAAAACACATTTTTCCAACTTAGCGAAAAGTTTGTGTTGACGCAATCTTTCGAGGACCATTTTCACGTGTTTCCGATGTTCAGATTCCGATGAAGAATAAACGAGGATGTCGTCAATGTAAACAACAACACACACATCTATGAGCTCTCTGAGGACATCGTTCATAAAATATTGAAAGGCCGCCGGGGCATTGCAAAGTCCGAAGGGCATGACCTGATATTCAAATAGTCCATACTTGGTGCGGAAGGCCGTCTTCCATTCATCGCCCTCTTTTACTCGTACCAAGTGGTAAGCTCCTCTAAGATCCAGCTTTGTATATATGCATGCTTTTCTGACTTGGTCCAGGAGTTCAGGGATCAAAGGTAACGGATATCTATTCTTAACGGTGATCTGGTTCAGGGAGCGATAATCTATACAAGTTCTAAGGTCTCCTTCCTTTTTTGGAACGAAGAACAAAGCTGAAGAAGCAGGGGACTTGGAAGGACGAATAAACCCATTTGCCAGGTATTGATCCAGGTATTGTCGAAGGTGAAGGTTCTCAGGCTCGGTGAGGGCATAAATTCTACTACAAGGAGGAGTAGATCCAGGTATCAGGTCTATCTGGCAGTCATAAGACCTATGAGGAGGTAGAGAGTTAGCCTGATCCTTCCGGAAAACATCTTGGTATTCTAGGTATTCGGGAGGTAACTGGGGAGTCTCTGAAGAAATTGCTGCCAGTGCAACACCAGGTGGAGGGTGACAAGTAGAGACACATTCTGGAAACTGGACCGTTCTTGCTCGCCAATCGATCAGAGGATTGTGTTTCTCTAACCAAGGTATTCCTAGAATAATCTGAAACTGAGGGGCCTTGATCACATCGAACACGATCTTCTCATGGTGTCCATCTTGACTTACTAGCGTCACCTCTTGAGTGGTATGCGTTACTGGCCCGGAGGCTATCTCCGTACCATCCACCGTAGTAATGACGTCCTTTACAGCCTTGGGACAAAGAGTTAGATTCATCCTCAAAACCATTTCATGATCCACATAATTGCCGATGGCACCGCTGTCGACGTAAGCTTCAATTGCATGTAATCGATCCGGATTATCAGGGCTAATGAGGACCATAGGTATCACGAAATGCGAGGTCACGGAACTGGTTTTCACGCTCGGCAAGAGGACCTCTATTCTTGTCGGGCGAGGTCGTTTCCCTGCTCAGAGTTTGTAACTTTGGTAACTGCAGCTCCTACTGCCTTCTTGGCAGGTTTCACCGGACAGTCTCGAAGAAAGTGCCCTGAGTTTCCGCAATAGAGGCATAATTGCAACTGTTTTCTCCTTTCCCGCTCCTTTTGTGTTAGAGGACCTTTCAGACCCCCTATTTGCATGGGTTCCCCGGAGTCTACTCCTTTGGAAGGAGTTGGCGGTTTGGAAAATACTCGAGCATCAAACTTGGAACGATCGGCCTTCCTGTTCTGCAGTCTGTGATCTATTTGAACGACTAAGTCTATATAGTCCGAACAATCTTGTGGGGGATTCACTACTTGGGCTAACACATCTTTGAGCTCTCCACGTAGACCTCTATAAAACAGCGTAATCCTTTTGTCCTCAGGCCATTGAGTTTCCACTATCAGTCTGTTGAAAGACGCAATATAAGCCAAAAGGTCTTGATTACCTTGTCGCAACGAAAGAAGCTCATTGTCCAAGGCCTGCCCCTGTGAATGTCTTGCGAACAGTTTTTCCATACTGAGCTGAAAAGCTTGAAAATCATGGAGGACCAGATCATCTTGATTTACTAGAGGGATCGACCAGTCTGCCGCATTGCCACTAAGGTACGAAAGCACGAAAGCTACTTTAGCTTGATCAGTTGGAAAGGCTGCTGGCCGGCATAAGAAATGCAACCGGCACTGATTGATAAATACTGCAAACCTCTTTGGGTCACCAGAAAATCGTTCGGGCGGAGCCAGAGGTACATTCCCAGGTAGGTTGATCTGCACTGGATTCATAGAGGATGTAGAAGGAAGATTTCCCCCAGATGCGGGTAACGGGGTCTGTCCGGCTTGTGACTGTAGCAATTGTCTAGCGAGATCATCTGTTCGCTCCTTGGAAATAATCAGTTCACTTCTTAGAGCGTTCGTTTCCTGACGGGCTGCATGCACTTCTGCCCTTAGTTCCCCAAGTAACTGGGCTAGCTGGTCGGTATCCGAGGTTTCCATAGCGCCTGGACAGGAGTTTTGTGGTAGGCTTTGCGTTCTGTAACGCTCACCTGATTCCCGTAGAGGCGCCGGTCTTGACTGGGCGTATACTGTATCTGCAAAGGTGATGTGTAACACACTGCTGGCTCTTTGGGCTGGACCTCTGTGCACTGTATGTCTGACTTGAAGGGTAAGATGTCTGCAGATAGAAAATATGGGATTAAGGAACTGGGTTATTGAATGTCTCTCTCTTCTTCCCTTTCTCTTCTCCTGTAGAACCCCAAAGGTTAACGCTCTCACCTTAGGTAAGTGAACGCCGTGCTCTCCATATGCCTCGGGGCAGGGTGATGTAACCAGTTTCTTCACTGGATAAGGGGAGCAGGCCTCTTGACTTCAGAGGACTGCTGTCCGTCGTTTACTGCACGAACGGTAAGTTTCGAGTAATTCTAATATCTTTGAAGTATTTAGTAATGATGTTTCTTGTTTTGCAGGGTTCCGGCGATGGCGGATGACGGGCTGAAGTGAGTTGAAGATGGAGCCCGTGTGATGAATAGAACCGCCTGGAAGCACGTAAGTAAGCGCTTGTTGCCTGCTTCACGATGCGCTCTAACTGTCTTTTTATTTTGCAGGTACAAGTTCGGAGCGGCTGCAGGGTGCCGGAATACCCACTGGGTTAGATGTGGAAAGGAGTAATGGCACGTGAGTATTAAAGTTCCCCAATGTCTTTAAACGCACCTTGTTTTGTCTTTCAGATGCGGGATGCAGCGCCGAAGGCCTCCGGAGCGTGCGAAGAGTTGGTAAGCTTTTGTCTTTCAGATGCCGGAATGCAGTGTGAAGACCTCCGGAGCGCACGAAGAGTAGGTAAGCCTTTGTCTTTCAGATGCCGGAATGCAGCGCGAGGCGTTGGTGACAGCCGATGGACCAGGTAAGTGAAGAGCTGTCACTGAAGACCGTAATGCTAACCTGTTCTTTCTTGTCTTTATAGGTGTTGCTGAAGACTGGATTCAGGATGGTAAGCCTTTTTCCTTAGGCCCAGGATCAGATGCAGAAGACACGATGAGCGTTCTGCTGCAGAGGATGCAGAATAACGCAAAGCAAGATTCATCCATCGGGTGAGGTTTAAATAGCCTCCTGTAGTGCTTAGGTGTCTCCTTCCACAGCCACGCCTAGGAAAGAAAAGAGTTCCTGCTTTCCAGAAGAGTTCCAGTGTTCTGAATCTAGGGAGTGGCTCCTGCCCCACCCAACAGGAAAAGTAGTTCCAAACAGAAGAGGATCAGAGGTTCAACTGGCAGGCAAGTAAGCAGCATGGTCTGCTGCAGGTAAGTCCACCCAAGCATTATGAGCCCAGCGCTTCCAGCGCTGGGACTGGGCATATTTATGAGCCTGGTGCCACTGGCGCCAGGACTGGGTCCAAAAGGTCCCAATTGGGACTGGTTGGCACTCGGAACCTGGGTTATGGATCTGCTTCCAAGGGAGTTGGGAAAACCCTGACCTTTTGGAAGCAGAGATCATGACAAGATATTCGCACCCACCTTGATAAAGTACTAAGAGGGTCCAATTGGGGTTTTGGCACAAATGTTTTAACTTCTATAGCAAAAAAATGTTCAAGTTTTAGTTTTCTCAAGAATTTAAAAATATCAATCTGAAAATCAACAAAATCAGTTCCTGCACTTGGAGCAAATGAAAGCCCTTTATTCAACACCGAATGTTCATGCTGTGACAAATTTCTACTGGATAGATTAATCACAAGATCAGAATCAATCACTTGCCCATGCGTTTTTTGGTATTTGAGTGGGTCAGAATCCCTGGACGAGTGCTGTCCTCGTCGGAACTTCCGCTTCGACTTCCGCTTACCCCCCTCCAACCCCTTGTGTGGCATTTGGTACTGTGAAACACTGATCTGTAGGGGGGGCTTTCGAGGCTACGGTCAAGGAGCATGAGAAAAACCCTGCCACCTACCTGATTAAGGCATGCCCAAAATCTTCCTCTCTGCCCCTTTGTCCCTGTGGTTCGTGCCCCTTCCCTCCCTTCCCTCCCCTCAGTCAACCTTGCCTCTCCTGAAAAAAATGCCAAAAACATACAAAATTGAAAAACCACAAAAAGAGGTTCCTTTAGGATCCACCTTTCACAGTTAAAAAATAGAAGTGGGAACGAAAGTCACAGGCCCCTGTGCAGCCTGCATAGTCCGCAGACAACACAGTAGTTTGTGTTAAAAAAAGAGTGGCACTTAAAAGAACCTTTTATTGTGCTTTTAGCTTTTATATTTTTTTAATTATGTTTTCCACAAAAATCAGATTACCCACATCAGTTAGATGGACTTCATCTCACCAGAAAATGTTGGCCCTATCAAATTTAGTGTTCTCATTATGAAACTATGTCATGCCAACATCTCGAACAAAAGCACACACAGTTTTTTGACATAGCGCCTCGATTTCACCATTTGCAGATCCAATGAACTGGAACGCATCAACATCTGTCTCTGGGCAAAGCGTGAAATTATTTTGGGGAATTAGGGAACATTTACGTCAACTTTCCCAATATCTCCTTCATTGCAAACTGCAATGAAATTCCAGTAATGTTCCCCAAACTCTTCCCGCCCAATGAACAATAATAATGTCTGGATGTTTCAAATCAACCATATTTGCACAAAATGGGGGCAAGTCCACCCACTGCATGCCTCGCACTCAATACCAGAACACTTTCATTTCAGTGAATCCAAGATTTTTGGCTATTCCACAATGCTCAGCATACATCTTCAACCAATGAACCCAAGAGTCCCCCAAAATCCAAACACTCTGCCTGCTGAAAATCGTTACCGTGGCTATTTTCAACCCTCTCACAACTCCTACTAACAAAACTCCTGGTACTCTCTCTTTCTGTACCCGACACCCGGGAAACCTGATTGGCTGATCCTTCGATGTCTGCGGACACCACGACTGTCCGCAGTCTCCGCAGTCCCCTTTCCATGCCAGGCAACATTAAAAGACCCAGATGTGGCATGTGCCATCCGTGGACTACCATGGTGTCCGCAGACATCGCAGCCACTGAATTGTGTCACGATCCATACTCCTGACCCCCTCAGGTACAACAGCCCCCTGACAACAGTGGGGCTAGAGCCCTCCACAGTGGCTCCAAGGGCCCTAAAACTCCATCATTGGAATACATGGAGTCAGTCCTGGCGCCAGGCTCATTATCAGGAGTAAGGCAAGTATCCACTTTGGACCTTAATTCAACATGGAGGCCTGTTACACAGCTCAGTTCCTAGAACCAAGCTGTGCAGACTAGTGTTTTGGGTGTGACCGGGTCTTCAGGTGTGGCTGGCTATATAAGTCACACCCAAACTGGAATCCACGCTTCGCATTATTCTGCACTCCTGCAGCATAACGCTCATCGTGTCCAGCTCATCTGCTTCTACCGGCGACCTGAACCTGAAGCCATCAACCAGAATTTCACCAGCTACTTGGAACAACAAGAACAGCATTAGCAAGCGGACACACTTACCTGTGAGTAGCAGGCCCTGCATCCATCCAGCGCTCATTTTGCATCACCCATCTCCGAGTTGCACCGCAACCTGTAAAGGTAAAGAAAATAAGGACAGCATTAACCGTTACCTGGCAAGCAGCGGATCCTGACATTGCCTTGCGCTTCGTTAACCTCGCCCCAACTCCGGATTGCACCATAACCTGCAAGGGCAAAGAAGAAACAAGCAAACATTAATAAAATATTTACCTGGAATAGCAGCGCTTCGATCAACCATCATACCGGAACATCACCGCACCGCAACCTGCATGAAGACGAGAAAGGAATACAGGTTAGCAACTGATTCTAAATAACCAGCGCCGCATTCTGCGCTCAACAACTTACCATAGTCTTCTCCATTCGGCGCTGCAGCTCCGCAACTGCAACCATCCCTGTGGAGACAGAAAGAGACATTATCAAAGAGCGTAGTAGAGAAAAGTAACACTGAGAACACACAGAGAGCGAAGGAAAGAAAAGAGACAGAACAGAGACTGAAAGACTCACCTGAACACAATAAGCAGACTCAGAGTCACAGCCTGTCTAGACCCGACGCAAGGGCACATGGACCAGTGAAGAAAACTAGGTCCTCGGAACGCCCGCATCCATCATGCGCCCCTGCACAGAGACGCAGGACGGAGAGCTCAATGCACAAAAAACCAAGGTGAGACATAACCCCAAGGGAAGGGACTTGGATCAGAGGGAGGTGGGAGTCCGCCTATCACGGGACCAGTATCTAAACCCTCAGTTCGCCTGTCTTAGGCGCTACCCAATGGCTGACATACAAACCAGGCAGAGAGGGGTCCAGGATAGCACACAACCTTCCATCCAGTACCGTGTGGCGCCCCCGTGGATACCAGGTGAGCGTAACAATGGGGTTGGTGGGAACATTAAACACAATTTAAGTTATTTAGGGCCTCATCATGAGTCGGGCTGTATCCCAGCTGTAATACCGGCAAACTGTAATAGCCTTAGCACCCATCAGTTTGGCGGTATTACCGCTGGATCACGGGTTGGGTGTTAATGGTAAATCCCCATTGGGTCCATTGGATTCAACAGGTCATTTTTGGCACTAATACTGCGGGCTAATAAAGCAAAAAGCTGGTTGTAAAACAGGCCATTTAGTGCCCAAGTCGTGATAGGGCCAGGCCTTAAATGCGGCGGTAATACCGTTACCACCACATGTAAGGGCTACTGCCCAACTCGTGATGAAGCCTCTAATCTTTAGTGGTGGCTCCGAAAAGAACCTTTTTTGGGGGGTTTGTTAACAAATACCTTTGTTTTCCTTTCTTTGCTTTTATATATAGTAGTACCGTATGCTCTACATCTTCCTTTACAATTCATTTTTACAGGTACCTTTTCAATGCATTCCTAACATTGTAAAGGAAAATTGCACTTCTGACATCTGTGAAGTGAACTCCATCTTGACAAAAACAATTCACATCATCAGAATTTATATTGTCATTCTCAAAAGATGATGTTCTTGTAGCATATACAAAAGCACATACCGCTTTATTAACAAGTTGCCTTGATTCTTCAATTTGTGGGCTGAAAAGGTGTGTTGGACATCTCCATGTTTGCCTCTGATTTATTTCAGAAAAATAACCTTAGCAGCAGGAAAGAGATGCAGTAGGCTTTTAAAGAAATATTTCAGGGCAACCTGCAAAGAAACTGGAGTCACAAATCCCAAACTGTGCCCTCCACAATGCACAATAACAATGTCTGGACCTTTGAAGTGAGTTATACTCTCACAGAATAAAAACAAGCTTGCCCAGTTTAGCCACAAACTGCATGCCACAAAACTTCCACTTCTGCCAATCCAATATTTCTAAGGATGCTGTGATTTTCAGCATACACCTTCAATGACTGAATTGAAGAGCCCCCGGAATCCACACAGTCTGCCTTCTCAAACACATAGCCATAGCCATTGCCAGCACTCTCACAACTCCTGCAAACAAACCTCCTGCAATCCTCTCTTCCTGTACACCACACCCAGCAAACCTGATTGGCTAATCCCTACAGTCCCCGTTCCAATGCCAAGCATCCACAAAAAGCCTGGATGTGGCACGTGCTGTCTGCGGGCTACCGTGGTGTCTGCGGACCTCTGTAGCACAGGGACAGCCCTTCTACCCTTTCCACTTTCATGTTCCCGATCTGGCCAGGTAGGCCGTTCTTTGATAATCTGTATTCAATGGTGACGACGTTCGTGTGGGATGGGGATGCCACTAGAATGAAGTGGGAGAAACTTGTGGAGCCATACTAGATGGGCAGCATAGCGACACCGGATTTCGAGCTATATTACTTAGCAGCCCAGGCACAGTATGCCAAATACTGGCTGCACCCAGCAGACACTACACCGCATATCCCCATAGAGCGTCACCCAGTATGCCCAACAGACCTTTGCTCCATAATATTTACAACACGCCATAAAGATCCATGCAGTTTCGACCCCGTAAGCACCACGATTAATGCATGGGCCATGATCTGCAAGAGGCTAAAAATAAACACACCTTACGACTCAGAGGCCCCACTATGGAATTACCCCGGGATTAAGTTTACATATGATAAAGGCATAAAAAGACATGGGTCCCTGAGTATGAGATCAAGATGAGAAATATGTTCCCAGATTGGAAATTTGTCACACCAGAAGACTTCGCAACCACGTTGCGGGGAGGCCAGATCGGAATGCTACAATATCATTGTATAAAGTCCACATTTAAAGCAAAATTGCCATCATTTCCGGACAAACCCACCCCACACGAGTGTTCTTAATCCTTATATTCACAAACGGGGACCGGGATATCCAAGTTGTACAACATAATACAAACACACACGCAATCATCAAATATCATTAAAATCTCCTGGGAAACACATATGGGTGTGGTCATCGATGAGGAGAAATGGAAAAGATATTGTTTGATGTCAAAAAAAGTGTTGTTGAATGCAGGTCTTCGTTTAATACAGTTCAAAGTATTGAACAAACTACATTACACTCCGGCTAGAATGGCCAAATTTACGAGTACGATAAACCAGAGGTTGTCAGAAATGTGGAAACCCCATAGCCGATTCGCATCATATATACTGGGCCTGCCCATTGATCACCGTGTTTTGGAGGGAAATAGCAGAGATACTTGAGGAAATGACACAGATTCCAGCAGACCTCACACCCCAGAAATACCTGTTCAGAGATATAGGAAAAAAGCAGCGAGGACTAGAAGGTTATTCAATGTAACATGTGCAGTAGCTAAGAAATGTATACTTCAAAACTGGAAAAGCCCACATGCACCACGCATAGACCACTTTCTTCGAGAACTTACTTATGTGAGGAACAGTATGTGATGATGCTGCCCAGAACCAGTAGGCCGAAAAACATTTGGACTCTGTTTAGAATATATTTATGTGATATGCTGCAAGATGAAAACAGCCCCACGAGAACGTAACCTGATTGTGTTAAACTAAAGGACCGTGATATGCATAAGAAATACCCATTTGTGCTGTATAATGAATAATACTGAATACGTACTGTAGCTGTGACGTGATACACAATTAATAAACTTTTAAAGAAATGTTCTCAACACTCCGTCATTGGCTGCTTTCAAAAAGACACACATCCATCCACAAATCACATCCAAAACCTCTACACCTAAACCTGTCATCTCACTTCAACACTTAAGATGTAGACTTGAACTCTCAGAGTACATATCTACTGTTAATAAAAGGCATCTACTTCAAAAACTACTGTTCAGCTGTCCAAGATGTCTATTACCAGATTCAACAAGATCTGCATCTAACAAAACATAGTACATGTATGCTTATATTTAAAAAACGAATTCTTCAACTCTATCACAAATATATATATCTAGAGGGTTCCTTCTACTTACTCTGTAATAAGCTTTTCAATAAGCATTTTCTCTTTTTTTAACCACTATAGCAAATGCTATGCATTTCAACATTCATCCCCTGCTGACATGAAGCAACAAACAATTACAATGCGCTGCATTTCAAAATGTTTCTATTTACAATAATTGTGATGAAAGTTAAAACATGCATATGTGCATGTATAGCAGCACTCTGTCACTGCTTCATAAAATAAAGGAAAAGCAGATAAAATAGATCTTTAGACCATTTCTAAGTGGCACTTAGGTCTGCCAGTTTAATATGTTTGCAGCACATGCATACATCCCAACACCACCCATTCCAACCTATATGGCTTATTAAGTATTTATTTTTTCCTTTGCATTCTGTCACTTCCAATTAACTTTAACCCATTATAAAACTCAAACTACAGGTCTCAGAATTCAAAGAAAAAAACACGACTTAACTTCAAGATTTAAAACGTTGGCATGCACATCAAATAAACATATGCAATGTTGTGATTTTCAAAATATTTTTTAAAGCATTTTGATGTAAGTCGAAAAAGAAAATCTGCATTTACAGCAGCACTGTGTCACTTTTCCACAAAAGAAAGTAAAAGCAGATACAATAGATTTGTACACAATTTATAATTGCCACTCAGTGTGCGCCAGTTTAATATATTTACAGAATATGTATACTTCCAAACATAACCCATTCCAATCTTCAGCTGCTTATGTAGTCATACTTTTTTCTCTACATTCTGTGACTTGTACTCCAACTTTTACAATGGGAACAGTGGAACTTCAAGTCCAAGAATGCAAAAAAAACATCTAGGACCACATAAACACCTAGAGATTAGAATGCATCATGTTGACAAGTATGCATATACTCCTAACATATTAAACTTCCACACACCAACTGCCATTTAAAAGTGCAGCAAGGAAATGTATTCGATCAGTATCCCAAGATACAGTTTTATTCTATCCAATTGCAAAGAAACCTTAACATTTGGTAATGCATACAGTGCTTGCCATTAATCCAAACAAAACATGAATAGATTATACAAATGACAAAAGCCGAACAAAAGAATGCCCCTTAACATTTCGTAATGCATACAATGCTTGCCATTAATCCAAAATGAACAATTTCAGTTCCTTCCCTTCAAGCTCCAGATGGTGACCAGAGTATTCAACAAAGATATGAGTCCAATGGTGGCCCATTTACAAGAGAAAGGGATGTTCTTGTTTCCTCACCTATGCGATTGGCTCCTCAGAGCTCCAATGGAACAAATGCTGAAGGAACAACTGTAGGAACTATGCGAAGCACTACGGAAGATGGGACTACTGATCAATGTGAAAAAGCTGTAACTGGTACCATGACAAGACCTCCAGTTTATTGAAGCAAGATTTTCTGCAGTTGTGGATCGAGTGCTATTGCCAGAGGACTGTGTGACCATTTTGCAGACATTGGTAACCTCAATTCTATGAGACAAATGGTTGCCTGCAAGATGGATGTTGAATTTGTATTGCCATATGGCATCCCATGTTTTCGTGATACCTTGAGCAAGTCTCAGCCTGCAACCCCTGGTCAACCATCTATTGCATCACTGGGATCTGAAATCGGGCTACTAGGAGAGAAAGGTCCTGCTATTGTTGGCCTTAAAAGCCAAACTCTGGTGGTGGAGTGGCAATAACTTCCCTTGAGCTTGCTTGTAGGAACATTCTTATAACAGATGGCAGCAGACAAGGATGGGGTGCATCTGTGGGCAACCTGCAAGCTTAGGGCAGGCGGGCAGCTCAGTACTCAAACAGGTCCTCCATTTGGAGAAAACTGCAGGCAATTCTCAGGGTTCTTCAGTAGTTCTCCCCATAGGTCCAGGGAAGATCAGTGTTAGTCAAAACAGACAACAGTACAGCAATGGCATACATAAATAATCAGGGACGAATCACAGTCGTTGTCCCTGAATCAGGTGGTGGAAGAGACTGAGGTCTGAGCAAAACACAATCTTTTGTACCTGACGGCCCACATCATGGCGGATGGACAATGTCAAGGCAGATCGCTTGAGCATGATCTTCCCGTCATCATCTTGGGAGCTAAATCCAGGAGTTTTCTAAAGGATCTGTGCAAGGCATTGGGTTCTGGTAGTGGATATTTTTGCTTCCCCATAAAATTAAAAGCGTCTTAGGTTATTAGCAAGGTTTTCGGATCAATGGTGTCTGGGGGGGGGGTAGATGTGATGAGAGCTCAGTGGCCTGATGATTGAGTTTATGTCTTTCCCCTCTTTGCACTTTTACCCAAGCTTCTGATAAAGGTCACGTGCTCTGAGTCACAGTTCATTCTGGTGGTTCCATTGTGAGCCAGGAGGTTCTGGTTTCCCATAGTATTGGATTTGGAGATGGAACCAATGTTTCTAATAAAGGGGAATATTAATCTGGTGATGATTAGGGGATCCCTCACACTAAACAGATGGTGAAAAGAAATAATTACCCATAGGCAGAATGCATCATCCAATTGTGTACAAATTAAAACAAATTTCCAACAACAGAATAAAGTTAGAAAATCAAAATTAATGGAAAGTAAATTACATACGTTACCAATAGTTTTACGACGGTGAGCATCAATAATAATCAAAAAAACATACCACATTCCGATTGCATGAGGGAGGGATCAAGCAAGTGATGAAAAGCATTTGTAAATCAACAAAATTGAGTTATTGAGTTACTCACACTCATAAATGCATACTAAATCCCTTTTAACAGAAGTTAAAACATTTGTGCCAAAACCCCAATTGGACCCTATTAGTACTTTATCCATTTCGGATATCACCAACATTGAAGCATGAATCTCCTTAAAGCAGACCTGTCTGCAACTGGTACTATCTGTAAATATTTAGGAATAAATGTGAGGCAGCTGAGCATTAAAGAACTGAAACCTAATTCTAAATTCACCCCACAACCCATGTCTGAAAACGTGATCGAAACAAAGCATTGATTGCAGATATTCGCACCCACCTTGATAAAGTACTAATAGGGTCCAATTGGGGTTTTGGCACAAATGTTTTAACTTCTATAGCAAAAAAATGTTTAAGTTTTAGTTTTCTCAAGAATTTAAAAATATCAATCTGAAAATCAACAAAATCAGTTCCCACACTTGGAGCAAAAGAAAGCCCTTTATTCAACACCGAATGTTCATGCTGTGACAAATTTCTACTGGATAGATTAATCACAAGATCAGAATCAATCACTTGCCCATGCGTTTTTTGGTATTTGAGTGGGTCAGAATTCCTGGACGAGTGCTGTCCTCGTCGGAGCTTCCGCTTCGACTTCCGCTTGCCCCCCTTCAACCCCTTGTGTGGCATTTGGTGTTGGTTTCACTATTTGTAATATGGGACTAATACAGCCTTGAGAACGACCCGCTGGCCGTAACACATGTCAGCTTTCCAACTTCCTGAATAATTATCTTCATTGATGAAACTCCTGCTTGTGTAAATATTCGTATTGGGACAATATTCACTGGTCACTGAATGACTCTTTTTGCAACTTGAGTGCGAATCACCTTCCAATCACAACTATTTTGATTGTTATTATTTCCCAACTCTGGTGGATGAGTTGGAGGGTCAAGAGTGGTCGCTGACAGTTCACAAAACATTTTAAAAAATGTGTATTTACTCTTTCATCTTGCATATTTCATTTGAGAGTAGTCACGAGCGCGCAGTACCTACATATCGAATCCACAATCTTGAAATCTCTTTATCACTAATTAGATCGGGTGACATGGAGTTTGAAAGGGAATGGTGGCAGAGACAAGGCCTAACGTCTCAGCTGGCTATGGTTTTACAGGACTCCAGGAGGCCTGAAACCTGAAAGGAATATGATAGGCATTGCAGCTCTTTTGCCTCATGGTGCACTAAGCATGATTCTGTTACAGTGCAATATAGGTTCCTACGATTTTACAATTCTTGAAATAAGGCTTTGACTTAAGACTGTTAGTCTCCTCACTCCTCTGGGCTCAGTTGGCAGCCATTGGGGCAGTGAGGGACACAGGGTTTGTTGAAGAGCTTTTCTCTCTCTAGCCACCTGGAACTGGTGGGAAGCCCGGAATGGGATTTCCCTTTGATCCTGCATGCTCTTCAGGTGTCTTCCTTCAAACTCGTGAGGTCAGTGGTTGAGAAATATTTACCAAAGGTGGTACTCTTCTTGGGAGTAATCACTTTAGCCAGTAGACATGGGGAATTGGGTGCACTGTTACGTAAGCCTTCATTCTTAAAGGACCTGCCAGAAGCCTCGGTTTTAGATGCATCCCTAAGCTCACTCCTAAGGTGCTCTTCTTGTTTGATCAATTTGATAATAATGTGTTATTTCCAGCAGGTGATGCTGCCAGTGTATTTTTCTTTTCTCTTTAGAAGAGGAGGGTTGTCATCTGTTGGATGTTAAGAGGGCAGTATTGTTGTATTTGGAAGAAACGCAGGGGATATGTTTGTCAAGCAGTCTGGTCATTAACTTTGCAGGGACTTCTACGGTCAGGTAGGGCTTGGTACACCTATCAGTAGAAGGATTAATTGTGCCGTTACTCAAGCATACAGGGTGGCAGGATTTCCCTTACCTGAGAGGGTTCAGGGGAGGTCTACTAAAGGGATGGCGGCTTCATGGGCAGAGGCTGGGGTGTCTCTATTCAGGACATTTGTCAGGGGACTGACCCAAGTATATATGAGAGACACTACCAGGAAAACATCCATTCACATACATCCACTGGATTTGGTGCTGAAGTGTTGGGTGTGGTTGCTGAGCACTGAAAGTTGTATTTCAATTTCGGGTCTGAGTGATGCAGGAAGGAAAGAACCACAAGACAGGCCTTCTCAGTCTATGCTCAAAGACTCTGGAACTTCCTCCCCATCAACATCAGACTCACCCCCTCGCTTCTACAGTTCAGGAAGGAGCTCAAGGCCCTCCTCTTCAAGGAATGGCTCTTCCCTAACACCTAGGTCCTCACGTCCTCCAGTCCTTACCCTACCTGAGGCATGGCGATCGGATCCCCACTGTCTCCTCTTCTGGCAGCTTGCAGATGCTTTGCTGACAAATTGTCCACTTTCCCCCTCCCCTGTTGTTATCTCCCCACTCACTTGTTACTCTGCTCTCTTGGCTATATTGTACCCCATTCGATTATGAAGCGCTCCATTGCTTCTTGAAGCTAGGTGCACGCTCAATAAATACCCTCATAATAATAATAATAGTTATTGACCCAGCCATATGTCTGCTTCAATATGCCTCATAGAGTAAGTACTGGGATGAGGAAAAAGGATGTGGGAATTACTTACCGGTAATCTTCTTTACTTCTAGTTCTGATCTTCCTCGTCACAGTACTTATGACCCACTGCAAAGCCCTACTGATGATGTCTGGGTCCATACCCTATGTAATAAAGGGGCAGGGCATGGCACGAGGACAGACAGGACTATGAGTAATGAAGATTACCAGAAAGTTATCCACACATTGACACTTATTTTGTTGCATTTCCCATTGCTCCTTATGAAATGCAGGCAAAGAAGAACGGAAAACAGGAAAGACAGCAAGTGAAGGAGAAAGGGGCATTTCCTGCAAGGATAATGTGTAAGAAGCGGATGACTGAAGACCTCTCCCACCTTGAGATATTGCGTGATTGCACCTTAAATTTCACATGCCTGCGAGCCTCCTACTCCAGCATGCTGCAGATTGGCTGGGCAGCATGGCTGGCGAGGTGTGAAGTGGAGGAAGCAGTGCAGGGACGCAGCGCTTCTTGTATTCCACTGCCAATAGAGAGCAAATGCCACTTGATGGCAATAACTGGCATATGGATGTTTAATAAACTGCAATGACAAAATCGGTATCATACAGCACACAAGTATGTTGTGGAATCACGCTTATTGCATAGTGCCAAGCTCGGAGCTGTCAAGTATTCTGTGACCATGAGTAAGAAGGTCATCAAGTCCAGGTTTTTCTTGGAATTCTGGGACTTGTAGTTTTCCTAAATTTTAAATGGGAAAGAAAAAAAACGCTAACTTTCAGAATCCAAAGGGAAAGGGATCGACAGTACTGGAAGGTCATCTAATGCATGGCCACAGGAAACTTGAGAGCTCTCTGCAGGTTGCCCTGTGTCATGCGTGACACCTCGAGCCAGTCCTGTTTTATTCCATTACATGCTGGGATTTTTAGTCCCATTCTAAAAATGGGAAAAGTGAAAGTACAAGTCCCAGCATAGAAAGACAACATTCAGGACAGGCTCGAGGTGTCACCCATGATATAGGGCAATTTGACAGGCATGTCATTGCGAGCTCGACATAATCTATTGACATATTTTTTTTGTTTTATTTTATTGGTTTTTTACATCCTTTAACAAACCATTCATAAAATGTAAACAGAGTTAATCCAAATTAAACATATCCTTTAAATGAGGGCAAGAAGAACAACAGCAATACATATAAACTTAAAACTAAATGTTAAAAGAGGATAAAGTGGGGGGAGTAAAATAACACAAACTACAATTCTCATCAGATCCAACCATCCCAAATAATCCATATACTAATACTCACACAAGTTCCACACAATTCCTATCTCTCTACACATCACTCACACCACTCCTTTGTTACCCAACCTAAAAAACACGAGCAGGCCTGTAATCCCGAGCCCTCCCTTTACATCAGACACGGCAATGGGATTACAATCCCTCGATCATCTCTTAATCAACATTCTTACCCTCTATCAAGCCCTCAACAAATTTTACCACAGCAAATGTCAGGGGCAAATACGTTCCCTGCAGGAATCTCAGCCACCATTCATCCCTGATCAGAGTAGCAGCTAATGCTATTTTGTCACACAGGAATTGGGTATGCCTGTCAGTCAAGCCTGTACATGCGGTTAGCAAATGTTTCAGAGACTCTGCTCCCTCAGACGATTTACAGAATCTGTAGCTCCTTGCCCTCGAGGACAACAGCTTCCGGGCAAGCAGAACCTCTTTAGTACGATAGAGGTTCAGACAAACCCACAGAAAGTTATTCCTTATCATCATGACCCTTAGCGATTTGCATTCAAACACATAGGGCCTCATTCCGAGTAGGGCGGTAAGGGATACTGGGCACCGGTAAGGAGACCGGTGCCGGTAATCCCTTACCGCCCTACTACGAGGTCCCTTAGCGGGTGCCTTCCTTAATGCCTGGTCTGACCAGGCGTTAAGGACGGGACCCGTTAAGGGACTTCAGAGCTAATTAACGTTATTAGCTACTTCCCCATTCCCATTGAGCCCTATGGGGGCTCAAATGGGGATGGGGAATGGTTTTTTCAATGGGGACTTACCGGTCCCGCAAAGGTCGGACTACACCGGTAAGTCCCCAATGAACGAGACCGGTGCCGGTACCGTTATTGGAGGCAGTCATGGTGCAAATAGCGCCATGACTACCTCCAATCTCGGAATGAGGCCCATAGTTTGGAGGTAAGTTCTGTCCCTTACCAGCATGGCGCAAATAGCGTGTCCGTGCTGCCACCAGCCTGCAAATAACGGACTATTATGACTTTGCGGGCACGAGCTTTGCGCCATGCCGGTAAGGGATGTAGCGCCATGACGCAAAAGGCCCCCAAAAAGCCCTTACCGGCATGAAGCTAGGTGCAGATTACACCTCAGACATAGTCCAATGCGACATTAGCGGTGACTGTAAATAGCGGTGACCGTAGATAGCGAACACCGCTATTTACGGTCACTGTTAAATAGCGGAACCGGAAATAGCATCATCGCACAGGAACGGGAAGGAGCACGGCGGCCATCTTTAAAAACACAATCCACTGCCACCCTCAGCACACAGGACCCCTGGGACACAGCTGATCGACCTAAAAGTACCTCCTACTACTCAAGAATGCCCAAAGCACTGAAGAAGGGATCTGCCTGCCTCAGAAAGGAGAGATTTAGCCAGGACGAACTGCAGATGCTCATCGACACCTTGCATGAGCATGCAGGCACAGTGTTCAGCAGCAACCTGAGGAGAGAGGCAGTGCTGCGCAAAAAAGGAGATCTGGGCACTTGTTGCCCAGAAGGTCAATGCATTGGGCAACACACCCCGCACGGTGAAGGATTGCCGTAAGCGGTGGGATGATCTGCGCCTAAGGGTGTGCAACATTCTATCTGTAAACCGCACCCAGGCCATGGAAACCGGAGGAGGACCAAGTTACCCCATTAAGCTCACCCCGTGGGAGGAAACATGTGCAAGCATGATTGGGTGCCGGAATCAATAGAAGGCATAGGAGAGATGGAGTGTGGTGCCACAACATCTGCTGATGGAGGTGAGTGTCCAAAGTAAAAACTGCTAAGCCAAATCTGATGAAAGTCAATGGCAATGTCTGTCCAAAGAGTGATGCCATGGTCGGCCACACACACACTCCCTGTAAAGTATGCCAAAGCAAGTGAGACACATGCGGATGCCTGGTGCAAGGCAATATCGTACATGACACATACCACGCAAAGCAGGATATTCCATGACGCACACAGCGTGCATGACCAAAATAGTGTGCATGTCAGACAGCACTGTTCCTGGCCAACATGAATGACACCGACATATGCCTGTATTTACCACTCATGTATGCAATGAGGTGCCTTTCCAAACACAAATGCCTATTACCCGCAAATGTGTGGATGAGCAATTGTCCCAATGTATGTATGATGCCTATCGAAACATCACTCATGCCGTCCCTCTCTCCCACCCCCACAGGCAGTGAGCATGACAGCGAAGAGCAGGACACCACCTCTGCACAGGCCACACCCAGTAAGAGGTCCCAGGAGGACAGCAGCCATCCGTCTACCTCCAGGGGACAAGCCAGGGGGCACTGTGTCCCAGCACCAAAGCCGCCACAGGTTCAAACAGCACCAGTACCACCAAGGCCCGTGGAGGTAACAGCACCACCTCCCCCACACCCACTGTTCTGCCCAGGGTGACCTGTGAGACACCCCATTCTGAGCAATCCAGTGTGGCTGGGGAGGTGGCAGCCAAGGCACCCCTCACAGTGGAAGACAGCCAGGATGACATCTGGGGCACCATTGAGGATGATACAATGGATGTTGTCCACACCCCAAGCCAAATTGTATCACCCCAGGTATCTACGAGCGATACCGTAGACACCAACACCCCAGAGCAGTCTGGCCAAGACCACACCCAGGGACATATAAATCCAGCATTCAGTGTCCTGGAGGATGAGCAGGCTGGGCATGCCAGGCAGATTCCCAGCACAGCCACAGGTGCAGCCGCAGGACCACAGCGGGCTGACCTGCTCACTGGACTCATCAGAGAATTTGTGCAGGACAACCGTCAGGCCAGGGAGGAGTGGCGCACTGAGTTATCAGCACTGGGCTGGTCCTTCACGGATAACACCAACCGCCTCTGCGAGGAGGTTTCAGGCCTCCGGCAGGTGCTAGGGCGCATCGCTGATGCTTTGGAGGCAGGTCATCCCGCCCTACAACCCCAGCAGGGGGGCACACCATCCACCAGCAGTTCGACACAAACCAGCCCGCCCCGCCGGTCTGTCCGTGCAATGCGTCGATGGGACATGCCACCCCCTGGCTCTGGGAGTGCTGAGTGAAAGTACTTGCAGCCTCATGTAGGCTTCGTGGACTCTATGGGACTTGTGTGGGGGTGTTGTGGGGGTAGGGGCGGGTGGTGAGGGTGTGTGGGGGAGTTGTGGGGTGAGGAGGGTGAGGGTGTGTGGGGGAGTTGTGGGGGGAGGAGGAGAGGGTGTGTGGGGGAGTTGTGGGGGGAGGGGGAGGCGGTGAGGGTGGTGGAGGGTATTAACACTTACGTTAATATTGTTACTTTCAATACACCCGTTGTGTGAAAAAGAAGAACAGAGTGGACATTCATCACTGCGCATGTGTCATTTAATCATTCACAGTGCATAGTGTACATGCACCCCCACACGCAGTACCCTATGTCCAACCATTATGTCACCCTCTGCTGACATGTATGTCAGAAATATTGTGCGATCACTGACTGGTGCACAGCACGTCCCTCCTGTGCATCGCCACCGTGATGATGTCCAGGCACATCTTCCTCATCCCCTTCATCATCATCAGGTGGTAGCAGTTCCATGTCAGGGGGCAGGGTCACGTTCAGGCGGATGCACAAATTGTGCAGCATTACACATGCCCTTGTGATCTTGGCCACCTTCTCATGCCTGTAGAGGAGTGCCCCACCCGACCGGCTGAGGCAGCAAAATCGTGCCTTCAACAGGCCAAAGGTCTGCTCGATGACCACACGTGTACGGGTATGGGAACGACTGTAGTCCTCCTCATGCCTGTTCTGTGGGTTTCGGACCGGGGTGAGTAGCCACGGCTTCAAGGGATAGCCACTGTCACCGGTATGAGATAAAAATGAAGGTAAATGTACTAGTCACACATGCCTGCAGTTTCTGGTTGCCCATATGCACATGTCCCAGGATGCATTGACCCCATTTACTGTCCCTCCATGTGTCCTGTGCCATGGTCTAATGGTGTGGGTTTTATCTTCATGATGATGGTGTGCGCTGACGTCTAGTTGCACATGCATGGTGTATGCATACAGCTGTGTAAGTGTCAAAATAGTGAGGTGATGTGTCCTGTGAGATTTGGCAGTAGTCTGTGCAATAATGGGCAAACAGCATTGGCATTCCCATGGTGGCATGCAGCACTCCTGTGATTGTGCCGGCCCTGTGCCGGACTTTAGATTCCCTAGTAGGTTCAGTATGATGCACTCCCAGGGATGCTTGTCCTGTGTGGTGATATGCTGGAGACAGCAACATGGTGCATATGCACTGCATGGTGCAGGATGGCCTTACGGAGGGTGAGGGTCGCTGATGGGTGCTGCATGTGTCGTGGGATGTGGGGTGATTTCCTGTTAGTCATGTCGTGATAGGTGTGGACCTTACTTCATTCATATTGGAATTTTGTGTCTTGTACGGTATGTGATGTTTTGGGCCACTATTTGGTGATGTGCACATCGTGCAGTCTGATCAACATTGGCAGCATGGTGGTGTGTGCATCTATCCCCCCTTTTCAATGCCTTGTACCAGTCCTGCTACTTACCAAGCAGCCAGGCACGTCGTCTAGCATGTCACTTCATGTAGCGTGGTAGCGTGGAGTTCCGCAGGACCAAAGAGTCATGAGTTGATCCGGGATATCGGGCACAACAATGTGTGATGATCTTGCTGGAGTCGCATACCATCTGCACATTGATGGAGTGGTATTGCTTGCGGTTGCGGTACACCGCCTCCATGGCATGCGGGACCACCAAATCCACGTGGGTGTAGTCGGGGGCACCTACACAATTTGGCATGCCTGCCAGTGCATGGAAGGCAACCTTTGTATCAAATATCTCCTGGGGAGTCCGTGGTAGGGATATGTAGTCCCTTGTGTGCTTGAGGAGGGTCAGGATCCGGGAAAATAAGGGTTGTGATATGCCATGAATGTGCCCCACTGTGTTCTGGTAGGTGCCTGTGGCAAGGAAGTGGAGCACAGACACTACCTTCAGTAGAGGGGGGATGGCGGTGCCTATTTCAATGAGGTTCACTATGTCGTCGTGTATCAGGTCCACTATGGTGGTGATGGTGTCCCAGTCCACATGGTACAGGGTGTGGATCTGCTCAGGGGTTAGGTTGAAGGGAGTGGCTCTGATGCGAGGGATTGGGGGCTGCCGGTGTGGTAACGGTGGCTGCACTGTTGGGGCATGCTGGGCCTGTCTCACCCTCCTTCTCCTCCTGCATCTCCTCTGTGGTGCCGGCTGTTGTTGTTGTAGTTGATGTTGAGGCATGGCAAGCAGGACCTCCAGCTCCAGTAATGCTACTACTATTGGTATCATCATGATGTGGGAGGGGGTGTGGTGTGTGGGTGTGCTCCTTTTGTACCGGGCCTGATTCCATTGCCTCCACCTGTGCTTATTGTGTGCACCTGTGGCAGTTGGGAATACTGCTCAGGGCTCTTTACGGCAGGTCGGAGATGCCAATATTTACGCCATGCCGGTAGGCACTTTTTCCACCTTCATGAGGCCGTTATTTGCATGTATGCATCACTTGTGATCTACGGCATGGTGCTAATGCCGGCATGGTGGGTCGCGTGCACGCGCCCAGCCCGCTATTAATGGCATCTTACTTTACGGTGCCGTTAATAGCGGTCTGGTTGGTCAGAATAGCCCGTAGCGGTAAGCGATGCTGGTAATCCTTTACCGGCATCATTTTTCCCTTACCTCCAAACTCGGAATGAGGACCATAGTCTTTCATCAGTGCCAACCCATTTCGCTTTGATTGTGTCGATATCCAATCCTGTCTTTTTAATTTCACTTTTACTGCTACAGGGTTGGTTATCAAAGCTTCCACAGAAGACCCCAGGTCCTGCAGGGTATTTACACATTTCTTTTTCCATAATTTCATATGGTCCGAGCTCGAGAATAAAGGGTTATCACCCAAGATATTCAATTGGGGGGCTAAAAACGAGAGGACACTTTTACGGAACAGAGGGAAAAATTTCCGCAGGCAAGGGAAAAGAGAAAGTACAAGTGATATGATAGGTTATTCATAATGCACTTAATACCCAGAGGTTTTTAAGCGCAGACCCGGGATCGAACCAGTGGTGCTCCTGTCGTCATGATTCCAAGGCGAGCACGTTGCCCTTAGCTATCCTCCTGTGCAAATGCCAGCATAGAAAGAAAAAATCCAGGACAGGCTCGAGGTGTCATCCATGACATTAGGGCTACTTGACAGGTAGTTATTGCGAGCTCGGCATAATCTATTCACAAATTCGATACGCTGAACAACCACAGTAGCACATTTGCCTCTCGCTTTCAAAAAACACTACTTTTACGAAACTATACTGTTGATCTGAATTCACACTTCATTTCCCCATTGTAGACTACAATGAAATAATGCATGTTTGAAGATTACTCAATACTGTGCGTCAGTGTGTGCCTGAATGTAGTCAGACTGGCCTTCTGACCCCACGTTTCTGGACAAGGGTGGAGTTCCTGCTGCGTCATATCAGTGAGTCCAGGAGTTTCTCTGCAGTGAATCACCTCCTCCCTCCTCTCTGCAGTGATTCGCTCGCGCACCTGTGGCCAAGCCTGCCTTATCCTGCACGGCTCCTCCGACATGCCAGCTAATCATTAACAGGGTCCGGACGCTCGTGGGGAGGCTGGTGTTCTTCAAACTCATCAAGCGACTTTGAATGAGCGGGTGCGACCATTGGAAATGCTAGCCGTCAATCACAAAAGACACATCGGTTGATTGGCAGAAAGAAGACTGAAACACAAGCCATCGAAGAGAAAACGCGATTACTAACTTTATCTCACTGCTAGAACTACAAAAACCCGTGACTTACCGACTTTGCAAACGGTATTGATTTTGTGCTTAAAGTTTTCAGATCTGTTTTTTTTTTACTTGTTTGCTTTTAAAAGAAAAAAAGTTTCGCTGCCAATTTTCAGGCGATTCTTTACCTGGGAAACAGACATCAGAATGGGCTCGAGCACCGAGGAAGACCCCTGCGATCTGTTCCTGGGGCACACGCATGTGCCTGATTTTGAGATGAGGTTCTTGGTAAAGATCACCCTGACCGTGCTCTACAGCCTGATCCTGCTGGCCGGTCTCCTGGGCAACAGCATCACCATCCAGACGTCCAAGGTGCTGCAGAAAAAGGGCTACCTGCAGAAGGGAGTGACCGACCACATGATCAGCCTGGCCTGCTCCGACTTACTGGTCCTCCTGCTGGGGATGCCGGTGGAGCTTTACTCCGTCATCTGGAACCCTTTCTCCACGACCTATGGCAACGTTACCTGCAAAGTCTACTGCTTCCTGTTTGAAGCCTGCAGCTATGCCACCGTCTTCCACGTGGCTACTCTGAGCTTCGAGCGGTACGTGGCCATCTGCCACCCCTTTAAGTTCCGATTCTTATCGGGAGCCCGCACAGTCAAGGTGATGATCAGTTTCGCCTGGATCACCTCCCTGTGTGTAGCACTGCCCTTCATTTTTGCCATGGGGGCTGAGTACCCCCTGGAACCCGTCACACACTACAAGAGCGTGAAGAACTGTAGCTCGTACCACCTGTACCCAAGTGGCGCACAGTCCAATGTTACTCTTTGTACTGCCCTGTCTTCCAAATGGGTGGTTTTCCAGTCCAGCATCTTCAGCGCCTTCATCGTCTACATTTTGATCTTGGGTTCGGTGGCTTTTATGTGTCGTAATATGATGAAAGCCCTTATGTCCACCAGGAACGGCACGGTGACCGTCAAAGGATCAAGAGTGGGCAGCATGGAATGCATGGCCAAAAATACAAGCACTGAAGCCAAGTCTGCGCGCAAACAGACTATAGTGTTCCTGGGTAAGTCTTCAGAGGAATGCCATTATTACTGCTCTTGATGCGCGTTGATGCCATTATTGCCAAAGCTGCAGGGAAATGGCTTCTCTGGTCCAATGTGCTACTCGGGTGTTCTGGATGAAATTGTGAAACTGTGTAGTGGCAGCACATTTTAGTTTACATTATGTTTTTATAAGTGTTCTTAGAGGTGTTGGCAGTGCATCACAACACATATTTGTCTTAGATGCTCTTTCATTCAGTAATGCCTGGAGTAGAACCAATTCACCCCATTGAGTAGTAACAGAATTGCCAAAGTGCCTAATGTCAGCAGGAACACCTTTATCCAGTCCTGACCTTTTAGCCATCAGCACTTTGCATTATGGGACCTGTAGTCTTGGACATATATTGGCGAAAGTGAAACTTCAGTTTATAGATCTGCAGTATGGTACTTGCTATAATCCACATTTCTTGTTAGGATTCATGCACCTACATTGTGGCCCTGCACACCGATACATTACCTGGCTGTTGCATTTCTTATTTAATCGTTACCTTTCCAGAAACTGAGAATAAACACAGCTGTGTACGTTTTATACCACGCGTGTGTTATATATTGTACACCCATCATACAATAATCTTCTGTGATACACCTAGTGTTAAACATTGATGGTATTCGTTATCGTAAGACCTTTTCTCACATGGCACTTTGCGGTGAGGTTGTTTTTCATGCGTTTGTGTTCCTGATTTAGGATGCACCCAGGAATCATATGTGGCATGCTTTCATGTGAATTGATATTCAGTTTGGGTGCCTGGGAGGAACTTTAGCGTCACATAAATGGTGGGAAAACGAATGCTGTAAAAAGATAACAAATCCATGGGAAGCGCTAGAGGGTAAACTGAAGACCTCCTACTGATCTTGGTATTGCTTTACAGGAGACCGCCTTGTAGGGTTTCCTCTCCTTCAAGGATAATGTGTAGGCAGCTGATGACTGAAGTCCTCTTCCATCTTGAGATATCGCATGGTTGTACCTTTCTTTCAAGGATAATGTGTAGGCAGCTGATGACTGAAGTCCTCTTCCATCTTGAGATATCGCATGGTTGTACCTTTCTTTCAAGGATAATGTGTAGGCAGCTGATGACTGAAGTCCTCTTCCATCTTGAGATATCGCATGGTTGTACCTTTCTTTCAAGGATAATGTGTAGGCAGCTGATGACTGAAGTCCTCTTCCATCTTGAGATATCGCATGGTTGTACCTTTCTTTCAAGGATAATGTGTAGGCAGCTGATGACTGAAGTCCTCTTCCATCTTGAGATATCGCATGGTTGTACCTTTCTTTCAAGGATAATGTGTAGGCAGCTGATGACTGAAGTCCTCTTCCATCTTGAGATATCGCATGGTTGTACCTTTCTTTCAAGGATAATGTGTAGGCAGCTGATGACTGAAGTCCTCTTCCATCTTGAGATATCGCATGGTTGTACCTTTCTTTCAAGGATAATGTGTAGGCAGCTGATGACTGAAGTCCTCTTCCACCTTGAGATATCGCGTGGTTGCACCTTAAATTTCACATGCCTGCGAGCCTCCTACTCCAGCAGGCCGCAGATCGGCTTGGCAACATGGCTGGCAAGGTGTGACGTGGAGGAAGGAGTGCAGGGACGGGGTGCTTCTTCTATCTCACTGCCAATAGAGAGGATATGCCACGTGATGGCAATAACTGATATGTGGCTTTATTAAGTGGACGTTCAATAGGAATTAACTGGAAGTTGGTAGAAAACCTGGCATATGGTGAAACTACTGGGGCACTATGAAATTGTTATAAAATGTGGGTAGGTCTTCCGGATACTCATTTCAGCACACTCCGCTCTGTCTACAATTCGTCCATATGTCTCCTCTTCTCGCAATTCTATCTCTCCAGCCTTAGCTTCTCTTCGCTGGCTCCCTTTTCATTCCTGGTTGCTCTTTAACTTTCTTTGCCATGTTTTCAAATCTCTTCATAATCTCCCTGCACCCTTATCTCTCTTCACCGCTACACGCTCCTTACGTTCTCAGTCTTCATTTCCTCTCTCTGTTTCTCGCCCTCCATGTCATGCCCCATCTCACTTTGTTTTTTTTTCCCTTGCTTGCATCTTTGTCTTCGGGTGCACTTCCTCTTCCTCTCTTCTCCATCTTCCTGTTCTTTGTTCTGCTCCCGTCTCAAGGATAATTTTTTTGTCTTAAATTCATCAATATTATTGTTTCCAAATAAAGTAAAGCACACTATAAATACAACCTGCTTGCCGTTAATCACAATACCTGCCATTTGATTTGATTTGTACATTTATAACGCGCTCAGAACGGACTGAACCGTATAAAGGTGCTGATGGTACATCAAAGTAGAGGACAAACAAAAGGCTGTGCGGGAGAGAGCCTGTTGATCAGGAAGGAATGTACATTGAAACCCGAATGCCCTGCCTTCCCCTCACTTAAAGACGTTGGTTTTGAAGGTTTTCTTGAATTGATAGAGTGAGTCCAACACTCTAATTTCTCGTGGGAGATTGTTCCAAAGTCTGGAACCATAGACCGAGAACCTTCTGTTTCTCCTTACTACACATACAGAGGAAGGTATTATCAACAACAATTGATCTCCTGACTGAATGGTTGGTACCGGCTGATTTTATCCTCCACAAATAATGTGAGTGTCTGTACATGTGATGGCAACACCTGGCATATGATGTGGGTTCATACCAACGCCTGGCATATGTTGTAAATACCTGGGCATATGATGGCAATCCCTGGAAACACAGGAAACGATTGCCCAGATAAAACACTGCCATTGGCTTTGATCGTTCTTGGTAGATACTATTGAAATGATGAAATGGGCACTCCTGCACCAATCAATAGCCTGAGCCTGCATGATGTATTGTGGTGTTACTACAGGGGTGCTGCTATCACAAAAACTTTAGCAGGCCCACGAATGGGAAATAAACACCATTATTTATTTTTGTATTCATTTTAGAAGAGAATTTCCATCAAACCTAATCTCAATAACCTGATCACGAAAATGCATTAAAGTCCCTGTCAAGGCGCCCCTCTGAGGGATCTATCCCATGAGTGGGAGTTCTGAAGTTTTCTGTGATGTGGAGTGGTTGAAGGGTCAAGCCGGGTGTCTAACAATTCACCTTAACGGAAACACTGAAATGCACTCCACGTTATATTTTTCTTGATTAGATATTTGCACTCAAGATTTCTGGAGTCACAGAAGAGTTGCCTAGGTGATCCAGACTTAACCCCTCCTGTAGTACCAGCCCAACAACAAAGAAAGGACACAGAGAAATCATAGATAAACTTTGTTAGGAGAATAACAACTAGTGAAAAATTCAGAGATGTCCCAAAAGAGCAAACTAGATCTACAATATGATATTGCCAGATTAAGGGAAACGATTGAACTACTGGATGTAAGATTTATAAAATGAAACCAAAACTGGGGGAGAGTACATGGAGAACACGCCCCCTTTGAAAGTCAATGGACAAGGTGAGTGTATGGAGGAGATGGCGAAGGAGTGTGAGAAGGAGCACACTGCTCTAGGTGTGCTTGTGTCCGACAACAAGCAGCCACAACCGAAAGGGGTAACCTTGGAAAGAGTTAACTCCAGCTGCACACAGAGTCCATCATCAAGACGGCCGTCCCACACTCCTGGCTCACAACCCAATTCACCATATTCATGATCTGAAAAAGCAAAGGATAAGTCTGAAAGAAGAGAAAATAATACTGGAAAAGAAAAGGGCAAGCAATATATCTTTGCTCAGATGTCGGTTGTCATCATAGCAATGGCACTCTTCGTAAATGTAGAAGAAGGGATTAATGTCACGCTAAAAGATCACACCATATTTTTAGCGATGCTCCACTCTAAAATGATTTATATTGAAGGTTTCATTGCAGCGAGGAACACCACTAGAGATACGCCTGTACCAAGAGCTAAATGTCGGGGGAGGGCGACCCAAACCCCCCTAGCTAATAGATATCAGCCAGTGATGACAACACCTCTTCCGGAGGGGAACTCTGGGAGACATCTGAGTTAGCAAGTTCATTATCTCCTGATGGCATTGAGAACTCAGAAACTATTCCAACTAGGAGTGCCCAAGTCAAATTAGATAATGTTGTGGAGGTGATAACCGTGGAGGGCTTGGAAAAGCTGGCTCCTCCACTCACAGGCCCACTGTTGGAAGTGCTAGCAGGGACAAAAAATAAAAAGACCTTGGTAACAACCCTTCTGTTTATTCAAAGGAAGAGGAGCAGGCTGAAAAACGCTCGCAATCGGAAAGTCCAGAAATAACATCACTGAACAAATCCAACGATTCTAGGAATTTCTTCAGAAAGATATCACTCCCGCCAACGGAGATAACCCGACCTAAAAAACAAGAAAAAGAAAAGGAGAAAAGGGGTGAACAGAAATCCACTACTGCGAATATCAAAACCTATACAGAGGAACTCATGGACTCAGATATCTCCGAATTTCTGACTAACATGTCAACTATTTTTGGAGGAAGAGGAAGAAGTAACTGGAGGTTCTCAATTTAACATCTCCAATCCTTCAGAAAGCAATGTAATAGCTATTCAGAGTGCTGTACCGGGGGTAAAATACCAGTTTCTTACCTTGGCAGAAAAAAGAGAGATAGCCATAAATAAAATGCATGCTCTGGACAATAACAGAGACCTCGGACCCGACACAGATGAGAATGGCCAGAGGAAGAAGGAATATAACAGGGCAAAAAAACCATCATTCCCTAAGGACCCGAATCCCAGAGACAACCAATGGGGGTCCCCTATATCACCCCAATCGAAGAAGGAGACCCCTCCGGGCTTTCTTTCCCAAGGCAAAATAAAGGGAATCCCACAAATTACAAATAAGGAGGAACAGTGAGGCTATGTACTGGGAAAGGACAGAAGGAATAATAACATAAACTTAATGAGGAACAACATAAGAGACGCCGGGAGGTTTATTAGATATGAACGGGTGGTGGACAGGGAAGAAGGTTTCATTTTAAATAGACATAATGTCTTGACTCTCTTCCAGTGTGTTCCGAATGCATGACAAATAAATACTGAAGATATCCGTATAATTGAATTTGCACAAGAAGACCGCATGGGCTTAGTTTACATCCATTTATGCTTAACTGTTGTAAAGCACTTAATCCTGGACTTGATCACAAGCTTTCATAGACTGGGGTTTGATTTAACAGCACTGACCGACTCAGTATCGAAAAATCTATCAGTGGACTTAGTGAGTAAAACACTGTATATAAATGTAAGGAATCTAGAACCAACATCACATCCACAGGGTGCGCTCTCACGGAAGAAGTGGTTAACAGGAACCCCACCAGTTACACAAAAACAGGTGGGAACGACAGGGCATAGCCAACGAGGAAGAAGTATTGAGGAAGATCATGAAGATCTTGACATTTACAATAAAGTGTACAGGACGAAAATCTCCAAGGCCGTGTAGAAACACAAGAGGAAGACTGCTGGTCTTAGCTGCCCGCAGTATTAGGGAGGAAGTCAAACAAATAACCAATTTGAAAAAATCTGGAAGATTGCTCCTCTCATTGACCTCGTGGAACACCAGAGGACATGCACACCTCAACTGGAACGCACACAACTTTATATGCCTCCAAGAAACTTGGATGACCTCGATACCTTCATTGGATGGATATGTTACTTTCCTAATCTCAGCTGTGAGGGGGGAAAGAGGCTGGCCTTCTGCTGGATTGTTGACCTTAGTTAGAAACGGAAGCATTTACAAAGCCTTTGGATCAAAGAACAGTGGCCCCTACATCCAACGAACACTCCTCAGACAGAGAGGCATAGGGTTGAAAGGACCGAAAAGATGCAGGAAATCTCTACATAATCAATCTGTATTGGAACCCTACGGCAATAAAGAACTAGGTCATGCTGGACAACATCGCTGCAGCAATTTACGAGGCATACAGTTTGGAGGATGCATCGCTCATAGTATGTGGGGACCTAAATGCACTAGGTGTAACAGACAAGATAGATCCACCTAGAAAGGACAACAAGGGACTGAACCCAGATAAACAGAGAGGGCTACTGTGGATGAAGTCAATGCAAAGTAGAGACCTTCATGTCTTAAATGGTCAATACGAGGAAAATGAATGTAGTAAGCCAACTTGGGAGAGAGGCGAGCAATCCTCTGTGATAGCCTATATATTCATCGCAACATACCTAATTGACGACATAATGCTCCCTGAAAAATTGAGTGACCGTAACATCTTGAAAGTGACATGGCAAGCCGAGGTGAAAAGGCAAACTAAAAAAATGATGACACCTGCAGAGTTTGTAAATAAGAGCTGCCACTTAAAAATGACAAAAGAAGATCTGGAATACACTAATGCCCAATATACAAGAACGATAACGGAGCTACGGATGCGAAGAGCACTAGAAGCAGCAGATTACACTCACTCCTCAGCCCCTTTTTGATAAAAAATAATAGAGGAATGGGCCAAAAAAAAGCGGTCCACCCACACGTATTTGACAAACATTTGACCATAAAAAGGTGCAAAAATTGAGAGCTGCGACTAACAAGTAAAATGCAACAAGCCCTTAAATCAGAAAATGGACATTAGAAAACGACGTCACCTATATAAGAACTGGCTGAAGTGTTATAAAAGTACACTAGTGCAACAAGATGCAGAAAAAGTGATGAGGGCCAACTCGAATAAAAACTCATCAGAGATCTGAGACTGCATTAAATCGCAGGGAACCCAGCCAAAATCCGTACAGATAAATAGCATTGCAGAGGAGACATAGAGAAATCATTTCAAGGTATTAAACGCTGCGCCGACATCAAAAGATCCTCCATCGGTTAACTCTCAATCACTGTGGTACCTGATATACGATCATGAGGATGTTGTGAACTTGATAAAACTAGCAAGTGCCTCCTGTGCGCCAGGCCCAGATGGTGTATCAAATCATATGTTGAAGGAACACCCAGACGAATGGGCTAAACTGACATGCCAGATATTAGAAAATCTGAGGAAGACCCAAAAAGTACCTTCCTCATGGAGATCAGCGAATGTGATCCCCATCTTCAAGAGTGGCAATAAGGATGACCCCAACAACTATCTCAACTTTTGCCCTCTTGGATGTTATGGGGAAGATCTACGCATCATAGGTTGAATGGCTGGTTGTAGAGTACAAAGAGGTTGAATACATTCCAGTGCGGATTTGTAACAGTTAAAGGGACTGGGTACCTCCCCTCCAATTATATTGCTTTCAATAGTAAAAGAGCAAACCAGAAGGAAGAACACCCAAATTTTCCTAGCGTTTGTCGATCTGGCAAAACCCTTTGATACTATAAACAGACAGCGGCTATTGAAAACATGAAGGCCTGGAACTGCCCAGAAAATCTGGTGGCCCAAATCAAGGCACTGTAGACAGAAACCACTACGGGAGTACATTTAAATTTAAATCTGGAAGACCAACTCACAGAAGAGATTGAGAAAGCCAAGGAGTTAGACAAGGCTGTTCATTAGCTCCAACCCTTTTCAAGCCTTATCTTTCTGATTTGGGCTCTTTTATGGAGAGTTGTTAAAGCTTGCCACCAAAAGTGGGCAGAGTGCACGTGAGTCAACTGCTATATGCAGATGAACTAGTGCTACTGAACCACACAGAGATAGGACTGCAAAGACAACTGAGTAGACTGGAGGAATATGCAGCCAAAAACGGCGTACTAATCAACTCTAGTTAAATGAAAATTCTGTGTTTCACTGGTGGGAGTTACAAGAGTTCATAATTATTCCATTGGCAACTGGGGGGCCTACCGTTGGAAAAAGTAAATCAATTTAAGTACCTGGGGATGATAATCAGCAAAAGCCCTGTGGAAACTGAGAACATCTTAGCATTGAGATCCAAGATGAAGAGGCTGGCAAACCAATCATTGGTGTAAAATGGAGATACTGCTGATAAACGCTGCTCCTGCCGGTGGAGTATTACAAAAGAAAGGTGGTGACAATAATATCCTAAGGTGCAGACACACCTGGTACAGTAACCAAAGAAACCATGACATTCTTTTGGAGGGCATTTTCTGGAAAAGGGTATCGGGCCTCCCAAAATCGACACCAATTCAAATAATCAGAAGAGAACTGAGTCTTACCTCGCTAAACGCAATGGTCAACTGGAAGACCCTGACACTCTATGGTAAATGTATGAAAGAAGATGAGGCACCAACCCTGGCAATAATTAAAACAGAACTGGAGAAATGTTAGGAAAAAGTAGTGCAAAGATGGGTAAGAGGCTGTAGAGATTTGTTGGATCTGGTTAAATGTACGCTGGATGATCTGCACAGAAATCCGAATAAAGTGAAGAACGTGAGAACGTGACTGAATTCAAACTTGTGATGATGCAAACCAATACAAACTATACCTAAACTTAGCATTGCAAATGAGAGCATTAGGAAACATCCCAGGATACATAAGAACATTTCCTGACCCTCATTACAGGTCCCAATTTATGAGGATGAGATTAAATCTGCACAACACAAAGGAGTTCTTATCAGTAAATAACAGAAAGGGGCCGAAAGACGTGATGTGCAGATTCTGCAACAGAGTTAGATCCCTGGAAGATCTGAGACATGCCTTCACGACTTGTAATGCATTGACAGAAGTAAGGACAAGAGTCTTCTCACAATTTTTGGAGGGAACACAAACACTCTCAGCTGATGATTGGTGGAAACGACTGCTGAGAGGGGAGAAGAACCCACTGGTTATTGCATCAGTTACATGTTTAAAAGAATGTCTGGGAACTGACGACAAAGTGGACCTATTGTGATAAAAAAAAGTTTTATAAAACTAAAATGCAATAAAAAAATAATCATATTTCATCTGCTTGGATAAATGCATGTATAATATTTTTTATTGCTTATATCAATGCACTCTAGATCAAATTTTACTTGCTTAAACAAGCTGAAGTTTCAGAGACGATGTGTTAGATTTAAAGGATGGACTGGACGCAGCTTCAAGGTTCATACAAGTTCTTTTATTTAAGATGACACAATCAGATGGTAATGCTGAGGGGCTAGGGCCCAAAGGGGTCAGCTCCACAGGGGAGAACCTCACCTGCACCCACCACCCAGGCAGGCTGGCTTCAATTGACAACAAGGGAACCTTCACTCATATCCAAATATTCCATGCACACTGTAACATTCTCTCTCTGACCTCACTCACATAGGGAACACCAGGCAGACACTGAGATGCAGAAAGAACACACCCCCTCTATAACAAAACAAAGCTGCACAGCCGTGCATGCTCTCATCCACCTGCAGCCTAAGGACTCCAACCTAGCCCACACAAGCCATTAAGCAATGCTACATTCAAACGGTCCAAGAACACACTACTCCTTCTGTCCAGGGCACTCACCCCTGGGCCTTGATGCTGCCACCAGCACTAACTGACCTGCGAGGCATAAGTGGCTACTAGCAAACACACGGTCCTGCTAAAAGAAACAAAGCACCTTCCAGCTGGGCTTGCCACCACAGCCCTCGAGGCTGCCACCCTTGAGCACTAACCCAACTGTCGGAGCAGGGAGCGTCCACTCAATCTCCGACCGGTAGCTGAGTAATAAAATCAGAAGAACCTAGAGCTGAAGGAGAGTCTTTGTGCAAAGGATGGCACATGGAAGTGCAGAAGTGATGAGCTGACCCACTGAACATTTGAATACAGGGGAGCAGGGGCTCAAACACAAATCCCACAGACCTATGACTTACACCAGACACACACCATTCACACATGACACAATGCTTTTAAAAGACAAATTCAACTAACCTCTTTCATCTCTGCAGTTAGGGCTGCTGATCATCATTATATCATCTAATTTTGACACCAGAACCAGCCAATTCTAATACAAACAATGTGGGACACTGTTTCACCGCTCTCTTTAACCAAAGGTAACCTTACCCAAACATTCATCTTGGGCCAGTCCTCGCACCTCACCCAAACAAGTTCCCACCCAGGGCTCATCTCCTGAGGTCACCCCTCGCCTGAAGCCCATTTCATTTTAAATCCCATCTCATCCTGATGCCTGTCCCTGTAACCAGGCCAATCCTTGGAAATAGGGCTTTTCCTGCCACATGGCCCATGCCTGTCCTAAGCACCATCTCTTCTTCAACGCCCATCCACCCAAAGCCCACCCCCACTTTGAGGTCCATCAAGGGTACAAGACCCATATTGAGCCAGTGTCCAGCTTAATGCCTATTCCTGCCCTAATGGTCAGCCCTGAATGTAAAATACTGCCTCATTGTTAAAGCTTAACCGTGCCCATCTCTGCACCTAGCTAGGATCAAAATTTAAAAAATGTAAAATGTTAGTACATGTTAATGTTAAAGGACATTAGTACCGTGCACTATCACCACCAAAGTGGTCCCCTGACGCTCTGGCGGATCTGAAAACAAAAGGAGGGTCGGGTGAGTTAGTGGGACCGAGCGGGAAAAGTGCAGGAGAGCAGTGATATGCTGTTGGCAGCTTCAGTTCGGTTAACACCGTTTGCTGAGCTTGGGTGTCATTTTCGGTTGATAGATGTTGTGCTCTGTTGTGCGAGGCCATGTGTGATTTGTTTTGTTGTTGCTGTGTAGTGAAGTACGTGCGGTTTGCTTTGCTGTAGAGTTGTTGTTGTGTTTGGTTAGAGTTTCAGAGGTGTATGCAGAAGGGTGACCTTTTTAGTGGGATGGTTCATTGGCTTTTCTATCTAGATGTGATGCGTGCTAATTTCCAAATTCTTTCTGGGAGTGGCACATGAATATCTCCACAATTCTATCTAAATGTGATGCTAATATTTGCAACTCCATCCAAATGTGGCACTGGCCAATATTCACAATCCTGCCTAGACGTGATGCAAGCTAATATTCACCACCCTGTCTAGATGTGACACGAGCTAGTATTCACAATTCTACCTAAATGTGGCACTGGCTAATATTCACAGTCCTGTCTAGATGGGACGCAAGCTAATATTCACAGTCCTGTCTAGATGGGATGCAAGCTAATATTCACTGTCCTGTCTAGATGTGACGCAAGCTAATATTCACCACCCTGTCTAGATGTGACACAAGCTAGTATTCACAATTCTACCTAAATGTGGCACTGGCTAATATTCACAGTCCTGTCTAGATGGGACGCAAGCTAATATTCACAGTCCTGTCTAGATGGGATGCAAGCTAATATTCACTGTCCTGTCTAGATGTGACGCAAGCTAATATTCACAACCCTCATTTCTATCTAGATGTGATACATGCTGATCCTCACAATTCTATCTAGAAGAGACTGGTTATAAGAAGGCCAACCTTATAGATGTGAGATGAAAGCTGGCTATGGCTGGCAGGGCAAGAAAGGCTGTGTGCCTGGGGGCATAGAAGAGGTAATAAGAATGTTTAGGGGTGCTTATAGGCGTTGACCAGAATGGCTAGCTAACATAATGCTTTAAGTGCGAGAAGAAGGTGATCATACCACTGTGGTCTAACATGGAAAAGCTGTAAGAGACAAAGATTAAAAGAGAAGATGGACAAGATTAGATTGAAATGAGTTCCTACCACATTGTTTTTTTGCCTTTTTTAGTATTATACATCACAGCATAGTCCCAAAGTACATTGTAACGCTATTACATGTCTGTGGTTTTGTGATTTACATGGTACAGTACTCTGAGGTAACTTTTAATTTTCTTTCTAATGTACTATGGGGTGGTTCAGGGATCAGTACAATCATGCCAAACATTTAATTTATACGGTGCCTTCATACTCACGAGGTGCATGTTATCTTTCCGTCGAAAGTTTACTGAATTATGTATTAGTTCATAAATCGTGAGTAGAAGTATCAGAGATGTCTTGATGGGAGAGAAAAAAGGGCCTGGGCCCCAACCTTGTGGGTGACCCCACCTGACTGCCTGATGTAAAGGAGGTGGTGCACTTATTTAACAAAATATAAATAACAAATGTATTCATGTTCTATAGCGTGATGTTGAGGCTCTGTGTCAGCTGCCTGGCTGATTTTAGCAACTATTGTATGGTTTGACCAATTAATACTGTGTCAGGGTTCCGGGCTGCAACATTTGAGCTCTGCTGTGTTCCCGGTGGAGTCTTCCATGGACTGGGAAGCCACACTGCAATTTCCAGCAAATCCTGCAGTCACTTGACCTGTGTGCGCTTGACACACATGCCATTGGGTGGCGCAGCAGTGTGACATGCTCCCAGCCAGCGTTCAGACAGCAGAAGCATTGCTAATAAGAAGTACTCTGTGAAGGGACCCAGAGCTTAATAAACCATCGATGAGTCCCCTGCGTGTTTCCAGTGTTTGTCCCTGTACATTTGTACTCGTTCCTGGCCATAATAGATTTTCTTTGTGTATAACCCTCGGCCTGCTACTGAACTGATTGACCTATCGCTTTTCTCTTTTGTTCTACCTACAAAATCCCTTGGCCTGCTTTTGGACTGCCCTTCCGGTTCCCTTGGACCACTCTTGCATTGGATCCCTGCTTGGTTTTTGGATTTCTGTTGGTTCTTCTTCTAGACACATGTGGATTGGGAACCTGACTCTTCTTGTATGGTGAACTATTCCCTTAGCAGGTGCCAGAGGTACTTGCGTTGTTGTTAGTTTTCGCCTGTTTTCTTCGGGACGGTTTTCCTATTCCTTTCTGGACTTCCCGGCTTCTTCATCGACTTCCCTGGATGCTTAACAGGTTCTGGGTTGTGTAATTAAGGGAAAGGGTATTCTCTCTCCTATTTTAGTTTATGGACCTGATCGTCTTTCCTTGTCTTCCTCTTTAGGGCTCCTAACCATCCCTAGAAAGTTGGCTCCTTGGGTCACTGTCTCCTACCTCCCTTTTGGGACACCTGGTTAGCCGGACTGGCCCCCTCACAGACAACCTAGATCCCCGACTTGCAATGAAGGACTCCACACTGACTTCTTACAACGCATTCTGTGTTAACGATAGTACAAGTTGTGCGTTTACTATAGCACAACTTGTGTAGCGTTTTTACCTTTCTTTGTGGATTGTATTGATCCCATGCAATAACAAAAGTTGGCATGCATATTTGTGCCTTTGGGTGCCACAATGGTACACAGTATAGCTCAGTGTGTTAAGCACATTTTGCAAAGATCTATGTTCATATCCTAGATCAAACTTCCAAAATCTGGCAACTTGGATTTTGGCTATACACTCTGTGAGGTTATTGCAGTTAAGTATAACAGCGTCGGGTTTAGCGATAAATACTGTGCTGCCAAACTAAATACTTGCACCAGAAAGAACTTTTTTTTAATAAAGAATGACATAGCATAAGTATGTTGCAGGTTTAGAGCTCCTTCTCCCTCAAAAACGCTGTGTAAATATTAAGCAGCCACCCCAACAAATAGAACACAAGGGGCTTCATTATGAAATGGTGGTAATTACTTTGCAATTGCTGCCAAACTCGTTCACCGTCAGTGGCATTTCTTCCTGCAGATTTACTACATCGTTATCTCATTAGATATTGTTTATTTCGGTAAAAACCATCAAACAAATAGTACAACAAGACAAATCAACAAATAAAGAACATCCATAAAAACAGAATAGATAATGCTCATTACATTAGAAACATGAGATCCCGCCAAAATGCTTACAGAAATGAATAATGAAAAGCCTTTCCATTCATTATATAGACTGGATTACGTATTTGCCACTATAATTGCTAGTCTCTTTTTCCAAGCACTTCTCATAAAACGAATTATTATGCCTTCTTTCGATTATTCATTGGCTTGTTTGCAAAAATGTAATACACTGTAGACATTGCTTTTGCCTTCTTGTTAAAGAAGAGGCTTTAACCAATGAGACCTTCAGGATTTGTCTAAGGGGTAAAAGAAAAGAACGTTTCATTAATTGTTTTACAGTAGTGGCATTGCATCGGTTGAGTAGCCCCCCATTTGGAAGAAAGGAACCTGACCGGCATGATCCCCAGACGCAATTTCAGTAACAGGCAATTTGTGTGGTCCGGTCTGTCAATATAAAGCTCAAACACGTTAGAATCTTTCATATACAGATATTTAATGACCAAGATACCCTTTGCCATTGGGCTACGGATCTCTGAGTCAACCCATTGGCCGAAGGCCTTGGTTAAGTGGGTTTTAGATTGAGGACGCATACATTGCGGGTCAGACCAGAAATCCGAAAGGTGCCATTTGGTCAACATGTCTCTCTCATAATTGAACCATGGTCACACATCAGTACTTGGAAAATCTAAAAGATTAGTTCAAATCATCAAATAATCATAATGGGTGTCACTTGTCCAAATTGTCACCTAATATGTTAACAGCTTTAATTTCACTTTGTAGGAGATAACTTTGAAGCTCAATTCTAGCAGTTTTGGGATTGTTAGTGCACTGTACAGCAATGAGAGTAACCTCTCAGCAATTAAGGTCTCCCTGACGTGGATCTGATTTATAACAATATCACCCCATAACTCAGCTCCATATATCGTGACCGAAACTGCTTGCGTCCTGTAGACTTCGAGGGCACTAGATATGAATATATCGTCGAATTGCTTTGAGAACTTTAGCATTGCTTCAACTCTATGGACCAGTGCAGTGCGGCCCTTCTTAACTTGTGGTCTCCATCAGAGGGTTGCATCTATGCTAATACCTAGATAGTCAAAAAACTCCAGTGTCTAACTTTTTCCCCTCCAGATTAAACAACAGATTTAGATGTTTCCTATATCTGGGAGGGATTACAAACAAGAATCTTTGTTTTTGATGTATTACATTTTAGCTCCTTGCCTTTAGGCAGCTTATAAACGGCAAACCCATTAGGGATTCATACAAAAAAATCGCATCATCGACGTTAAAGTGTGTAGCAATTTTCTGCCCTCTCATCTGTGGGGAATCGGCTGGAAGCTTCAAAAGCATTGTTATCAAGTCATTAATAAACAGTGAAAAGAGCGGGGCGCTAAAACACACCCTTGACAAACCCCAATGTTGATATTAAATATTTCTATGGGGCCCTTATGCATGTTACCCCTGACCCAGTCATGGTTGTTAGAATATAACAGCCAGATAGCAGATATGAGAGGGGTAGGGATAACAAGTTTCTCCAAGGTCCTCAACAAACATGAACGAGAAACAGTATCAAAGGCAGCTTTGAGATGAGACTGACCAATTTGTATAGTATCCGTAGCAGGCAGAACACCTGGTCAGTTGTTGACACCCCTTTCCCAAACCCTGCCTGCAAGGGGGAGGAATCACCTTATGGTTGGAACACCAGTCTAGTCTCTAACACTTTCCCAAAAACCTTGCCAAAAATCTTGCCTAAAGCATCAAGAAGTAAAATTGGTCTATAATTATGGGGTAAATTAGTAGCCCCTTTTTGTAAATCAGGATCAGTATGGCACCCGGCTAGCTATGGGAAAGATCACCTGGGTTGAGAAGCTCATTGAAAACCTTTGTTAAATAGGGGACCCACATTTTTCGTTTCTCCTTCAATATATCTGCAGGGATGAAGTCATGCCCTGGCGCATTCTACGATTTCTGTGATAGGCCTGCTGCCTGTACCCCCAAGGATGAAAAGGGTGTAAGCATTGACTTATAGATCGGTTCCCGTTCTTCTACCTCACTTTTATACAGGGAACTAAAATGAGTGTGCCACTCTTCTGAGATAAACTGATTAGTAGTGCCAAATATTGTGCCATTCTGTGAATTATGAACTAAATCTAACTTCCAGAAGGTTCTCTTATCATTTGAGTTGGCAGCCATGCTTAGGGTTTTCAATGCCTCTCGGGCATGTTCTACCTTTTTCTGGCTAATTAATTCTTTATATATTGCCCTTTAATAATAATAAATAATAATTAGGCTTTTATATAGCGCTACAAACCCTCAGGTATCTGAGGGCTGCTTATTATTACCCACGGTGTGTGGTGCTCATTTATCGACCTCGGAAGGATGAAAGGCTGAGTTTGGCCCCGCCGGGATTCGAACCTGCGTTAACAGGCTCTGCACGGGTGTCAAAGCGGGCGCTCTACTAGCTGTGCCACTTTGCCTGGCCACAGATTCACTGCAATCTATTCCTGTTGATTCCAGTGCCTCTATCAAAGCCTTTTTTGCTGCACGACATTCCGAATCATACCAATTGGTGTGATTTGCATTAGGCAGGGTGTAATGATGTTTGACATCTTTAGAGGTTTTATTATTTTGGGAACCTTGTTCTAGAATTTAATGGCATCTCTGGACTGCAAGGTCTCTGCATATTCAGTTAAAGTTGGTAAGATTATTGCAAAGAGTTTGAACAAGCCCTGCATAATATAATTTGGTTTATTCCATCTCCTCCTAATGAGAGAGGTACTGTTAGATTGAACTGACCCTGTATCCTGACACTGGCTTATCAGAATACAATAGTAAGCATAACATGGGGCCGTGATCGCTTTGCACCCTCTTTAGCATAGCAAAAAGTTCTCTCTTATTCCAAAGGCTTACATTCACAAAAATGTAGTTAATCAGAGAATACTTGGAATGAATTCTGGGTCAGGTGGGCAACCTGTGAAAACCCTAAATGGGTGAATGATCGCAGAAGTCAATAAAACAAATAATGGGCCTTCGGACCAGATCCAGTTTTCCAATTCACATGAAAATACTCTTCACGTCCTCCTGAAACCTCCTTTTTCATGGCCTAATCCGCTTAGAACACAGCGGAGGTGCCTGCAGATGCGAGTGTCGGGAGAATTAACTAACGGTAGGGGTGCATCCTAAATTTCATTTCCTTTTTGCATTAATAGGTCTAACTCAGGTGATGAATCCAGCTGCATGTTAAAATCCCCTGAGATTATTCATTTATCTTCCTGGATTCTTATAAACAAGTAAGGATTGAAAGTCATGTTTTAACTGGGCAATTGTAGTTTCAGTGGTTCTGAGATAAATTTGAATAATAAAATAGCTGAGCTTGCCTGGGAAAATTATTCTTATGGCTTGCATGTCATGGTATATTGTATCAGCGACAGTGCATTTGGCTCACAAATATAGTTTCACCCAAATAACGAGCCATCCCTGCGGCTTAGCTCCAGGGCCTCTAGGTGCCACTGTATTATATGCCTCAAATCCTGACCTGTTCATTTCATTCATTGCCCATGCCTCTTGTAAGCAGATGATTTCATGAGATCTCAAAAATATCATAAACAGGTTCATCTATTTTACAGTGCATGCCCTGTATGGTTCATGAAACAAGTACATTTTATTTGCAGGCCATGTTAGATCGGGACCGGGTAGGATAGCAGTCGCTGCTAACGTAGTATCAGTATCGTGAGGAGGTAAGGACATCTGTTGTCAGATGCGGACTGTGCACTCAGATTGTAAGTGAGGCTTTGAATTGGCAGGACCTGACTTCGGGCATTCGTTGGGTAAGACCAGTGGCACTAACCCAACCTCCACCCTGGTGCTTAGGCGTAGGACTGGAGAGTATTGTTGAAGTTGACTGTTGGAGCCGCCAGATGGTAAGCTTCAAAACTCAACTAAACGTAAACACATTGCTAATTCTCATGCATTGGGGTTATTTTGATAAAGTCCATGCTGGGTTTACTTGGCCAGGCAGTCTTTTTACTTCTAAAATATCAGATCTTATCACAGACATCCTTTCCTGTGCCTCAGCCAATCAATGAACTTCCTCTTAAGAGCGTCCCCTCTTTCAGAAGAGGACAGGGAAAGTTTAGGGACTTGAGTCATATAAATAGTACCATGTTCTGTTAGCGTATTAGGTTTTTCCCAGGTCTGTATTGATAATTGAATTGACTATTTACCCTCCTGCCCTGAATCCCTGTTATCTGTGGTCTTGTGTTGAAGAGTTGGGGCATGTTGGGTGCTGCTTCGCCTCTTGTTATGTCTGTAACTATTGGGGTTCTGTTGGGTGTGGATAATGGAGGGGGAATAATCTGCTGCACATTATGCACATTAAGCAAGTTGCCTCTAGAACAATATGGTCTGCAAGGGAATGAATGGTTTGAGTTCTGTGTCTTTCACAGGGGCACCAAACTACTGATGATAACCTGAATTAAATGTTAAGATTGACTAAGGGTTAATAGTCAAAGACTTCACTTGGCAAATCAAACTTGAAACAGTTTTTAAAATGTAAAAAGAGTCTTTGAATTAAAAGAAGCTACAACATTTGGGCGCAATATTAGTGCGGGTGGGTACTCTGAACTCATTTGGGCAGGCAGAAAGCTGGAGACATTACCACTTCCCCGACAGGATTGAAAGTGTGAGTTGGATCTGGTATCTGAACCTGCCCCATTCCCACTCTTGGTTCACAGTACTGCTGAATCTATGGGTTGTCAGTTGGGCAGGTTGATCAATGGCTAAAACATCATACATATTACTGCATTTGATTGATGGGTGCATCTCATGATGGGTAACGGCCACTACCTCGTAATTGCGACCCTCCTCTTGCCTGATCAGGTGATGGAATTCCACCATTCCAGGCGGCATTACTTCTTTTGTTTTATGGGGTGCCAGAGCAGAATGTAATTTACTTGAAGAATGCTCTGCCACACGTGAACCATGTGCCCCCCGTATTCAGTTTGTCATCGAGGTTGCCTAGCAAGACCTCAATCTCTTCAAGTGCTGGGCCTCCATGATTGAGCCCGTTGATGGAGATGGCTTTTTCTTTGGTGAGCTGGTGATGTGGCCATGCTACCTTTAACTTAGTAGATGGATTGAGTAATTTGTCAATGCCCTGAAGAGGGCCAAACTCAAAAAGCATTGCAGGGCACACCCGAATGACTCAAGGGGCTATGCTTGAGTCTGTTTCTCTCCCACCCCTGGCACCAGCCAATTAGCACACAAAATGTACATTTTCCTTGGGTTAGGAGTCCAGGTAAATTAATGTGAAGAAACAGATTGATACTAAAAATTTTTTTAAAAATCAGAAGTACCTTAGTTCCTGAGCATTATGGAAGTGGCAAAACTTGCATCATTCATAGGAGACTCAAACTCCCTATCACTCCAAATCTGCGACACACTGGGCACAACTGTGTTCCCTTTCATGCCAGGGGCGTGGCTGTGCAGGGCTTCCCTGTTGCATTAAAGAGTATAGGGCTTGGTCCCCTCTACCTGCTGGTTTCTAGGATCACTGAGGCGGCTAAGAGAGCTCTCGCTGGACACAACTGCGCTCCTAATGTGATGCCATCTTAGAGGTTCCATAGATGTGTGTACTGGGCACTGCTGGCTTTGCTGCTGTGTGGCCTCCCTATTGTGGTTAAAGGGTAGGGGTGCATGGTCTCCTCTGCTTGCTGGTTTCCAGAACTGATCAGGGAGATCTCACTGCACACAAATGTGCACCCTTTTGTGCCCCAGACTCTGCTGCTGCGGGGGCTCCCTCTTGCGGTTAGAGGGTATGGGGTGTGGTCTCATCTGCTGGCTGATTTCTGTAATTTGTGGCTTAAGCAGCTCTTTCTGTGCTACCTTTTGTGAAGCAGGCTTACGTCTCTAGGACGCTATGATCAGTTTGGCAGATTTACCACCACACTAATTCTGCAGATTTCTGGAAGTAAAGCAGAGGATTCACCTCCAGCTTTTTGCTGGAGAACTTTACTCTTCCGCCCCCCTCCTCCTCACACCTCGTAATTTGGTGTGCAAGAAACTGATGATAAATTGGCAGGGATTCCTTTGCTGCAATTTTACTAACATTTTGCCTGATACTTCCAAAATTGTAATGATTCCCAATGTGTTAGATGGGATAGATGATTAGGAAGCCAAATTCAAGACAGTCGAGCCCAAGTGTCACGGCTCATATCTGAGGTTTGCCACCCGACAATACTGTAATCCTGGACAGTTCATCTTAACTTACTGTACAGCACAATGTTGTCTTCTGTGAAAGGGTTTGCCTTATCCAGGGATCAAAATTAAGATGTGATAAGCAGGAGCTAAAAGCAGCTCCTGGATATCCAGCATTAACCAGTAATTAGGAGATACCACTGGGGAATGAGGAGTACACAGCGTTCTACAAATCTAACTTTCACATAAGATGCAAACATATAATTGCGTCTGTTATTTCTTTTCACTCCTTGTGGGTTAAATATTGTACAGATGTGTCCTAATGGTTATTTATAGATTGCTCCAAATGCACAGAGTTAAATTCATATAGTTGTGTTTGTTTGGCATCATTTGGCCTGGGGAGCCAAACGTTGCTCATGGTAGCTCTTGGCTTCAAGCTCATCAGGCTCTTCTAAGCTACTAGCATGAGCTAAATAGTTCACAGGCTCCCCTCAATTTCGAACCCTGCTTATCACATTATGATTGCATCATCAGCTCATTGACATTCCATGACCGCTCATATTTTGGTGCGGGGAGTTTCAGTGTAAGGGGTCTCTGATAGGTGAAAGCTTACTATGTCACCGGCCTTTGCCTCCCTAACCTGTATCCTCTGCCTGTAACCTATATCATGACCTCTCTCCATGTCCTTCCACGTCTTCATTAATAGTTAATTCTTAGAGTTTAAGTGTATTTATACTATTGTACCCTATTACTGTATCACCTTGTACAGCACTGCATTGCTTCACTGCTAGGTTTTGTAAAGCTATGTTTTGCACAATGTTTTAGTCAGGTGACATCTAATTCAGGGAGTTTTCCAAAGATCCCAAACCAGTTGCACACAAATTTCCTTTATTTGATAAAGTTCTTATTATGAACCTGGGACTCCCAATTTAACAATATTGATTCCCTACAGTGACTCGTGCTACTTTTTGGAACAAGAAACGCACACGGTTGCACAGGTGGTCTATTTATTAATCAGAATAAAAATAATTAAATCCATTTACGTTTAAACACATTTTTTATCTGTGAAATTCCAATGTCAATAGTGAAGAATAATCAATAGACTAGTCACCTCAGCTTTCTAAACACATTTACATGAATGTGGACTTTTGTAAACACATGCACACATCAGCATCCCTTGTTTACCCTAAAAGCTCTTGTACCATGGATTGAAATATGCATGAGAGTCAAGGAAAAACCTTTCATTTGCTAAAACCCCATTTAAAATGGGAACTTCCATGCCTTTCTAAAACTCTCTGTTTACCCTTTATTGAAAATAGATACCCTCCTTACTCAATAGACATGTCATTTTTAAATGGTGTTCTAGAAAAAGTAATTATAAAAAAACAAAAACAGGCTACTTGACCCACTTGCATGTAAATCGCTTGTAGAAAGGAAAATACATGTTCACTAAATTTCCTTCAGTGGTGTTTCTATTTCATTAATGTAAACAATGTACATTTCTCATTTTGAATGGACAATTTAAAGGGGGGAAAATAGGTAGTGAAAAATCATCCTTTACCTTTTGTCTTCAGCAATTAAACTCGAATAACAGGATTCTGCTTGGTGATGCTCCCAAGGAATGACTTCATTTACATTATTCTTCTATGTATGCACAGAGTGAGGTCTCCTTTTGACTCCCCAAATAATTTGTCTATGCTAGTCATCTTCACAGACATAAGGAATGAGGGGATCTTCTTGTATACAGACCATAGGACCTATTCTATCAAATATATAATTCCAGAAGCCCACACACTTCTGCAATATGTTCTCACCTCTCATAATGCACAAAACATTTATATACTCCCACCCCTTGGTACTTATAGATTACAGGGGGTGGGGTTCAATCTATTTTCTTTTTGATAGTATCACTCACCTCAGGATTATTTCTCCTTTTATTTTATACTTGCATATGAATTTCCTTTGACTATCTCACAGACAGGTGGGCGCCCTCTGTAGGACTCTTAAACATTCTCACCCTCTAGGAGTTGGTGGGCATCAGTCAGCAAGATGGGGTCAGCTACCCTCCACAGCCTGTCTGCTGTCTCTTGCACTGCAGAAGTCCTGGGATTTTAACTCCGTGTAGGGCTCACTTACAGTGCTCTGCTAATAATCCAAAATGGGTCCAAAGGAAAGCAATCTATTCCTTTGCCATTTTGTTATCATTTCTTCTTTCTCTCCTTCACCCAATCATCAGTCAGTGTCTGTCCCTAGAATCTATGGAGTTGAACCTTTAGAGAGCAGTACCGCCCCGCTGCAAAAGGTGTGTATCATTTGCCAAATCTAATTGGGGAATGTATGTGATTGGATAGTGTTCCAAAAGTGATATCACACTAAACCAACCCTTCCGTGATCATTGTGCATATTATTGACCAACCCCTCCATGATCTTGGGCATACTATTGATCAAGGCAGTCAGGTGGGCATAACCTCCAAATCCAGTTTCCCTCCCACTTGATGTGATGCCATCTTAGAGATTCCATAGATGTGATCATATTACTTTCCAAAGGAAAGCAATCTATTCCTTTGCCATTTTTGTTATCATTTCTTCTTTCTCTCCTTCACCCAATCATCAGTCAGTGTCTGTCCCTAGAATCTATGGAGTTGAACTTTTAGAGAGCAGTACCGCCCCGCTGCAAAAGGTGTGTATCATTTGCCAAATCTAATTGGGGAATGTATGTGATTGGATAGTGTTCCAAAAGTGATATCACACTAAACCAACCCTTCCGTGATCATTGTGCATATTATTGACCAACCCCTCCATGATCTTGGGCATACTATTGATCAAGGCAGTCAGGTGGGCATAACCTCCAAACCCAGTTTCCCTCCCACTTGATGTGATGCCATCTTAGAGATTCCATAGATGTGATCATATTACTAATGAGTTTATCATATTTCTCTCACCCAGGCAATTTAAATTAGGCTAGTCTGATCTTGGCACAACATGAGATGTGTGTGCCACAACCTTTATCTTTTTTCCTGGATACTTTTACACACAAATTATTTTTCCACCTCAAAGAAACAGTTCGCAAGCATGGATGCTAGGATGTATGAATCACTAACGTGTGTTATTCCCATGTGAAACTATCCACATTTGCCTAATTTATAGAATTAACATATTGTAAAAATGAACTATTCAAGCTGAACATTTGAAAGAAAATTAAGTCTCTATGACCTTTAGTTCAATACTTGCAAGTAATAATGTAATTCCCAATGTAAAATACAAAAGGCTTTATTTTATATAATGTGATGAATCACAATCTGAAATGGCATACCAGTTCCTGGCTAGTACAGCCACATGGTATCAATTTGTCTTGGAGCTGAGGGTTGAGGCATTTAGGATTCCTGTGAATACTCTTGTCATGGCAAATGTTATTTGTAGTTAAGCTGGAAGGGCAATTCATGACTTTAGTTCCAGCATTTGAGTGATTCCTGGCTTAAGGTAGCCTATGTCTTGTATATTTAATCTCTGTAGCACAGACTCTGTGGCAGATGGAAGTTGTAAATGGGGGGGGGGCATTTGTTTTTATTGCAGTGTCTGCAGCCCCTGAAGCAACTCGAGGCACAGTCATATGTATTACGGTTCAGCTTCAAAAGCCAGTGTTCACATTTCTGTTGTGGGAAAACAAGCCAACCAATGTCCTGATTTTGTGTTACTGGGGGCTATGATTTGAAATATCATATTAGTTCTAGACCCAAAGCTTGTGTTTGATTCAGAAAAGTAACATTTGATATTTCTGCTTTCTCAGTTTACATAGCATGGTCTGGTTCTCACACTGGGAAAACATGCTAATAATAGCATGTACATCTATTCTAAGTAATCTTTTTCATTTGCAATTTCTAAATCATATCTTTGTTGCTGAGGTTTGCTAATGCACAATAAATGTTTTTACTGTTTATTAAATGCTTTAAATGATCAACATATTCTGCATACATAATCATCACGTTTTTATATACATTTAATGTTTCACTATGGTCCATGTAAGTGGACCAGCAAATATGCTGGCATGCCCCACATTTCTATTAGGGGAATATAGAGTCCCAGGCTTAGTCACCTGTTGGCCTAAGCCCCAATGAGAATTTAGCTATATTTTTAGCTGTCCATTTAATGCGGTTTTCTGCAGCATTGACCTTGAGCACATCAGTGTGATCATATACCACTTTAGGCTTCTGTAACATTTCCCATCTTATGACAATTATAGACGAACAAGGAAACCTTCTACCAACCTGGTTTCGAGGCAAATCCTCCGCCGTAATTGACTATATATATCTTTCCAACAACCTAAAAGACTCAATAGAAACTATAAGCATAATAACAACAACAAAAAGTGACCACAACCAAATAGTCACACAAGGGAAAAATATCCTGCGCCAACATCAGCCCGAACACCCCATTCCACTTGAAGTCTGTGCAGCTGGAAAGAAACTTCGCATTACTCAAAAAGCAACACTTCAACTTACAAGCAAATTCATTCAAAATTCTCTACCAGGCGATCAGAAATTAAATTATCAATGGCTACTCCAACCTCATTACAAAACACTTAAACGACAAACTTCACAGATTCATCAGCACTGCTACAACAAAGAGCTTGCTGAAAGAAAAAGATCAATGAGAAACATAGTTCGCCAACTATCAAAAAACAAAGACACGGAATCGATCATCAAAATAAAAGCAGCAAAACAAAGCTACAGGAACTGGATAAAAAATCACAAGATGATGCTACTACAATCTGACGCAGAAGCAATCCTGGAAACCTATAAAAAACATAATCTTAGGGATCTTTGGAACCTCCTGAACAACAACTCTGCACAACAACAAAAATTGACTGGTAACGTGATGGAACAACAATGGATTGCACATTACACAGAATTATACAAAGCAAGAACAGATGCTGAAAATAATTCACAATCTCAGAACGATAAATGGACAATAACATGTACTCACCAAGACATTTTCAAAATCATCCAAAAACTCAATGCATCACGAGCCCCAGGACCAGATGGAACATCAAATGCAATGTTAAAGAAAAATCCACATGCATGGGCAAACCTGATGAAAAATATTATAATACTCATAAACAACCTCAACCAAATTCCAAAGTCATGGAAAACGGCAACCATTGTTCCTATCCATAAGCAAGGTCCAAAAGATGACCCGACCAATTTCCGTCCAATAGCACTACTAGATCCATTAGGAAAGTTGTTTGCCTCAATCCTCTTGAAAAAACTGAACCAATGGGCAACTCAAACCAAACACTTCGCCGCAAGACAAACGGGCTTCACCGCAAATGTCGGGACTAACATCAACCTTCTACTACTAAACTTGATAAAACACGAAGCCATCAATAGCAAAATAAAAATGTACGCAGCGTTTATAGATCTCCATATGGCCTTCGATGGGATCTCTTGACAAAAACTTTGGACCAAACTGGAAACATGGGAATGCCCTAATGACATACTGGGCCCAATCAAACAACTCTACACAAATACCTATATTACAATAAGATTCACACGAGAAGGTCATACATCATCTAAAATAAATTTCATAAACGGACTAAAACAAGGGTGCCCCCTAGCTGCAACTCTATATAACCTCTACACTGCAGACTTTGAAACCCACTTGCAGACGGACGCGCTCAACCCTCCAAAAATCAACTCAACTCCGGTCAGAATTATGACATATGCAGATGATATAATCCTACTGGACAAGACACCGTCAGGGCTACAACACAGTCTCAACCAACAGTTCTTATATGCCCCTCAACGAGCTCACTGTCAATACAAAAAAAAAACCAAAATCATGCAACTAACGAGAGCATCAAACATCAAAAATGAGAAACAACTGAAAATCTATCTCAATACAAAGCAGCTAGAAGACGTAACAACCTTCAAATACCTCGGCATTTTAATAAATCAATCAAAGTGCGAAAAAGAGTGGACATTAAAACTGGAAGAACAAACTCAATCCTTAGCAAGACAAGGATGTTCAATACAGCGCAAATTTGGGAAATACTCTTTCAAACCGATAATTTCATTTTACAAACAAAAAGTAGTTCCGACAATAGTTTACGGAACAGAGGCAATGATACATGCAACAGACCAGACCTGTTGGACAAAACTAGAGGCACTCTTCTGGCGTAAAATCCTACAACTTCCACCTGCATTTCCTATGCCAAGAATTAGGCATGAATTAGCTCTACAATCCATCGGCTCAACAATTTTATGGAAACAGCTGGACTAATACCGAAAGCTCCTTACTGACGAAAAAACACCGGCAATCGAAATCCTGAGAGCCAAAGAAGGAGCAATGAACAATACAATCCTGAAGAAGTGGAAAAAGCCACCCTAGAACAGAGAATGCAAACAGAAGATATTTCGTATGAAATGCTTACACTCCGCCCTCAGCATGCGAAAAAGAAAATAATGGACAATGACTGGATAAAAACACTTGAAGAGAAAAAAAAAATATTCTCTGAATTTACAATGCATAACAGACCTCAGATCTATCAACGAACTCCCGGCATACCTGACCATCTTCCCTGACGCCAAAACTCGAGCAACATATCTGAGGCTCAGAATGAACATACTTCCAACCCGTTACTACCTAGCCAAAACAAGACAAATTCCATCATTTGATAATTTCTGTCGATTTTGCTCAGATACCGAAAAACCTGAAACAATCTTTCACCTAATCATGGAATGCACAGCCTTATCTGAGGAAAGAATAAGATTTGGTAGATACTACAAGATCTACGAACAAACGATAACAGAGGAAAGATGGACGGAGATATTGAACGGCAGATTGCGAAAACTCATCCTGACAATATGCCACTTTTTACAAGAAATTCTCAATCTAGAAAAACCACCACATAATATCCAAAACAAAAGAGAAACTAATTCCTTCCTATTTTAAACTGGCAGATAAATGAAAAGTTTAAATTAAACTATATCATACAAAAAAAAAAAATAATAATAGCTACTGTTCTGTGGATGAACCCTTTTAATTTTTTACCTTTCTATCAAATGTTAGATGATGTGTTAATTGTATTTGTGGGCTATACTAATTTTAGTGCTTGTATCTCCTTCTTCTACATTCTCCCTTCTTCCTCTTCCCTTTTGTCTTCCTGTGTAAAAATCAATAGTTAATTTATATAACTGTATTATTGTAAATTTAAAAAGTGACATGTAAGAAGCATTTTCACTTCCATGTCACAATTGTCATTTCTAAAGAGAACAGCATTGCTACATTTTCTTGTCAATCCAACTCCTTTCCCCCTTATTTTTAATACCTCTGTATATCTTGATGTAAAGCTGGTTGTCAGTCCAGTAAAGGACATAAAAACAGAAACCAGTAGCGCAGAAGAATGCAGGGCACTCCTTTTTACCTGTTCAACAAAAAGCTGTGCTTTTCATCTCCAATTGAATTGTTTTCCATGTAATAACCGGTTGCTGGTTAGTTTATGGTAATGGGAAATATTTATCTTAGGTCTTGTACTTATGACATATATTTGGATTGTATATGGATTGTAAACACTGCACTTTCCTTTCTCAAATGAACATGGTGCAGGGGCTGCTTTATCATGTGTGTGCCATTTTCAATGAACAGGCTCTTGAATAACCTTCAATAAATTCATGTGCATGTAATTTTCAATTAATTAATTTGTGTGTGTGCAGCTTACAATCTATTTCTATTTATTTGCCTTCAGACCTACAGATTTCGGGCAGGAGAGGTGATATTCTCCAGTAAAGGGTACAATAATAAAGCCACTTTGCCCTTTCACATCACATATAGGTCTACCTGGGCCTTTGTGGGTAGGCGATTGCATGGGTTTGACACTTTGCACAATTTTCTATACATAGAATGAATTAACTAAGCTGATTTATGTTGCACATGTATCTATCTTAACTTAACAAAAAACAAAACTGAATTTAAATATCCAAAAATGATGTGAGTTATGAAACAACACTTTACGAAATGCACTTATTTTTGTTGAACATGCAATCTCACTTTCCTGGTTAAAACTAGTATCCCCTGTGCTCCCAGCCCCCTCTTATTTCCAGAATTTACCATGGACAGCACTGCAGGACTTTCTAGTGTTTTATCAGGGTTTTCTTACTTTAAAAATGGCTTCTTATTTTGGAGAATCAGTTCTAGAGTTGCTCCATCAGCAAGGTCCCTTTTAGCTGCCTGTCTGGAAACCAGTCTCCAATATGGCTTGCTCATATCTTTCTGAAAGGGATCCCTTCTTCAGTTTGTATGGAAACCAGTCTCCAATATGCCTTGGATCTCTTCTTCAGTCAGCTTTCAGTAATATCCTGAAATGTGATCCTTCTCTTCTTCTTGTTTCCTGTCTATATGTGTGCCAGGTATTTTACAATCTAAACCTCCTCCCCTCATCTTGTGACTTAGTTGTGGAGGCCTTCACTTCTTGTCTTGTTAATGGCAAGATCCACCCCTTGTTTTGTGACAGGAAGAGGGAGGGGGAAACTTGCCCCTATTCTTATGGAATGGCATTTTGTTATTGTAACATAATCATTGATGTGCATGTGCTAGTTTAATAAAATAAAGATCAACAAAATTCACACATCAGGGCGAATGATTCATGATAGTACTGTGAGATGTACATTTACGGGGATAATAATTTTTCATATTTTGTATACATTTTAATGTTACAAAGTAGGTGAATTCTGCATTGGCTAAATAAATATGTTTAAACTATCTATAATAACTTATTCAGGTTTCTAGGATATTTCATTCTAAAGTTGAGCACTTTTACTTGACTTATGCTTTTTTATTAAACTGTTAGACATGGAACTTTTTGTGGTAAACTTGACCACACATGCTAGACATGTTTGTTATAAATGCCAATTTTCGCCAAGATGTCACTGTTGAACCATAGGCAATAAGCACATGTTCATGATGTTGATATAGGAACGTTCCAAATATGATTTTCTCTTGGGTCAACGCATCTCATGACCAAGAGGCTGTAAAACTAGTAGTTTCAAGATTTTGCTCAGCATGTGATTCTCATTTGGGCTGCACAGAGTCTAAACTAGTGACCTGGGTCTCATGGCACATGCCTGAGGAGGGGAGCTGAATCCAGTTTACAAAAACATGAAGGCATTTTTTTCAAACTTACAAAATACAGTGCTATGGGCAGTAATGACAATTCAAACGGTGTTTGCTTTTTCCCTTTTTAAACTTTGAATTATTATATTTAAACATCCATTGTAAGATAACATTTTTGAAAATGAAATTTTGTAATTCACAAGTGCATTTTTCTTCTCTGAGCTTGGGACCCAAAACATGGCGCTGCAGTGGAATCCTGGAAGTGTTGATTTGAGCATAAAGCTAAAAAATAAATGTTCTGGGGCTTGCTGTGTTATTTTGCTCCTAATCACTCTACAGATGCTTGGGTCTTAGCACTCTTATATGTGGCAATTTTACGATTTTACATTTGGAGAGTTCTCTGAATGTCCTTGGCATCGACAACGTCTCTGGGCAATTGTACTTAAAAGCTTTAGAAATGGTAATAGTTTGTTTCTCGGGTATGGAGATCATTATTTGTATCTTGCAGTTGCACTTTTTCATTATGGTAGTGAGGTGAAAATCTGGAAATACAAACTCTTTTCAGCAATGTCTCTTGCTCTTTTAAAACACTTTCTGTTCTCAGTTTACTTTAAGGAAAATGATCTTAGACTCCACTGTTTCTGACATTTTGTGATTATATAAAAATGAGCACAGAGCACATACAGGACACTGGCAAGCATATTTTAATGTATTCCTTTTTGACAAAAAAAATAACATTTTAATACTCTTTCAAAGGATCCTCACTGCTATAACAATAAGCTGAAAGCATGTGTAAAACAAAATGAACTAAACTTATCACCTAGTAACCTGTATTGGGTTTATTTATGTGTTTAAAATAATTATTCAAATCCAAATGAGACTTTATTCTGGCTCACATAAATTACTATTTTGGTACTTGCAAACCTTCACTTCTGATGGTGAAAATAAGTCTTCAATTATTCTGCACTGAGATAACATTAACCCATGTGGATCTTTTCTTTAAAATTGCCATGTTAATTTTTCATGCGATTTGTATACTTTCCAAGACTGGTCTTCAAAACAGGATATTCATTTTAGTTTACAAAGCTCAACCATTGACAAGTCCCAGAAACGTGATGTATGACAAGAACCCGGAAACAATGCCATCAAGTGCAGAATTTGTAGACTGCGATGAAATCCCAGTTTTGCCACTTAACCCAAGTGTTTTATCTCAGGCAACTCATTTAATCTCATAGGAGCTCATTTTGAAAGAAATGAGTAATTTGGCACTGGGGACCCATTACGTTTACACTTTAATGTAAGCGGATCCGCGCAGCCAAGTTTTTGTCATTTGCAGTGTGGGGTGCAAATGTAAAGGGCAAATTGCGACGTACAAGGGTGCACGACGCGATTTTCCCTTTACATTTGCACTCTGAAGTGCAAAGTGAGTAAACGCAGCCTGGCATGCTGGCAAGTTGTTTACACTTTCCATTAACGTTACGACCCCATTGAACACACGCCCTGTAGTGTTTAAACTGTCAAGAATGCCAGTCCTTAAACATATCAAAATTGTCAGTTGTGAAATGGAATGTAGATCTCTTTTTTTTAAATCCTTAGCTATGGTTTAACTCGCTACAGTGTTTTTTCATATATAATCATAGTGACCACTGGCATATTGCAAACCACGGTGTCGGGTATCTCTTGTCACACTCATGACATTATCATTTGAAAAACATGTCTCTCTTCGAATCTCAGTCTATGTTTAGATATCTGGACCCTTATGGTAACGTCTAATCTGTATCTTCTATCTATGCTACAGCATTTGCGTCTTCCGTGTTGCTTCAAATCTGTCCTCTATATCCAGCACCTGTACATACTGTGAGGCTGCTAATCTGAGTTCTGTGTCTATGCTGGAGTATGTGTACCTTTTTCAAATGGCTACTCATCTGTGCTCTGCATCTATGCTACAGCCTGCATACCTTAATTCTGTCTGGTATTGTTAAAATATATTCTCTGGCTATGCTACAACACAAGTAGCCACAACGGACGGCTATAATGTCAGAGACTTAGGACCATTCATTTTTTGGGTTGGTGGGGTGGGGAGAGGGCACATTTGTTTGCGCCATGGTCCCTAAAATCCATAAAGAGGGCAATGAGAAGTATGTCTGCTAAATGCAACACTGAAAGCCTTTTGTCTGCAGAAAGTGGAATGGCGGACATCAGGCATCTCCTGAGTTTAATCAAAACTGAGCACATTGCTCACAAACACGTAACTGCAGACATCAGTGACCTTAAGCAACCTGCCCTGCCACTTTACACAGAGGGCTTTTGTTCAGGTTGCTGATTAATTGGCCCTGAGCGCTCCAGGAATACTGCACTGTGCTGATAACTCTCTGATTGCATAGCATGGCAGTAATGTAAGGAATGCAGCATTTTTCTTTTATTAAGTGTTCTATATTAGCAAGCATTACATTTCTTGTCCATGACCGAATTTCTACAGGTTACAATATGTGTTTTCATATTTATTCCCAAAAATACTATTCAGTCATGAGGTATGATGGAATAATCTAAAAGAATGGAACATTATAAGGACATGATGTCATGGTTTTGAAAGTTCAGTGACATGCAGGCTGTGATTGGGCAACTAGTAATGACTTAAAAATTATACAGTATTTTACATGAAGCAAATAGACTGCGGCACAATAAGCTCGGCATGCGTAGGCATAGAGGCCAGGGAAGATTGGGAGGTCCCTAGCAAGCACAGCTGGCATAATATAGCCCGAATTTGAAACTACACACACCATACTCCCCACCAGTGCATTGCAGTGTCATGCAGAACATATCCTATTAGTAAATCAGACGGCTAGTGCTCTGCTTGATGGCATCAAGTTCTTCTAGCAGTGACAAATACCTTGTATCCCCTATGCAAGGCATGGTACCACACTACATGGAGAAATGGTGCCCCAATGTTACTTTCAGTGCCCGAAAAACTACTGTGTTGGCATTACGTGGGAACGAGAAGTAGTGAGATATGTGATTGACAACTTCCCTCCATGAGTACCTCCTCTGTGCACCCCATACGAATAGACATACACATGCCCTCCTATGAACAGGATCCCTTGTGGGACACATTCTGCTTGCAGGGAGAAGGGCAGTATCATATCCCCAAGGGTGTGAAGGTAATTCCTGTTTCTGTATGTTGTGCCCAAAAAGAGCTGGAGATGATTGGAGGAACCGGACAGAGAAAAAAGTGGGTGTTAAAAATATGTCTGGGTGCATGGGTGTGTGAATGCACATGCATGTGTGCATGTGTATATGCATCTAGCCTTGTGGGTGAAGACTCTAAGACTTAAGGGGAAACCAAGGGAAACAACTGGGGTGTGCTGGTGTACCCATCAATAACCCATACTGTAATAGTGGCGATTCTTGCAGAGATATTTAAAATAAAATCTGCCATGCAGGGACTTGGGCTGATGGTGGCTGAAGCGGGGTTCAATGTATTTATTTATTTATTTCATTTGTTGATGGCGCCCAGACCCGCAGGTATTACAGCTCTAGTACAGACTGGTGTTATAATCAGGCATAAAAGATAAATGGGACAGTCTGATTGTAAGCAAGCATAGGTAAGGAGGAGCCTTAGTCATCACAGCTTGCGGTGTTAGTCATGTTTGTTGAATAACCAGGTTTTCAGCTTAGCTAAGTATGGTGTTTTTTCTTGGATGCAAAGGGGTAGGGCATTCCGCAAGGTGGGTGCTGTGGCAGGAAAGCTGGCTCCCCCTGCTCTCTTTCTGGTGTAGCTTGGTGTAGCTAAGGCCATGGTGACAGACGAGAGCAGGCAGCGCGGTTTTGTTTTTTTGGAAATGCTCTGGTTGAGGAAGGCAAAGCTCTGTTTTTATCATCATTCAGTGTACATGTTGTAGAGAGTGGCGGATATGCAAGAGCCCTGAGGAACACCATATGGTACACAGGTGGGGTCGGCTGCTTCAGAGCCAGCCAAGACCCTGTAGGATTGCTCGATGAGAACGGATTTGATCCAACTGGCAGCTTCTCTGGAGAAGTTGAACTTAGTGGTGAGATGCTGACAAAGGATGTTGTGGTCAACCAGATCGAATTCTGCAGAGAGGTCAAGTAGGAGGAGGATGGCGTGTTCTCCAGATTCATGTATTTGGATCATCACTCCTGTTGCTCGTAGTATCTTTGAGGGAGTAGAAATTCAGAAGTGTTGTTGGTGTTGCAGAGTGTGACAGGCAGAGGTTTCTCCTAACACGTGCCTCTAGGAGGACTTCTTCTTCACTCAAGGTATACTTAGCCAAGCTTGGGGAAATGTTTTAGTGTGGCTATACTAGACGCCAGCACAATTTCACTGCATAATCTATGTGATGCTATTGTTTAGCCTTGATATTTAGCAGGCTGCTGGATTCCAAATCTAAGGCAAACACAATTAAGTCCTGAACTGCTAGCATTTCAGTGTGCAAGTACACACCTTTTTGAATAGCCAACCCTAAATGTATGATATGCAGACTGAAAAACATTGTTTCCAATGTGCTGACTTATTTCCAACAGGAGCTGCCCTATATTTAGGAATTGTAGTGCGTTTTGGATTTGTATTATATATCCCGTTTAAATTCACTTAATTTGTCCTCATTACCAGTAATTAATGTCCTTAATTCCATTTTTTTTATTTTTTTATTTTATTCTTTGTGTTTGGCACAATTGCACCTTTACACATATTCCAATCATAAAATAAAATCAGAAGATAAATAAAACATGAAAAACATGTTATACAATAAGGAACGTTTTATTTACAAATCAATCATTACTAAAATACACTTATAATTATGTCCTATATTAAATGTACTACAAAATGATGATACAACTCTGCTTCAATGTCCAACGCACTTAGGTGAGCCTGAATTTGCGTTAGAACATGAGTTGAGTTAGTGCCAGCACCAGCAACTCTCTTGTACCCCACATACATTGTGACCATAAAAGTTCTCGTGAAGATATCAGATCTGCATTAAAATAAGTGCCTAAGTGAGTTAAGCATATGGTTTCAAAATGACAACAATATATAGCAAGGGGTTTTAGTGTTTCATAACACGCAACCTTTGCTCAAATTCTACAGCCTTCTAGGACGGCATCCTTTTTGTTTGTATGGAAGAGATTTAACTTAAATTTCAAATAAAGACTCCTTGCATTGTTACATGGGAAAATTGATAAATATTGTAATCTTGTAATCGCGGACGTTGTTTATGAGTAGAACATGTCTGATCACCCATACAATTTGTACGAGGCATTCAAGTCAGAGATATTTGCCCAATCTAATTCAAAGAATCTTTTTTTCACAGTGCCAGGACGATCATACAGGTCTTTTTTGTTCATAGCAATTAAATTCAACACTGATTCCATCGTTTTAACATATTTAGCAATTGACACAGGATAGGTATGCAACACCATTTTCGCTAGATCTTCATAAAATGAATTAACTGGAGGCTATAGCATTTTACCATGATTCACAAGCATCCTCCACAGAAATTTGGCAGCAAGAGAATTCAGACCAAGTTCATTTACAACCAATGAATTAGGAAGCGCTTTGGGGAAACCTAATACTGATTTCCAAATCCTTCCTTTTAATTTGTTTAACACTTTAGTCAAATCGAGTAAACAAAGATCCAAACAATTCAATTAGCTTTACAGGTTTCAAAATGGTGGTTAGGCCCTTGCCCAATTTGGCTGTCTGCAATACCCAAAATGTACAGTTAGTTTTTCCAAATAAGAAAGTGCTTGCACACCATTGAGAGTTGAACTCTCTATTAAAACCCAACAACACTAGCTTCAGCCACTCCTGCCTCCTCATTATGAAAGTGCTGAAGTGAATGGATCCTAACCTCATTTATACTTGGGGATACAGGGTGCCTCTGCTGTTCCTCATCAGCATCCCCAGCCAATTGGCATTGATCTTTAAGGTGATTTGCAAAGACAATTCTAAAAATAAGGCTGAAATTGGAATAGTGAAATTCCAAAGAAGCTGTTCTATGCAGTTTTTAAGCATCTACTACTAAGTTGAAACCAGCTTTTCAGTAGACAGGCTCAACTCGAGCTTCGCAACAAGGCTGCAAGTTTGATCAAAATATTCCTGTTGACCAGTTTATGGGCTAAGACCATCTTGTGCTGGCTACATTCTTGGTCCTCACATTCTCTCTTGGCATGAGATGAGATTGGTGGCAAGGGGAGGGTCAACATATGCCATGAATATTGAACAGCCATATCTCCCAACAGGCCCCATTATGGGGAAAATTGGGTTTCTAATTTATTTTCTAGTCCCAAACTCCTTCAACGAGCAATCTTCATAAAATGGTTGAGCACAAATATGATCTAGTAGTACTTGATTATGTCTAAAATGGTTTCCTCTGCATTGAAAGGAATTTTGGAGATGGCGTAGAAACCGTGGGGATAGATAATACTATTTAGCCACTGATCTTTTTCCATTGAAAAAAAAAGGTATATCTTTTACTTGGTGAGCTAGTTGCTGTTCATTCAATTCGGAGAGCGTTGGTCTTTTTAAACTTCTTTTTGGCGCAAGTAACTTGCGCCAAAAAATGGCACACCCCAATTCTCTAAGGGCATCTGAATGAGCGCATCTTTGACCAGGTGATGATTGTTTTTGAATGTGACATGTGGTGTATTTTGCAGACAAGGACGTGGCGTGGATTCCGATGGATTTGCCAATACCAAGTTGTGGGTCTAAGGAGAGGTTTATACCATCCCATTGAATATGCAGGGGAAAAGGAGCTTCTGTCATAGGTTCGGTAATTGCACCCTACTCTGTGTTCTCAAATGGGTTCTTCCCCTACTTTAAACTATCATAAATGTGTGTGCAGAACAAGATAAAATAGCTGTTCAGCAGTACTGCTATTAGCCATAGCTGTGCCAGCATTGCTGATGCCAGAAAACAGATGAACTAATCTATCTTGTCACTTTGAGGTGGCTTATCCAGTGTACCTTATGGTCAAATATAAAAATAATTAAGTAGATATGTTAATTTCAAGCCTCATAGGTCTGAGTCTGCCAGAAAACGTTTCCTATATTCTATGTTGCATAGCTGTGTGGCTACCAGGATAGCATTCTGTGTTTGTTTTTAAGATGTTACACTGCAGGTACAGCCATGCTTCATGTTTTGTGCCAATAGATGTGGGTACAAGATGTATCCTGCCATCTTAATGCATCAAGAATATTGGATTACTTGGAGTGTTCATTCTATGTCTTCACTGTAAAGTGAAGGTACTGCTTGACAGCTCATTTCATTGCCATGATTCATTTTTCTGATCTGTGGTGAGTCCGAATATGTAGATGGATACTCTGTCATTTTTTCATGGATTCTTTATTGTTTACCCTGTCCCTGATGTATGGACCCCTTCCCTAAAAACATCTATAGGGTGCTTGTCAGTATGTCTTAAAACAAAAACTAAGTCCGTTGTCCAGAAAACCTACTCTGTTGTGTATTCTGTCCCTACCACTTTGAACACCAGAAAATCTTAACAAAAACACAAGAAGGTTCTTTTTGGCAACGCAGAAATTGTGATTGATTTCAACCCCCTTGTGTGCTCTCCTAGTCACGGGTAGGATAAGCACCTGGAGTTAAGATACAATGAAAGACATTTTTGACCCTCCCTGGTTCTTCTGAGAAGACAACAAACAAGGTGGATCATGGGAGTCCCTTTGCCGGACATTAGTCCTGGTTACGAGAGACTTACCCAGAGTCTTTAGATCACTATCTTCCACAGAGGAGAAATATCTAAAACATATCAGTCTTTGTCCTGCCCTAGGGCAGTCCAGCACTGAAATGGTAAGCAATTCTCCTCTGAAAATGAGTACCAACAGCAACCCCAGACACGTGCTTCGGGCTGGTCGGACCTCATCAGTAGGGGGGAGCTGTGCCTCTCTAAGAATAGCGAGCAAGGGATCCACGTCTGGTTTCCCTAGTAATTTAGGGTGAGACCCAAAGTTACTTAAATCTGCAAAAAACAAGGGGGGTCCTGGGAGTCCTTCTGCTGGACATTAGTCCCGGTTACAAGAGAATTACCCAGAGTCTTTAGTTCACTATGTTTCACGGAGGAGAAATATCTAAAACATATCAGTCTTTGTCCTGCCCTAGGGCAATCCAGCACTGAAATGCTTAGCAATTCTCCTCTGAACAAGAGTACCAACATCAACCTCAGGCACGTGTTTCGGTCTGGTCGGATCTCATCGGTAGGGTGGAGCTGTGCCTCTTTAAAAATAGTGAGCAAGGGGTCCACGTCTGGATTCCCCTAGTAACTTAGGGTGAGACCCGAAGTTACTTAAATATGCAAAAAACAAGGGGGGTCCTGGGAGTCCCTCTGCCGGACATTAGTGCCGGTTATGAGAGACTTACCCAGAGTCTTTAGCTCACTATCTTTCACAGAGGAGAAATATCTAAAACATATCAGTCTTTGTCCTGCCCTAGGGCAGTCAAGCACCGACATGCTAAGCAATTCTCCACTGAACAAGAGTACCAACAGCAAGCCCAGACATGTGTTTCGGTCTGGTCGGACCTCATCGGTAGGGTGGAGCTGTGCCTCTCTAAAAATAGTGAGCAAGGGGTCCATGTCTGGATTCCCCTAGTAACGTAGGGTTAGACCCAAAGTTACTTAAATATGCAAAAATCAAGGGGGGTCCTGGGAGTCCCTCTGCCGGACATTAGTCCCAGTTATGAGAGACTTACCCAGAGTCTCTAGCTCACTATCTTCTTCTTCTGAGAAGATTCAGGACATTTTTTCAACAAGTTGTGAAGGTCTCTCACTAAGATCCTCTAGAATCAGACCAAGGTTTGTTTTCATTTTCAGACAAAAGGGTTGCCATTGTGACTATGCTTTGTTCAGCATGATCTGCCTTCCAAATCTTCAGTAAATGTACATGATGGATTTGTGTCTTTTGCCTTCTATCAGGTTTGGGGATCAGATCATTGAGTGGTCCTTTAAGCGCAAGGATTCTTTATGGATGAAACCACCTTGAGATCATCTTCTTTTCTCTGTGGTAGGTAAGAGAACTAGTACCAGGTCCCCCACTGAAAGGATCTAGTTACTGCCCATTGATCATAAGTATCTTTTGATGTTCTTGGGCCCTGGAGAGGTGATTATTTACAATTTTCTTTGTGGCCTTGATGTGTGATTTTGTCAACTGCGAGCAGGAATTCTTCAGACCCACTACCCTCCTCCGACTCCTCACCTGTTGAGCTGGAATCCGTGTTGAAGAGGACTGGCTCTCTGTAGTGATACAGAGACATTGTTAGGTGCCCACCAGGGTAGGAAGCCACAGTGGCCACCTGTCAGCTGTAGCCCCTGTTGCCTCTCCGCTGAGATGGGCGTGATCCTGGGGAAAAAGTCTTAGGCTACAAAAAACCCCACAGAGTCCTTCTTGGTAAATTGTTGAATAAGTAGCAGGATGTAGTCAATCCAGAATGCAGAGCAGTGGATGTAAGTATGCACAGGAATACCGGCGAGCACACCACCGGCAGGATGGAAGTCCTTGCGAGGAGATTGGAAGGTAAGTCACAGCACCGGATGCAAATGTAGTCGCGGTTGGAAAGCGTGCTGGAAAGAGCAAAGTGGGGACGGCGGAATGCCAAGGGAAGGATGTAAATGGTAAGCAGAAACGGAAAAGACAGTAAATGCTGAAGCGCTTAGAAGCTAGAGAGAGAGAGAGGAAGTAAGGAGACGCTAGTGCAGAGGCGCAAGGGTATGCTAGAAAAAGGAGGAGTGAATAATAGGACCACGGTCAGGGACCGTGGCGGAGAGAAGAGAGAATTTAGTAGAGTAGTCACGAAGAGAACACTGGAACAAGGCACAGGAGTGTGCAAAAGCGAAACTCTGACGTTGCAATGCGCGGAGTGTCGGGAGGATGGGTAACAAATACCTCCCAGCATGCTGCGTGCTAGCAACGTACAAAAGAAAGACTAGACCTTCACCTAGCAAACGTGATGGAACAGTCAATGGCTGCTTCACCTAAAACGGTTCCAATGCTTCCAGAAACCGGTGGGCATGACAGATTTTTAGTTTGCTAGCTGCTTATCAAGAACATCTCGGGGGGGTTCAGGGGTTCTTGGTTATACAAGAGCTCAATTGGGGAACATCCCTACCATGACTGGGGAGTTTGCTGGACTGCAAAAAGGCCCCATGGTATCAAGTTCCAATTTTTCCATCTGTCTCTGCCAATTTTCATAAAACGCCCTTTAAGGTCTGTTTAAAGCATTCTATTAACGTATCTCTCTATGTGTGATATACAAACATCCGCAGGGTTTTGAAATTAAGTATTTACTTCACCTTCTGCGTAAGGTGGTGTCAAGACTTGATGGTCGTGTAGAAGATGAAACCTCCATCCCCAAGTACCACATGGACAAGTATAGAATATAACTGCCTGTGCAATCTTTGGGGCCACAGGTGTGGAGTACCGTCAGCCTGGAACCAGGAACGCTGGAAGTGAACCCCCTGACCACTGTAAGGCAAGCAACTAGGTTAGAGAAAGCAAGGCAAGACAGTGAATGGTTACAAGGACAAGTCAAACTCTTTCTTACCCCAATTGCAGTGGTCAGATACCCTGGGTGAAGTACTGGGCAGGATTCTATTATGGTCGATGGCGGTAGGCAGCAGATGGTAATGTGGCACTCTTCATGGAAAGAAACACCTGATATTGCTAAGAAACGTGAGCAAAGTACTGTGATGGGAAATCCGTAATCAGTCCAAGATGAAGTCCGTGGTCAGAAAACCGGCCGGTCACGACAATAACAATGGATGATCTAAAAGCAAATCTGAGGGAAAAACCAAGTTCATATTTTGATCCAGAAAAGATCGCCAAAGCAAAGGTACCGAGGAGAAGCAGAGCAGGTCCGTGAAGGCAGTCCGTGATCAAGGATTCCAAGGAACAGAAGCAGGGAAAGCGCTCTACAAAACTTCCCGTAAGCAGCTTTGAAGTAACATGTGAGCGTTTGCTCGAACCTTTTGAAAGGCAAAAAAGTCATGTGAGCACGTCACGTGTTACGCTCCATGTAATGTGAGCGCGTCAATGCTTCCTTCCTGATCCCATGATGCGTGCTCCTCGTCTCGTGTAACCATTCAAGCCTGTCACTTCCTGATCACGTGTCGCTTAACGCGACGGGGCCCAAACCCAATCCGAAGACCATGAAGTGGTGTGGACAGTCTCCATGGTAACCGCCACTGGAGGTAAGGGGCTTGTGTCGGAAAGGAGTTTCTCTTGAGTCGTTTGCTATGCCAACATGAGCTTTAGTCCAACCGCCGTCGGGTATTACATGGGGACATGGTGGTAGTGCGATGTGTGACCGGGGACGTGACAGGTGGGACATGAATGCACCCTGGTTAGTTAAGACTTATTGGGAAGCCCACTATGTACAGGAAGAGAATAAGATGTTTGAGTGTGTATTGGGTAGTATTATTTCTCATCTGATAAGCCTTTGGATAGCAGGTAGCTTTATCTAAATTTACAAGGACGTATTTATTACCCAGCTTAGATAGTTCAAGGGTTCCCACTACACCACTGGCAATCCTGGAAAAAGACATTCTAATAATGGATAAAGGTTGTAAAGTAGCTTTTGGGACAGGGGTGGTGAGGTCTTGCAACAATATTTTTTAAATTACTTGTGTTTAGCCGCGTTGTGGCTTTTACAAGGTAGAACATAATTTATTCCAAAACAAAACAAAATCCTCCGTGCTCGAACGTTTTTCAGTAACAAATTTCACAACTGGCCATGCAGGTCTTGACATTAACATACACCCTGGGTCAGTCAAATTTTCTGAAAACTTGGTTTTGAGTTGTGTTGGCAGTTAAGTGGGAATGTGCCAGCTTCATTATCACTCTCCGGTGGAGTACAGTAGTCCAAACCAATCCATTGTGATGTGGCCAATTGGGCAGTCGGGCTGTTGGAGTAAGACATCTCATTAGCATGGGTCCTAACCTTGAATTGGGATGTTCAAATCCAACTTCTGACACCACTTGTGGTAAGTCTGAATTGGGAGATGGTTGTAAACCTTACTTTCTCCCTGATGTAAGGAGCCCTATCTTAAAGAAAAGAAGTATAAGCAGGGCTTGTCAGGCTGTCCTACTAAAAATACGTAGTCTGTCATCCAGAAAACCTACTCTAGTGTGGATTCCGTCCCTACATCTTTGAACACATGAAGATCTTATAAAAAATTCGAAGGTTATTTTCCCAACCCAGGAATGGCAACTGACTTCTGACCCCCTTGTTATCTCGCCTAGTAATGGGTAGCAAGAGCTCCTGGCCTTTTTCAGAGTTCCAGTCACTACAAGAAATGTAATTTCCTTCTATTCCTCTTCAGGTTGTATCATAGTCTCTAATTAGTCTCTTCCACATTACACTGTACCACATATTTTGTCTCAGTCTCTGTTTCACAAACCAGCCTTTGTTGTTTTCTGATTCGCTAGCCAGTACCAGGTATCTTCCCTCGGTTCTGCACCAAGGAGTCCTACTTGACTCTCTCCAGTAATCACTCTACTTTTCTGCATTGTCAGTCTACTGTGGACTTTGGTTTCTTATGTACCATCTTGGGATTGGGTTGCTCTCTATCTCGTTTATCTTTTGTACCTAGTCCTGGGGTTTGGTTTCTCTTTCCCCACCTTGGATTATCATCGTTCTCACCCCACCCTGGGGGTCTGATATCTGGCACCCTGTCCTAGGAGTTTCTTGAAGCCCACTGTGTGCTATGGCCTCTCTTACCCCGCCTTTTATTATATTCATTCTCACCCATCCGTGGGGTATGTTTGCTTGGCACGCCATCTTGGGGCATGGTTGGCCTTCCCCCTCACACCTCTCGCAGAGCCACTGCATAACTTGTTAGCTGTTGTGGCCCTCTTTTGGCAAACTAGGAGCTTTGTTTGGGGTTGGCTTAGCGGGTTCCTCTATGGCTTCTCTCGTCTTGGCCACGGTTAGCATCGGAGCCTTTATATCCCATGACCCTTGGGACAAGGTTCTTCTTGTTTCTCGCCCACCACAGGTCTCTCGGTTCGAGACCCTCTGGGTGTCCTTTGCTTCTTCCTCTGTTGGCGTCCTGGCATTCCACAGGCCTCTCTGCACGGTTCAACGCCACAGTAGGTGCCGGTCTGCCTCCTCCAGACATACCTCACTGGAGTATTGAAAGAAGGGGGTTGTGCCTGGCTCTGGGCACGCAAATGTACCAGCCAACTCTGCACGTAAACAGTAATATAATGCACAGTAATGCCATTGGACAACTTATTCATGCTGGCTCTGCCAATATATGCCAGTATAAATGCCAGTATCCCCATATACGAACATTCTCTTCTTGGCTTTGCCCTTAAAACCAATAAAAATCTACTGACACAGGAAGCATACATATTATTGATGGCTGCACAAATGCTTGAATACTCTTCATGTTGACTGGACCCTCAACACCAGTAAAACATGCAATGCTATAGTATGTAAACATCTCCTTGTTTGGCTGCACAAATGCCTCCACCCACCATGTACGAACACACATCATGGTATTGTTTATTTGTAAAGCGCCTATACCTAAAGCAAGTGTTTCAAAGTGCTCAAGGAGGGAGGGAACAAGGAGAAAAAATCAGAAACCTTGAATTCTGAACGATACAAGTCTGCACGGGCAGAGTGGGTGCATTGTCTCGGGAGGATAGCTCAGGGGCAACGTGCTCACCTTGGAAGCAAGATGACATGGAGCAATACAGGTTCGATCCCCGGATCCGCGCTTAGGAACCTCTGGGTATTAAGCGCGTTATAAACAACCAATCATATCAGATCTCACACACTACAATTAACGGTGTAGATAACCGCAAATAGATCTGACTCACCACCATGCTAGGAGGGCAGGCAAGGGAAAAATAGTCTATTCAGAACGTGCAAGTGCGCAGACACATAGTGGTCTTGCTCATTACGTGAGTGATAAAATGCCATATCACAGAAATGTCCAGTATGCCAGCTCCCTTGCGCTATAAACCCCTGACTCAAACCCTCACCCCTGTACTTAATTCATCAAGTCGGTTTTGCCAAAAATACCAGTAAAACATGTAAAAACATGTCTATGTTCCACTGCCAAATGCCCAGGCTCCAACATTGCAAACATTTCCCACAAATATGGCAGACTGACCGAGCATAGCAAGGGAGCCCGAACCATCCAACATGGATTCAGGGTAACACTTACCCAGACAAATATGACATGCTGTGCCACAGTAAGAAAAGGCTGGACTGGCTGCACCCAGATGCCAGTCTAGCCAGATAATAAAACATATTATGCTTGCTTTATCAGCGATGCCCAGTTAAAAATGTCAAGCCACAGTACGAAATGACTAGACTGCCTGCAGTAAAATGCTAGTCTACACACTAATAGCACATATCATGCTTGCTTTATCATAGGTGCCCATTAAAATGATTTTCAGTGTGCCCCTTTTCTCTTCCACCCCCCTCTGTCCACCCATCCCCTGTCCCTGCACCCATCCCCTCTCCCGTGCCCAATCCACCAACTAACCCCTCGCTCACAAATCAGCTACTCTGCCCAGCATTAAACATAAGCACACATACATTCATTCACACACGATTCACTTGACACCATTCACTTGCCTATTTACAAGCACCCCATGCATAATACGCTCACTCACTCTCTCTCACATACACACACACACACATACACACGCACCTTCATGCATGCAGCCAGGTTTTCAGTCATTTTCTGAAGGTAAGGTGATTGTCCATCATTCTTATCTCCTTTGGGATTGAGTTCAGTAGACTGCCTATTAGAAGGGAGAATGTGGTTCCCCCAAATTCCTTTTATTCATAGTGTTTCGCTACGATTTGGATGTTATTGCTTGATCTAAGGTTTGTTCCTGGTTGGTAGCGGTTGATTTTTGCTTGATGTAATTCAGCTCCTTGTCCGTGTAGTCAGGGGAGTTGCTAGGTCTGGAAAAGACCCGGGGCTAAGCTGATGTCGGAACAGTTGGGACTGGGGGCTAGCTAGTCTTTTGGCTGTAGCTCCTGAGATTCTATCCGGGGCTACAGCCAAAAGATCAGGGGCTATAGCCCCCTTAGCCCCCCCTTAGCAACGCCCATGCGTGTAGTGCTTTGTGAGCAATGCAGAGGGCGTTGAAGTAAATGCGTTTTTTATTACTGTGAGTCAGTGTAGGCAGGTATTTGTTAAATGTACGTGGCATTAGGCTTCACATAGATTGCTGTAATTTAAAAATGACTCCTCATGCATCACCAGTTAAAAAATACATTATATGAACATAAATGTTACTTGCATCGGTGTTCCATAAGGATTTTGAAATCTGTTCTTTGGAAACAAGCAGATATTGTTGAGCGTCTAGCATTTACGGAGAAAGTATCTCTTGTACCACACAGCACCCGTTCTCTCCATGCTATACCTCCTGAAGCAACCACGATCCTATTGGGCCTGCATTATCTGCTCAGATAATTATTTGCCGCTGGGACCCATATGACACACATTTGAGCAAAGGCCTCAACATAAACATAAGCCATATGCTTAGAACTCACAGAGTATATCAAGGTTTATAAGTAAATGTACATACATTAAAACATGTTTCCAACAATCCATTTCCCAGAAAAAGAGGAATTTATAGATGTCATTGACACCATAATACTGAACAATGCAATCTCAAAAATAATTATTTAATAATAGCACTTTTTCAAAAGTTAAAACTGCCATCAACACATCGATATAAAAGAACAAGATTTTATGCAATTACTAAAAATATCTGATAACTCTCTATTTCCCTCGTTCTTTATCCAGTTTTTTAAAATGTTCTTTGTGACAAATCGAAGTATGCAGTGCAGTCTCTTCTCCCCAGGGCAACCTTTCTCTGTGAGGCTAGAGAGGTGAGCTACGCAATAATTCCCCTTGAGGTGGTGACAAGCCGGGCCTTGCAGAGAGAGACTCCCCTCTTGGGGTTAAGGACTCCTGTTACGATGAAGAACTCCCTTAAACTTTTAGGTCAGACCAACCATAACATCAGGGCTTTAGACAAACTCATTAAGTCAATCTACCCTCTGCTATTGTACCACAAGACCCAACATTCGTCTCGAAGAAAGTTATGAGAAAACCACAATGAAGAGGATGAAGGATGAGCGAGTATTATTGATTACTCAATGGTTAAATGCATGGAATACTGTGAAAACGAAGATCCACCAAGCAGTGAAGAATGCACAACAAAAAGAGAAAATAGACTATCAATATATCCCAGGGACGACTCAGCTAAGCGTATTAAAAATTAAAGAAGGACGCATGCAAAGAGAGTGTGAAACCCGGGAGTTTCAAAGCAGCAGAGTGGACGCTGACAGAAACCAGTGATTCTTCTGTCGGGAGGAAACAGACTGGTATTGTGAGAAGAAGACACTGAACGTGCTGAAGACTGAAGGCTGTGGGGTAAGGAATACCCTGGAAAAGAAACCAGTTCAGCGCTGTGGCCTGACCCATGAGCAGTGGACTAGACAGTTTGTTAACAATGCAGAGACTACAGCAATAGTGATCCCACTGAGCCAGGGCAAAAAGAAGAAGGAACTTGAACACAAGCAGAAGCAATACTGCTTTGGAGTGAAGCCCCCATCCTGTGAGCAGGCCCGGTGACGCCAACCTGTATCAACAAAGGGAACAGGGATGGCAGGAGACCCTGCAGGGAGCCAGAGAATAAGGAATAGCTTACTTGTCTCAGTGAAGGGGCAGCGATTAAGAAGAGTAATCAGCACTCCGGGGCTCATCCTACGCACAGTAGAAAGTCTGAAAACCAAAAGAGTGACAAATGCTCTGGGAATCAATCCATTTATCACAATAATAAGAATGAAAGCCAAGAAAGTAATAGGTTTTGGGAAGGCCAATCCAATAGCGGAATTAAGGGGAGAACAAGGGAACCCCTTATGTCTACCATGACATTCTTTAAAAGAAAAGCAGCAGGAAGAGAAAGAAACTCTATATGACAAGTGGGTCTTTTATCATGAATTCAAGAACCAAAAGAATAGAGAGAATAAAGGTTCAATATCCGAGAGGGCTTTCAATATCGCAAGACTTTCTGAGACACTTAGTGAAAACGTTGCAAGAAGGATTACACATCCCAGAACCTGGAGGATCAGAGGTTCATCCACAGACTTAAAAGGGGAAGGAAGGTTGTGGGAAAATCCCCTGAAGGAACTAAACTGTTTGGTCCGAAAGATAGCAGAAGGCTATAGTCTCAAGATGGTGTACTGAGGCTGAAGAGGCCTATCCAGTAGAAGGGAGTCATTCTCCTGGACCTTCTGCTATTCTATCTTAGTGGTAGGGTCAGGATAGATTAGCTTTCTTGGACGGAGGTCAGACTACTTATTTGGATTTACACCAGACTACAAGCACACTATTTAGCTTTGGTTAGGCAGGGATACTCTTGGAGTAGGGTTAGAAAGGTGTTTCTACTTATTATTTGAAAAGAAAACATTGCTAAAAATGACTAAAACTCGTCTGCCTCCTTCTTCTCACCTAGCACACCTCCCAATAAGAGCAGCAAATATCACTGAATTGGCAGTCCCCATGAGCAAATGAAGGCAAAATGGCCCAGTTTTTAAACTTTCATATGAACTAGCATAAACAAATATAATTTGTTTCCTAGTTTCCAGTATATTCCATAATAAGATGTCTTGAAGATTTAGTTTTATCCAAATCTTGACATAACCTACAACCTCTTTCCTTTAAGGGAAGATTATACCAGCTACTTAATATTTCTTTGGTTTTTACAGTTTTTAGCCTACATTTTAGGAACTGTCTTCTTCCTATTCTACTAGGCAGAGGAACCATGTATGTAGCTATTTTACATTCAACTGACTATAATTTTAAATATTCAGTTGCATAGCATTTGGCCTTTAAGTCCTTCGCCTTTCGTAGTAAATATTCAGCCTCCATTTCAAATGTTATTTCTTTTCTGTGATCAGCACCATTTTCTTGTTTAATCAATGTTAGATCCATAATCAATCCACATTGAGAAATAAATCTTGTGTATAAAGCTTTTCCAATTAATCCACCCTCCACTCGTTTTAACCAAACTGTACCTTCTACTGCTCACATTTCTGCTCCATTGAGGGCCACTGCATTCCCTTTATCTAGCGCCTTTGCCAGTGGCAGATTAATTCTAGACCTTCCAGCCATCACATCTTTGTTTTGCGTTGTCACCCCGAGTAGGACTGGTATACCCATACGTAGGTGCCGTGTCTGCGGGGCATAGAGATCCAAGCTACTCCTCACTGATGACATCCAGTGAGGCCGAAACATGTCTAGGGAAGCTTGTGGTCTCGTGCAGAAGGGATGTGACCTAGCAGTTCGGGCTGGACAGCCCCTTTGGGGATGCGACTAAGCCTGATTTGCATATGGTCTTTCCCCTTTCTGTAATGGCTTGACAGGCAAAGGCCAATGGTCTGGAGGGTTGCCCAGAGCAATGCCAGAGGTTTAAGATGAATTCTCAATCTTCCAGCCATCACCTCTTTGTTTTGCAAAGTATGACTATCCACCAGATCTTTCATCAAAACTAATCGAAGCTATCATTACTTGAAGCGTTTTAGGCTTTATTTCTGCCTGATGAGCTTTTCAATTTTTTGATTTTTTTTATTTACAAGTTTTAATCACTGAAGTGATTTTTACAAGATTGTCATAGAATCAAATCAGATCAAAGAAAAGAAAAGTAAGGAAGATGAAAGATGAAGAAAAGAGGAGGCAGGAGAAAAAAAGAGTAAAATGGAAAAGAAAATTCAGTAATAGCAGAATAAATTGGAAATTGAAGCGAAAAAACAGCATCCTTCAAAAGTTATGAAGACTCGGAAATTTCTGGCAAGAGCTCTGTTACTTTATCTTTAAAAATTAAGTCCAAAATGTTGGTAGCTGCTATCGTCCATGAAGGTTTGAGGCCCCGTATTAATCGTTCCCACCAGAGGGCTTCATCTGTCAAGTAGGCTTTCTCCAAGTGATAAAGCAAGTATGGAGTTCTGTATAGAGCTGTGCCTGGACATGATAGCAGAAGATGCCGCAACGATTCGATGGTTTGGATAGAGTTACAAAAGCAGCAGATGTTAGTCGTGGAGAGGCCTCTTATATGCAAGATCTCATTTGTGGGCACTAGATTCCGCCTGGCGCGAAGAAGTGTCAATCGTGTTTTTCTGTTTGGGTGCTTTATGAGAAATGGTTGGACTTTGGTCAGTTTTCTGGCCATTGAGGGCAAATGCTGGGTCAATTTGTAAGCAGCTGCTTTCTCTAACGTATTAATCCAGTCCGTTTCGTCTAGGCGTTTTTTAGTTTTAGTCGGATTACAAACCAGTTCTTCAAGGGTGCTCCCACAGGCTTCTAGGTTTAATTTGCATTTGGACTCCCAGTTGGTCAGCAATTTGCATTTGCCTATGTTCATCTCCTCTTGGACCATTGAAAAAATCATAGGGGAGAATGGGTCCTTAATCTTCCGATATAGCATAATAGATGCTCTGGTTACTATTGACGCCAAGGATGAGAGTGAAAGTTCCCATCTAATCAATGCTAAAGGTGTGGAAGTCGGAAGGTTCAGGACTGAACGCCAGAAAAGGCTCTCCAATATAGGCCACAAGAGGTCAGGCAGAGAAGGCATGGCATCTGTTTCGTAGGTGATTGTTGGTATCACTTTCCCCGATAGAATTTGAGTAGTGGCATCAATGAGAAGCGACCATACTTCCTGTCTGTCTAAGACTTTCGCATGTGAAATAAGGTTTCTCATTTTTGTGTGGAGATGTAATTGCATTGCTAAATCTTTGCTTGTAGAGTCAATCAGCACCACAAGATATTTAATTTCTGACTCTTGTTCCACTTTTTCTCTTGCCAAGTACCATGAGGGATTACCTCTTTTTCTACTCCTTTTTCAAAGACCATAATCTTTGTTTTTTGTTTGTTAACTTCCAGGCCGTTATCTTCAGTGTATTTAGTTAAGGAGGACAACTGGCGTTGTAAGCCAATTGGAGTCTGATCAAGTTGTATGAGATCATCAGCATGAAGGAGTCTAGGAACTTTCGTGCTGCCCATTAGTGGGTGGGAAGGATCTTGTCTCGGCATTTGCTTCTTTATAATCCCCAAAGTATGCCAAAAATAGGGCCGGGCAAGAGGGCAGCCCTGTTTGACCCCTCGGGTAGTTGGTGTCACAGCAGAAAGCAGCCCCCTTGAGTTCAGCCGGACCTGGATGCTGGTGCTGGCGTGTAAGGCTTGTAGAGGACCCAGGATTTCTGGCGGGCAATTACAATCGATTAGTTTTTCCAAAGTTTTCTTTTGTTAAGTCAAAAGCCTGGGTAAGGTCTATGAATGCCAGGTATAGTTTCTGATTACCTTCCAGGGCTTTTGATTTTAGTATACTCAATAGGAAGATGTTAATGCTGGTTCCTATTCCCTTTTTGAACCCAGATTGTAAAGGGTCTTCGCAGGGTTATTTTTTCGCCACAAATTAAAGTGATCCAGGAGTAAGGAGCCATAGACCTTCCCTATGACATCAAGTAGAGCTACCAGGCGGAAATTCCTGGGGTCGTCTTTTCTTCCTTTTTTGAATATCGGAATGATCACTGCAGAGGTCCAAGTGGGCGGGATCCTGCTGTATGTGGAGCACCTTTTGAAGATCAAACTTAGTAATTTTCGTTAGAGAGGCCGTCAGGCCCTGGTGCCCTTGAATTCTTCAGCTTGGTTATCGATCGTAGTATGTCCGTTGGCTCATGGAGATCGACCCAGGGTATAGTTGCCGGTGGTGTTGCAAATGGCAAAAGTGAGTCTGGGGATCTAAACAGTGTTGAGTAAAATTGGGTCCACGTTGACTCAGGAATACTGTTTGACAGAGCTGATTCTGTCACTTTGCTCCGTGGGTTAATCAGCTTCCAGAAATCTCTAGAGTTACTGTTATTAATTTGCTCCAACATGACTTCTGAATCTTTTTGATAGAGAGCGAGCCAATATGATATTAACCAGGTTTTGCTGTTTCTTATCGCCTCTTTTGCGTGAGTTCTGTTGATGTCCATGTTGTATCGTGCATCAGTTCTTCTTGCTCTGTGAACCATGTTACGCTTCACCACCAACAGAGCATCAAATAATCCACTTCGAGGCAGTTTCCACTGTTTCCATAAGAGACTGTGATGTCTCGAATGTTGGCCCGGGTGACCCGTACCCGGTTTCCCTTACTTTCCGGTTCGACGACTCCCAGGTAGTGGGAGTTCGGTGGTTTAACTGATGACCATTTTATAGACAAAAGGTTGTGGTCACTTTGAGTTGTATGTTGAACACTAAATTCTGCCAAACGAGCAAGAAGTAGTTGTGAGGCAAAGATGTGATCAATGGTGGAATAAGCCAGACCACGCTTCCACGTTGGTGTTTTGTTCATTTCGGGTAGCGTAGTTGCTGTATTATATAGCTGCCTTGATGTCATTAACTTGGACCACTCCTTTCCCCATTGACAAGCTTGGTAAGGTGTAGGCTCTGTTGGATCTGGTGTGTTCATAGAGCATTTGATGTTAAGGTCTCCACAGATAATTACCTCACAAGCTTCCAGCTCTAAGTATACAGAGTCCATCGTAGCTGTTACTAGGTCGAAGAGTGAGTCTCTTTGGATTGCCTTAGGATTCTAGTAAATGGTCATAACAAGCAAGTATGTGTATGTAAAGGATTCTGCGCCTACCTCTTTATGAAGCCATGAGAGGAGGACCACTAGGACGAATGGGGACTTCAAAATGATCTTTACAATTTTGTAAGCCGCTACCCATCCAAACAGCGATCATCAATCCTGAAGAAGGCCTGCCTTTTTCCCACGTCAATGCCTCTGAGAAAGCAATTTCGAACCCATCAAGCGTTGGTTTTGTTTTCAACCACAACTCTTGTAAGCACAAAATGTTGTATCCACCTAGGTTGATGTCGCCTGGGGTTGTTAGATGAGAGAACGCCCTTGTATTCCAGCAGGCTAAGGAAAGTAGCTGAGCATCCGGAGGGTTAGTAGCGTATGATGGTGGCTATCTATGAAGGTGAGATGATAGGGCTTTCGGAAGCCACGACCATGTTTGGGTCTGAAGATCTGGTCTACAGGGAACCACCTTCTTTTGAACAGATGAATTGCGAGAAACCTCCGCTGGTACCTTGATAGGTATGGCCTGATTTTTTGAATGAGGTGTTGGAGCTTCCCTTTGAGAAGATGACCTGGCTGCATCCGATCTATAGCCTGACGAAGACCCCGAGTGTCGCCATTCTCTTGACGATGATTCAGATTTTTGTGAAGCGGTTTGCATGTCTGATTTGAGGCGTGTTAATTCAAATCCTTGTTTGTACATCATGTCTGTTGCCTTAACCAGCAAAGCGTCCACTCCATTAGATGTAGTGTAGAGAAAACAGGAGGCTTTTTGCCCTTCGTGCGATGGTTCCACTGTCTTAAAGTCTTCTGATTTAATTTCTCATAAAGTTGTGATACTATGAATCAGGTTCATCACTGTGCGTCTATTTAGCAAGTATTTTTGGTTGCCTGTACGTTGGCGCAGTTTAAAGGGAGGGCTCAACCTGTGCTTAAGACGCTCTTGGTTAGAAGGCTTCTGATGTTGATTTTTATAAGAGGATCTCGATTGTACGTGGTTGTCATGATGAGGTTGCCTGTGCTGATTATGGGTTCTAGTGGCAGCCTTGTCCGAAAATTCAAACTGTCTTTGCGGGTGGACCCTCGAAGTGTATTTGGTCACTGTCCGTCGAGATGTTGGATCTGGCAGAGGTCCGTGCTGTATTAAATCTTCGCTATGCTTGGTGGATCGAGACACTGGGTTGTCTCGCAAGACTTTGAAGCGGTCACTCAAAGAACAGAGACTTGAAAGATCTTGGGTGACAGTTTGAAGCAAGGGCGTCTCACTAGGAGAGTGGTGGGCAACAGCTTCTGACTGGCTGTCATCACTGGCATCAAGATGTTGACTTCGGTCCGTCAACTCCTTATGGTTGAGAAAGTCGTTTATCGTCTTGGGAGAATGAGGATTGAGTTCAGACGGGTTCTGTTGCATTAAAGGTTCTTTCGGATCTGAGTCTTCCGCAACCGGCAGTGGGCTTTTGTGTTGGAGAAGGCCCCCAGATGGTTTTTCGGATTTCTGTAGGGGTGTAAGTGACTTGAACATAGGGGCTGTTTTGAGACACACATGAGGCCTGAGTCTTACTTTCCGTTGTCAAGATGTTGCTGCTCGTGACCGCAGGAGCCGTTTGTGCTGCATTTTTCTCAGTGTCAGCCGTGCTCCTTTGTTTTCTTTAGCCGAGGGCATGTCGTCCAAGCACTTCATGTCGTTATCCCTGGGTTTGCGAATCGTTGATTGAGGTCTGGTTGACGATGAGCTGACAGAGCTCACAGGGTGAGTGGAAGAGGCTTTTGGTTTTGTTCCGTAGTCAGTCTGAAGGACATCCGCCCAAAGCCTTTCTTGTGCACCTGTTTGAGAGCTTGAGTTCGCCATTGTCGGCTGGTCCAAAGTTTTCCTGGTGTCACTGGAAGCCTCAGAGCAGTTGGATTGGCACATATATACATGGTGTATGGATCGTTTCGCCGTCTCTCCAGGGCATTGATGTAGCTTTCCAAATAGATGAGTTTAGAGTTCATCATTGCAAAGATGGATGTATGATCTTTTAGAGAGTCGTTAATTGTCTCATATAGCTTGCAGAATGGTAACAATGCAATAGTCACAGAGGACATGATGGACATGATATCAATTTTCTTGGAAGGACTATCTTTCGGGTTGTTATAAGATACATCACTTAATCTTCTGTTAGAAGGGAATCTTGTTGGAGAAGTTGGCAGCCCCGGCTGCAGGGTTTGTTGGGAATTGTGTTGAGGTACAGCAGACAAGGGGGGTGTATCCACAAGAGCTTCTCGGTCTTGCTCCTTCCTTTTAGGTGGCACTTGGATGGAGCAAGGAACAGGCGCCGGAGTAGTGATGAGGACGTTATCAATCTTCCTCTGGCCATGATTTGGGGTTGGTAAGATTAAGTTGTCCTGAGGTCGAGAGTTGCTTTTGTGCACAGAATCTGTGGGTATTACTGGCGTCCTACAGAGGCGGCATGTACTTGTGATACAGGGCTTCCAGGTACATCCGAGCCAACTTGGCCAATAGGATGTAACGGTGAGTCCGAAAGAGAGAGCTCTGTTTGTGGGACCATTTTTGAGTTTGAAGATGTTAACTGGACTATACCCCCCTGATTCTCGGAGGTATGTAGTTGATCCAGTGGTGTGAAGTTAGGAGCAATTCTTCCTTGTTCTTTTGTAGTTGTTAGTGGAGCTTTGCCCGAAGTGCTAGGTTCACTCATTGAATGAAGTATTGTCGGAGTGACCAAGGGTTCGAGAAGTGCTTCCAATAGGTCGGCATCCGAAATTTCGCCTAGACCATTTTGTTTTCTTTTAGCTTGCCTTTGAAAAAGGTGTTTCAGAGAGTTCTCTAGGAACGTGCTTGTACAAGGGTTTGGCAAGGGACGCTTTTTATTAGGCTTTTTTGTAGATGATCTCTTGTTTGCAGTTGGCAGATCAAACTTTTTAGTAATCGGGCGAAAAGGAATGCAATTCGATTGACGAGCTTGAGGACCTCATCAGGCTCCATCTTTCATTTCTTCATACGGAATATGGAGAACATCTGGGTCCTCTGAGTCTGATAAGGGCTCATAAATAACTGGATTGTGGCCATGTGGCAGATTGCCATCCTCGGGGCCCAGTCCTTGGCTTGAGCCAGTGTGTGTAGTCAAATTTGGCTGGCCAGGTTGTGTGGCAGGTGTCAATGCCGGTGGATCGTGGATCTGGGCACTTGTAACACCAGTGCCGTCGCGCTATCTTCGTTGGCCGCCAGATGGCGCTGTGGGGCGGCTACACCAGCTTCCAGCAAGTTTAAGTTCGTAGCGGCCCCGCACTCGCTGGTTTGATAGGCGGTGATCCAGTTGCTGGGAGCCTCGGACAGGGTTGGCTCCCCTGCCGGCTCTGGCCCCTCCAAGGCAGAGGCCTGAATGCCCGCGCCGCCTGCCCCCAGCCCCCTGTCCCCTGGCATGGGTGGCCCCCCTCCTTGGAGGGATGGCTCCTCCATGCCTTCAATGAGGAGGGGCAGGGGCAAGGACGCCACGGATCCGCTCTCTCTAGGCCACCTGGGCTCCCTGCACACTCTGACATCTCTCCAGAGGTCCCCATCAGCATGTCCGCCACCTGGACCAAGGTGCAGGTGACATCAGCTGGCATGGTGAGTCCAAACGTAGGCTGAGACCAGCTAGTTGGGAGTTGTTTTTGTTTTTGTTTGTGCTAATGCGTTGTTTGTTTGGCAACCAGCGCCCTTTTGATAGGGAGATTTTGCAATGTGCCTCTCGGCCGCTTTAGGGAGCCTGAAGCGGCTAAAGTACCAACTTGGGGTGCAGTAGGCTTGTTTATGGGATGTGTCACTACAGAATTGTTTAGGGGGACATTATCAGAGCGAGAGCTTCGCAGCCTGCGAGGCTCCTCATCAAGGCAAAGTGTGCTAAGCCGAGATTCCAGGGGTTCACCGCCATCCGCCCCAGCTGCCATTAGACTGCCACAAACTGCCCACTCTCACACCGCTCCGCTTTGCTGCAGACATTAGACTTTGTAGGAAATGGCGCCAAACAGTAGCCACAGTAGAGAGACTGAGAGGGACTGCCACAGACTGCCCACTCTCACACCACTCCGCTCCGCTTCGCTGCAGATAGTAGACTTTGTAGGAAATGGCGCCAAACAGTAGCCACAGTACAGAGACTGAGAGGCGACCGACCCTCAGAGAGTTGGAGGTGGATGAGCTTTCAATTTAGTTTATGATTAAGAATCACCCTCAAAGTATTCAGACTCAGATATGACTTGTGTTTTGATATTTTTAAGATAACATTTAGCACTCTTCTAGCACTCTGTTGGTATTGAAACACAATATTTTGTTTTTAAGAATAATTTCTAGGTCATTTCCGTCTGAGAATAAGTGGAGTTGATTCACCACCACTTGTATGCTGCTTGTGGTAAAATGTATTAAAGGCATATCAACAGCACATGCAAGACAATTTACATAGGGCTTAATTTACAAAAAAGTGTTGTTGCTCACTGTCCGAAAAGCAACATTCTTTGTATCCTATTGCCTGTATGTTTATCTCACAGAAGGAGTTTGGTTTTCTTGCAGAGTGACCAACACCTCTTGAGTTGGTCTGTTCTGGCAATGAACCCACATGTGGAATGACTCTCTGTAATATATCTCCCTTTGTGACTTTAGGGTACTCAATAATCCTATCTGACCTTGTGGGCTGATAGCGTTTGACAAAGACAGTGAGACCCATGGTCTGAATCTGGAAATCTCACCTTCAGGGCTCCAGCCTGAGGATTGATAGAGCGCTTACTTCTTTTTTTTTATTTATTTATTTTTTTATTTATTGTGTTTATCCATCTTTCTGGATTTTAACAAATGCTTGATTTTGTTTTGATTAGACGGTGACTTTGGCAGACACCCCTTGTGAGCACTGCGCTAAGGCGTCCTGTAAGATTTTTGCCGCTGCAATAGACCAGTTTGTCTGCTGGCCGCTGATTAGACGAACCCACCATGTTTCCTCTTCACTCACGACGTGGGTTTCCAGGAGGGGGAGTAGGTAGGATTGTCGAGCGTGTTCAGTCCCAGGACACTGGAGTAGCAGATGTCTAATTGTTTCTGTGTCGGCTTTGCATAAGCGGCAGGTTTTGGAGGGTGACTGACCTCTCAAGAACAGGATCTCGTTGGTATGTAGCAAGTTTAAACGTGCTCTTAGGAGGAATTGCCGTAATGGTTTGCTTGGGAATCTTCTGAATAGTTGTGTTGTTTGATTTAACTTCTTTGGGGTTTGGGGGAAAAGAGCCAGTGTTTTGTTCCCTTTGGCGCGCTCTTGGGTGTCAATCCAGTCCGCCTCTTCCAGTTTTTTTTTTATTTTGTTGGGGTTCTTGATGAGATCTTCGTTGGAGCATCCAATTTCAGCCAACTGCGATTGTATCTGCTCGGCCCATTTGACAATCATCCTGCAAGTGCCTGCTTTGATCTCCAGGTCTATTAGGTTGTAGAGGCGGGGCACGTCGGGAAGGATTGTTTTCCTATACAAGGATATGCTTGCTCGGTTCACTTTGGCACTCAGTGAAGAGAGGCTCAGTTCGCGCCTGGTTTCTTCTATCTGGGTGGAATTCGGCAGGTTCAGGACTGCTTTCCAAAAGAAGCCCTCGAGTTTTTTCCACATTGTAATTGGAATAGCTGGCATCGCCTCCGCTCCATACGTCAAGGCAGGTATCACCTTAGCTTTGTAGAACCTTATCGTAGGTATCAGTGAGAAACGCCCGAATTTCTTATCCAGAAGTCGGGCTTGGGAGGTCAGTAATCTGGTTTTCCTCCAAAGATCTTTTTGCATGGCTGAGTCTGTGGGAGTGCTGTCTATTATTATTCCCAGGTATCTGAAGTTTTTCACTGTTTCGACGTTGACTTTTTCCAGGCTCCAGTTGAAGCGCTTCAATCTTCTGGGGTTTTTTTCCAGTATGAGGACTTTTGTTTTTGCTTTGTTTCTAAGAAGGTTTGCCTGCTTGATGTAGTCTGCCAGGTCCGTCATTTGTCTCTGGAGACCGATTTCTGTTCTGTCCAGTAAGGTGATGTCATCGGCGTATAGCAAACGTGCTGTTGGCACGTTGCCTATTTTGGGGGGGAATGATTTGGAACTCTTGTTTATTTCTTTCAGGTCACCAATGAAGGCTATGAAGAGTTCTGGTGCCAGCGGGCACCCCTGTTTCACACCTCGATTGGTCGGGATCTCTCCTGAGAGTATGCCCTGCTGGTTTAGCTTGACCCTCATGGTGGTGGCCTTTTGGAGGGCTTTTATTGGGGCGAGGATGCTCGGGGGACAATCCCATGCTGTTAATTTCTCCCATAGCTTTGTTCGATCCACCAGGTCAAATGCTTGCGATAGGTCTATGAACGAGAGAAAGACTCTCGATGTGGATTGAATGGTCTTGCTTTTGATAATGCTAAGTAGCATGATGTTTACCGTGGCGGATGAGTTTTTCTTGAAACCTGCTTGAAATGGGTCTGCACAAGGAGCTGCCCTCGCCCATTTTTGGAATCGTTTTAGCAGCAGTGACCCGTATATCTTCCCGATTGTGTCCACGAGTGCGATTGGTCGGTAATTCTGTGGGTTTGACTTTGCGCCCTTTTTGTAGATAGGGACCACTATGGCAGAAGTCCAGGACCTCGGGATGGATCTAGTGGTTGAGCAGTTGCTGAACACCTGGCTGATGAAGGGGACCCAATTTTCAGCGAGAGATTTCAAGTTGGTGTTTGTGATCCCATCTGGGCCGGGTGCTCGCGAGGCGTTGAGTTTTCTGAGTGCGTCTTGGATGTCTTCTTTGTCAGAAACATTGACCCACTCTGTTTCAGCCTCAGCTTGAGTTTAGGGTAGCGCTGATGGTGGTTCCTGAAACAGGTCGGTGAAGTAAGTTTTCCAGTTTTCTTCACTTACTGCGTTACAGGGGATTATTTGGTTTGCGGGACCCGGTTGATTTAGCAGTTTCCAGAATTCTCTGGCGTCTTTTCCGGCCCCCTTTTTCAACATGGCTTCTGAATCATTTTGATATAAGGTTATGCGGTGGTTTTTTATCCAGGCTTTGTATTTTTTCGTTTCCACTGTCAGTTCTTCTTGCATAGCTTCCGAGTAGTTAGTTTTGATCCGCCTTCTAAGTCTTCTTAGTACTGCCCTTCTTTCCACCACATGTTTGTCGAAGTTGTGAGATTTGGTCAAGGCCGTGGATTTTGTCCCTTTCGAGGTGACTTTGAAGGGACTTAAGAGTGGTTGGTAGTCTGTTGATGGACCGCCCGCTCTGTATTTTGATGTTAGTTGGGCGATGCGTTCTTCCGTTAATCTGAGGCGGGTCCCTTGGTTGTTGCTTTTGACCGAGTAGCCCAATGAGATGTTTTTTCCTCTGAATGAGTTCCAAGTGACTTGGAGTAAGTTGTGGTCACTCGCTTCGGTTTCGATGACGTCAAATGAGGACATCACCATCTGTGTTTTTGAGGATATGAAGATGTAATCTATTGTGGCAGACTTATTCATTCTTTCCCATGTCGGGAGTCTGTTTGGGTTGGGGAAGGACTGGGCCATATTGAGAAGCCCTCTTGACGCCATCAAGTCGTTCCATTGGGCTCCTCTGTCTTCAGATTTGCTCTTTCGGTTCGCTGCTCTTGGCCATGCCGTTCTTGTCTGACAGGTTGCGTTTAAATCTCTGCATATTATTATGTGGGCTGTGTTTTCATCCACACAGAGGGTGTCGATTGCTGTTTCAATCAGTTTGAGGAACTTTGCGTCCGAAATTACTTGAGGGTTCCAGTACACCATGATGATTCCTAGGATGACCATCAAACCCGCATCTTTTTTTGGTTTATCCCGCGCTGGTTTGTTGTCCCATGACATGGTGGCAACCAGATGGTGTTTCAAGGTTTCTAGAACTTTTGATATGCTGATTCCGCTGCCCGCTCGGGCCGCCAGGAGAATTCCTGATGATGGCCAGCCGAGGCGGCTTTTCACAGCCGGCGCGAGCACAATTTCAAAGCCATCAAGAGCCGGAACCTCTGTGAGCCATGTTTCTTGTAGGGCCAAGATGTCAAACTGCCATAGGTTGATTCCTCCTCTTTGCGTCAGGTGTTTGAACCCACACGTGTTCCAAGATCCTAGTTTGAGGATGTTAACTGCAGCCCCGGGGGATTTTTCTCCATTCGCCCGGTCCGGCCCTGCTGCGGGGGCCTCGGGTTGCTATTTTTTTGAGGATAGTGAAAAAACTTTCGGCAGCCTGGACCAGAACGAGATCCTTTTGTTTTGATCCTCCTGTAACGTTGGGTGTTCTCTGATTCTGTCGTTGGTTTGTTTTGGGGTCGATTGCACGTCCCGGGATTTGGAATCTCGAGTTCTAACTTGGGTGTAGTGCTGCCGCTTTTGCTCTGTCGCCTTTGCTGTTACCACCCTTACTTCTTTGGCCCTGGCTTCCATGTGGAAGTTGTGATCTAAATCTCGTTCTCTCGCATTGTTGTGCTCGAGGGCGTTTTGGGGTGGGTTTCTCCGGAAAGGTGCTGAGTTAGTATTCTCTTGGTTAGTTATGTGATGTGGTCTTGGCAGGGAGACTATTTTCTTTGCTCTCCATCGAGGAGTGCGTGAATAGGAGTCTGAATGAAGTCTCCTCCGGTTTGGAGTTAGTTGGCGTCTCGGTTGCGGAGTTCTGGACTTTTCTCTCCACCGTGATGCAGCGCCTCTGTTCTCCGCCCAGTCAAGTATCCTGATTCCGTGCTTGTGTAGCTCTCTTTGGACCTCCTCAAAGTCTTTTATCTGGAAGGACGGTTTTGGGTGTATGTATGCTTTTGCTATTGCCTTTTTGTGGTACGGTTCTACCAGTGCCAGATCTTCTGACCTCATTTTTTTTAGCGTGTTTGTTTTTCTGGAGATTCTAAGTATGGTGTTTCTGTTCAAAGTTTGGAAATCTTTGTTCCAGGCCTTCTGTTCAAGCTTGTACGTCGTTGTTTGCGGCTCTGGTCTTTGTGTTGTCTGTTTGTTTAGGAGATGAGTTGTTGTCAGTCTTCCATGGTCTCTTGGATTTTCACGGGACCTCGACCGGGTTCTCTTCCCTCAGGTTCTTGATGTTTCCGCCGGGGGAGCGACTGTTTTTTGTTTGGAGGGCTGTTTCGGGTGGGTCTCTTTGTTTGGTCTTGCCCGGGGGCTCGACCTGGGGTGTAATGGTCCAGGGCTCCCATTTCTCCCCGTCTGTGGCGGGATGGGAGAATAGACTTTACCAGATGTTAGGTCTATAAGGTCTGAGTCGACCGTTGTGTCCAAGTGCTGGGAGATGTTCATCGCGACCTTGTCCCTCAGAAAGTCTTCAACCGATTTAGGTGATGTTGGTGGAGGCTGGTTGTCAGGCTGTTTTTCAATTGAAACGGGTGCTGTACCCGGTGGTGTTTTATTCTTGGCCGTCAGCTCTTGGGAGGTCCGGTCGATTGCCGAGATTGACCTAGGCGGGACTCCGAGAGTTAGTACAATTTGTGCAGGGTCGGACCCAGGGGTTGTTGTCCTGTTCTTAACACCCTGGGGGCGAGTTGACTTTGCCGCCGGGACCGTCCAGGCTTCCCTTGTGGGGATTGAGCTATCTGGTGTTGGTGCCAGTGCTTTTGTTGTCGTCGGGATAGGCTTAGGGTTGATTGGAGGCGCGCTGAAAAGCGCATAGTTCCCTTCCCGCTTTTGTTTTAGAGTTGTGGACAGGTTTTCTGCTGTGCCCCTCGGTGGGCAACGGGGTTCTGATTGAGAGGCGGTGTTTGTCCTTAAGTGGGTCTTTGGTACCTGCCTGTCCTGTCCCGTGTACGCTAATGAGCACTCTGAAACAGGTGTGATCTTTTCGTTTGTGCAGACCTCCAGGGCTGTTATATACCCTTCAAGGAAAAGCAATTTGGTGTGGGTCATTGCTAGTAGGGTGGTCTGATCTTTCAGTGAATCGCTCAATGCCTCGTAGAGCTTGCAGAAGGGGGCGAGAGCTATTGTTATTGCTGACATGAGGGCTAAGGAGTCATGTTTCCTGCCAGGAGTCTCCTGTTTACTTTGTGGAGCCACCTCGCTGGTTCTTCTGGCTTTGATTGGTGTTGCAAAGATCTCGTCCAGCGATAGTTGTTGCGCCACTTGGTGGGATGTGAGGGCGCAATGTTTGTTCAGTTTCTGGTTTGCTGCCTCCTGGTGTTTTTTGTCAAGGGGGGTCCGAGGATTTAGACTTGTCCCCTCTGTCTGGAATGGGGGTTCATCCGAGGTTTGGCATGATGCTGCCCTCGGGGACCCAGCTGCGGACTTTCGCCGTTGCCTTGGTTCTGGCTGGATTGGCTTCTTTATAAGTCTGGAGATGGGGCGCATGAATCCGGGGGCCAGCCGTTTCCGGGTGCCCGGGGACTGTGGTGTTTGGTGCTGGAAGGGGGGTCGATCGTTCTTAGAGTGCTTGAGTTGGAGGGGAGCACTGACGAGTCTGTCTTCTCGGACTGAGTACTAGAGGGCGGGGAATTCCTCAGTGTGCACGGAGTTGCAGCATCAGGGTTCTCAATCGCGGGTGTTGAGATGGTTTCACTGAAATGCTGGGGGTCTGAGCCGCCCCGTTCGCTACAGCCCGTTGATGCGTCCTCTGTTGCGCTAAGTGGAGGTGTACCCTGGATTGGCCGGTTCTCGCTGTTTGGGCCAAGCGGCTGGGTTTCTATCCGTGGGGGCTGCCTGAGGCCCATGCTTCCCTCTGTTTTCCTCAGTTTAGAGGAAGGAGCTGGGTCAGTGATTGCTTCGAGAATGTCTGCGTCTGAGATTTCTGCGTCGATGGCAAGTTTTCTTTTACCCAGGCGGTTAAAGAAGTCTTTCACCGTCATGCCCAGCTGATTTTTGCCGTGTGCTGTCTTCACGGGTCCACTCTGCCTAGCTTTGGTGTTGGTTTTTTTCTTTGTTGTAGTTGTTGTTGCGAGGAGTTCAGTGTGGACTTGTGGGTTAATAGACTTGTGGTGGTTTCATTGTTTTTTGATGTTGTGTTTTTTTGCTTATTTTTTTTTTTGTTGATGTTCGGGTGAGATTGGTTTTCTGCTTGAAAGCCAAGTGGCCTCGCATGTGGGGTGGCGTGGGGGAGGGAATGCTGTTCACCTCCTCAATCTCTACCCAATCCCCTTCCGTTGTCAGAATTCTCTCGCCATTAGTGCCCAGTGGGCCGGTTGAGTTGAAGGCTGAAGCCGCAGTGCCTGGACTTGCCGTAGGTGGAGCTCTTTCAGGAGAGGTGTGGATCAGCGCCGTGATTACGAGAGCTGTTTCTACTCTTGCTTCAATCGATCCGTGAGCTGGGCCCTCCTCCCCCTCCACCGCCGATGCCCCGAACTCCACCGGTTCCGCGAACAAAGGCGACGGCCCCGAGGCACTCAAGGTACAGGTAGGATTCTCCGTGAACGCCCCCGGGGGGGCCGCGAGCGGAGCCCCTGGGGCGCATCCAATGTGGGGGACACTCAGCCCCGCGCTCGGAAGGCCGCGCTCCAGGTCGTCCGCTGTCGGCGTCCCCCTTCGACCCTGTGCTGGCAGCGAACCACGGGAGCCGTTCGCGCCTGGAGATGCGGATTCGAGCCGAAGTATCGAGGTTGCGTCTCCGGGCTTGGTTGGCGTCTCCATGAGATGCAGCTGAGCGAGCGGAGCTGTCGGGATCCTCCCCGACTCTGAAAGGCGCTTGCTGCAAGTCGGTGTTGTGTTTACTGGCGTTTGGCTGCGTTCCAACCCCAGGGGATCGGAAGTGGTTCGAAGTCTTTGGCAGCTAGGCGGGGAGGAAAGCTCAATCGGAGGCGGCTCGGGGAGAAGAGAGGTAATCTCCCATTCATGTCGCTGATCCGAAGTTGGTCTCGGATCTGTGAGGTTTGCCGCCCACTGCTCGGGTGAGGATTGGAATGAGTGGGACCTTGTCGGGTGTGGAGGGGGTTTGGGCGCCTTTTTCGAGATATTGCTGGATTTTGAGCTTCTTAGAAGTCTTTTCCCCCCTTCTCCCTCCCCCGACCGAAGGTTCATCAGATTGAGCAATGGGGAGGTTTCCATCCTACCTCCCTTCCCGTCGCTGCTCGCTGGGACTTGCAGGGACTGCAAGGACTGCGACTCCCTCAGCGACTGGCTCCGCGGCCGCTCCGCGGCAGGGAGGACTTTATGTAGAGGATCCCTTTTCAGTAGAGACTGTAGACAGACTGCAGGTAGAATCAGGACCAGGAGAGAGGGATGACTGCAAGGACTGCGACTCCCTCAGCGACTGGCTCCGCTTACCTCTCTGTGTGATGATTCCAGCAGCATTTTCTTGTGTCATGGAAGTCTTTCTTTGTGCCCAGTCTCCACCCTGCAGAAACTCTTATTCTACTTTGGAGTCTGTTTGTGTGCCTGTTGCAGGTTATGTGGGTTGAGGTGGACACCAAACCGTTTTGTCACTTTTTTCAGCTGGGCTAGTTTTGCTCTTTCTTGTGGTTCTGGGAATCCTTCTCCTCCTTCCCAACAGCTTTCCTTCTTCGTTATGCTTCCCTTCAACAGCTAGCTTGTTGCCTTGGTAATGTGGTTTCCCTAACTGCTGGCTTCTTTCTCTCATTCTGTCAGGATGGCGGCCCCACATGAGCAGTGCACTGGCCTTGCATAGTAGGAGGTAAACCGTCCCCTCTATAAATCTTTGGCAGGTTGGAACCAGTTTTCCAATGGTCCCCAAAAGCTCCAAAAGATTGCATCTGTCAATGGAAAGTTCTGAAGGTGAGCTATCCTTAACGTGATGGCAATTTAAAGGTTAACAAGGTTTAATTGTACAGAATACAAATATTAGCCAAGGACTCTGCTGCGCGAGAGCACTTTGCCTCGTCCTGATATAAACAAGGGCTTAAAAGCCCAAAACACATCATTACATATAGTACTAACTGGTGCCACTGATTGGTGGCACCCTACACATGGGCCTGCTCCATAGCGGATGCCAGCCTACAATTTGTTGGTTCTTTCCCGTCGATCAGGATCCACGTGGGTCAGTTGGGTTCATCCTTGTGGTGAAGGTCGGGGCACACATATACTACACTGTTTCTTTCTAAACTAAACATGCTATGTCTGGTTACTATATCATTGTGGCATGCACCTGGGCAGTACGGGAAATGGTGCCAGGGGGAAGGGAGGATAGAATACAGTCACGCTGACCCACACATTCAGGGCTTCATTGATACCACAGTTCTCGCACTCAAGGTCTCCACCCAGGGTTTTGAGCTTTAATTTATCCCTCCATGTACCTCGTGTTACAAGAGATATGTTTTCATGCTTGAAGAAATACAGCTGCGCATGCTTAGATCTTCTGCGCACCCTTGATTTGTGTTGGAACAGGGGGGGGGGTCAATGGTGTGGGGCAGGCTCCGGACCGTCTGGGTGGGGTTAGAAGTCAACTGGCAGTTTAGTGAAGATGAATGGACGCAGTGCAGAGCCTGGTTTTGCCTTACGCTCTTGCAGGGCGTATATTTGCAACACTGGAAGGACGAGGGAGAAGTGAACTTCGGTGGGAACGATGCTCTGCGGATCCATTCTGTTTTAATGAGATCCGGCCTAGTGAGCTGGGTTCATGAACAGCGTGACTATGCACGCTTCTACTGTTTGGAGTTGTGGGTTATGAGTTTTCTAGTGCTGTGCAACTAATGTACGAGCTACAGTGCCTCTATATGGTGCATAATCGTGCAGATTACTCCAAGTTTACATACTACATACCCTCATATGGTTTTCGCCTTACCTTAAAGCGCCTTTTGGGGTGGGGTAGGCTCATTTCCATCCCAACAGTTGGGATTTGAGAATTGAAGCAGATATTGGCTGTCCACATTCACATTGAAATCATGACACTACAATCTGTTTCAGAAGCAGTGGCACTTGCTTCAATAACGTGTTACTCAAAGATGTTCCCCATTTTCACATTGGGTCACCATACGCTAATCTTCAAATCTGGCGGTAAGGAGGGTATACCACACAAAGACCTCATTCTCAAGTCTTTAAATCTTCCTGAATCTCAAAATGAAAATATGTTATGTAAAAATCCCTGTACAGGGTGCTAGCCTGTGCTGCCCCAGTGACATTCCCCTTCCTCAACCTACCTCATCTCAACCTGTTTTCTGTAATCTGGCCGCAAAAGGACAGCACAAAATGTACTGCTCTTTGCACAGCACCTCATGTCTGAAATTCTGCTACCATACACAGGGCCTTGATGGAAGACTGGAGGTATTTCTAGAGGAAGTACTGTCAAACTCATATTCCATTACAGCAACTAAAACCCAAAATAGACCCCACACTCCCTCCCCATGGACTGCTGTTAGAGATCTTGCTTGCCACTCTCTACCTACATTCGAGTTGTCAATAAATGCACACATGCATTTTCAATTGCTTTCATTACTGACTACGGTCTTCCAAAGGGCATTCATCCACGCAGCGCTTCAAGGTCATACCAATGTCAGCAGGTGCTATACAAATACCACATAGCAAAACATATACCTAGTTGTTGCTGTTCTCCTTTATGTCAGATAGGGCCCCATTGGAGTTGCAATGATTTACCCATGGCCGTATTTCTGCATCTGCAGTAATTCTGCCTGTAGAATCCTTCAGTCGTGTGTTCTAGGTTTTGATTCTAGCTCTCCTCTGTTATTCTGTCGTCACCATTGTGTTGCTGCACTACTATACCAGTGATGAAGTACAGTACTACTCTTCTGAGCTATGCCAATGTTATGACAAATGCCTAAAAACACAGCTCAGTTACTTAGCTTGAGCATCCCTGTAATGTCCTATGTTTATGCCCATGCTTACATTGCAGGGACAGGAGATCGATCACTTGTCCTCTCACAGTTTTTTGATGTTGCAACTGACCACATACTTTGTAGGTGGGGTTACCGCCAAATCGGCACTAGATCATTAAAGAAGGTTGCAGCACTGAAACCAGGCTCCCGTGTTTCATTGTGTGACTTGTTTTATTAAGATTATCCGCAAGGTGCGGATCAAGCAATGGCGACGAGGCTCATAAAATCAAACCCTGTTGTGACATACCTTTGACCGCACTGCAGCCACATCGAGGATACAACCCGGCTGGGCCACCACCAGTGCGCGCAGCACCGTTGCCACCGCTGCTCGTCCCGCTTCTGCTGTGACCCCAGTGTTAAGGCTCATTAACGATGCTGGTGTCATGGTGAACGCCTGCATCGCTTCAGAAAGCTTAAAACAGGCGTTCGGAAGGCCACTGTATTACGAACGGAGGTGCGAACGCCCAACAGCAAACAGGCCCTGCCCGTGCCCGTATTCCTGCTCCAGCTGACTCATTTGACACATGAAGCGGGCCCAGCTCAACCATTTACGCTACACTGCAGCTCCACGTGGGGGATCTCATTGTGTAAAAGGAAAGTGCAAATGGCCTGGAAGGCCCCACACCAACCACTACTGCTCGCAGGAAGGCGACACTTGCACCATGAGAGCGCACAACCAACCTCATTCCCCAGAATCACACCACACTACACACAGCCAACATGTCAGACAATGAAGGAGTTAGTTGCTCCTCGACCCCAACGTCCAGCTCCTCCACTCACAACCCAGTACCCAAGCATGATGGGGGATACAAATCTCTGCAACACCAGGCAGTACATCCTTTTGACATTTCGGACACTAGTAGTCTGACTGTCATGACCACTGTGAGGGGGCACAAGTTGTGCCACAAGCAGGCTCCCACCAGAACCCTGAGGGACTTAAAACCACTGCAAAAGGGCTCCTGTAGCCAGTCCTGGCGCCTTTGGCACCAGGCTCATATGTAGGAAGGAAGGGCTGTTCAAACTAGGTCCCATTTATGTACAACGGCCTTTAAATCCAACATGGAAGCACCCACACAGTCTAGTTCTAAGAACCAAGCCATGCGGTCTAGTGTTTTGGGTGTGGCAGGCATGTAACTACTTTCCCTGGTACTACTTTACCTGGGCTATATAAACCACACCCTGACTGCAGAACACGCTTCGTGTTATTCTGCATCTAGCAGCGTGACGCTCACCGTGTCCAGCTCCTGGTCTTCAGCATCTTCAGGTAAATCCTGCAAGAACAAGATTATTCTGTTTTACCTGAGAAAACACCATCCAGCACTGAGCATCTCAACTGGGGTGCAATCTGTGGAAACCGAGAGAAGAAGAAACATCACTCACCTGTGAGTACTAGCTTAAGGACTTCTGGCGAACCGCTACCACAGCTGCTGTTCGAACATTGTGACCTGCAATAACTAGAAAGGGAAAAACAATATTAGAACACGCGCTTCCAAAACATCGAATTCCATCAGTTTTAGCTGAATTCAATCGCGCTATGCCACGCTTCCATCCGGAGCACCACAGCAACAGCTGCTGTTCGAACATTCTGACCTGCACAGCGCTGTGCTTACCTTAACGGATTCCGGGGCCTGTTTTACATCGTGCTCTCATCCACTCGCAGCACCACAGCAGCCTGTGCGGAGAAGAAGAAGAAAACACAGGTTAGCTTTAAAAGACAATAAAGGCGCTATACCACAGCCAAACCTGAAATCTGTTCAAGGAATAGCATCAGGGATTGCGGAACCAATGGACACCTTACCAAAAGAATATCAGGATTATCAAGATGTTTTTCAGAAGGAACAGGCTAATACATTACTGCCACATATGCCCTATGATTGTCAGATCGACCTGGTACCTGGCGCACAGGTTCTTTGTGGTCGAATTTATGCATTTACGGAAACCGAAAATCTCCACTTGAAGTCCTATCTGGATCAATACGTGGCTTATGGGTTTTTCCACCCGTCAAAGTCACCGGCAGCCTCTCCCTTATTCTTCGTACCCAAGAAGGAAGGAGATTTGAGGACTTGCATCGATTGCTGCTCACTTAATCAAATCACAGTAAAAAAACGCTACCCTTTTCCCCTTATCCCAGAACTGTTGGACCAAGTCAAGGATGCCCGAATCTACACCAAACTAGACCTCAGAAGAGCATACCACCTTGTATGTGTTAAGAAAGTGGATGAATGGAAAACAGCGTTTCGCACCAAGTATGGCGTGTACGAATATCAGTTAATTTGTGCAAGGTTCCCGCAGAGTTCCAATACTTCGTGAATGATGTATTACGGCAATTAATCGATGTCTGTGCCCTGGTCTATATTGACGACATCCTGGTGTATTTCCCCCCTAAAAGAGATCATGTGGAACATGTTCGTTCAGTCCTTGCAAAACTTTGCAAGCACAAACTGTACGCTAAACTCGAGAAATGCTCCTTCCATGTCACCGAAGTTGAGTTCCTCGGTTTTGTTCTCTCGCCAAAGGGAGAAAAGATGGATTTACACAAAGTAGATGCCATCCTCAATTGGCTGTCACCTTCTTCACTTAAAGGAACCCAAAGCATGCACGGCTTTGCAGATTTTTATCGCCGATTTATTCCAGATTTCTCACAGATAGTCCACCTAATCACATCGTTACTGAGAAAAAACAACAGAAAATTCCAATGGACCGACGAGGCGGAACAGGCCTTTCAAGAACTCAAGAAAAGATTCACCTCCACGCCAATTTTATGACATCCTCGCCCTGATCTTTGCAGATTTTTATCGCCGATTTATTCCAGATTTCTCACAGATAGTCCACCTAATCACATCGTTACTGAGAAAAAACAACAGAAAATTCCAATGGACCGACGAGGCGGAACAGGCCTTTCAAGAACTCAAGAAAAGATTCACCTCCACGCCAATTTTATGACATCCTCGCCCTGATCTCCCCTATGTAGTGGAAACTGATACTTCCAGCGTATCTATGGGAGCAGTTCTCTCTCAAAGAGATCCAGAGATGGCCAATTACACCCCGTTGCCTTTTGGTCATGTAAATTCTCACCACCAGAACTTAACTATGCAATTACAGTCAAAGAATTGTGCGCAATAAAATCAGACTTCAAAGCCTGGCGGCAGTATCTATTAGGTGCCAGACATACCATCACAGTAATCATAGATCACTGAAACCTTCAATACCTAAAGTCAGCAAAAGCCCAATCATCACAACAGTTGCGGTGGGCTCTATTCTTCGCAGAATATGATTACGTAATAACATACCGACCGGAAGTTCGTAATGGGAAGGCCGATGCCTTGTCTCAAATGGGGGTTGAAGAGAAAATTAACAGTACCCTGGACCCTGTTGCCATCATCCCAAGTGATAAACTACTGGGACTCACCACCACATTGACTTTGAGTGAACTTCAAGATAAGATTCGAACCTTAATAAACCACGAGATCTTGCAGAAATGGAATTTCCAAAATGAACATCACACGGTTCTGGATGGATACCCTATTTCAGGGAACGACTATATCTACCAAGTAAAGATCTGCAAGAATTGGTCATGTCTGGTTATCCCGATTCCCTGATCGAAGGCCATCCCGGAATTGCTAAGACTCTAGCCAAGGTTGAACGGAATTATTGGTCGCCAACCTGGCGTAAGGACATTTCTCCATTCGTTCTATCCTGTGGGATATGTGCACAGAATGAATCACAAAAACAGAAACCAGCTGGCCTCCTATAACCACTGGATATTCCACCGTCTCCCTGGCATACTCTTTCTCTTGATTTTATTACGGACTTACCTTCCTGCCAAGGTTTTGATACCATTCAGGTGGTTGTAGACCTGTTCTCTAAAATGGCATATCTTGGACGAAAGTTCCATGTACCTTTTATAAGAACATGTTCTGATGCCAACCAGACTTCGTCTCCAACTTGGTAATGAGGAGCTTTAGGACCCTATACCATCGAATCGGTGATAAATCCGGTGGCCGTCAAGTTAGCCTTACCACCAAGCATGCAAATTCATCTGGTGTTCCATGTGTCACTTGTAAAACCTGTACAATCAGGAACCTGAGTCTTAACACCACCAAAACCTGTGCTAGTTGATGGGGAGCCTGAATTTGAAGTTAAAAACATCATGGATTCGAAACGTACCAGATCTAAGCTATACTATTTAGTGGACTGGAAAGGCTATGGGCCACAAGACAGAACTTGGGAACCGAGTGGAAATATTCACACACCACGTCTGATTAAGAAGTTTCACCTGGATAACCCCACCAAACCCGGACCAGACAGGAAGGATAACATGAGAAGGGCCTTGGGGGCGGGGGGTAGTGCTGCCATGACCACTGTGAGGGGGCACAAGTTGTGCCACAAGCAGGCTCCCACTAGAACCCTGAGGGCCTTAAAACCACAGTAAAAGGGCTCCTGGAGCGAGTCCTGGCAACTTTGGCACCAGGCTCATATGTAGGAAGGAAGGGCTGTTCAAACTAGGTCCCATATATGTACATGGGCCTTTAAATCCATCTTGGAAGCACCGACACAGTCTAGTTCTAAGAACCAAGTCATGCGGTCTAGTGTTTTGGGTGTGGCAGGCCTGGAACTACTTTCCCTGGTACTACTTTACCTGGGCTATATAAACCACACCCTGACTGCAGAACACGCTTCGTGTTATTCTGCAACCAGCAGCGTGACGCTCACCGTGTCCAGCTCCTGGTCTTCAGCATCTTCCTGAAATCCTGCAAGAACAAGAACAAGATTATTCTGACTTACCTGAGAAAACACCATCCAGCACTCAGCATCTCATCTGTGGAAACCGAGAGAAGAAGAAACATCACTCACCTGTGAGTACTAGCTTAAGGACTTCCGGCGAACCGCTACCACAGCTGCTGTTCGAACATTGCGACCTGCAATAACGAGAAAGGGAAAAACAATATTAGAACGCGCGCTTCCAAAACATCGAATTCCATCAGTCTTACCTGAATTCCATCGCGCTACACCACACTTCCATCAGGAACACCACAGCAACTTCTGCGAAGGAAAAGAGACATATTCAGGTTCGCTTTCAATATTAAACAACTGCACACCGCTGTACTTACCTTAACGGATTCCGGGGGCCTGTTTTTCATTGTGCTCTCATCCATTCGCAGCACCACAGAGGCCGGTGAGGAGAAGAAGAAGAAAACACAGGTTAGCTTTAAAAGACAATAAAGGCGCTGCGCTTCGCGCTTTCTCTTACCTCGAAACGTGCCTCTCCATTCGGCACGCCAGCATCAAGACCTTCGTACCTGAAAAGAAGGAGATAAAGACATTAACGAATTCCCACCATAAACAGAACAAAGACTTAAAATTAACAAACCAACCTGCCTACCAGCAGATTCGGGGTCACCGCAGGCCTGGGCCCAACGAAAGCGTACTGCACCAGTGAAGCAACTCGGGCAGCTCGCCAACAAACGTCAAGCGCCCCTGCATAAGAAACGCAGGACGGATAGATCACCCTACAAATAACTAAGAGTCATTATTCTGCACTGGACAACCACGCATCCAGGATTCCAGATCTCAGAGCCTTGCAGACGCCCCCAAGGATATCAGGTGAGCGTAACACTGGCACCCCGGTGGAACAGGTGGCTCAAAGAACTAAATATCTATATTGATGTAACAGGTGTCAGGGAGCAACGTCGACTCAGAGGCATCCTAATGCACTCGCTAGGTCCAATTGTAGGAGACCTTGTATTTAAAATGGCAGAAAACTCAACTGACTCATTTCAAGACATCATTGATTCACTGAATAATTATTTTGCTCCTCTAAAAAATGTATATTATGAACGCCACATATTCCACACATCCACACAACACAAGGGAGCAACGATGGACAGCTTCGTCATGAGGTTACGCAAAGTGCTGTGACGTTGACTGCTACTCTGCTGATGAAGCTTTGAAATCCCAAGCGATTGCAGGATGTGAGTCAGCCGAATTTAGGAAAAAACTACTGCAGAAGAGCAGGACATTAGAAGAAATTGTACAACTCACCAGAGCGGACACAGCACGATCCATGCAGAATTAATCATTGAGCAACATTAAAATCACGCAGGCAGCTTCACCGGCATCCCTGTGTCAAGTGCTATTGTCTGAACGAAATCAGGACCAGAAGAAATGCTATTGATGCAGATACAATTTTCCCCACATAGGGCCATGCCCAGCCGTACACAACAACTGCAACAACGCGGAGGTGAAAATCACTTCCAATCAGTGTGCAAGAACATCAAATACTTCCAGAAAACGGAAAACCAGGGGGAAACCAGAAGGCCAGAGTGCCCCCATCCCAGAACATGGCAATCTCCAGCACCCAGTCGTCATGGCTCAAATAGCAGAAATAGGAAGTCGTCGCACTGGGATAGACGACACAGAGAAAGAAGGGAAGAGACCAGGCACACACGCTCCCTAGAAAAACCAAAAAGGAGATCAACACGGCAGAGGATAAGATATTTAGAGGCCTCACTTAGGCGCCACAATGAATCTGATTCCTCATTATGAAACGATGACCACAAAAGAGGCTAAGCACGTGCCATAGGTAATGCCACGGCAACCCAATACAGTCCCACTTTGCTGCTACAAATAAATGGACACAGTCGGGAATTTCTAATAGATACAGGAGCCACTGTCAACGTGATTAATGAAGAGACATATAGGTCCCTTGACAACAAGAAACCACTAAAACCGGCAGACATCAACATGTACCCATATGGCACAAACGCACCACTAGAATGCAAAGGAATGTTCAAGGCTATCTGCATATGCAAAGACAAGAGAATGAAGGCCATAATATATGTGGTCAAAGGGGAAGTCCCAGGAGGTAGCATCCTCAGCTTCAGGTCAGCTATCCAAATGGGACTGGTGTATGTGATTGACCAAATCATGTCAGCCTACACGACAAGTCCGAAGGACATGATGACAAAAATGTTCCCAACTCTATTCAAAGGCCTAGGGAAATTAAAAGGGAAACAAGACTACTGTGGAATACCCCTCAGCATCCACAGACAAGTGGGGGATGAAATACAGTCGATACTAGACCAGGACGTCATAGAACATGCAATGGGACCCACGCCCAGGGTGTCACCCATAATGCTTGTACGCAAAAAGGAACACAACAAAAGCATTTGCATCTGTGTAGACATGAGAGCACCCAATGTCACGATTGAAAGAGAACGACACAAGTCCCTGAGGATGACTGATATGATGCACTTGTTACACGATCTGAAGGCTTTCTCCAAATTAGATTCAAATGAAGGATACCACTAACTTGAGCTGCATTTGGACTCTTTTAATATAACTACATTCTCCGCAGACCTAGGGCTGTTTCGCTACAAATGCCTCAGCTTTGGGGTATCTTCCGCTGCAGAGAGGTTTCAAAACAAGCTACATCAGATTATCAAACATATTCCCCAATGTCTGAACTACAGCAATGACATTCTAATTTTTCGGGAAAACTCAAGAGGCCCACAATGACACAATGCGGTGAGTGTGCATGGCCTTCGAAGAAGCAAACCTGACCATGAACGCGGACAAATGTGTGCTAAGCAAATCAATGCTCAAGTTCTATGGGTACATCTTTTCACACAAAGATTTACAACCCGATTCAGACAAAGTGCAAGAACTGGTGGAAGCACCCACACCAACATCAACATTAGCCATCAGATTGTTCTTGGGTATGGCAAGCTATTGCATCAGGTTCATTCAGGACTTTGCTTCCAATAGCACACCCCTCTGTCTACTCAGCGGCAAAGTTTGTAACAGGAGGGACAGCCTCGGGTCGGGCAGGACAAAGAGGCTAGCATAGAGTTATATACAAAAGGGTCATCCTGCCTTCAAACATTATGCATTTACTGAAAAAGGAATTATCCAAACGCTGGATTTACATCGTAGTGGCCTTTTTTAATTTGGCTACACATATAAATTTGTAATCATAAGGTGTGAACAAAATAAATAAAGAACATTTTCAATCAAATGAGTCACAGTTTTCTCAAGTGTTCTGATGACTGGTTATCCCTTTCTAAGCCAGGCTACAACAGACCCTACTTTTTTAGGCCCACCGTCCACTTTAAAGTGGACCAGCCCAACAATCCTGCATAGCCTGCATAGCCTGCAAAGCTGTTGCCCCTCGCACCTTCCCTGTACCACTCAAAATGAAAACGATGCCGTAGCAAGTGGGGGACGAAGTTGTGGTTGACATGTTTGGGCCCCTCTTTAATGGAAAATACATCTTAGTGATCATAGATGAGATGTCCAGATTCCAAGAGATACATCTAAATCAATCCACGGCAGCCCATTCAGTCATCCCAGCTCTGGACAAGACTTTCGCAGACTACGAAATTCCCACCATCGTGAAGTCTGACAATGGACCCCTGTACAGCAGGCATGACTTTGCGATGTTCCCAGAGCATCTAAGATTCCAACAATGCAAAATCACACCCCGCTGGAGCGGTAGAGAGGTTCATGGCCAATCTGAAATGCACCCTAAAAATCTGCTCAATCAATAGGGGATAATTTATGCAGGCCATCTGCACACTTCTCAGGGATTACCACAACACACCACACAGCTCCAGGGGTGTGTGCCCTTCAGAACTGTTGTTTGGACGTGTTGTGAGGACCACCCTCCCGCACAACCCCAGTAAAAAAGTGGCCATAAACAGTGAGGCGATGGCCAGAGCAAATGATCAGGAAAGCAAAGACAAAATGAAGGAATATGCGGACAGCAGAAGGAAATCAAAGAACAGTGACTTTCACGTAGGAGACCAAGTGCTAGCATGCCAGATCCAAGGATCCAAAGAAACACCTGCGTTCAACCCTGATCCCTTGACAGTGACCCACATTAAGGGTTCCATGGTAACCGCAGCCAGTCCCACAGGCACCGTCACAAGAAACTTCTCATTCTTCCGGCCAGTTGAAAGTGACTTGGATCCGCAGAGTGAATATTCAAACACTTTCGAGGACTCCTCTGATGAAACCTCTGAGTCCATGGATGGCGTTGTGGACATGGACGACAGTGAGGGTGATCAGAATAACAGCACGCCTCCCATGCGAAGCCCATCAAGAAGGGCGATTCTCAGACCTTCAAGATGGATTGAGGAAATGGGTTAAAAGTACACATTTTCTGTTAAACAAGGGGGTGGTGTAAAGTCTTATGTTTATGCCCATGCTTACATGCAGGGTCAGGTGATTGATCACCTGTCCCCTTTCACTGTTTGTTGGGGTCGCAGCCGACTACGTAGTTTGTTGGCGGGGTGGTTACCGCCAAATCGTCAATCTGCGCTAGATCATTAAAGAAGGTGCCAGCACTGCAACCAAGCTCCGGTGTTTCATTGTGTAACTTGTTTTATTAACATTATCCACCAGGTGCGGATCTAACAATCCCAACTCTCACATTTTACGCAGGACTGCATGCATTATAAAAGTGTAAAAATGCCGGATGTAACTTTAATTGGTTTTGACTGATATTCTCTTGGAATATTGAATGCAAGCTGCAGTGTTTGGAACAACTATTAAGCACATTATTTTCAGTTTTTATTTCTGGAGCCTGCTTCGGGGTTTTGCTTTACACTTTTCTTGTGTGGTTTTCCATTATAGTCTATGCTGTTCCCATAAATCTCCCGGAATGATTTATGCGATGCAATTGGAGTCGTAAACAGCTTTGGAAAATGTGAATCTGAATAATTAGCCTGCGTTAGGAAATAAATTAATGAAGTGAAAAGGAGTGATGGCTTCCGACCATCAGGTTAATACCAAGTAATCTGTTCAGTGAATTTCATAAAAGATAGGCTGTGGGGCATTTTTAACCCAGAACAAATAAACATGTGAATTATTTGCAAAGTGCAGAAGTCAGTGGGGCGGTTACAGCGTTCATTCCATTATTTTACTAAACAGATGGATCGAATGAAAATAAATATTTGTGCATTTCAAACATATTTTACAATTAATGTGAAATGTAAATTGCAGGATATTATAATATGTCGTTTGAGATTTAGTGGCAATAAAGAAACAATTCAACATTTGTGTCCACTGCTTGCGTTTAATGATGGCTGCTGGTGCTCCATAAAATAGATTAAATGCACGCACTTACTGTAGATGGGGTAAAACAGCAGTAGAGCGCCTTCGTTTGCGTGTTTCTGCTCAATTTTCTAGCTTCGAAAAGTGTAATATTTAGATTAATGGGACTAAATTAAAAACATATATCAAATCCTGAAAATGAAGAAAATGGGGGATTAATTTGGGTAGGAGAGCTTGCTTTGATAATAACAATTTTACACACTGCTGAAAAAGTACATTTATTATGTTCCTGCCTGTGCTAACCGGTTTATGAAAATTAAGTAAAGCAATTTGATTCTAAATCACTGTGGAGAGACATCCCTATTCATCATTCACGCACAATGAAGTAGAAAAGTATGCGCAATGAAGAGTACCATGATGCTCACTGTGTGCAAATGATACTTTTCATAATGTGGTATTTAACAGGGGGCAGGGAGCATGACACATTCGCCTACACTGTCACCTCACACTGATGGTATTTGTCTTTTAGCTATACACTAATGATTTTCATAATCCCTTTGCAAATGTGGTTCACTCTCACTGCCCAGCTCAACTAATCATCTGAATTTATAAACATCTGGGGCTGTATGCCAGGAACTTGGCATCAGTGCAAGTGCCATGAGCGCTATGGCAAAAAGTGCCCAATTGCATAAAAGGTATTCTTTCAATGCATTTTAGTGTTGGAACTAAATCTGGGGCCCAGGTCCCCCCACCTCTGCTAGGTGCACACCTGCACTGCCCCCCTGGCAACCCTTGCACTCAGGGACAGTTTCTGTATCCCTACAGCCCCTACCAGCACTTGACACCTGATCTCTGCACTTACCCGTGCACTTGCCACCAGCTGGCTGCACTTTTATATATTGCCTTTATGTATGTTACTGTTATCCTATGTACTGCAGTGTCCCCTCCTCTTTCCCCGTGCACTTTTCCCCTTCCCCCCTCTCCTGCACTTGCGCGATCTCAATGTCACCTGGCCTAGTAGAATTGTTGTTTGTCTTTTCTCTGTTTCCCCTCCCTTGCCTCGTTGCGCCTTGAAACACTTGTGTATAGCCGCGTTATAAATGTCATATCATATCATATCATAACTGAGGCAAACGTTGACCTGGTTAAAACATTAATTAAAGTGCATGTTTTTTTGTGTTCATTTGCAATGTTTGCCCTAGTTTTTATGCATTTGCACAAGTGGTAAGTTTCTGTTATTTGTGTTTTTTTGTTCATTTAAAAAGCGCACAACAGCCTAAGAGCATTGCGTCCGCTTTCACAGATCAGTTACATACAATTTGCAAAAGTTGCGATATGCAGGCAATGTCGGTATAGGTAATGTACATTCAAATGGTACAGGTGTAATCGAACAGCCTTGTTTTTTTAGTCTTTGCAGAATGTCCAGTAGGGTGGTTCGCTCTCAGGGTGGGTGGCAGGGAGTTCCACTAATTAGCTGCAATGTAGGGAAAACTTGCGCCCCCCGCTTTGGCCCATCTGACTTTGGGTTGTATGAGACGATGAACATCGGGGTTTCTAGTGGGCCTGGAAGAGCAGACTCTCGTGATCTTATGGGAAAGATTAGGAGGTGCCGTGTTTGTGAGGCACTTATGGGTGATAGCCAGAGTTTTGAATAGTACACACTCTCTGATGGGCAGCCAGTGGGCTGCTCTCCTGGCTGCTGAAATGTGTTCTCTTTAGGGATGTTAAGGGCAACTTGTAGCGCATTATTTTGAATGAGTGTATTGCTCGCTAAGAGTGCACGGACAGTTATTTATCACCAGTACATTTGCAGAGCAGAGCAAATACTTTGAACGCAAGTAGACGGAACAATAACTCACAACCAGACACTCAGTTAGCGGATAATGAGCACTTATACGGCTATTTATTCATAGTTAAGCATACATAAGCAACAAGATAGTGAAATAAAGAGAATACATCACCCTGGATGTAACTGAATCCCTCATCTCACCAGAAGCGGCTGGAAGACCCCAGTAACATCCAGGCTGAGAGCACAACAGCCCACAGGAAGGTCGGAACAAGGTGTCCCCCCCGCGACTGAGGTCTTTGTGTATTTTTCCACCTGAGCTTTCCAGAGCTCCGCATATATGCCGTCCTCAAAAAGGGGTGGCAATTTCTCGAACCTTCTGGCATTAGCGCTTGTGCATTGATGAGTGACCGTTGGTTGCCGGCCGGGCCAACCGACAGTAACCCCAAGGAGCAAAGCTTCCCTCTTCTAAAGCACCACGGAAAACAATTCCATAACTCATCCTTAACCTTGGCACAGGAATGATCTTCTTATCGGATACCAGCCGGCACCTGTGAATCCTAGCTTTCCCAGCACAGTGTCCTTGACTGAGGCCTGCATAACATGCTCAGCAACGAATAACATTGAAAACATGTTTTTCAGCAAAGCAAGTGCAACTTTTCACTGAGGCATGGAATAAATATCCATTATGGCTCTGAGTGCCCCCAGAATGCACTGCGCATCAGCGCCATGTTTTAGCTCAAGCATCACAATGAGTTGTAGCTTCTAAATGTTTCTAGCTGAGGTTCCAGCGAAGAGGACATCACAATAATCCAGCTTTGAGCCTATGACCACCATGTCGATGGTGAGACGGCTGCCGGTGGATATGAAGGGTTTGGCTGCGTTTACTAATTTGGTCACGTAGGCTGCCGTGGATGCTATGGAGTTGACCTGGTGAGACGGTGAGAGACTGGAATCTAGGTACACCCCAAGGGTCTTGACTGAGGCTGAGATGGGTATCTGGATGTTATCAATATCGAAGGCTAAGGATTGGCCATTGAGCTTTTTTAGTACTGCAGGGGGACCAACCAACAGGATTTCTGTCTTATCCCCATTTAGAAAGAGGCAGTTAGCCGCAATCCAGGCCTGGATAGTGGCATAAGCCACCTTGAGGGCCTTCAAAACTTCTGCATAATTGCCGGAGAGTTGGAGGAGGACTTGGGTATCATCGGCGTAATTGGTGTAGGCTATGCCGATGGAGTGAAGGATGTTAGAGAGGTCTGGTGTTCCACAAACACTCTCATGACTCTTCCTTAAAGGAAAGAGGCGATCACTTTTGTTGCTTCATGAGAGAAGTGGGCCGAGGTGAGATGGTGATAGAGGATTTTGTGATCCACTAGCTAGAAGGTGGCTGATGGTTCCTGAAGGAGGACCGGTTTACCACTGTCCCTGATCTCACCCAGCTGGATTTTTAGATCCAGCAGCGTGGATTCAGTGCCATGGCCAGGAGGTGGGGGGATCCAGATTGGCGTAATCCCAGTATGTGGTAGGTTTCTAGAAAGTGTTGAACCTGCAGTTATGTGGCTCTATCTAGAATTTTCAATAAAGATGGGACTGTCGGTATGGACCTGTATGTATTAGGAAAAATGGGGTCCATTGTGAATTTTTTAAGTAGGGGGGGAGTACCCAGGCTTCCATTAGGCTGGATGGTACCACTCCCTAGGTGAACGAGGCTTTTATGATCTTGGAGATGAATGCTACTATAACTTCAGAGCAGTCCTTGATTATTGAGGCAGGACAGATGTCCCCTTTGCATTTAGAGTATTTTAGGTTTTTCAAGATAGAGAGTATTGCGTATTTCAGGTTCTGTGATCTCTTTGAACCAAAACCGAGGAACGTCTGGGGTTTACAATATGGGCTGTGACTGTAACAAGGTGTGGTGTGTTCAGGCCACTTTACTTGGAGGTTTGTTTACCATGTCAATTTTGTTGAGAATAGCGGTTTCGATGTTGGTGCACCAGGCTTCTTCTTTAGTGAGGGGCTGAGGGAGGTAGCAGGGGTCTTGAGTTCTCTAAAGCTGGAGAAGATCTCTCTCGTGTGTGGCTTCACATCGGTACTTCTCAAATTGAAGGAGGTGGATTTGGCTGAGATAATCACCTGTTTAAAAGCTTTGGTCATCTTGGTGAAATCCATTCTCGTAGCTTTGGAAGGTTTTTTTGCAAGGTGGATTGGGCAAGCCGTTTTTTGTTCCGGAGTTCAAGTAAGTCTGGGGTTAACCAAGAATTGGAGTGTCTAAGAGGTTTAGCTCAAGAGGCATGAGAGGGCAATCGTGTCCACTTCTATTGCTAAGGTTGAGGCATTTGGTCTGAAAGGATGCTGGTGTCCTTGGAGAGGGAGATTTCTGATGTCCTATAAGGGTAGTAGGTGCTCTTTGGTCAGCTTGCGGGAGTTGCATGCTAATGCTAGTGCCGGTGGTAGTGGCACCGTCAATGGCTTGAGTTTTTTAGGTTAAGGGATGGAGAAGTGGATCACATGATGGTCAGACCAGGGACAGGGGGTGTTAGAGTTGATTGTGGGTGGGCAATCGCGGTCTGCAATCCAATCCAGTGAGCGGCCCTACACAGTCCCTTCCACTGTATTACAGAAATGTTGCACTGTTGCACTGCAGTTATACATGTATTGGCACTATAGCAAAAATGGCCTTAGGTCGAATAACGTATTGCTTAAATTCATTTAAATTGGAAATAACACTTTTTGCACTAGAGCCTTAGTACTAATACCGTGCAAAATTGCACTTGCACATGTGAACAATTTCTGTAATATGGCCCCTGGTATTACCATTGAGCCTAAAGTAGGATCCCTGATATGCAGATCTTTTAGATGAACCTCATCAGAAGGTGAAATGCGGTTGCATCCGAACATGCAGAATATTGTTAATTTGTAAATGTGAAAAATATGAAGAGACCACAGCACTGAGGCATCCTGTCTCTGACTAGTATATCCAATCTGCTGTCCTTTTCTATCCCTCGCCTTTCCAGTTTAAAGCCCTAGGAGAGAATCTTCTTGAATATGCATGGCTACAAGATAGCCAGGAAGAAGCCCAATAGCATCCTTCACCAAACTAATTTACTGTTACCCTCCCGCCCCCACTTGGTTCTGCAAATTTACAGGAGGATGACGAGTGGTGGTAAATCAATGTTCATCCCCATTTTTAGTGTCCTTCAGACTGGTAAGGATTCTAATCGGGTATCACACACCAGACCAGCACTCTTGCCACTAGCCTAGGATGCAGCGCACAATTAAAACACGTTTACTTAATTTCCTAGACTTCGGATTGAGCTGGCACACAACCCGTCTCACACTCCCTTTCACAAATACCCCGGGTCACAATGAACCATGAACCAGGCCGTTGGGTGGTAATACAATATTTATTTAATTTAAATTCAAAGAAAATCAGACACATTTTATATTGGGCAGCAATCACCAATGGGATGATAATTACAAGGTTCACTGATGAAATTTACTTAGTTTGACCTGCTACTATAACATATCCAAAGCACAATTGAATGGGAGCAATTTTACTGTTCGGGTAGATAACACCTGAGTTAAGATTTCCCCCTGCAATGCTCCCTCAAACCTCTACTAATCGAATTCTGAGTAGATAGAAAGGAGCAGCAAGGAGTCTGGTATACTAGGCAGCAAACAGGATTAAAATCCGACCTTCCCACACGAAATGGGATTTTAAAATCTTTGCAGTTGCATAAAATACCACTTGGAATTACTAAATATTTAATTTAAATGTGCATTTGAATGAATTAGGTAAATATGAGTTATAACAGTATCAGGGATGCAAGAACACTAACAGTGCCTTGGTGTAAGGCGCTCTATAAATAAACAAATCAATCAACTACAAGGCAAGGTACCAACAAAGGGCATACAGTTCAAAAATAAACTTTGAATTGACAACACAGTGCAGCCAAATTTGCTAATTTACACAGGTTTAAATGTCAAAACGGTTTGAAAAACTGGTGAAATAGACAGAATCGGAATGGCGTTTTTATGCTGAATGACAGATGTACATCTCAATGGAAAAGGAAATTCGGTTTTAAAAATAAAAGCAGTTGACAGAGAAAATCGGTTTAAAAAGGAAAGGACAAGTTTTACAGAAACTATATTTTAGTGGTTAGAAAAGAGAGATGCCGCCCGTGACACAGGTTACTTTGCAAGTGTAACCCCTTCATGCCGCGTGGCTCTTTATGTGGGAATTAATTAGTTTAATCAGAGTGGTACTAAGGACTTACGCAAGACAGAAATGAGTGGAAGAATGGCGCTAACACTTGGAGATCAAGGACAGGATGCACAGAGAACTCTGACAGTTTTAAGGATTTCAGCTAAGTCAGTTATGGGATTTCTATGGGGTGGAACTTAATACAAGGTACAGAGCAAGGGAAGCAGACTGTGGTTGTTGGGGAAGGGATATACTCACAACAAGCACTTGAATGGGGTGTTTTGGACAGCACACTGCGTTTCTGGACAGCAAGGCAATATCTGGTCACTGGTCACAGCGGCAAGCTCTCCCAGAAGAAAACAGCTGGGCAAAGGACTGGTCACAGCAAAGCAGCACCTCAGCTGGATAGAGCGGAAAGCAGGGCAAGCGGGCAGCACAGAATCATCCCAATATGGGTTCAGCCACCTTTCGCCTTTGTCCCTGAGTTATTTAGGGATTTTCAGTGGGGTTTCTCTGGATCAATGGTCGTGCCTGGATAGGGTCAGCTATGCTCTGGCCTGGCAGTGGAATCTGGAATCTTGCAGAGTGAAGATGGAATATATGGATGCGCAAGAGCTGGACAATTCAGAAGAGAGTGTGTCCTTTGTCTCTCTGAGTCTCCCCCTTTTATAAGGTGGGTGACATCACAGGATTTAGCATGGGGGCAGGCCTTTGGCTTGACATGCCTCTAACAACTGGATTGGTCAGGGTTTACTGTTACCGACTTCCTGCCAACCGGTTGGGTTCAAGGGCATGACATCAGTTTTATGGTGTGAGCTTAAATTGCCCATGCCCTCCCGCAGTCATTTTTGCCAAAAATCAGTTATGACATAAATTGCACATTTTTTTTACAGTTGTGGCATTTATGAAAATCACATAGGCAAAGGACACATTTCATACAGAGCATGGCATTCTGACTCCCAAGTCTGTACTTTGTCATGTCTCCCTCCTAATAATCTTTCACACTTTTCAGTGGGAAATATTTCCCCTAAAGTTCTACAATTTTATATATGGGTACCTATTATCACAGAGCATGTTTGCATTACATTTTAAAGTTGCACCAAGTATACTTTTACCATGATTTACATTTTTCTGCCGTTTGCATCTCCTACATGCTAGGGGAAGCCACAGTATCTTGTTTTAATGCCACAAAAATTACTTTTAAACTGTTAAACATTTTGCATTCCTGTGATTCCCGGTGGCAGAAATAAAAGCCTTAACGTTTATTAATTCAGAACACTCTTTTGCCCCTAGTCAGACACTAGCCCTATGTGTCATGGATTTGTCTTTGAAGCTCCCCACTTTAATTTGAGGGGAGGTGCTGCTTAAAAGTCCACACCTATGTGTCCCAATAATCCATTGTACCCGGCCGGAGCACTGCCACAGAGTCTGACAAGGGTGTGAAATGCTTCACCCTGTTTATTCATAGGCCCCAGATGCTGGTACACTTGGGGGAAGGTAGATCCTGTAGTCAATCCTTTGAAGCCAGGGCCTAGAAACCTGTACTGCTGGTATCACAGTAAAAATTCTTCTTTTTTTTCTTTCCTGAACAAGAAAGCAAGACTGTTGGTATTAAACATCCCATATCTTTCAAAACAAACCCCATCACATTTCTATACAAGGACAGGGCCTTAATTCAACATTTCCTTTTAAACAGATATTTTCTTGTTTGTAAAAAGCACCAATTTACACGTGGTTCATTTTTCCTTTGCTGTCACTTTCAAATGCGTTTTTTCCTGGTATTTTTATTCTGAGCATTTCCATGGCTATTGTCAATTTCTACTACACAGGAATCTGTTCAAAGCAAGGGTCCAATGAAACTGACATGAGCAAAGAGAGAGAAAGCTTCTTATGAGGGGTTTATCTGCGATATTTTGTTGCAAAGGTAAAGCGTTTTTTGTGTACGGCTGAAGTTCTTAGTTATTTCACAGATGTTGCCTAGCAGAGCCTGTCAATCAATGAGAAATGCCCCCTTTTTGCTGGAACACAACCTAAACATGGAGGGACCTAGCTGGGTCTCCACTGGATCAGAACTGTGTACTGTTGAACTGATGGAAAAGAGCGTCAGGGTGCAGTCATTTTAAAAGGAAGCATATTTTCTTTCTCAATGAAAATGTTTTGAGCTGGCAGCATAGTAATGTAGAGGAGGTCCCAAATAAAGCCTGCACTCCCATCGCCCATTTTGAAGTACCAGGAACGTTCACACCAAAATATGTGACGTATGATGAGCAAATAAACCAGCAGAGAGCCACAGTAGGGCTCTGCCCAGTAACCATCAGAAGAGCAACACCTATTGAAGTACCAATACCCAGACAATCATGGACAGTAAGTTATCCATTGAGAAAACCCTACCAACAAATGAGACGAAATGAAGATTGCCTAAGTACCGTCCCCAAAGAAACCAAAAAGGCCTTAATGGAGGATGAATGGTGATGTCACGAGAGCCTGGACGGACACACAGATAGAACAAATGATGAACCAAGAATGACACAAAGACACGAAACGCCCTGAGAAAAGAGATTGTTAGCTTAAAGTGATAGAAAGCTAACAAAGCGTAAGAGAGTTGAGCTGTAAGCAAAATGAATACAGTCGATCAGTTTACGCCTGTACATATGCTTGGAACCGCAAGAAAGCTAAGAAAACAGTGCAGCTTCATATGCTAAGTAGAAGAATAGCACAGCAAGTGCCATTATACATAATCTACCTCAAAACGAAGCACAATATTATAAGTGCGATTCCAATTTGCACGAAAAGCAGAATCAACTTATCAACTTAGGTTACTAGAGGCCAAACAAGACAAGATTCATATTCTAGCAAAATGAGAAGAGACAGCTGAATCGAAACTCAGCAGATGCAACTCGTGCCAGGAGAGCCAAGGTCATACCAATAGAAGTAACGAACAGTAGCTACATCTAATTGAAACTTAAGAACAGAATATCCTGTCTTTGAGAGGTCAAGATAAGGAAGCGTAGGCAGGTGGCAAGCCGAATAAGAATTAAATGCACAAATTGAGAGAAACTAGGCAAATTCACGTTATCTCCATCATGTGACCATCTGAGCGAGGAGAAGCATGAGTTCACACCTACGCTTGGCATCAGCCCAGGAAGATATATCGGAACTTTCCCAGACAGAAGATGCAGTTTCGAGGCTAACCACAGTAACATAATTGACACATAGTTGTTGAAGTGATGATTGCTTGTAACCTTAATTGGAGGCCGGGTAGCTGAGGGGGCACCCTGCACCTAGCTGACCATTCTGCGTGCTGCTAAGCAAAGTGGAAATTTATGCATGGAGTTGGTGCCAACCCAATCACAATAGACCAAATAATCTAGGGTCCTATAGTGAGTAGAACCAATGGGACGTTGTACTTTTAGTGACGTCTACAGTAGTCATTTTTGAAGGAAGAGCTTAGACACCCACCTGACAGTATTTACCCAATCCCCTCACTCCGTTACCATATACAGATATAGTACCTATATTAAAGTTACCTTTTCCTAGCCAATAGAATTGCACCTTAACTTTTAAGTGTGACACGTCATTATGACGAGTTTTGAGTATAAATGTCACTGTTTGTATGAAGTTTGTTGGAGTTGAAGCAAGACGGACTATCGCATCACTGCTGATTGCCATGACTCCCCGTTTTTTGTACTTGTCATTAAACTGATTCCCTTTGCCAAACCATTGAGTTGTCCTTATTGATTGGTGTTGGAGTAATAAATCTGCACCCCCCAAGCTGCAGCTATCTCATCTTAAAGTACTTTCGGAGCAAACCTCAGCTCCATAGGCCGGCCGGGGGTCTCCTGAATACAGCAGTGCTGCCTTTGAATTGTTTTCTTTGGTGCAAATGAAGAAATACCTGCAGCAATTCTCGGGTGTTCTGTGTTTCATCTTTCCCCATATGTGGTTGGTAAGGCGGCACAGCCATCATTTTTGAGACTGCAAGGCGCAGTTTTAATGCAAGGCGAGAGTGCTCAACAGAGCCAGCGCAGCCATTCTGCTGGTGACTGCTGAGATGTAGTTTGATGAGGTAGGGGAGTTCTGCTGGGCTGGTCAATGTACCCCCCCTTCTTCCCTGAGACTTATTGTTGATGGAAAGTAGGGTTCATCGGTCAGAGTTCTTTTTTTCCATCACGGAGCGGTACGTCACAACCCTCCCTCTGTCTTTCGTTGGAGTGTGGAGTGACACCCCCTTTTTGGGTCCCTTTGTCTTTCATTGGAGGGTGGAGCAACACCCCCTTTGCGGGTCCACAGGGAAGTCCTCCTTTGTCTACAAAGGACGGAATTGGTACTAACTAGTGGATAGATAAAGACAGATTACAACACCCACCCACTGACTGTCTTCCCGGAAGGTTGACATCAGTGGGACAAACAGACATTACATTAATGAAAGTACTTAAACACACCAACATATAGCTGTGTACCAACCTATTCCTCTGCTTTTTGTTTCTCTGGCTTCTTATTCTCCAGGTGTCTCCTCTATTTGACTTACCTTGGGCTCCTCTGTCAGCTGCAAAGTATGCCTGGGCTGACAACTCTTTAACTGATTAATGTGGGCCCATTTCTCTTCTGTCATCTCTCCTTTGGGGATGCAGATTCTGTAGGCGACAGGTGAAATTGTATCTACAATTTTAAAAGGGCCACTCCTTGGTCTGGTTCCTTTGGAAATTGTACAAGTAGACCCTGTCTCCTACTTGGTATTCCTTATTGGTTGTTTTTAAGTCATATTGAGTCTTCATTCCCTCTGCTGATCCTTCCAGATACCGCTGAGCATATGCAAAAGCATGCTGAAGGTGTTTTCTCAGATTCTCAACATATTCATGTGTTGTGGAGGCATTTATCAGTGTCTGCTCTTGTGTTCTATAGAGCAGATGCTGAGGTAGCACCATCCGTCATCCAGTCATTAGCTCAAATGGAGACATTTTGGTGGCAGAAGATGGTGTAGATCTGATGGCCATCAGGACAAGCGGTAATCGGATGTCCCAACTTGGCACAGAATCTGCCACAATTTATTTTTATAATGCTCACAATTGTTTTATTGTTCCTCTCAAATCCCCCACTAGAGAACAGGGGTATGCAATATGAAGTTTCCTTTTTACCCCAAGTATCTCCCACATCTTTGTCATCACTTCGCTGGTGAAGTGACTTCCTCAGTCTTATTCATTCCTTTGGGGTAGGCCAAAATGCGAGAATATGTGGTTGATCCTCAGGGCAGCTGCTGTTCCTGCCATGCAATTTGGGGCCAGGAGATATTCCACCCATTTGGTAAACAAGCATGTTACTGTTAACATGTACTTGTTCTCCCTAGAGGAGCGACTCACAGGCCCAATGAAATCTACTTGTAAATCTGACCAAGGCAGTGTCACCCCCCTCTTCTGGAGGGGGGCTCAGTGTGTGAGTGAACTTGGCTGAAATTGTGCACACACCAGACACCCCTTCAAATATTGGTCGAGGTCCTGCCCCATGTGTGGCCAAAATGCAACCTCCCGCAAGATTTCTAGAGTGGTATGAAACCACTGGTGACCAGCTGTATCTGCGTCATGGGCGTGACTTAGTATCAGGCTCCGGAATGAGGTAGGTACCACCCACAGGTCGCATCCGTAGATGGATCTCCTTACCAACAAACCGTCTTGGATTCGGAACATTTTGGGACACTTCATCAACACCCTGAGGACCTCTTTCCCAATGTACTCGGTATCCAGAGTCTGGGAATCTGTAATAAAAATTTGGCATCTGAAATAGATGGGATTTTGGAATCACCTTTTTCCCTTAGCTCTGTGCTGCCCCCTCATACCTGGTGGCAGTCACTAGAACCAATTTATGGGTTGGAACCCTCCATTAATATTTTTTTCTCAGGCTGACAATTCTGGTGTTCAGGGATGGGTGACTCTGAATCAGTCCCCACACCCACCCAGTCTTCATTCAGATCTCTCGGGACCCATTTTTCTTTGGGAGGAATTCCCTCGCCCCTGAAGGAGAACATTCTCTTCCCAGAATCCTCTAAGGACTCTTCCCCTTCAAACTGGAGGACACTAACTTCCTTCACAAAATGGGCCTTTTTAATTTTTTTATTTCTCCTACCCACCCTCTGTTCCCTGGGGGGCAGATTTTCAGGGGAAAGAGATTTTAGTTCTAGTTCCGGGGTTTCCAGGGGCTTTTCACAGGTGAGGAAGGAGGGTTCTTCTAGGGTTCTACACCCTCCTTCCTCCTGTGCCTCCTCTTCTGGAACCAATGATTTGTCAGGGTTCTCTCCTTGTCATTGTTCTGGGGTGCCAGAGCCTTAATTTGAGGGGTTCTGAGCCACCATGTTCATCTGAGGGTTCTTCTGAGCCCCCAACAAGCGACTCAGACCCTGCGTGAGGTTCTGGACCTGGCGCTCCAGTTGGGACACCCGTTCGGCTGGCACGAGGGTCTTTGTTCATACCTAGGTAGTTTGTGGGAAAGGATAACTATCCCTTCTCCTGGAGTTCCCTGGGTATTGGCGATTTTGGTAGCCCTACACCCTTGGCATCCCCTGTCGCGGATTGGGTGGCCTGGACTCCTGAAACCAGAGATAGAAGGGCGGGTTGTCCTGCATGTTGGGGTTTGGTAGATACCGGGGAAAGACACTTAACCCAGGATTTGGGGGATTGCTGCCCTCCCCAGGGAAGTTAGGAGGGAAGTTTCCTGGGGCAGTACTTACCTGGTTGGATACCCCCCTTGGGCTGGGGGAGTCCATACAGACCCCAAGATAAGTCGGTTTCCCTTGTATCTGGGACTTATTTAATCAGGAGAGTTAGGGGTCCCATTGGTGGGGTTACCTCCCTGACCACCCACCTGTTGCTGATTGATCAGATGGCGTTCTTTGCCTCTGATTTGGCTGATTTTGGGACGATTTGTTTTTAGGCCCTACATTTCTAGGTCTAAATGGGGGAAACCTTCACCTCTGCCACCTTAGCAGCAGCGAGGGTGTTGGTTGGTTTGGGGGTTTTATCTGTTTTTTTTCCCGCAGGTTTTTGGACCTCATAGATCCGGGTAGCCTGCTCTATTACCCAGCCCAGGGATCTTTTGTCATGAAAAGCCCTCACCAGCTAGGTCATTATGTATATCGGGAGCGCATGAAAATAAGTGGTTATGAATTCTCTGGAATGAGTGCGCACCCCCCTGGTAGTTTGTGCAAAGGTGCGTTTTACAAATTCTCTTGGGGCCTGATCTTCTCCGCATTGCAAATTGTAGGCCGCTTTTCCAGCCTCCTGGAAGGATTCTGTGGGCGGAAAAGTGTTTCAAGATGGCCGCCTTATAGGTGGACCATTCTAAATGGTTTTGATCTTCCAGTCTGTCAAAGAAGCTGGAGTACTCCGGAGAGAACGTCCATTTGGCATAATCTATGCAGTTCTGGCTATCTTTGATGTGAAAAGTGTCCATCATTTGTTCATAGAGTTGCAGATGCTCCCAGACAGAATATTTTGCGTTTTTGTGGTACACGTTTACAAAATGCCTAATGGCCTTAATTTGCCTAATGGGGTCCTTCACCAGAACTCTCCTCTGTTTATTTGCCTTTTTTTGCCGAGTCACCTGAGTCAACTCGCCCTCAGACTCTGAGCCGCTACTGTTTGAGGTCCCCTCATGATTTCCTAGGCGCACCCTGATTCTGTAAGCTTGTGAGGGGCTTGCAGAATGGTGGGGCCTAGTTTCTTCTCCCCTGTGGCGCACAGCAGAGTAGTCTTCTGACCCCTCCCTGCATCCAGGGTTGGTGGGGGATAGTGCAGTGTTTATCCAACCTTTTGAGTTAATAAAATGGCATCTTTGGGAAAACCTTCACAAAGTTGTCCGCCTCACATTTCTGACCCCTCACAACAGCCACAGCCAGGTACATGAAACACTATAACTCTACATGCTTTTTGGCATGGATCACTTATGAAAGATAATCTGATTAGCAGAGTTCACATTTAGAGAGGGAATTACTCCCAACATTTGATGGCTACAAATAAAAAAAGAAAATGCTTTCATATCCTCGCAGATGGCATCCTGTCAAAGCTGGAACCATTATAATGCACTTTAACCAAACATTACACTTATTGTCAAGCATTTAGGGTGGGATTACCGTACATTGTGCATGCACAAACAAATGGTATTTGTATGATATGATATGATATGATATGGCATTTATAACGCGCCTATACACAAGTGTTTCAAGGCGCGACGAGGAAAATGGGGTGGGGGGAACAAGGGAGGACAGACAACGATCCTACTAGGCCAGGTGTCATTCAGATCGCGCAAGTGCATGGGAAGGGGGGAAAGGAAAAGTGCACAAGGGGAAGGGAGAGGGGAAAGTGCAGTACATGGGAAAGTGGAATAAATAAACAGCCAGTTAGTGGCAAGTGCAAAGAAGTGCAGACATAAGTGCTGGTAGGGGGACTGAAGGGATACAGAAAAATGGTCCCCAAGTGCAGGGGTTGCCAGGGAGGCAGTGCAGGTGGGCAATTGACGGGGCAAGGGCCAGAGATCAGAAAAGGATGGCCAGGTAACTGGTGCAATTTCAGTCAGGAAATAAGCATGGGAGGGGAGGAGAGAAAGCAAAAGGAAAGAGGAAGGTTTTGAGTTGTTTCCGGAACCAGAGATGTTTCTCCTCGAGTTTCAGGGAGGCAGGAAGGCAGTTCCAGAGAGAGGCCCCTGCCGAAGAGAGAGATCTACCACCAACTCGTTGCTTGGAGAAGCAAATGACCCTGAGGGAGTTGGAGGCAGATGAGCGAGGAGCTAGAGAAGGAAGATATTTAGGAATAGAGAGTTGAAGGTATTGCGGCCCCAGACCCTAGAAGGCCTTGTGTACATGCAGAGGGTTTTGAACTTAATCCTTGCAGCCACTGGGAGCCAGAGCAGAGATTTCAGACCTGGAGAGATAAGATCCCTGGGCTTGAGGCCAAGGGCAAGTCTCGCAGTCCTGTTCTGGATAAGTTGCAGAGGGCGGAGAGTGGAGGCAGTAAGATTTAGATAGAGGCTGTTACAGTAGTCCAGCTTAGAGAGGTCCAGGACTCTGGAGTCAGTGAGCTTCTGGGGGAAGGAGAGGAAAGGAAGAATACCTCTAAGGCGGTGCAGCTGGTAGTGTGACTTCTTAGAGACGTCAGAGATGTGAGGGGAGAAGGAGAGTGCAGAGTTGAAGATGACCCCAAGGTTTTTAGCCTTGCAGGTGGGAGTGGGAGGAGGGCCAAGAGAGGCCGGCCAGAGAGCTGTAGGGAAGGAGGGAGTGGGTGTGCCGATGAGTAGAATCTCAGTCTTACTGGCATTAAGGCAGAGGTCGTTGGCGGCACACCATTCATGGATGGCAGACAGACAGTCAGAGATGAGGGAAGAAGAGGAGGAGGAGGCCAAGGGTAGCCTTAAAATGAGCTTGGTATCATCCGCATAGCACTGAAAGTTGGGACAGAGAGCGGCAATGCGGTGGGCAAGGAGTGCCAGGTATTGGTTGAACAGCCAGTGAGAGAGGTTAGATCCCTGGGGGACACCGCAGGTAGAGAAAAAGATGTCGGAGAGGAAGGACCCAAGTTGGACCTGGGAGGGTAGGTCGGAGAGGAAAGAAGTCAGCCACTCCAGAGCCTGACCAGTGATACCCAGGTTATCACAGAGACGGTTGAGCAGAATGGCATGGTTGACAGTGTCAAAGGCAGAAAAGAGATCAAGCAAGATAAGAACGCAGGGGGTGTTAGAGTCGAGGTTGGTGAGCAGGTCTTCACGGATGTTCAGGGGAGCAGTTTCGTGCTTCTGGCAGCTCTGAAGCCAGACTGATGGTCATGAAGACAACCAACAGATTCATTGTGGAGATTGAGCTGGGAGATGGCCAGTTTCTCTAGGAGCTTGCCCAGGAAGGGAGTGATGGAGATTGGGCGATAGTTAGCTGGGCACGAGGGGTCTGCAGAGGGTTTCTTAAGAAGAGGGTGCACAAGGGAGTGCTTCAGGGGGCAAGGGAAGACTCCAGTGGTGAAGGAGTGATTGCAGAAATCTGCCAGGGCAGGAGCTAGGGAGTCGATGTGATCCTTGATAGTTTTGGAGAAACAGGGGTGAACCTGTTTCGACGAGACTGTCATAGATCGGACTTGTCTAGAAACCTCATCTGCAGAGAAAAGGGGAAAGGAAGAGAAGGAGTGAGGAGGGGTGGCTGCAGAAGGGCCAGAGGAAGAGCAGGGAATAGCGGGAGGGGGGTGAGAGGAGGAGAGTGAGCTTTTGAAATGAAATGAGAGGCCAGTGCCGTGCAGAGGGCCTGGGAAGGAACAGGAGAGGTAGAGACTGCGGCAGGATTGGCCAGTTCCTTGCAGATTTTAAAGAGTTCAGCCGAGTTGTTAGATGCCGCAGAGACGCAGGCTTGGATATGAGCTCTGTTCTTGGTAAGGACGTAGAGCCGGTATTGCCTTTGCAGCAGGCGGCAGGCCAGTTTGTCAGAGGATGAACTTGAAGCTCGCCATTTTCTCTCGGCAACCCTACACTTGTGTTTTAGGGTGACGAGGTCTGAGTTATACCAGGAGTTACACTTGGCTTTGGGCTTCAGGCTGATTCTCATGACAGGGGCAAGGATATCCAGAGTATCAGATATAGAAGAGTGGAGCGTGCAGAGGGCTATGTCAGGGTGAGAGTCAGCCAGGCGGGATGGAGGGAGTGAGAAAATGGCAGCGAAATCCTTAACTGACACACGCTACATGGGTCGGGTGACCGAGAAGGTGGGTGGCAGTGACAGAGGTGGCTTGACCTGCGGGGTAGGGAGGGTGAGGTGGGAGGTTAGGAGAAAGTGGTCACTCCAGGAGAGAGGAGTGGAGAGAGGGACAGAGAGGGGAAGGTCTGAAGAGATCAGAACATCTAGAGTGTGCCCTGCAGAATGAGTCAGGCCAGAGGGGAGAATGGTGAGTGAGAGAGTGTCGCAGAGGTCGCGAAAGAGTACAGAGGGGGGACAGGGGTGGATGTTGACGTCTCCAAAAAGGAGGGGTTGAGTGGCTGAGGCCAGGAGTGAGGAGGAGAGGTCCGCCCACTCAGAAAGGAAGGGATAAACCTGACCAGGTGGTCGATAGATAGTAGCCACAGTAAGGGAATGGCTAGGCGAGAGAGAGAGCCTGCAGACGAGGCATTCAAAAGAGGAATAGACCTGCGTATGAATGACAGAGTCAGGAACCCAGTCAGGGAAGATAAGGGCTACACCCCCACCAGAGCGGTTGGGCTGGGGCGTGGAGAGGATCTTGTAGCCTTCAGGTAGGAGTGTGTCAAAGCTGGTGACAGATGCAAGCTGTACCCAAGGGATGTTTTCTCTGTTTTAATTATAACTATCATGTTCTTCCTGTACCTTCCCCTGCTGCTCAAATTCTCAACTGCTGAAATCCCTCATTTCATCTTTTCTCACAACTTTCTGCTTCACAAGATAATCATGTGAAATAAATCAAGTGCTTTCGCTCAGTTTCTCACTTTCTTCCTAAAATAGAATCAACAGTGCTGGTTCAGCCCAGTGAGGCCTGAGGATTGTGAGAGCCAAAGGCAATATTAGAGTCCACCACACCCTACTATTAATCTGATAAATCCTTAAACAATATGAATGAGTAGCCTGATACCTCACAGAGTTCGAATATAGTATGGAACAGCATTGGCTTATCACATTCTCTATATAGTATGAATGAATACAGCAATTGTCAGCAACATTTTTCATATTGGCCTTCACAGTTTACCTCCCAAGCATAGACCTCTTTTTCCCTCGTTTGTCGATACACTTAAAAGAAAACTAACTGCACCTCTCAACTCCCTCATCCTTGTGGCACTAGATGCCAACAGCAGTGCCCATGTGGCAAGGTATGCAGCCTGTTATGGTCTAACATTGACTACAAACGATGGCCTAGATTTAAAGCAAAACCTACGATTGTGAACATTGTACAATATAACAAAAATACAGTCAATTACTTAAGAAGCCGCCTGCAGACTTTGCGTGTGTCTTCACTTTAGGAAACACGCAGCAGTTACGTTTTGCAGACTTTATTTAAACTAGAGGTCTTTCTGAAACAGAATTGGGGTTGTGATGGTGCCTGGGGAGTGCTGAGGTACCGTCTAGTGTTTAAATACTTGAACAAACACATGAATGTATAGACCATGTCCCTGCATATTTATTTCATGGAATATATCGTTATATTTTTTCTTTTATAACACGCGTTATACCTGAGACCAGTTTCTAAGCACAAGCCCGGTATTCGAACCTGTGTTGCTATGCGTTGTCTTGCTTCCACACGTTGCCCCTAAGCTATATATGCATATATTTATTTTCACCCCGGTTCAAGGGTAAGCATACTTTGATGACGTCCTATGCACAGCTCCAGCTGCCAGGATGGGGGCGACTCAGGGGCCAAAGACTACAATGCGCTACCGGGGGAGTATGGAGACATGGGCAATCATGTCCGCACCAGTGCAATTATGGTGCAAATTCAATTGCTTTGGCGTTAATGGGATTGTCCATGTTCAAAAAAAGTTAGCGCATGAATAAACTACACTTGTGACAGCACAATGTGCCACAAAAGCGCCCTAAATCTTTTCTATTCTCATGTCATCCCCTATATTGCTGTGTAATTACGTGAAAGATAAATACATCTCACACCCTGAAGCAGCCAACCTGAGGCATGAACTAGGTAAGAAAATAAATATTTAAGAACGTAGCATAAAGCGAAGAGCGTTTAGTTAGCTGTTTCATTTTGAAGTCAAACAGTGAATTTTTATTACCGGTGTCCCTTCACAAAGCAACACCATGCATGATAAAACATAATTTTCCTTGCATGAAACACAATTCCTTTCTTGGAGAAGACACCATGTCACATTACAGAAAGAGTGTTGTCTCCACCTAAGAAAATGAAAGAATACTTAACCGTGGTATATAGTCTGTTACAGACCGTGAAAATACCATTGCAAACCCAGTCGAAAACTCTCCTCCTCGCTCTGCCAGATGCACATCTGCAGTCGCCACATGCTGCCACTGGGGGACATGGCTTTACAGTGGTACTTGCTTTTGCGAAAATCAAGACCTGCATTGAGCTGGTCTTGAAATGGCCAAAGACCACCCCCACCTCCACCTGCTGCCACATGCCAGGAGAGGTCAATCCACATGAATTGTTCATCGTTGGCATGGCCAGGATACAGGTGGCACGGACGGTATACAGAAACAAAATATGCAATGGGTCGGTGGAATGGATTTAGTGTGGCCAGGGAACAGACCTTGCTCTGCATCTCTTCTCCCCTGATGTAATACTTGGACATATTTTGGGAGAGAGCAGTTGACATCAGTAGTACCCCTGAGTGGGCAGTCAAACCACTATTCAAGAAGCTCATAACAATAATGCAGGTAGTAATCTTCCAGACACTCTCAGGCTAAGACTCTCTCTGGCACCTTCCAGGCCCTATCAGGCTAAGGTCCTCTCTGACACCTTCCAGGCCCTATCAGGCTAGGACCCTCTCTGGCACCCTCCAGCCCCTTTCAGGCTAAGGCCCTCCCTGGCACCTTCCAGACCCTATCAGGCTAAGGCCCTCTCTGGCACCTATCAGGCTAGGACCCACCTTCCAGGCCTATCAGGCTAGGACCCTCCTTCCAGGCCCTATCAGGCTAGGACCCTCTCTGGCACCTTCCAGACCCTATCAGGCTAGGACCCTCTCTGGCACCTTCCAGGCCCTATCAGGCTAGGACCCTCTCTGGCACCTTCGAGACCCTATCAGGCTAGGACCCTCTCTGGCACCTTCCAGACCCTATCAGGCTAGGACCCTCTCTGGCACCTTCCAGGCCCTATCAGGCTAGGACCCTCTCTGGCACCTTCCAGGCCCTATCAGGCTAGGACCCTCTCTGGCACCTTCCAGACCCTATCAGGCTAAGACCCTCTCTGGCACCTTCCAGGCCCTATCAGGCTAAGGCCCTCTCTGGCACCTATCAGGCTAGGACCCACCTTCCAGGCCTATCAGGCTAGGACCCTCCTTCCAGGCCCTATCAGGCTAGGACCCTCTCTGGCACCTTCCAGACCCTATCAGGCTAGGACCCTCTCTGGCACCTTCCAGACCCTATCAGGCTAGGACCCTCTCTGGCACCTTCCAGGCCCTATCAGGCTAGGACCCTCTCTGGCACCTTCCAGACCCTATCAGGCTAAGACCCTCTCTGGCACCTTCCAGGCCCTATCAGGCTAAGGCCCTCTCTGGCACCTATCAGGCTAGGACCCACCTTCCAGGCCTATCAGGCTAGGACCCTCCTTCCAGGCCCTATCAGGCTAGGACCCTCTCTGGCACCTTCCAGACCCTATCAGGCTAGGACCCTCTCTGGCACCTTCCAGACCCTATCAGGCTAGGACCCTCTCTGGCACCTTCCAGGCCCTATCAGGCTAGGACCCTCTCTGGCACCTTCCAGACCCTATCAGGCTAGGACCCTCTCTGGCACCTTCCAGGCCCTATCAGGCTAGTACCCTGGGAGTTCATGGCCAGCTGTCAATGTGATCCTACACCAAGAAGGCCCGGCTAGTAATCACTGTCTGCCCCCATATATGCCCATGTCTCACACAGAGGAAGAGCAGTGCCAGACCAAATAAGGCTTTGATAAATGACTTGCAATGCCCAATACAACAGAGGCAATACATGGGGATCATATGACTATATGAGCACCAAATCTGAATCCAGATGCCTGTGTGATCTACTGTGCTCACCACACCATGAATTGACATGCAGTATGGACACATGATTTCATATTCACCAATGAGAGCCGGGTCATGCCCGTGTCTGCACATACTGGTGTATGGATTGGGAAGGATTCCTGCTGTGTCCCCGGTATGCAAATGAAAGAATAAGACCTGCGGGAGCTACAGGTGGAAATGTGTTAAACAAAATAGCACAGCAAAATAAGTGTAAAAGAACTGGCATGGAATGCTGAACCGGGCATGTCATGAGTGCTATTTCATTACGCCCATTTTAGTGCATGCTTCATCGTTTTTTCATTATCCCAGTTGCCAAGAAAAACTATAAAAAGTAGACGCACATCAGCTGCACAGACCAAACGACAACAAACCCGCAATAAAGGCAAGCCGGGGATAGGGTGATCTGAGTGTGTGCTATCTTTTTATGTCTTAACAATCGGGTGCAAGTGCACTTTCCAAGTTATTGTTCATCAATGTTTACCACGCCATACACGATTTGATAGGTTATTTATAACGCGCTTAGTACTCAGAGGTTTCTAAGCGCAGTCCCCGGGATCGAACCTGTGGTGCTCCATGTCGTCTTACTTCCATTGCATTGCCCATGTGCTACCCTCCCGAGACAGCCGCTGAGCTATCCTCCCGAGAGAGCAATCACCTTTTGCTCCTCTGCCACTGAGCTATGCGCCACGTGTGAGCCTCATCCTGTTGTTTTTGCATTATGCACCCTTTTGCCTTATTCTCTTTGTATTCTTGCTGCAGACATCATTCCATTGTTTTCAGACATTTTGTTTGCAGTCCTGAAGCTCCTGCTGGCAGCAATGGCCCACCTTGCAAAGTTGATTTTGTTTCTATGGGCTGTTTGTGCTTGTGAGTATCTGGCCAGTAACTCTTCAGTGTGCCTTGCTCCTTCTTTGGGGAGGGCTTTGAATTCCTTTTGAGACAGCATGTCCTTGCACAGCCTTTCAGCGCAGTGGTGAGAGGCTGGCTGCCATCAGCTGTGGTCTGGTGGGGAATGCTGCTGGGTGTGTGATGGTCTCTTCTGCCTTTCAGGCCTGCAGTTATTTCCGGGCAGGCATTGGTGGTGCTCCATTTGCAGCGTTATGGTCTCGTAAAGAGCAGCGACATCAATCTGCTAGGGCTGGCATTCACAGGTGTGGCCCCAAACCTAGCCTTGGCATCATTTACAGGGTTTAGCTGTTGGTTATGCGTGATAGGATTTCTGCAGATACTACTGCACGGGTGGCATGTTATTAAGAGTGGTGAAGTCAAGGTGTTCTGCTGGGGGTGGGGGAGGGTTGTATATTATTGGGGCCTTCATGCTTACATGCACACCATACAATGTATATCCTAGGAAGCCCACGATTGGTGTACAATGATCACATGACAAAAGGTCTGTGTATAGAATGTCTCTTCTGCCCAGTGAGAACATTTGCAAGAACAGAAAGGATCACTCATTCTTAAAACATTTTAAACATGTTTAGGAGGGGCCGTTCCTCAAGTCTGGCATCCATCCCAGGCTTATTGAGTTTTTTTAAAAAATTAGATTTATTCTAAAAGGAAACAGTGGTTGAGAAGTTGCCCATCCACATGGATGTCCTTACTAGAAGTAGAAGGATAAGAAATTCAGTTGAGGCAGTGTAAGGAGAACATCTGTGTGCCTCTTTTTGCCTATCTGATCTGCATTGCTGGTATTCTTCTCCTCTGTGTCTAGCAAGCTAACCAGAATTATTTATTACAGATAAATATCAATGTGTCTGTTCTGTATAGATTTTCTGCATTCCCCCTAGTGCTGTGATCAAACCGGAAGATTAGAATGTTTACATGTCAAAGGTGTCCAACTTCGAACACTCCAAAGGATGGTGAAAATCATTTTTTCACAAACATCATAAACTGTCTTCTGAATTGTAATGTATTAATGCATTAAAATAAGTGTACTTTCATGTCTGTATATCGTATATTCTATCATAACATATTCCAAATCAGCAGAATTTCCTGAGTTCTCACATTATTGTCATTGCTTGTGCAATGACATGGATTAAAGATAATACAAATTATTTGAGATCTTATGATCTTTATTTTGAACAGAAATAGAATAATTTCTATGTGCTAGATAGCTCAGCAATGACAATGAACATATGCCATGCTGAACCCCACGCAAGCCCGCTCTCTGAGGTCCTCACGCCAAGATCAGTGGGTGGTGGTAGTGTGAGAACTGCAATCCCCACATGAGCACTGATGGATTGTTGTCTGGAATAAAACAATACTTCTGTTTAGATTTAGTTGACCAATGGGTTCATTTAAACTCGTACAGGGTCATTTTATTTGAAATGTAAATTGTATGCAGTGGAGCACCAATGTTGGTACATAAAGGCTGTTGGGTCACCTGCTTGCAATTTTAACATTCACAAGGTGGAGGGGGAAAGGAAAGAGTAAAATGAAGTGAACTCGCTTTTACTCTTCCATTTTACTCTCCGTCGTGCAGAAAAATAAATGATTTATACAAATGATGCTTTGCAGATGGCATTTACTAATGGATTCCAATGAAACCCACCTGGTCTTTTGAACCATCCCCATCTTTTCACTTCAGGAAAATGAGGCAGAATGGGATATGGATGCCTAAAATCATTCCACCTCGCTTTTATGCCTCCATCATGCCTGCTTTTATGGACCAGAAAACAAGCCTTCTTTGCCTGCGCCCAAGACTATGAAACCTACTCCACATTGGCATCCGACTCACCCCCACGCTCCTACATTTCAGAAAAGAACACAGGACCCACCTCTTCATGGAGTCTCCTTCGCAACACCTAGGCCATCATGTCAACTCTCGCTCCACCTGACTCGTTAGACAGATGACATTTACCCCTCTATTCCCTGCCAGTCGGTACAGCTGTACCCCTCCTCTGTACCCCTCTGTATCCTACGCCCACTGTATATCTCTTCTGTTGTTACCTCTGAAAAGTGCTTCGTTATGCATCTCTAATGTTGTACACCGCGGTAAAGCACACTGCTACGTATCTGTACTGTTGTATACCTCTGTAAAGTGCTCCATTGATTGCTAGGTCCGCGCTCAATACATTCCATAAAAATAATAATTATGCATCCATTTCCTGCTCCGCCCCTTAAAAAATGAGTGACATGGGAGAATTAGTAGGGGAATGATTTTCCTGTCAAAGGTCTGACTTGGAGAGTTGAGCTATAGAGCCAACAATATACACGCGTCCAATAAAGAGTTCTCCAACAAGTAACTGAGCCCAGTGTGAGAGAGAGGGAGGCACTTAATCTAGCAAAGCGGCTACAAATCCAAACCTGACCCCTGCAGAGAAGGAGATGCTCACAATCCCTCCTGCTGCTGACAGTTTAACGACGTGGATTGCATCTGTTTCCTGCCTTTTCTTTTGCCTGCGTTTCCTGTGTGATTTGTGGGGAATATTACTTTGCTTAAACCATTAAGAAAGTAGGATAATTCTATGTACTAACTAAATTGTGATTATTTAGCCAAATGCCCCTTCTGTTTTCTAAAAAGAAAAGATGGAGTTTATTAAATGTCACCCATTTGTAACAATCTCCTGACAGTGGTTTGTGAATTAGGCCAAAGCGTCCAATCACATGTCGCTTCCCCTTAGTGCTTTCCTCTACAGCACAGGTGGACAAATGCTATTCTCGTTTTTTCAAATTCATTTAAAATCTCGGTTTATAAATATGTGAATGTATGTTTTGAGCATTACAATAAGCAAACATAATCTTATAACATAAATCGTGATCTTAACCATCCCATATTTCTGTCTATTCAGAAAAATGCAGTGCCACAATTGGAATGCAGGATTCATAATCATGAGTTCATTTTGAATGCTTTTCATTTGCATGAAAAGAGTTGTTAATTTTCACGGCTATCATTACATTTTATTATCACACATAATATGTGAAGTATTTTAATAGGCCAACACATAAACTGCATTTCCTTGGATACATCTTTTATAATACTTAAATATTTCTTAAATAATAATTAATATAACCATAACGATCACTGTGCCAGTCTATTTTCCACATACAAAAGACATTTGGGCCTCATTACGACCCAGGCAGAAAACCATGGTGCTAATAGCACCATGGTCCATGCCGGTAACTTACTGACTCCGCCATGGAGCAAGGGGGAATTACCACCCCATTACAAGGTTGGCGGGGCGATAATTCCCCCTTCCTCCATGGCCCTTCCTCATTCCCATTTTTGCCCCATAGGGCTCAATGGAAATGGGGAAGGCGCTAAGTACGGTACTGCAAATTGCGGTACCGTAATTAGCTCCCGGGCCCCTTTGCGGGTCCCTACTTTAACGGCTGGTGTAGACCAGCCGTTAAGGTCGGGTCCCGCAAAGGGACCTTGTAATCAGGCGCTAATGGGTTAACGGCGCTGCAGCCTTTTACGGCGCCGTTAACCCATTAGCGCCAGGGTCGTAATGAGGCCCATTGAAAAGAATCAGACGTGTAGAAGCATTAAAAAAACAAAACGGTTTTAATTACACCATTGACATTAAAATCTCTGTAAATCTATTTGGAACCGATTTAAAACATAACATGCGAGACGCCTCTTGCTTCTTAACGCTTGTGAGGGAATCAGCTGCATAACTCTGGGGGGGGGGGCAGTGTGCTGGAGAAATGGTTGAGGGCTACCCACGCTAGTTAATGTTGGACCTGGAGGAGGTACAAGAGATACCCAGACCACCACAACTGCATTGTCACACCAAGGAAGGGATCAGCCACAGAAACACTTGCACCCATCACTTACACGAACACCTAAAACCACCAAAGGGAAAAGGGGTATCAAAATCCCTTTAAGATACCCCTCACCATAAGCGTAACCCTCTTAGAGAGCCACCCCAGCTACTAGGAAGATCCAAACACCCAGCATAGAAAACAGAGCCATCCCCTTTAAGGAAACAAAGTTGCAACATTTAAAATTCACCAGCGAGCAGATGGATACATTTTTGATTACGAGTCTACTTGCACAGACTGCAATAGTCCTGTAGTTACAAAGCTGCAGTGGGACAATGGGAAATTAATTGGTGTTGCCAGTGTAAGGGGGAAAATAAATGGCCCTATTCTCCTGCTAGCATCTGAGGGTTACAAAGGTATAAATCGTCCATGATGCAGGAATTACAAATAAAACATACAACTTCCCGTTCTTACAAAAGGTTTTTCTGACTCCCAATTTACCATATGAAATAGCAGAGGGACCTTGGTTAAAGCAGGCAATATCAATGGCTATTCAAGTGGGAGAGAAGGATACCTAACACATGCTCATGGCCCCGTATTGTGACCTGAGCCCAAAACCCTTTCAACTCACTTGACCCTCCAGCATGTGATCTAATCCCAAAGTGCCCAGCCCACACTAGACAGGTACAATCTGTGTCTCTAAGCACCATTCAATAGGGGGAGTGGCTGGACTATGAAAGTCAGCCAGCACAGTCTGATAGTGTGGGGCATTTGAGGAGGAGCTAGACAAAGGGGTTTGTAGGAGGTTGGCAAGCACATAGGGCCTCATTACACGGTAGGCGGTAACCATGGTGCTATTAGCGCCATGGTTGCCGCCTGTATTTTACTGTGTCCGCCTTGGTGGATGGTGGAATAACCCCCCTACTCCAAGGTGAGCGGGGGCGGTAATTCCCCATTTACCAAGGCTCTTCCCCATTCCCATTTTTGCCCCATAGGGCATAATGGGAATGGGGAAGGTGCTAATTACGGTACTGCAAATTGTGGTACCGTAATTAGCTCCGAGGTCCCGTTGCAGCACCCTACTTTAACGGCTGGTAAAACCAGCCGTTAAAGTCGGGTCCCACAAAGGGAACTCGTAGTAAGGCAGTAGGAGTTTACCGGTGCCGGTGCCCTTACAGGTACCGGTAAACCCCTACCGCCTATTGTGTAATGAGGCCCATAGTCTTTTGAGAGGAAAATGAAGAAGAGATAATGCAGGCTGGAAGAGAGATTTTGATGTTGGAAAGAGAATATCTAGGCGACAGGAGGTATAAGAGATACTGTCCAGAGGAAGTTGTTGGTGGTTGGAGGGAGAGCATTTTGGTGGAAATTGAATGAGGAGTTGTAATGAGGAGAGATGTTTTGAGGAGGTTGTATTAGAAGCACCATCTGTGTGAAGGAGGCGTGGAGGCTGGAGAACGACAGGATTACCATCTGGGGAGGATGACAGCAGAACGCTAGAGGGGGAGATAAACCCACTCAGGTTAAGAAGGTGGTAGAAGGATATATGACCCCATAGATATATAGAGATCAGGAATATTTTGGCATGCCAGGTCAGTCCAGAGCAGTATTCAGAGGTGGGAAGTGGTATGAGATGGTTAAATCTCTCAGAGGGTCAAATGGGATACATCCGAGGTGATTGGGGAGGTGGGGGAGTAGTTTCCGGGTACCCGAACCCTAGAGCCGGAAGGTGGTCAGGCAAGAGAGGAGCCTTCAATTCTGTTCCCAGAGCCCTGAGAGAGCACAGCACAGTGGAAGACAATTCCACAGTTCCCTGAACCTTTTCTAGAGACCGTCAGACTGTTACCAGTCCACGATGGTTTGTATCCTGGGCACATAGGCAAAAGGTTCAGGAACTCAAAAAATTGAAACATGAACACAAAGACAAGGGGGAACCCCGTGGACATTGGAGCGGGGTTAGGAGTAGCCCTGAACTTTGTACAAGACTTCCTTTTTGATCTTAAACCATTATGAGAGCAATATCCCTACTTTTTTATTGTGTAAATAAAACCTTTCATCTTAAAAGCAATACCCTTTTAATAATTGTCTAAGTTTCACAATTTCACATACAGTTCTGCGTGACCATTTGCTTTATAACTAACATGGGAAACCCCTGAACTGATCCATTTCTGTGTGGATTATGTAGATGAAATTTACATTAACAACTGGGCTTATTGTTTACACTGGACAACATTTAAAGCTACTAAGTTCAATCATTGGCTGGAGAAAAACAAAAATGGGCTCTCCAGGATAGACCTGGGAAGAGTCTTTACACCAACCAACTTTGCATGGTTTACATCCCTTCTATGTGCTGTAAGAAGAAGAATCTATGGAACAATCATCTTGAAGCCTCGTAATCATAAATATGATTTCAACATTCAGACGGAAAGAAAAGCTGAGATGTAATTTGCAAAAGCTAATAAATCTATCAGAGTCCAAAAAGAGAGAATAGTCGGAAACATATAAGTTCAGATATACAAATTGGCTTAGGTCATACAAGACCAAGTTAATACAACAGGAATCTGAAAGTATGCTAAAAGAACTGGTGACAAAAATGATTAATAAAAATGTCAAACCTCAAGTGTACCATCTATATAATCCTATTGGAGAAATGGAGTGGATTAAACACTTTACAGAATTATACTCCACCAAGCAGCCTAACCTGATAAGTGAGGAACATGTGGCTAATAGGAACTGGTCATTGACATTTTCACCTGAGGAGATTTTTGAACTAATAAGGAAACTTAAACCATCTCGAGCTCTGGGCCCTAACAGGATATCTAACCTTGTCTACAGGGTGCATCCACAGCTATGGTCTGTGATTCTTAATATCCTGTGTGTGCATGTCCTGTCCACACAAACGCCCTCATGCTAGAAAATGTCTCCTCTTGTTCTAATTTATAAAAAAGGATGAAACCATGCAATTATCGCCCAATGGCTCTCCTAGATATCTCAAGCAAAATGTTCTCATTGTTAATACTACGAGAACTGGAGGCCCGGCCTTTTGCAAGTGGAAGAATAGATGACCTTCAATCTGGGTTTCAGAAAGGTCTGGGTACTTATGCTAAATGATTCTTACTAGAGCTAATGCGGAAAAGAGCCTGGAGGTTTCGGCAGGTGATCTATCTCTGTTTTATTGATCTTACCTTCGACTGTGTGAAAAGAAATCACCTGTAGGTCGAATTGTGTGGGTGGGGTTGTCCCTCTTGATTGGTGACATTTTTTTACACTTCTTACACACAGATACAATGGTTCAAGTGAGATTAAACCATGCATGCCAAATGTCAAAATCGATCATGACATCAAGGGGATTGCGGGTGGGCTACGTCCTGGCGCCTGTGCTATTCAATCTATAGGTATCCGACATAGGGGAGGCATTCAAAGGGAATCGAACTTTTCTTCCCACATTCTGAAAATCCAAAATAACCTGGTTGACATATGCTGATGACTTGATGTTTTTAGATTATACCACTATAGGCCTTCAGAGCCAGTTGAATGACATCGAATGCTACCTAAAGCCAAATGATTTAGAAATGATTGCAGCAAAAGTATTCATTGGGCCTCATTACAACTCAGGCGGTCCGGAAATAACGGTGGCGGTAAACCCGCCGCCACCGTTGCTTCCGGACCGCCTGATCCCGACTACTGCAGGCGGGAGGTGATGTTCCTGCCAGGTCTGACCTGGCGGGTTTAACACCGCCCGCCTGCAGGCGGACGAGGAAACACCGGCAGCATTACGAGATGCTGCCGGTGTTTCCATGATCCCCATTCCCATCGAGTCCCATAGGCCTCAATGGGAATGGGGATTAACACCATTCTGCCTCTGTGATTCCAGGAAAACTGGGGTTGTAATGCCCCGGTAATTCCGGGAATCACGGAGGCGGAATGGTAATGAAGTGGGAGAATGGAACAAAAGACTCCCACCAATCCCCTCACACCACTGGCCCAGAGGATCACGGCCTAGGCACCCACCACGAGAGGAGTTTGCCCATCTACCAGACGACCAAATACCCTGGTACAGGAACATACGGATGTGCCCACCCGCCTGCCCTGTCCATGCCGACACCTGCGGCATGGATGGGCTCGACTGAACCATCTAACACTAAATCAACACATCGTTAGAGATGCCATGACGACCCAGCCTACGGTCAGCACACCCGTGCAAACATGCACACTGGACACTCCCACACCAATCCACACGAAGAACATATTCAGTGCTATGACGTAGGTGACGGACACACTCACCGACGCGCATCTTTATTATTTTTCACATAGGCTTTTCAAAATGCAGAAACGCAAGACGCACAATGAACTCATCCAAAACGCTTGCTTACGCTTCTCCTAAACCCATGCATTACAATGAGAAATATAACGAAGACCTGATACTGGGGATAAAGCAATATGGTACCATAATCTAAAGCGCTGTGTATCAAATGGTTCCACCCATGCACCAGGCCCAAGTAGGCCGCAAGCAAGAGCTTCCATGAACATTGAATGAGCAAGAGTACAGTTGCTGACCCTGCAGAATGAGCCCGGTGAGAACAGTCAGTCAAGGGCACAATGTTGCAAACTCGCATGCCGCGAGTCGACGCCAAGGTCGCACCTACAAATTAAGTCAGGCCCAGGAGAAGGGAGGTGCCCGGATTCCCGTTTCAAGACACAGGCAGATACAATTAAGCGACTCAATGGACATCTGCGGCGGTGGGAGTAGTCAGCCTTCCGGCATATGAATAAATCTTCACATTATCTGCACATACCCATAGTGAAACATTGTTGCAAATGACAGGTGCACCGCGAGCTGGGAACAGCGATGGTCCCAGACTGGGGGGCTCGCGAATGGACCAATGAGAACATGAGGCTCTTATCACTGACGCCATTAACATTAGCCAATCCTCAGGGGTCTTCATGTAACAATTTTCATGTATCAAATTGAAGGGACAACCCAAGTATACCACCTGACTAACCCTCACCCACTAATATCGCTCTCTATACGTATGCTATACTAACCCTACTACTCAAGGAATCAATCCAGAGTGGCGATAGGTTTTTGCTAACTTTCCAAGGTGACGCAAGTAGCGCGTCATACTAAGGTAAAAAGGGCCTGCGAGCCCACAATGAGAGAGAGTTTCAGGACGGACGCGTACGATCCTTGACCCATCCCTGCCGTTTTGTTTAATAAACAGCAGAATCACCTTGCTTCTTGCGTGTGTCTCATACTCATTCTTTTTTGGGATAAAGGGAGGAGTTGGGGCCTCCCTGCCCGGAGGTCCGAGGACGGCCCAGCCGACCCTGGGAGAATTTCCCCCCGACAAGTTGGAGGCCATCTGGAAGAGAGCAGGCTTCCCCGGGGTCACAATAATAAACACATCACACGATGGGGCACCGTTCGCAAACTGCAGACATGCATTATGGCAGGCATTGAGGGTACAGTACCCGGACACATCAGACATAGGAGCAATTACCTCACGCAAGATGTGTGAGAATGAAGATCCTGTTGATTATATCCAGGAAATCCAAGAGAAGTGGCGCATGGAAACTAGAGAACAATGGTACAAGACACCAGCAATATTCTATCATATACTGGTACAAGGGCTCCCAGAAGCAGTCCAGAAACAACTGAAGAAAGTAGTGGGGATGGAAGCAAAAGCATGGCCAGAAATACAACTGACAATAGTGCATCATTGTAGGACATAGCAAGAAAAAATGAAATAAAAGGAAGACGATAGGAAAACGGAAGAGGCTAAATTAGTACAGAAAAAACTTACTAAATACACAATGGAAGGTGCACTAATAACTACACCTGCAACAATGACTCAAAACCCCACACAAGTAGTAGCTGCACAAGATCCCTCCCAAATCCAATCACCACAGACTGTAACACAACAGCTTCCGCCACTCCAACCATACACGACTAACATGGGAGGAGGATACTCAACGCCAGGAGCTGGGTATTATAATTACAACAGGGGAAGGGGAGGAATAATGAGGGGGAGAGGATACGGATATAGCACACAACAACAGGGGGGAGGATTTCGAAATGTCTACCCCACCGTGCAACCAGTATACCAGGACAACCCAGGAAGCTTTGCATGGCAGAACAGGGAACCACCGGTGTGTTGGATTTGTGGATTAGTAGGGCACATGTCACGCACGTGTAGAGTGAGACCAGGCACACCATCATGGAGTGAACAGGGACAACAAGGGCCCACACAGGAACAGCAAGGCATCCAGCAACAGCAGATATTACAACGGGGAAATGGGCAGCAACAACCAGTAACACAACAACAGCCACAGACATATTCGCTGCCACAACAACAGGTAGCGATAACACAACAACCCCAAGTACAGCAAGCACAGCAACCTGCCCACATCCAAGACCATAACATAACCTCTACCAATACACAACTACAGCAAACACAACTGGGAAGGGTGACAGTCCTGGGACACAACCCCTACACAGGAAGTGGTCAATCATTATACCCTCAATAGGACAGCCCACAGACGGCCTTGGTGTGTCCCATCCTGTCGGTAACACCTAATAGTGCAGAGGTAACGATAGGTGACAAAAGATTATCATTCCTTGTTGACACCGGGGCGACCCGGTCTTGCATAAGGGAAGGTAAATTTAAGATGTCAGGTGAAGCCATGAACACCCAAGGGTTTTCTGGGGCTAGGGGTTTGGTTCCCTTTACTGATAACATTCCCTTATCAATTGGGGATTATGACATGTAAATCCCGCTTTTATATTCTAGGGCCACACCAGTAAACATACTGGGGAGAGACATAATGAGCAGTTTGAATATGACGATCTCCTTTACGGAAGACGGCATAATCTGCTCCACTCCAGGAATTAACATGCTCACTGCACGACAAATTATGCAAGCATACTGTGGACAGACAGTGATTAGGGCTGAGCCAGTAGATGGTGAACTGTTCCAGTACGGGACAGACATGGCATTTGCATGGATGCCAGGAATAGAAGGAAAGATCTGGAGGAGGCCAGCAGCCTATTTGTTTAGACCAAAAACACCAGCTAATGAACCAGAAGGAAAGGTGATTTCAGTGAACATAGAGAGCATTATAGCAACTGCTGATTACATTGCAGTACATGCCCATGACGAAGAAGGAAGAGCATGGAGGGCAGTGATAGCACTAGCAGAGGGATGTAGACTCACCCAGGTGTCAGATGAGCTCTTCTCAGAAGAAAAGGAAGAAGGTGAAATGGTGTTTATGATGAGTGTAGAAATATGGCTTAGAGTAACATACAAACAAGTGGCACAGAAAATTGCAATGGCACTTGAAGCACCCACATCCACCCCGGCTCCCTTCTTTAAGGAGGATATGGCAAAGGTACCGACATCATTATGGACTACTAGTCCCTATGACGTGGGGTGTATAAAAAGCATAGAGGGAGTAAGAATAAAATTGAAAAAAGGTGCAATACTCCCCAGAGTGAAACAGTACCCACTATCAAAAGAGGCAGATGAGGGCATATATGAAACAATAACAGCCCTTATAAATAATGGCATATTGGTACCATCAGAATCACCATGTAACACGGCTGTATACCCAGTGCGCAAAGCTAAAGGGGGGTCTTGGCGCTTCATACAGGACCTCAGGCCCTTGAACAACATAGTGGAAGCAGAATACCCCATAGCAGCGAACCCGGCCACAATATTGTGCGGCATTCCAGCAGAGGCATCATGATTTACAGTGATAGACCTCAAAAATGCCTTTTTCTCAATACCCCTGCACCCAGACTCACAAGATCTGACAAGCTTCACGTACAGGAACACAAAGTGGAAACACACCAGATTGCCACAAGGCTACTGCGAGTCACCCTCAATCTTCAACAGGGTAATACAGATGGACTTGGGTAACATTGAAGTAGAAAGCACAGTGTTGCAGTATGTTGATGACATAATAATTTGCAGCACAAACGAAAGAAGATGTAGAGAGGACTCATTGAAGATGCTGACGGTATTGGCTGAAAAGGGTTACAAGGTAGACAAGGAAAAGTTACAGTACTGTCAGGAACAGGTACTTTACATTGGTCAGCTCATATCTCAATACGGAAGAAAGATTGCACCACAAAGAGCACAGGCTATTTCAAAAACGCTGCCGCCCCACACAGTGAGGGAACTGCAGCAGTTCCTGGGATTGTGCAACTACTGTAGAGCCTGGGTATTTGATTACAGCTCATACATAAGACCCCTACTTGAGGCGTTAAAAGAAGCTAACAAAGGGGAGAAAAAGTTGGGATGGACAATGGAAATGAAAGAGGCTTTTGATGAACTGAAAGATGCAATATCAACTGCTCCGGTGCTGGCCACCCCAGATTATGAACGACAATTTTTTATATTTTCACATTGCGACTCAGCAGTAATGAAAGCAGTGTTGGCTCAAAAAACAAGCATGGGTTACAAGCCAGTAGCGTTTTACAGCGGCCACGTGGATCCTGTGATGTTAGGACATTTCCCTTGTGAACAAGGTCTCGCCGCAGCTGCCTTTGCGGTAGAGAAAGCATCATTAATAACAATGGGGTGCCCAACCACACTATTTGTGGAACATGCACTATTTGCAATATTGAACAAGCCTAAGTCCACACTAACCACGCAGAGGGCGTCAGGTTATGAGATCATCTTATCTAGACCAGAACTATCAATTGTTAGATACAGCACGGTTAACCCTGCAAGGTTTATAGCAGAAGTAATTGAGGAAGGAGATTATGCACACGATTGTACGCAGACTACCGAAATGTACTCGTGTACTAGAAAGGTTGAAGAGAACGCACTAGATGGAGGTGAGCTTTTGCTCATTGATGGGTCCTCAACAATAGACCAAAGTGATGGGATAAGGAGAACTGGGGCAGCAGTGGTAAAAATGACAGAGGAACCGGTGTGTGTGGCGATGAAATGCGTACAATTACCACAGCATTACTCTGCTCAAGCAGCCGAATTGGTTGCACTGATCTTGGCGTTGAAAGAAAGTTTCGACAAACGAGTGACTATATATTGTGACAGCGCATATGTCACGTCTACTGTCCACTCTGGGTTGTCCAAATGGAGGAGAAGAGGGTTTAGGAGAGCTGACGGCACCCCAGTGCAACATGCTCTCTTGTTGGCTGAACTAATTGAAGTAATAAACGACCCCCAAGAATTATCTTTGGTCAAATGTACCGCACACACCAATGGAGAAGATCATATCTCAAAAGGGAATGCAGCAGCTGACGCACATGCAAAGTATGCTGCATATTTTGGTGAGATATGGAATCCCCCAGAGTCAGAGAGAGGGAGAGGGAGGGGAATAGCTAAGGAGATGTTGATAAGAGAGGGGTACACCCATCTCCCAGCCACACAGATAATGAAGCTACAAGCGGCTGCACCAATGGCAGAAAAGGAAATATGGGTAAGAAGAGGATGTACAATGTTACCAACGGACGCACTATGGCGCCAGGGTAACACTGGAAAGATGGTAATGCCATTGGCACTATTGAACACCGCCCTGAGCCAACTCCACCACCCAGCCCACACAGGCAAGGAAGTTATCGCAGCACGAATTAGGGAAGATTGGTTCTGTCCCGAGTTAGATTCCCATGTGACGAATTGTATCAGCAATTGTCTCACATGTCAACAGTTCACGGCCGGTCACACGCTGAAGGTGATAAAAGGTACTATACCCCGGCCTGAGGGACCCTTCCTGCACATCCATATTGACTATGTTGATATGATCAACGTATGTCAAGGAAATAGGTATATGATTGTAGTAGTGTGCCCATTCTCCAGGTGGATTGAGGCAGGACCCTGCTCACACCCAGACGCATTCAGAGCAGCTAAATTTCTAGTGAGGGAGGTTTTCCCCAGGTGGGGAGTGTGTGAGGTACTGCGGTCAGACAATGGTCCGCATTTCGCTAATGAAATGTTCCAGCACATCACATCCTTACTGAACATCAAGCATACATTTGCATGTGCATATCACCCGCAGGCCAACGGTCTATTCGAACGCCTGAATGGCCTACTGAAGGAGGCAATTGCAAAGATACAGCAGACAACAAAGAAGAGTTGGCTGTATTGCCTTCCGCTAGCCCTATTTGAGCTAAGGAATAGACCAGGCTCCGATCACCACCTCACCCCTCACGAGGTGGTGACCGGACGTCAAATGCGCCTTCCTCTAATGCCTACATCAAGAGCATTCACAGACTATGAAAATACAGCAATTGTTCTTGGTGATGAAATGTACCAATATGTGTCTTCTTTGATTACTAGTGTGGTCTTTGTGTCTCAACAGCTCGAGCGCACGCGGGGCGGGTCTAAGAGTGATCGACAAGAAGACGCGGATAAAGAATTGGAAAAGGGAAAACTGTGCAAAATTGCTAAAGGTGACCACGTACTACTCCGCAATTTCAACAGAAAGTGGAACAGCCCACGCTTCACTGGCCCCCACCTGGTAGAGGAAGTATCCACGAGAGCCTAAAGTTACAGGACAAACGTGCCTGGAATCACCTACATGACGTAAAGATCTGCAAACTCCAGACCCGCCCTAGCGTCACCGACAGGGCCATCGGAAGAACAGCAACAACGTCACCCATGGAGGAAGAGACTTCTACCACAGCCAACGACCTAAGTGTCTCCCTACCCTACCACCCCCCAGGTTCCCCAGAGACAACTATTGCAATAGAGAAGGGTAATTCCCATACCGCCCATCCCATGGTCACACGATCAAAGAGTAAAGAGACTTCCGCCAGTTGAGCTCTAAACCCTCTGCCTATCGACGTCCTACCCACTGCAGTAATAACCCGACTGAAGGACATTACCTTGCACATATACACATGTAAACTCTTGAATGTTCTCTTTTTCTCTCGCACATGCAGGTACCATGTATTATTGTACTGCTAAGAAAACAGATAACTAACAAGGTTCACTGCCCAGGAGTAGATGCTACCCTCAGACGATAACTACCCTGAAGAGCTATCACACCAATTTGTCTATCACATAAAAAGGCCAAAGTACCTGAAAAGAAGGAGGGTACGTGTCTACTACACAGCATTTCTCTTGGCCATAGAACAATCAATGCCCCATCTGCACCAATACTTGCCTGTCCTAAGAGATAGATCACTTAGATTAGCGTGGGAACAGCTCTTCGCCTGGGCACTGAACGACTACTTGATAGGGAGAGCTTGAAAACAACAACTAACACTAATAACAAGCATATTGAGAATTTTCAGGCGGGCAACTTTAACGTCGCAAGAATTAGCTGCCGGACTGCAGCAAGGTAAGAGCAAAATGCCGGTGAGACTAGCCTCTGTAATAAAGATGATAGGGATTTTGATGATCACCGGGTTCTTGGCTGCCTCTGTATGGCAGAACAGTTATGCTATCAGTATTTTGGCTGTACCCAAATCTAATATACCCCCACCCACGGCTGCAACAGGTGTTACGTCAGGTGGTACTCGCAAAATTCCACACAAGGGAAATAGAGTTGAACGCAGCACATAATCAGATAATAAAGGTATTGACAACTACATACAACATTCAGCACACGTCTCGAACAACATGTGGTACCAACACATGACTCAAATAGGTAAGCAGACAACAGAAGACAGCTGCTACGTCTGCTCATTGATCCCATACGCCATGAGCGCTTCTCGAACATTCGTTGCCACGGAAATAGATGAGAAGACAGCACGATGTATAATATACCTGGCACTGTTCCAAACGAAAGGAAGATTTCAAGGGACGGTGGTGAAACTGGTGTGGAAAACACGAGACACATATCCATACGAAAACAACTTCCTCAAGACTTATTTGAGTTACCACAAGAGCAGTTTGCATGCTAAGGCCTTCAGATACATGACAAGTGGTCCTGAAAAGGGAGAAACAAAGGAAGTAACATTACAATACCTACCATGTGACTGGTACACCACTGAAGTTCCTGGTAAACAAGGATGTTGGGAAAGACCACTGGTAACAATAACAGGGAAGGTGTACATGGCCAACAAATGGGACATAGGGGTGATTGGCAGCAACATGGTAACAAGAGAAAATATTACAACTATTAATGAACACAATGACAGATGCTGGACGATTTGGGTCAAGTATGTACCCATGCTAACGTGGATAGAGAAGGATGAAGACCCAATAACCATACTGCCGCTGTCTGCACCTAAGGTATGCTACCAACATAGAGGAGAAGTGGACGTGGGATACAACACCAACTGTGCCAGCGTGACGGAGTTACCTGAGGGGGGAGCAGGAACAGCAGTATTAATGGACCATTACTGGGCCTGCGGAGACAAGGCATACCACACACTGCCCCCTCTGTGGAATGCTATATGCACAATGGTACCCGTTAATGTACCATCACTAGTGGTGCCCCAGAAACATGTGAACATGGCAAACTTCCCTAAAATGGATGAAGGAAACAAGAGGAAGAAGAGATCTGTACAACCTCTGATGGGGCCGGAAAACCAAAACAACGGCAACAACACTGTCCTGAATAGAAAGAAAAGACAAGGAGAGCCTCTGACAGGAAATTACCTATGGGGAAGGTCGGAAACAGCACTCACTTCAATCCCGCCAGAACACAGACTATTCAGCAGAGCAGCAATGTTCTTCTCCTCAATAATACATCCGGGGCTGCAGGCTTACGCAAACGCAAAATGGCTCCAGATAACTCGATGGGAACTAATGATGACGATTAACCCTACAGTGAATGGATTCAACGCAATAAAAGAGGAACTGCGAGCAGTGAGGATGGTAGCACTACAGAACAGATATGTACTGGACCTCCTCACAGCAATGGAAGGAGGAGTTTGCGCAAAGATAGGATGATCATGCTGCACATTAATTCCTGCTAACGATGCTGACAACGGAACTGTGACAGTAGCAGTATCACAATTGGCCCAGAGGTACTCCAAAATGGTGGATGAAAGCAAAGGTGTGGAGAAGGATGACAGCTGGTTTTCGCTATTATGGTCATGGATGCCATCTTGGCTGTCGGACGGACTGAAGATTATAGTTGGATGTATTATTTTGGCCGGAGCCGCACTGATCATAATAAGTTTTTGGAAGGTCCGGAAGGCACGCACCACAGACGAAATGATCAAAATGGTTGGCATGCACCCCTTGATGCCGGCAGATGATGGCCAACACACATGCGCAATAATAAAAGAAAGAGAGAAATTGCGCAACCAGATCATCACCAATCACCTGGACCCACCATCTGTGAAGCTCGAAAACCCAAGAAACCCAAGGAGCTACATAGGGAAATGGGTATACTGCACACCTGGAGGAACCTGAGTATACATGTATTGGTCATTCGAAGACCACGTCAATCACTATGGACATTTGGGTGGAGTAACTAAAATATGGAGAGTTAGAGGAGATAAGGAAAAGGATATGTTTGTGGTCCACAAGTCGACCAGAGGGGGGACTGAAGTGGGAGAATTGAACAAAAGACTCCCACCAATCCCCTCACACCACTGGCCCAGAGGATCACGGCTTAGGCACCCACCACGAGAGGAGTTTGCCCATCTACCAGACGACCAAATACCCTGGTACAGGAACATACGGATGTGCCCACCCGCCTGCCCTGTCCATGCCGACACCTGCGGCATGGATGGACTCGACTGAACCATCTAACACTAAATCAACACATTGTTAGAGATGCCATGACGACCCAGCCTACGGTCAGCACACCCGTGCAAACATGCACACTGGACACTCCCACACCAATCCACACGAAGAACATATTCAGTGCTATGACGTAGGTGACGGACACACTCACCGACGCGCATCTTTATTATTTTTCACATAGGCTTTTCAAAATGCAGAAACGCAAGACGCACAATGAACTCATCCAAAACGCTTGCTTACGCTTCTCCTAAACCCATGCATTACAATGAGAAATATAACGAAGACCTGATACTGGGGATAAAGCAATATGGTACCATAACCTAAAGCGCTGTGTATCAAATGGTTCCACCCATGCACCAGGCCCAAGTAGGCCGCAAGCAAGAGCTTCCATGAACATTGAATGAGCAAGAGTACAGTTGCTGACCCTGCAGAATGAGCCCGGCGAGAACAGTCAGTCAAGGGCACAATGTTGCAAACTTGCATGCCGCGAGTCGACGCCAAGGTCGCACCTACAAATTAAGTCAGGCCCAGGAGAAGAGAGGTGCCCGGATTCCCGTTTCAAGACACAGGCAGATACAATTAAGCGACTCAATGGACATCTGCGGCGGTGGGAGTAGTCGGCCTTCCGGCATATGAATAAATCTTCACATTATCTGCACATACCCATAGTGAAACATTGTTGCAAATGACAGGTGCACCGCGAGCTGGGAACAGCGATGGTCCCAGACTGGGGGGCTCGCGAATGGACCAATCAGAACATGAGGCTCTTATCACTGACGCCATTAACATTAGCCAATCCTCAGGGGTCTTCATGTAACAATTTTCATGTATCAAATTGAAGGGACAACCCAAGTATACCACCTGACTAACCCTCACCCACTAATATCGCTCTCTATACGTATGCTATACTAACCCTACCACTCGAGGAACCAATCCAGAGTGGCGATAGGTTTTTGCTAACTTTCCAAGGTGACGCAAGTAGCGCGTCATACTAAGGTAAAAAGGGCCTGCGAGCCCACAATGAGAGAGAGTGTCAGGACGGACGCGTACGATCCTTGACCCATCCCTGCCGTTTTGTTTAATAAACAGCAGAATCACCTTGCTTCTTGCGTGTGTCTCATACTCATTCTTTTTTGGGATATACGGGAGGAGTTGGGGCCTCCCTGCCCGGAGGTCCGAGGACGGCCCAGCCGACCCCGGGAGAATTTCCCCCCGACAGTAATATACGAGTCCGGCGGTAACCAGGCGGTTTTACCACCTCGGTTACCGCCGGACTCGTAATGAGGCCATTGTCTTCATACAAGAAATATAAGCCAAAAGTTACATAGAGACTTAACCACGTGGAATAAGTCAATACTGTGACTTATTTGGGATTTTTCATACGTTAGAGATGTTACATAAAAGCTTCTTTGAGAATGCTGCAAGTTAAGACTTTAGCCCCGGCAGTCCAAGGTAAAAAAATTAAATACTCTATATGGTCGTTTCTCACTAATAACTGTAATGACTGTGACGATTAACTACATGTCATCACTTCTTTCCGAGGGGGAGCCCTTTTCCATGAGGCCAGGGTGGCGAGGCCGCTACCTGATAGTCCCACTGGGGGCAGTATAATGTGGGAGGATCTCATGGGGAGGGATTCCCTCGTCCGCTGGTGAGAAGGACGACCATCTAGGACATAGCCCTTTTGAGAACATCAAACCCCTATACACTCTAGCATCTCCTGCTTCTGCTAACTCCATTTTAGACAGTAGACCTTTGTACTGTTATAAGGCAGAATACTTCAAGGTTTTGGAAAGTAGTGAGATGAAGAAGAACATCAGGAACATAGGTAATCCAAGTACTGGCATGAGGTGGAACACAGGAACAATGAAGCGTGTTATAGACTTCCGCTGAGGTGTCGTTCCTTTTACGCCTTAAAAACCAAAGGAGGACTGCCTATTGAAGAGACAAAGTCAACCAGAATGAGAGACTGTGAAGCCCGGGAAGCCCGAAGGAGATGCAGGGAAGGCCAGTACATAGCCGAGTCTGCACCTGGAGTCAAGAGGGCAATGAGACTCCTTTGCCCACCAGCGTCCAGACGTTAACGTGAGGCTGGCAGACGGTGATGCGAACACAAGAGACAGTGGGCCTCATTACACGGTAGGCGGTGGACCAAGGTGCAATTAGCACCTTGGTCCATGCCGGTAAAATACCGGCACCGCCTTGGAGGAAAGGGGAATTACCGCCCTATTCCAAGGTTGGCGGGGCGGTAATTCCCCCTTGCCCCATTGCCCTTCCCCATTCCCATTTTTGCCCCATAGGGCTCTATTGGAATGGGGAAGGCGCTAATTACGGTGCCGCAAATTGCGGTACCGTAATTAGCACCCTGGACCCTTTGCAGGCTGGTTTTTAGGAGATCCACGAGGTGAAGGCAATGAGAAAGGGACATGCCCGTGCAGCATACCGATTAGGAGAGAGACCCCAGGAAGAACTGGGCGTGCATCCCGGGAACAAGTAAGGTAACGGGAGAGGCACGTGGACCGGTAGGGGCTTGAAAGTACAGGAGGCTAAAACCTTGTATAAAGGTAATGAGCAGGACTATGCCCCCTTGTGTCAGTACTTGGTAAGCGAGGCAGCAGAGGGGACATGAATGGAAGGGGAGAGAAACAAGGGTCAGGGACCCAAACCAAGAAAGTTATGAGTCATCTTCCTTGTGACAGTACTTGGCAGGGAAATTGACCAAGTGGGCAAAACCAAAGAAGAAGCTGACCCGGGAAGGGAGTCATTCCCCCTGGTTTCAGGGGATTGGCCCTCATTACGACCCAGGCGGTAAGTTACCGCCTGGGTCGTACCCTTACCACCATGGCGTAAAATGGTTTACGCCATGGTGGTTGGCGGATTTACCGCCCCATTCCAAGGTGAGTGGGGCGGTAAATCCCCATTTCCCATTTTACCCTTCCCCATTCCCATTTTCGCCCCATAGGGCATAATGGGAATGGGGAAAGGCGATAATTACGGCACCGTAAATGACGGTGCCGTAATTATCGCCAAGGTCCCTTTGCGGCATGGATTTTAACGGCTGCAAAAAAGCAGCCGTTAAAAACCATCCCGCAAAGGGAACCTTGTAATCAGGCGTTAAGGGTCGACGCCGTTTACGGCGCCGTAAACCCCTTAACGCCTGAGTCAGAATGAGGGCCATTGTCTTGTAATTACCAGTAGTGGGGAGTTATACTTCTGACAACTCAGACTAAAAGGAAGGACCAACAGGCCTGGGAAAGGGAGTCCCTTTGTGAGACTGAATGCCAGGGGAAGGGGGGCATTCTCCTGGCCCACCAATGAAACATTGTGTGGAACTTTAACCAGAACTTAGAAGAAGGGAAGTATTCTCCTGGGACCAGAACAGTACTGCTTTATTCCTTAGGTTATAGTGTATGGGATAGAATTAAGGTTTTCTTAACACAGGACGGTGGACACTTTACTTTAACAGACATCCTGGCAGTCACCTGAGATCTTTAGTTGAGGCAGGGAAATCCCTCTTAGGAATAGAGAAAGATAGTTTTTTTTCGCAGCCAATCAGGCTTCGCAGATCTCTGATCTCAGCCTAAGTTCCACGGGATCCGCATGCTGACTCCCCCACCCTGCTCCGCCATCATCTCAACTCCTATCTAGCTGCCATGGTAATGAAAGAGGGTCTCCATATGGACCGTCGCCTTTTAAAAACTTTTTATTCATGAACGGGACGGGCGCGACATCCCATTCAATGAATGAAAACATTTTAATATTTTTTTTAAATATTCCGAGGTTACCGCTTTGGTAATTATTAAACTGTTACACGGGCTACAACAGGGGTTACGTCCCAGAGCTCTCATTAACTGCCCTCGCTTCGCTCGAGCCGTTAACTTGAGCTGCCGGGCTATTATCCCTGGTGTAGCCCGTGTAATGGGTTAGTAACGCCATATTAATTCTACCTGATATTAGATTCTCATTGATTGTCTTCCAAAATTTAATTTGTACTCTATATTTTTCTTTCTAAAATTGTTAGTAATGTGTTTGATGTGGGTCTGAGGAATTTGGTGGACTGTGCACCATTTCAATTGCTATATTTATAATGTATGGCTATTTTATAATTGTCTTATTGTAATATATATTTTTTTTGAAAAATGTGGATAGTAAACCATGTCACGGTAAAAAAAAAAGTTATATTCTTATGTCAGTTTCTTTGTGCTCCCATTTATGCTCCCTTTAACAGCTGTATATTAGTGGGCATTATTACTCAAGGTAATAATACTTAATTAAAGGACCATGGGAGATTACTGGGCTTCGAGCCTGAGTCCGATTGTTGAACCTAGATGTCGAATGTGAGCACTTCTCTGCATGAACTATTTGACCGTGTACGGATGCTGTGCCTATACCTTCCCTGCTCCTCCATCTCTTTCACTTCAAGGATGTTCTTATATTCGGCAAGAGGGGACTGACATTTTTGGGATGTTTGTTTTGTGTACAATAAGGGTGATGAAAATAGCCAGGTACCTGTTCATTCATCAATATACCTTTTAACATTGGTACTATTTCTCTTTGTTTTCCCTAAGAAGGTTTACTTCCCTGATTCATGCAACATTTAGAAGAATAAAAGGTGCACACCTTTAAATATCCATTTACACCAAAAATACTCTTTGGACCCTCATGTCCTGAACTGTCTTCTGGGTGTACTAAAGGCAGTAGCAAATGTGCAAAGAGGGTAAATGTTGAATGGTTAGAGGTCAGGTTCCTGGCTAAACCACTGAAAGTATGCATACAGGTTTGGCACAAGCAGGAGGGGTACAGGTTAGAGAACTGCACTCCTCATCTCCAGGGGAAAAAATAGATCTGTAAGGGCGGTGAATAGCATTCTTACACAGCTGGGGCTTTGCCAGAGGTTTAGTGACCACACAAAGATACCGACAAATCCTGTATCAGTATTTCAGCTAGTAATGAAATAAGGAGATCCGGAGCAAGTCTGACAGGAGGAGGGAGGCTGTTCCAGAGGGAGGCCCCAGCTGAAGAAAGAGACCGGGCCCCCATTCTCCGCTTGGAGAAGTGTTTGACAAGCAGAGAGATGGAGCTAGAGGAACAGAGGCCTCTAACAGGGCAGTATTTAGGTATGGAAAGTTGGACATAACATGGTCCCAGGCCCCAGAAAGCCTTGTGGATGATGCAAAGGCTCTTGAATTTGATCCTTGCAGCCACCGGGAGCCAATGTAGAGATTTTAGGGCTGGAGAGATATGGTTCCTGGGCTTGAGGCCAAGGATACGTTTTGCAGCCCTATTCTGTATTAGCTGAGGGGGGTGTAGGGAGGAAAGGGGGAGATTAAGGAAGAGGCTGTTGCAGTGGTCCACCCTAGAGAGGACCAGAGCTCTGGAGACATTGAACTTCTGAGGAAAGGTCAGAAAAGGGAGAATGCCTCTAAGGAGGTGAAGCTGGAAGTGGGCCTTCTTGGCAAGGTCTAAGATGTGAGGGGTGAAAGAGAGAGTGGAGTCGAGGATGACCCCAAGGTTTTTGGCCTCACAGGATGGTGAGAATAGAGGGCCCAAGGAGGGTGGCCAGAGTGCCAGAGGGTAGGAGGGAACCCGGTTGAAGGTGTCCCAATGAGAAGACAGTCAGACAGTTGGGGATGAGAGAGGAGGAAGAGGAGGTAATACGGGGGAGTTTGAAGGAAGGCTGTGTGTCATCAGCATAACACTGGAAATGAGGAGAGAAGGAGAAGATCAGGTGAGCAAGAGGGGCGAGATAGATATTGAAGAGCCACAGTGATTCGATAGAGCTCTGGGGGACACCGCAGGTAAAGAGTGAGGTGGTGGAGGAGAAAGGGCACAGATGCAGCTTGGAAGGGCAGTTAGTGAGGAAAGAGGTCAACAAGTCCTGTGTCCGGTCTGTGATGTAATGGGTATCATGGAGTCGTTTTATAAGGATAGACTGGTTGACCGTGTCAAAGGCAGAGGAGAGATCGAGGAGAATAAGGACAGCAGCAGAGTTAGATTTGCAAGCATGTTTTCACGGGTGTTCAGGAGAGCAATTTCCATGCCTCTGGATGCCTGGAATCCAGATTGATGGTCGTGGAGGCAACCAAATAGTTCAGTATGAAGGGTCAATTGGGTGAGGACCAGCTTCTCCAAGATTTTACCTGGGAAGGGGGTCGTGGAGATAGGGCGATAGTTAGCCGGGCAGTAGGGGTCAGAAGACTGCTTTTTTAGGAGAGGTTGCACAAGGAAGTGCTTGAAGGGGTGGTTACAGAAGTCGCTGAGAGCACTCGCTTCATCGGTCGAATGACGTGAAGGCGGCTGGCAGTGAGGGAGGTGCTGGGACAGAGGGCCCCCGAGTGGGAGGAGAGGACTGAGTGGTCTGACCAGGAAAGGGGGCTGGTGACCAGGTTAGAGATAGGGATGTCACCAGAGATGAGGGCATCCAGAGTGTGTCTGGCTGAGTGGGTCGGACTGGAAGGAAGAATGGTAAGAGAGAGGAAATCACAGAGGTCACAGAACAGTAAGGTGGCTGATTCAGGAGAGTCAAGTTGATATTGAAGTCACCAAGCAGGAGGAGTTTGGAAGTGGAGGTCAAGAGGGAGGAGATAAGCTCATCCCACTCGGAGAGGAAGGGAGACATAGGGCTTTGGGGCCTGTAGATGGTAGCGAGGGTGAGTGAGAGAGTAGGAGAGACCCCAAGCCTACAGATGAGAAATTCGAAGGAGGAGTAGGATTGAGTAGGTATGATAGAGGCAGGGACCCACTCAAGGAAAAATCAAGACCACTCCACCTCTGGGCCGGTTGGATCTGGGTTTGGAGAGGAGTTTGTAGCCCCCAGGAAGGAGAGTGTCAAGAGCAGTGACAGAGCTGGCATTGAACCACATCTCGGTAAGGGCGAGGATGTCAAAATCAATCTCTTCAAGGAGACAGATGTCGGAGGAGTGTTTGACTGTAGAACCAGCACTCAGAGTAGCTAAGTTAAGCTGATTACCACCTTTGAAAGTTTTCAGGGGAGGGGTACAGGGGTGTGGTGTTCCAGATGGTGGTGGTTTATTTATTTTTTTTAAAAATTTAAAGCGCTCACACAGCCCGTGGGAATCGAGGCGCTGTTACAGGAATTGTTTATTTAGTTGCGTAATTGTTTTTGTCTTAGTTGCGTATTTATAATGCGTTTCAACACCCAGAGGTTTTTAAGCGCGGACCCGGGGATCGAACCTGTGTTGCTTCGTGTCTTCTAGCTTCCAAGGTGCGCGCGTTGCCGCTGAGCTATCCTCCCGGGATGGCTGAGTTGAGTTGAGAGGTTAGAGGAGGATAGGAGGAAGGAGGGGTTGCAGGAGAAGGGGGCACATTAATGAGAGAGGGCAGGTACCGATCAAGAAGGTTTTGTGCTAGACATTAATAATGCACCTAGAGGATGAGAAGTATTTACCATCTAGTTCCACCATTAATGGGTGAAGAGGCAAAAGGGGAGAGAGTAAAACCATATGCAGAGTCCAAAGGTCGGGGAATGGGATAGAAAAGAGGATGTCAGTGATAGTCTGCCTGGAAGTGGCATTGACGTAGGTGTCAGCAATACGTAGGCCATGTTTAGAGGCCAAGAGAGCTCTCCTAAGCTTTTTTCTTCCAGACTTAATGAGAGAGATAGGATAGGTGATAGAGTAGCAGTTAGAATATATAGGGGAGATGGATAGCACCATATGAGTGGTGGGGAGGGAGAGAGAAAGACAGTGGAGCTGCACAGTGCACAGATGAATTCACAAGGTCACCTAGCAGGCAACAGGCAAATTAATGAGGTCCTAGAGCTTAGTCAGGGCAACAAACCTAAGAACACCAAGGTGAAAATCAGATGTACAGGGAAGTGTCAGCATATCAACAGGGCAATAAGTGTTAAACAGCCCTTGATCAGAACAACATAATTGAGATGCAATTTTGAATGCAGCGTCAAATTGAAACATGCCTGTAAAGCAGGGCCAGCAGTTTAAAAATAGGCAGCTAGATTTGGAATTAGCACAGTACAATTGAAAGCCCCATTAGAGCAGGGCCAGCAGTTTAAAAAAAGGCAGCTAGAATTGAAATTAGCACAGTGCAGATTGAAAAGCAACTTTTGACAAACTCCTAAATATTAATATCCATAGCAGTCACAGAAAGTGTGCAGTTCAAACAGGTGGAGAAAAATGCTTTTTTTTTTCAGAACACACAAAGCTACAGATTAGAGTGAACATACTTTGGACACATGGCCAGCAGTAATAGCAAGGCGCAGCAAACCATAGGAGGCAGGGGATTGCGGGAAATGTCAACAGCTCAGCCTGGGAGGCACACAGAGAGGGGGGCAATTCAGCAGAGATTAGAGTGCCGCAGGTGATCCTTGCAAAGGAGTTTGAAAGTGCACAGAGCCAGAGAGGTGCTTGGAGATAAAGGGTACAGTAGATGAGTGGTATCAGTTTGTGATTGAGTTAGTAGTCAAGAACATGGGCAGAGGGAAGTCTGCGTAGCCCCTTCGGTCCCCGGCATAACGCAGTAGTCTTGTGATGAATGGGGATAGGAGTGGGAAGGCTTACCCATGCAGCGGTCCAGGAGAAGCTTCAGGGGGTAAGATTCCGACAAGAGGGGCCCATCCGCAACCCGCCCAGGCCTGGACAGGCTGAGACAGGGCGAGCCTTTTCCCTTAGCTAGTGGCCCTTTGGTGAGGGCCAGCGATCGCCTGCTGGCTCCCGGGCCAACCGTGCCTTTGTTCTCCTATGGCCCAATCTGGATGCTTGGAGGCTGGTGGGATGCCTCAGAGTGCAGCAGCAGCCCTGGCAGCCATGTCTGAAGGCCTGCTTCGATGTGTGAAACAGAAAATGCTCACAGCCGCAAAGAAATGTAGACTCATCTACAGCAGTTTTATATAGTTCTTTCTTCAGCACCACAAGCAACAGATATTATCTTTGTCAGAACCATTTTATAGAACTTTGTCAACTTCTACCTGGTTTACTTCCATGCTAGGCCTACTACCTCAATTGCACCTGGTTTACTTCCATGCTAGGCCTACTACCTCAATTGCACTTGGTTTACTCTATGCTAGGCCTACTACCTCAATTGCACCTGGTTTACTCTATGCTAGGCCTACTACCTCAATTGCACCTGGTTTACTCTATGCCAGGCCTACTACTTCAAAGGTTTGCCATTCTTGTATGCTCCCCTGCCCGAACAGTGATTCGCAAACATCAAGTGCTTCTGTGATTAGGATCAACTTATAACCACTTTACAACAGCTTCAACATGTTCATTGTATTGCAGCATCAAACTTTTAGCAACTCTCAGGGAAAACAAGATTCACCAGCTTTTTACCAGCTTTTGTTATATGCTTCTCAAAATATGGGCAACAAGCTTCACAACCTTTGGACCTTTCATTAATCCACTTCTGCCTTTGGCAATATCAGTTGGGTTTGCATTGCCCTGGTTTTAATTTCTCTTGGCTTAGGAAATGGTTGAATGTATTAGCTTTTAATAATATTGCCCCATCGGGTTGCTGGGTTCTCAGCAAACTCACACGCTTGATAACAGTCATTTGGTTTTGACCAATATTGCTTTTGTTGCATTCGGATAGTTTGGTATACAAAATTACTTTAAGTATCGCTTCCACTCTCATACGCAAGTGTTTGCTACTTGGTAAATGCCTGCCTCGAGCATGCGAATGATCTTGGAGCTCTGCGGGGACACGAGCAGCTGACAAACTCACCGGGTGTGGTGTGTGTGTCCGATCCCCTCGCGGCTCACAGGTGTTCTGCTTCATTGGCTCCTTGTGACTCTGCAGCTACTCCTTGTCTGCCTTCGACCACGCTATTTACTTCCTTTGCTCCGGAGGCTCTCTGGTGCTTGCCAGCCACTGGACACAGCCTCTTGGGAAGGAAAGCTTCCCTCGCTTTGCATCCTGTCGCACAGCCTCTGCACTTCGGGTTTCTGGAGGCACAGATGCTCTCAGGACCGGCTACTGTTTTCAGCCTGTCAATGGTCCAGGCGTCTTCTCCCCCCCTCCAGTACCTGCGTTGGCTGCATACACAGATTACACTGCTCTTCCTGCTCGCTCTGTTCGACAATGGCCTGCACCTGAGGGAGCCTTTTCAGCCTCCCAGTCTTCCTCATGGGTGGGTAATATCTATTAACAATCTGATCACTCCTGCAGCATTGTTCCTCTTTAGCCCACTTCTTCATCCCAGTACTTAGGGAATTGTGGGACTTTAAGTCCCTACTGGCAAATTCGTTTTTCTGGCTTGATTTTCATTCTTAAACTCATTTATGTCCCCATCAAATTCTTTAAAGAAATATCATAAGGATCAGTCACCAGACTTGATTGTAAAGAGGAATACAGTTCTTTAGACTTTAAATCATTTTTATTCATAGATTTCCTTTCACTGTACCTTTGGGAGTTAGGGAAGTTTTAAGCTTTATAAGTCTCCAGGGTTTTGGAAGGGTTTTTATTTCTCCCAACCTTGGAATTTGTGATTGTTTTTACCCACATTTAGTTGTTTAGTTTGTGGAACACAAAAATGTTTACGACAACAAGCCATTGTAGACTTTGGTATGGATGAGATGTCTTCCTTAGAGGAAAACAAATACTTCCCCCAACCCCTATGGAATCCTCTCACTCCCCTGGACCCTTTCACCTCCCAGGTGATTCTCCCACAGAATACCACCCCCAAAGTCAGGATCAGATAGCATCTGCCTTTCCCTGCCCACCTGTGAGGAGACTTTAGGATGGGGTTTAGTATAAACTTTCCCCAAGACACCACCCTTCCAATAGCCTATTGTAAAATAGAAACTGTTAAAAAGCTAATTTTGGCATTGTGGGCTTTAAGTCCCACAATTCCCAAAGTACTGTGATGAAGAAGTGGACTGCAGAGACGTGATAAACTGCAAGTGATAGCTTTTTAGAAACGATGACCTACACCTGAGGGAGGCTAGGAGGCATAAAAGGCCTTCTCGGGTGCATACCATGAAAAAGAGCAGTAGCAGAAAGTGGAGTAGTTGTAACACCGCCACGTGGCAGGAAATGTTACATGAGAGCAGAGACGCTGGGACAATCATTGTGTGTAAAACAAATGGCGGTCCTGAGAGGGTCTCTTTGCTCAAGATCTGGACTGCAGAGGATGCGCAGTGGGAAGCGTTGGGACTGACGGCTCTCCCCCTGAGGATTGCATCTGCAGAGGTCATGCAGTGGAAAGGGCACCATTTAAAGGTTTTCCCCATTGTTGGTCAAGTGCCGGTGGCAGGTGAGCACCTGAGAGCTGTGAGAGCCAGAAGAGCTCTGCTATTGAGAGATGCGGGGAAGCCACAAAGGAGAGGGTGCCGGGCCGCACAGTAAAACAGAAGAAGAGGACATGGAGGCAGCGAGGCAAATGAACGCGCATGCCAGACCGATTGTGACCCCGCAGCACTCCGTCCAGGGGCCTTATCCTCAGAAATAATATAAACAAAGTGAAGTTGAAGAAGAGGAACATTGTTGAATACCGAACTAATGTAGATCAGGCTTATTCTGTTACAAACCAAGCTGATTTAAAAAGGGGCAGATGGCAGAACAAGAACCTAACTATCAGACCATAAGGGTGTGATAATAACATTGTGGGTCATATTTAAAGCCAACAACAAGAGAGGGCAGTAACCCAAAAATAAAATGCAAACCACTATTGCCAAAGCTAAAAGAGATTCATACCAAGGTAGTTTATAAAGAACTATTAATGCCCATATCAGTGTTTGTAAAGACTATTGCCCATATGTAAAGGAAGTCATAAGAGGAAAATGGCTTAAACCCACATTGCCAAAGAAGTGGGAAAGTGAGACATCATTGTCAGTATTTGGTTAGTGCGGAAGTGGAGAAACAAGAGTGTCAGGAAGACTGCCCTTCTGATATAAGGCTTTCAGGAGGAGTGGAGCTTAACCTGCATTGTGGGGGGCAATCACAAGGGTGTAACAAACAGCACCAATGTGTTTCTTGTTTTCCCAGAAATAATACTTGAATTTGGAGGTGTGGAGTAAAAGTGGGGGGACAAGAGGGGCAGGTGGGCTGCCTTCTGATAAAAGGTATTCAGGAGGAGTGGAACGTGCCTGTATTGTGTGTGGCAATCACAAATGTGTAACAAACATCACCAGTGTGGTTCTTGGTACCCCCGAAGAAATTCTTAAACGTGATTTTGTGAAGTAAGAGACATTGCTAATTTGTTGGAAGCTGACCTTTACCACAGAAGTACTTGTAGTCCGTAGTTTATTCTGGCCTAGCAGGAGAGTACACCAGGTCAGAGGACTTTGTAAAACTTTATTCTGTTCTGGCAGGAAAGTACACCAGAGCAGAGAACCTGTATTAGTAGTCCTGGCTGGTGAATGGACCAGATTGAAGCCATTGAAGTACTGTGGTGTGCTTAAAAATCATGAAGTTGAAGAAGCACTAACGCGTTTTTGTGAATTAATGCAGAATTATCCTGACAAATTAATATCACTGAAGCAAGTGTGTGAACTGCTGCAGAATTATTTAATTTTGTCTAACAAGTTATTTTGTGAACTGGTGCAGAAATATCCTGACAAATACATTTTTGTTGAAACTAATGAAGTATGGAAATATTCCTTGCTGATGAAAAGAAGTTGTTTAAAGATCTTTGTCGCAAGTGAAAAGAGGAAAACTTTGTTGAACCCTTATAAACTGTTGGTTGAATTCAAGTTAGAACTTTGTGTTATCAAGTTGGAACAAAAATAGAACTGAAGTGTTAAGAGACAAGATTTCCTTATCCTTTTGGAACTTTTGAACACAATCATGCTTGAATCTGGGGAAGGGGAATTCACCCATATTATAAGAAGAACCAGTTATCATGATGTGCATTCAATGGTTATATTTGTTGCTTTTGAACTGTCGTGTATTACCTTGTTGAGTTGGTGTATGTACAAGTGTGAGGGACAGAAACCTTTTGTTAGAGTTTTTCCTTTAGTTTATTTTAGGCAGGATATCCTTGTCAGGGTAGGAATAATGTGGCGATTATCCAACTATTTGAGTTAATAAAATTGAATATTTTGTCCGCCTCACATTTATGACCCAGCACAGAGTTTACTACAATGTTCATACAAACACAGGCAACAGTGGGTTCCAAACACATGTGTCAGTTTGCCTTCTTTCTCTGTCTTCCAGATCCCCCACAACAAAGGAACAATTTCTGATCTCTATTGTACACCAGGAAAGTGCATCATATCAGTAGGACGAATTCCTAAAGACCACATATGGACAGGCCATTAAACCTTAGGGGCAGAGTAGTGGAGGTGGTAATTAAAAACTGAAATCTTGCTCAAAATAAAAGATCAGCACATTTCATTATCATGTTGGGAATGAATTGCAGATTCCTAAATAATAGAAAAGGAGAGAACTAAAGAGGCGATTTTTAAAGATTGCGAAAATGCAGTGCCTCATCGCTGCAAAGGCCAAGTGTTCTGTGTTTGTCAACTAAACAGAATTAATTGTATTGACTCGAGTTGGCGGCCAAGGTTTCACAGCTGTGACCCGCTCATGGGCCCCCACAATCCCATGGACAGACACTGACAGACTATGTTTGCCATTGCTGGGCATGAGTGGGTTTGTCTGCTATAATCTGGTGCTGTGTATATTATACAAAAAAGGTGGACAAGCACATGGACATTCCCATGGCCTGGCTTTAATTGTAGTGAATGTTAAAATGGTGCACAACTCAGTGGGCCTCATTACGACCCTGGCGGTCAGGCAACAACGGTGCCGGTATTGCTACCGGCACCGTTGATGCCTCACCGTCTCATTACGAGTTCAGCTCGCGGGGCCGCCCTGTACGCCTGGTCCGACCAGACGTGCAGAGCGGCACCCACTAGCAGAACAGGATGCTAACAACGGTCCCGTCATTAACGGGACCGTTATTAGCATGCTCCCCATTCCCATTGAGCCCTATGGGAGCTCAAATGGGAATAGGGATGTACCGGGTCCCGCAAATGGGAATTACCGGGCCTGCAAAGGTCGGAATGGCCGGTAATTCCCATTTTTCAGGACCCGGACCCGTAATGAGGCCTAGTGACTAGGTTTTATGACCTGCTTGACCATGATTTTTCAGTTCTCACAGCAAGTGTGCAGGATTTTATTTTTAAAAGAAAGTCTTATTTCACAAAGCAGATGCTTGTAAAGCTTAGAGAAGAATTGATGTGCCCGACACTATGAGATAAACTACACTACTGATCTAGTGTATGTTTTGTATTGCAATGTCCTGGTTGGGTGAGGGCTCGCTGGGTATGGAGGCGGACTTTCTAACTGTAAGACCCCATATGAGGTACCCCTGCATACTAGTGGAAATGAGCTTCAATTTACAAGAGGCCTGGTCTGTGACGGGTGTGTCAATCATGATGCCTGGCTGCAAATCATGTGGCGTAAGGATGCCAGATTTCTGCCAGATGTCTGCCAGTGGTTCTGCATGGCCACAGTCAGTGAAACAAAAATCAAGCATTCGTCTCTGTGTCGGAGAACTCCAGCCTTCTCTGAACTTCTCCAACCTAGAGTTGTGGGCCTGATGGGACAATGCAGTTAGATAGGATAGAGAACTGCTCAATGTTGCTTCGAGGATGGCATGCAGTTACCTCCTGAACAGGGCATGCTGGCTCCTAAGGTAGCCCAGGAGGTATTACACACTTTTGACAAATGGAAACTTAGCAGAATGCATTTTTGCCACTTTATTAACCACAAACCAGTGGAAGATAAGATATCTACGAAAGGTGGGCAGAGCAGAAGTGCCGGTACCAGCGGTTTCCCCCCTACTGTTTGTGGTAAAAAAACAATGTGGCAAAATCGGCAAGCATTTTTGGGAGAACTTGCATTTCACTAAAACCCTCAGCAAACCTTCATAGAACCACCCAACAATGGTTATGGGTTTCAATGATGATTCACTCAATCCCGCCCCCTTCCATTGCCTCTCAAAGGATGCAGAGGGTACAGCTGTCCTGCCTGTAAGAGGCATGGGAAGGGTCAAGATATGAATCAAAAC